>NC_134856.1:125312488-125912488 GCF_049852395.1 Peromyscus maniculatus bairdii
TCCTCTGAGCATGTCCTTCCGCACAGAGGGATGACTTCTGTTCACCTTATATAGCTCTCAAAGAACTAATAGAGGCAGCCAGACACTGGCTTACATACGTGAGCATGCCTACCACAAAAATTAGTCCCAACTCACCTTTCCTTCCTCATTCAGTCTTCCAGAAACAAACAAACAAACACAGAACAGTCACGGAGAATAGACAAATGCAGGTGGATAACTTTGCCCAAACATGGCCTCTGGGAAGATGGTGGCATGGTAGACTGTTTACCATAGAGAATCTCCTCTTTCTTTTTCCAGGCCTTAGGAAGCCGTTCTGCTTTTGCAATAAACATCATCTGAGGGCCTACTATGTGCCAAGCATAGATGAGGAAAATTTAACAAGTCAGCATACAGTCTCCCCTCCAATCCCAAGGATTCTAAAGCAACAGATTCAAAAACACCCTGTATCAAAAATAATTGAAATCTGGCTCAGAGGGTAAAGGTGCTTGCTGCTGAGACTGATAGCCTGAGTTTGATCTCCTGGGACCCACATGGTGGAAAAAGAGAGAATTAATCCATAAAGTTGTCCTCAGACATTCATACATGCACACATACAGAGAAGCATGGGAATTAAAAATTAAAAGAATAAGAATTGGGAAAGTGTGCCTTTACTGAACACGTTCACACATTTTCTCTTCCAGGTATTCCCTAAGCAGTACAGCATAATAATTATTTCCATGGCATTTACTTTGTGTCGGGTATTGCAAAGTGATCCAGAGCTTGTTTAAAGTGTGCGGGAGGATGTGTATAATAGGTTCTAGGCAAACACTGCATCATTTTAAATAAGCACCTGCAGATTTGGGTACCCACAGCAGGGAGGAGGGTCTCCTGGAGTCTATGCCCTGTGGCTGCTCAGCTGGAATCAGTTCTCACCTTCCACCATGTGGGTTCCGGGGATCTAATTTAGGTCATCAGGCTTGGTGGCAAGCTCTTTTGCCTGCTGAGCCAACTTCACAGCATGACAAACAGTACTGTAGAAGCACAGCAGAAGATGGACTGGAGAGATGGCTCAGTGGCTAAAAGCACCAGTTGCTCTTGCAGAGGACCCAAGTTTGGTCCCCTGTGCCTACGAGATGGCTCACAGTAGTTCCAGGCAATCTAACACCCTCTTCTGGCCTCCCTCCATGGGCACCTATCTGCACACATGTGGTGCATACAAATTCATGTGGGCACACACACAAGTGAAAATAATAATTTTTTAAAAAGGAAAGAGAGAAATACATGTAAGGTACCATCAGAGACAAGTCTTGGAAGATGTTTCCCAGAGTAGAGGGCAGATGAGGAAGGTAGAAATCCAGATTCAAGTAGCACATAAAGCTGATTATGCAGAAGCAAAAACCCTGGCTGCAAACATTGGGAGCATCTGAAAGTCCTTTCTCTTCTGTTCCTGATTACACCAAGTTGACTCCTTGGTTTTCATCACTTCTAAAACCATCTCTGTACATGACCGAGGATGCAGGGAGAAAGGAGCCCTTACACGCTGCTGACGAGGGTTAAAGCAGTCCAGTTATTGTGGAAATCAGGGTGGAGGTTCCTCAAAGAACTGAAAGTAGAATTACCATATGATCCAGCTGTCCCACTCCTGAGGACAGTCCAAGTCAGCTGACCACGAAGATGCTTATATGGCTGCATTGACTGTGGCCCTGTTCACAGTGGCCACGTCATAGCCTCAGCCTCGGTGTCCATTGTAGTGAAGTTCTGTTTTTTGTTTTTTGTTTGTTTGTTTTGTTTTTTTTGTTTGTTTGTTTGGTTTTTTTTTTTTTTTTTCGTTTTTCGAGACAGGGTTTCTCTGTGTAGCTTTGTGCCTTTCCTGGAACTCACTTGGTAGCCCAGGCTGGCCTCGAACTCACAGAGATCCGCCTGCCTCTGCCTCCCAAGTGCTGGGATTAAAGGCGTGCGCCACCACCGCCCAGCCGAAGTTCTGAATGACATGTATTTGACATGAGCTGGCCATGTCGAGGACCAGGACCTCTGACCCATGGGAAACTGGAAAAGCTTCCCATTTCTCCCAGTCAGGCTCAGAAAGTGTTTATGAATGGTTGACCCGGTGTGTGCAAAAACTAGCAACTACAGCCTCCTGAGACTGTTCAACTACAATCACCTTCTGCCAGGACTAGCTAGACCCTCCCCCGTACTGTATATAATAAACACACTGAGGTTCCTGGTTGTTGTTTGGTGGTTAGTGCCACTTCATCAGAGTGCACACAGCTTTTCTGTACATGTGTCTGTGTGTTTGTGTGTCTGTCCTTTCTTTATTCCCTCACCAGCCCTAGTCAGGCGAACAAAGCAGTCTGTCAACATACCAGAGGATAAGGAGATGTGGTATGTGTGTCCAGTGGAGTTTCATTTAGCAGTAGAGAGCAAAACTGTCATTTTCAGGAAAAAATGTATGGAACTAGAAAATATCATGTTAAGAGAAATAAGCCAGACCTAGAAAGGCATATACTACATGCTTACTCTAGTATATAGAACCCCCCCCCTTTTTTTTTTCTTTAAGACGTGCAAGTGGCAGGGGAGCTGTCTGGAAAGACATCAGTGGAGGCTGGGAAGAGGGTGATAGAACATGAAGAAGGATGCTGTGTGCATGTATAGACGGGTCACATGGAAATGGTATTTTGTATAGTAAAAATATTTTTAAATGCAACTTTAAAAAGAAGGAAGTCATCTTTCCACACTCAGCTTTTAAATGGCCTTTGAATTTAGCCATCTTTATTTGCAAGAAAAGCCAGTAGAACCTGAACATCCTACTTAGAGTTCCTTGGAAGTGGGAAACAAATCTTCCCCTCCCAGTTCGAGCCCATGATGCTCTATACCCATGGCCACCTCAGATGGTAGCTTTGAGGAATACAGACTGAAGGTCCCCAGCCGTCTGTCCACCTACACGAACCTATTCCAACAGATCCTTGCTGGAGTACTTGCTCTTTGCCTGCTTGGAGTGTGCGATCAGCTACAGCTGCTTTGTGGCTGACCACCTCCAGTGATCCTGAACTTCTTTCCTCTACCGCGGCACCAAGCAGCCTTCACTCTCCGGGAGCGCCCACTTACCGGCATGTTCATGCTTCTCTCCGGCTGACAAGAAGAAACCATTGGGAAAAACTAGCTCAGGCTCTCTTCCTGTCAATGGCCATCCGTTGCAGCTCGAAAGACATTTCAAGAACTCAAGGAAAGGTCGAAAGAACTACAAGGAAATGCGGGAGGAAAAAATGAGTTTGTTTCCTAATCAGTGCTGCTCAGTCCTTTTTCCGGGCATGGCAAGTCAGAAAGGAAAATCTTTGTAGGGCCTATTTGATGCTCATGGTCAGAGGGCACCAGCCCAGGGCCTGGAACCAGCCTTCTGTGGGTCTCTGCTGTCACAGGCTACCCTTACTGTGTCCTTCCCACCCCAGCACACACTGCTCCAGAATAGGGTCCCAGCTCTCAGGAATGCTAACACACTTCCTCTGGTAGGACAGAAACATCCTGGGCAAAACAGGAAGACAGTATGACCAAAATGCAGGAAAGCCTAGTGGGCAGGCCATTTGCACAGTGTGTACAACCAACCACCGAGAGAGAGAGAGAGAGAGAGAGAGAGAGAGAGAGAGAGAGAGAGAAGAGAGAAGAGAGAAGAGAGAAGAGAGAAGAGAGAAGAGAGAAGAGAGAAGAGAGAGAAGAGAGAGAAGAGAGAGAAAAATGTGACCCAAATGAGGACCAAAAAGCATAAGTACTGAATAAAAGTTTCTGTTTCATGATGGAACAGTAGAGACATCTCTGTATCTTTCTACATATTGATAGATTCATACCTGTACTTATAACTTAGTTAAAAAGACCAAAGTTGGCCAGGGCTTGTAGCTCATTTGGTAGAGTACTTGCCTGGCATGCATGAACCCCTGGGTTCCACCCACCCCCACCATTTCATAAGCCAGGCATAATGACCCGTGCAAATAATCCCAGCTCCTGGGAGATAGAGGCAGGAGGCTCTATCTCCCAGGAGCTGGGCTCAAGGGTACCCCAAGGGTACCCTTGGGCTCAAGGGTACCCCAAGCTACTAAGCACACTGGAGGCATAGATATATAAGATCCTGTCTTGAAACAGCAAAAGAGTAAAATATATGCCATGACATAATGCCTTGTAAGTCACCTTGAGAATTCAACTTCTCATAATTACTTACACCTTTTCAACTTTCATACCCGAAAATTTCTGCTCATTTCACCCACTCACACATTTACGTTGATACCTCTCGACCAGTTTCCATATGTCAAGCTGAGACCTTTACAAATCAACTGAGAAGTGGCTGTTTTGAACATTGCACGGTGATACTATCAGCCAACAGCTGTTTCTGCAATTGCTTGAAATTTTTATTGCCTTTCGGCCCTATGATTTTATAAAAATAAGTGGGGAAATGGAAAATAAATGCGCGGAAATGAAACCCTCATGTACATAACGAAATGAAGAAAATGCTAGGAACCGGGGCCCCAATGTGGTCAAACACTTACCGGAGTTAGAAAATTAATAATAATAAAATAATAAAGCTAAGGAACTTTCATGAAATGTTATAAATAGCTTGGGAAAGAGCTAAAGGCAGAGGACAGCCAGAGAGCTGGTCGTATTTTACAGCCTGTGAGACTGGAGACCTTTCCTCTTGTGTTCCTTTTTTCACACACTCATGTGAAATGGAAATGCTCAGGAAGTAGTTGCCTGTAAAATTAGTAAACCTTGCAGAGGAACTGAGTTCAGTGCCCAGATCCCACCACAGGTGGCTCACAACCTCCTGTAACTCCGGGTCCAATAGACCTGATGCCGACTGGCCTCCACTGGCAGGCACCTGCATGGGCATGGTGCACATCCACTCACGCGGGCACACACACACACACACAAGTAAAAATAAGATGAAGTACCCACGGATCTGTGAAGGAGGTAACAGGGTCTGGTGCTAGCCTTTCACTCCTGTTTTCAAGGCTCCATGTAAAGAGGGCAAGGGCTATGGTCCAGATAACTGATCCCAAGCCCTATGTATTAAGGGATTGATTTCTGGTTTGTGGCACTTTGGGGGAGGAGGTGGAACCTGCAGGAAGTGCATCCAGCAGGAGGATTTATGTCATGGCCGGCAATGGGGGGGCGGTTAGGGGGATGAGGGAGTGAGGGCGTGGCGCATGCCCATGAAAGGAACATTGGGGCCCTTCCTTTTCTTTCTCTCCTTCACTTCCTGGTTATGAGGGAAGTAGCTTGCTCCGTCCCCAACTCCCAGCCCTACTACCATGGGATGCTGTCTCACACAAGCCCATAATCAACGAGGCCAAACGTTCACCAAAACCTCCAGGGAACCCAAATCAACCTTTCATTCTGAAAAGCTGCTATTTCAGGTGTTATGAATTTGTCCCCCAGTAATAGAACTTGGACTGGCAATTCAAGATGGCCCCTGGGCAGCTTCCTGGTCCTCCTCTTCCTACAATTCACTCATGGCTCACTTCTCTAGCTCTGTAGAAGAGTCTTGTCCCAGCCCGGCAGTTCTCAGCAAGGGACACTTTTGTCCCTGGGAGACATTTGACAATTTCTGTAGACATTCGTGTCGTGATTTAGGATGGGGTTCCTACCAGCAGCTAGTGGAGATAAGCCAAGGATAATACTAACCACCCTACCCAGGGCAGCCCACCATGCAGTGAATCACGTGACCCGGAATGTCGACATCAGCAGCTCTGTTGAAGAAAACACTGGCCTTTAAACTCTACCTGTAACTCAGGAATTCAGCCTCTGTATTTTAAAATTCACAAAATCCAGGTCAGCTCTCCAAACCCCTTGGACTGTGCATTTCTCCTCCCCGGCTGACATGGGATGAGTGACTGCGTCCATGTGGATGGGAGAGCTGAATAATTCAGAAAGAGACTGAATAATCCCTGTCATTTGCTGAGCACCTCCAGCAATCTAGCCAAGCCCAGTGTTCCGAGCTTCTGTGTATATTAGCACATTTTACCCTGATAAGAGCCCTAGGCCGGTCCACTGTGTTCCTCCTTTTACAGACAAGCAGTCTCGGGCCAAGAAAGGTTAAGGGATGCAACCCAAGTCACCGGGGGCATACGATCCAGGACAGCGGTCCAGGCAGTCTGATCGAAAGACGGAAGAGACTTGGTAGATTAACAAAAAGCTAGAAAAGCAGACAAGGTTCCCACCCGAGACGCAAAGGAGAGAAGATCTAGGTAGAAAGCCAGCTGGAGCAGATCCGGCGGGTCAAGATGAGGATGAGGATGAGGACGGCAGCTTTTCCCTCCCGGCTCTTAATGCTGACTCTGCTGTAGAAGCCGCAGTCCTGGGGACTGGGCCTCCGGCGGACGGCTCTGCTGCATACGGCCCTGCTGCAGTTTAATGCCCTCACACTGTGGCTCTGTCATGACATATAAACAAGAGGCTTCTTCCCCCTGCGCACACTCTGTACGTTCTGCTAAGCCAGGCCTCCCTTTGTGCGGAAGCTGCAGAGTTGTGAAGGGACAGAAAGCGGGGGATATGTTTAAATC
The DNA here is from genome assembly GCF_049852395.1 of Peromyscus maniculatus bairdii. Classification (NCBI taxonomy): domain Eukaryota; kingdom Metazoa; phylum Chordata; class Mammalia; order Rodentia; family Cricetidae; genus Peromyscus; species Peromyscus maniculatus. The sequence continues at coordinate 125,319,013 of NC_134856.1, forward strand.
TGCCTCGGCAATGTGCTGACCAGTGAGGTTTGTTTATTAAGATCTTTATGTGGGGTGAAGCACCACTGAGCTTATGTCAGCTGGTTTATGGAGAAGCCCTGTTTTCAGGATCGGGCTTCTGCTTGTCTCCTTTGCTGAGCTGCCAGGAGGACATCCTAGAGCATCCATCATGCCCCGAACATCTGTATTAGAATCAGCAATGAAGAGCCACAGCTCCAAATGGAGTTCCGACTGTGGAAAGCCCTTGTCCGTCAATAGATTAAGCTGCTATTTTTATCCAAGGAGGAAGCTAGGGGGAGGTTGAATGAGTTAAGGAAACTGGCCTGCTAAGTTATTTTTGCACACCTACAAAAGGACGTGGGGTACGCTTTTGTTTTCTTGTTAGTGGTGTTTGAAGAAAAAAAATATTTAGAGAGCTATCATCTCAAATCTGGGTACTCCGGGATAAATTTGCTCTCCTCAAATCCCCTACACACGCTTGGCTCTGTCTCTGAATTAGAAAGGATGAACGCTGAGGAGTCTGGCTCTGATTAAAAACCTGGGCCCTTTCTGTCCCTTCTTATTTGAAACCTGGGTTTCAAGCCTTCCTCAGATGGAGCAGGTCTTTGTTGAAGGAACTAAATCTCTGCCAGTACCCCCGCAGGACAGTAAGAACGGTGACTGTAGTAAGTAGTTGGCACACAAGCCACCCTACTAGTCCCCACACTTTTCTCCGTTAGTGTTGATGTGATCTACTTATTAAAAACCGTACTGGGGAGTAACGCTTATATAGACACCGACACGGAGTTTTAAAGACATGCCTCGGTGAGTGGCACAAACTGAGCACACTTAAGAAACCGCCACTCGGAAGAAAGAATGGGATGTGGGGGGCCCAGTGATGTGGGCTGAGTGCCACAGAATCTCTCCCGGCTCTTGGTGAGTTTAACTCAGGGCTGCAGTCCCAGAAACTCAGCCACCACTAAAGCCACCTGAAGCCAGTGGCTTCTGACTCATTGTCTTATGTCTGAGAAGAAAGAAGTGTGGACAAGGAGTGGAGAAGGAACTTGTATTGATTCAAAGAAAATGAGGAAGTTACTAGAGTGGGAGGCGCTCCAAAGGATGAACACAGCCATGTTGCCCTGACCGTGTGTGTGTGTGTGTGTGTGTGTGTGAGCGTGTGTGTGTGTGTGTGTGTGTGTGTGTGTGTGTGTGTGTGTGTGTGCCTGTGTGTGTACGGGGTGGGGGTGTTCATGGATATAACGGCCGGAATTGGATGGAGACTGAAGGTAATCCTTATTGGGATTGGTCATTTTTGAGCCCATGAAAGGCCACGCCAGTAAAGTCTATACACCCTATGTATATCCCCTTGGTTCAGGGCTACTGGTTCATCCAGGAAAGGTTCACGTGTGCTTTTTGACAGATTATCCACTGTGAGCCCTGCTCTTCCCCTCTAAGGCAGTGGTCCCCAGCCTTCCTCATGCTACAATCCTTTAATGCAGTTATTTTCACTGCGGCTTCATAACTGTAATTCCGCTGCTGTTATGAATTGTAATGTAAATATCTGTGTTTTCTGATGGTCTTAGGTGGCCCCTGTAAAAGGGCCGTTCGACCTCCCTCCCCAAGGGGGTCGCAACCCACAGGTTGAGAAGCACTGGCCTAAGGGGAGCTACCTCCTGTCTCGCAGCCACCCTTCCATCCTCTCACCCCACCCTAGGTAAGCCCCGCCTCAGCTTATGACAGACGACACAAACTTGTTTCACCCAGTTCTCACTTCACACACGCACACTGGAGTGCACTATGGATCCTCGCGTGTCCGGCTTGCCCATTCAGCGTTAGTGTGTGAGGTTCACCTGCGGTACTGTGCATAGTTGTATTTTATATGCTGCAGATTTCCCATCCTTCCAGCTGTACAACTCCTTGGTGCATGAACATGCTGCCATTTGTTTCCCCCATTTTAGTGTGAATGGGTTTTATGCTCAGTTTAAGGTTAAAGTGTAAGGTTCAGGTCAAAGGTTAAGAACGCAGAGAGGCAAGAGACTAAAAATCACTTTCCTCAATCCATGACTCCTATGAAGAGCAGATCTTGGATTACAGCTCATGCTAGCCTTACTCCAAAGCCCAGGCATTGGGCACCATGCTGTCTTCTCTCAGAAACGCAAGGTTTGCGGGGACTTCTCCCTGCTGGATGAAAAGGTCTTTTGTGTAAATAATTTGGGAGACTCATGGGAAGGGGACATTTGAACAGTGTGACATGAGTCCTCATCTTGCCATCTCTGTGGAATGATTGCCTTCGGGCACTTCTCTTGGTCTGTGATTCCATCTGGCACCTTTTCCATTCTCCGTTGCTTTGATTGGCTCTTCCAATAGGCCTGCCGGGATCCCCAGCACTGAGCAACGGAAGATGGAGAGGCACAGTGCACCTGGGACCTAGTGAGACATCGAGTGCAGGGCATATGCCTGGAGCCGCAGCTGTGGAGAAGGTGAATGTGTCAATGGATTCACAAGTGACAGACTGGGGTGCATGTTCCCAGTTAGTTATGCATACACACACTCATATTGTTACCTTGGCTGTCTTCCCTGATCACATTTCTTCCAGGAACAGCCTACAATGCTATTACCAGATTCTTACCATGGTCATGCCCATGCCCACGTCCAGGAAGTCGGTTAGCTGCATCCTCATTAGCACCCATCCTGTCTGCACATTTTCTAGAAGAAGAGGAAAGGATATTTGGAAAGAACATTAATAGATGCAGAACCATTCCTGGTTGATCTGTTGCTAGCCATCTGCCCTCTTCAGCTGAATAGAAATTCACTGTAGGGGGGGTGCCAGTCCAGCACACAGAGAGCATGTTATAGGTAGCCTTTTTGGCCTTCAAAACCAGAAACGACCCATGAGACCACCTGTAGAGGAACTCTGGAGACCTTAAAAGAGATTTCAGCCCAGCTTGCATAGAATCAGCCTTAGCTGAGGCCTGTGAGGCTAGCCAGGGGGTCCACAGATGATTGTGAAGCAATTCCTTGAGTCTGTGAGCACAGCTTGTGAAGACGACAGGAAGCCCCGGGCCAGTTAAGGTGGGAGCTAGTTGTCTCATTTTATATAAGTACCCTGGAGGTACCCAGGCACCCTGCCAGAAGGACCCTGCTGTGTCCTGCAGTCTGTGGAATCCTTGGCTTCTCTGGTTTGCCTCCCCCAGAGGGTGGGAGAGCCTGCTAGGAGGCCACTGCATCTGGCTGAAGCTGCTACTCAGAAGATCTCAGACTTTAGAGCAGATCAATATGAAGATTAGAAGTCCTTTCAAAATCCATATTCCCAGGGCGTTTTCTCAGAGACTCTGATACAGTGAGTCTAGTTTAGACAGAGATCTAATGATGCATGCAGATGGTCCCAGCATCATCCTTAGAAAGACCCAACGTTATACATCAAATTCCAGCATTCTAGGAGCTGTGCAGAGCATGGAGAGACCAGGGAGAGAGGGGCTGGGTGTCTTCAAGGCTTGGGTCTACATCCTGGACCTTTAGAATAAAGCCTCTTCATTGTGTAAACTTGATCAAATTGGTTTCTAATCACTTGCAACCAAACATGCCTTCCAAGTTTGGAATTTGAGTGCTCATGAGGCAAAGGCACAGAGCTTGGGCTTAATTTACCCAGATTCCTGTTTCCACACACACAAACAGTGAGCTCCAGAAGAGGCATCTTGGGCTGTGTTAGGGAGAAAGGGGAATTGATAGTCATGCACAATTATTGCTCTCTTAATGGAGATGATTGGGGCTGTGTGCTGCAGCCCCATTCTGTCCGGAAGAACAGCAAGACGTTTATCTAGCCAAATTCTGCAGCTCCATCTTCCTGAGGTAGAGCAATTATATTCAGCAAGATCATTAAAGGGCTGCCATTTGGTCCTTGATGCTCTCTAGCTGTGCATGTGTCCATGGAGGCAGGCATTGGTCCATAGGTCCCTGAAACATCATGGGCCACTGACTGCCAGGAAGTCCGAATCTCAGGAACTCATCATCAGCTGTAGGTGAGGAGACATCTCTCTATACTATCGCCTATGGCAGCCTCTAGGGATCTTGACTAAGGTAAAACTGGATCCTGGGCTTGCCACAGAGAAGGACTTTCAGGGTGAGCCAGTATGAAGCAGTGCTGGATTTTAGTAAAAGAGATTTTAATCTAGACTTTAAGCATGGGTATTAAAACAAAGAGAGGTGTGGGCTTCTCCAAAGAGAGTCCGGCTTCATTGTTTTTACTATTTTGGTGGCTTTAGAAGCTTTTGTCTTAAAGGGCGCTGAGGAGGAGTCCCTGAGGTGTTTCCTGGTGGAGGTTCGGATGGCCCACAATAAGGTAAAACTTGCAAAGCTTGCATGGGAAGCTAAGATGTTTTTACTGTAAATGAACCTTTTTGTCTTGTTTGTGAGATTCCCAGAAAGTATCTTAGAAAGGAAAAAGGCCATAGGGCCTAAGCATGGGTCATCACCATTTTAATATTCTTCTTCACATAAAAGGAACACTGTCTCTAAGTCAGTGACCTTCGTGGCAAATGTTAATTATGCTGGAATTCTTGATCTGCAGCTGGCAAGAGGTTTCAACCAGACATTGCAGTGAGTGGACCCCTTCCTTCCCCATGTCCCCTTAATTTCCTTTCCATCTGCCTCATTATCAATCTGTTCACAAGGTAGTAAAAGTGAAGGGGGACATCTGGGTCTGGCCAGCACCACCCTGGGGCATGGAGGTCCCTGTCAGCCTGCCCCTGAAGATAGGGGGGGGGTCTTTCCTCCTTTCTTAACCTGAAGAATTCTCATGAGATTTGAAGGTAAAGGTGGGTGTAGGGAGTGAGTCTGATGCCTGACATTTCTCCCTGTGGGCACAGCCCTTTGAAACAGGGATAAGTCAGCAAAAAAATGCCATGCCTGACATTGGCTTTCAATTCTACCACATCCGTCCCCTGAGGCGACAAACATTAGATGGTCTGGCTGCTTTCAGGGAGGGAGGAGCTGGCAAGGAAGAATGATGAGGTGAGGGGGCTGCTGAAGGGGAGGGGGAGGACATAGGTTAACTCTTCAAAGCCATTATCTTGATACAAGATACTGGGCGCCTTCCTGCATGACGGAAGTACATATGTGTCATTAATTCACTGGCTTCCTGTCTGTATCCCTGGGTTCCCAACTCTCTCCGCCTTCTGTACAAGGCAGAGCAAGTTCCAAATTTGAGCAGCTGTCATCCCCTGCATAGCCAAGCTCTGCAATGTGCAGAGAAGGCCAGCCAATCCAGCAATAGGATGGTAGAGGTCAAAGGGTACTTGCATGAGGCTCTTCATTAACTGAAGAGCCAGCCGACAAATTTATGAAAATCGTGAATCAGTTAATACATTACTCACAATGATTAATAACTAATTAACACCAGGATGGGGCCCGACCCTACTTTTCATCGCCACTGAGTACCCATTTGCAGACCCAGCTCCAGGGCACAAAATGGAATGCACATTGACACTGTGTTCAAGGCAGCCCAATGAGACAAGGCTGGTGGAAGAGATGAAGTGAATCTTCTGGACTTCCTCAGAGGATGCATGCATATTTTAAAATTTATGTTATGGGAAATGGAGAGATGGTTCAGTGGTTGAGAGTGCTTCCTGCTCTCACAGAGGACAAGAATTAGGTTCCTAGCACCCACATAGAGCAACTCACAACTGCCTGTAACTCCTGAGCATCCAACATCCTCTTATGGACTCTGCCTGCACCTGCATTCACACATGCACCTGTGCTCACACTTGCATCTGCACTCACATGCACCCTCACTCACACATGCACTTGCACTCACATGCACCTGCACTCACACATGCACCTGCACTCACATGCACCTGCACTCACACATGTACCTGCAATCACACATGCACCTGCACTCACACCTGTACCTGTGCTCACACCTGCACCTGCACTCACACATGCACCTGTGCTCACACATGCACCTGCACTCACACCTGTACCTGTGCTCACACCTGCACCTGCACTCACACATGCACCTGTGCTCACACATGCACCTGCACTCACATGCACCTACGATCACACATGTACCTGCACTCATATGCACCTTCACTCACACCTTCACTCACACATGCACATGCACTTACAAGCACCTGCACTCACAAATGCACCTGCACTCACACATGCACATGCATTCACACATGCACCTGCACTCACATGCACCTGCAATCACATGCACCTGTAATCACACATGCACCTGCACCTGCACTCACATGCACCTGCAATCACAATGTACCTGCACTCACATGCACCTTCACTCACACATTCACTCACACATGCACATGCACTCACAAGCACCTGCACTCACAAATGCACCTGTGATCACACATGCACATGCATTCACACCTGCACCTGCACTCACACCTGCACCTGCACTCACACATGCACATGAACTCACACATGCACATGCACATGCACTTGCACTCACACATACACTAACATGCACCTGCACTCACACATGCACCTGCACCTGCACTTACACATGCACCTGCACTCACACATGCACTCACATGTACCAGCACTCACACATGCACTCACATGCACCTGCACTCACATGCACATGCACTCACACATGCACATGCACTTGCACTCACACATACACTAACATGCACCTGCACTCACACATACACTAACATGCACCTGCACTCACATGCACCTGCACTCACACATGCACCTGCACTCACACATGCACCTGTACCTGCACTCACATGCACTCACATGCACCTGCACTCACACTTGCACCTGCACTCATACTTGCACTCACATGCACCTTAACTCACACATGCACCTACATTCACACATGTATGTATCTTCACACAAAGACTTGTACACACATCATTTAAAATAAATAAAATAAATTTTTTATATCTTGGAAATCATGACTGCGGTGAATTCTTACAGTTTGTTATTGTCTTGGCATCCTTTTGAACAGAAATTAGATTTTATCACTCTAGAAATGCCACTCATCTTGACAGTTTCCAGTTCTTTTCTCAGTTCCCCAAACTCAACTGGGTATTTGCCTTATTCAACTATAGGACTTGACTGGCTCAACTGGGTATTTGCCTTATTCAACTATAGGACTTGACTGGCTCAATTGGGTATTTGCCTTATTCAACTATAGGACTTGACTGGCCACTGGCCACATACCCTATGTGGTCATGAGTGCAGTGACTGCCTCACAGGTACAACATGTCTCCATGGAATTCACAACTGCTTTCTCTACCAGGAATATCCAATGTTTTTTTTTAAGGGGTAAATTTTTCTTTAGGGATTTATTTACTTTAATCTTATGTGCTTTGGGTTCTGCCTGCATGTGTGTCTGTGTGAGGGTGTCCCGTCCCCTGGAGTTAGACATTGTGAGAGGCCATGTGGGTGCTGGGAACTGAGCCCAGGACCTCTGGAAGAACATCTAGTACTCTTAACCACTGAGCCATCTCTCCAGCCCCTTAAAGAATGTACATTTTTGTTTGCTTGAGACAGGGTTTCTTGGTGTAGCCCTGATTGTGCTGGAACCTGCTCTGTAGACCAGGCTGGCCTCAAACTTACAGAGATCCTCCTGCCTCTGCCTCCTGAGTGCTGGGGTTAAAGGTGTGAGCCACCACCGCCCAGCTTCAACTTTTTGACATCGGAACACAACATGTTCATCTACAAAGCTCATATTTGAGAACTATACAATTGAGTTAACCAAAAACAGAAAAAAAATCACAAAAATAAGTAAGTTTATGTTTATATTTTAAGCAAGTTTATGATTTATCTGTGTCCCGTGTGGCTTATGGGCTGCAGGATGCACATGGCTGCCTGGAACCTACCAACTAGAATTCCTCTTAGGAATTCTGCTCAGATACAAATCTGGATTCCAGTAAATATTAGAGTTAATTCATATTCATTCTCTCTCTCCCTCCCTCCCTCCCCCTTTCCTTCTCTCCCTATACCCTTTTTCTTTCTCTCCTTTCCTCTCCTTCCTAATGGAACACGTACGTGACTGATGGCTCCCTCCTCTCCACAGCTCCTGGGAAGCATGTTGCCCTCCCCTCTCTAGGGTCTGTGAGCAGTGTTCTGATTCTCTTATATCATAGGTCTCATCGAGTTCCTTCCTCTGTGACTCATCTGACTAACACACCCAAATCTAACCCCTTTCCTGGCCAGGGCTTTCCTGGGGAGTAGCTTTCTTGGGTAGGAATAAGTTAGACACTGTTCAAACAAAAGCTACAAGGGTGTTGACCAGTCTGGACAAGTCCGCTGTGAGCGGAGCCCCTGGTCCAGCATTAGACACAAACTGGACTTGGAATTGCCTGAGAGGCGGCACACCTCTGGACTGGGCTGTGAAGGTTATCTTTAAGGAAATGCTGCTGAGGAAGAAAAATCCAGCATGAATGTGGGTGGCATTATCCCCATGGGCTGGGTGCTTGGACTGAACAGAAAAGAAAAAAAAATATCAAGTCGTGTGAGTATCTGCATTCCCAGACCATGCTTCCTGATCTATGGGCATAGGAGAAAGCAGCCGTGTGGTCCTGCTGCCCAAACTGTGCTGATCCTGTTCTGTGCCTACCTCGCCAGGATGGACTATGCCACAGTAAGTCCTCCTTCCTTAACTTGTTCCTTGACAAGCAGTGTCACACAGTGAGAAAAGCCACCAACATGGAAACTTTCTTCATACCAATTTGAAGGGTTTGGGTGCTATTTAGTTTTGTTTCTTCTAAGGATCATGATATAATATACTTCCATAAAGACTGGTTGTCCTTTATTTAATATTAGTAGTCATTGGTGATTATTGCCTAGGTAATCAATAGTTTGTATTGGGGTGATCTTGTCCTCCCAGGGAGCATGGCAGTGTCTCAGTTTTGATCATCATACCTTGACAAAGGGATGTTGTAGGAATCTCATGGAGAGGGATCTAGAAGGATGCTAAATGCCCTACAACAAAGGGTCATGTAGCCCACAGTGTCAGCAGTGCAAAGCTGAGAAACTTTGGACTGGATCTGTTTGCTCAATGTGAGGTTGTAAAGGATTCTATTCTAATGCCATGGCTCGTGTTTTATTTATTAGCCAGAATAGTCATATAAAGGAAAAACTTCCGGCCCAACTATTTGGTTTCCCCGAGGTAGAATTCGTCCGGTAAATGTCAGTAAATGCTTGATTCTTTCACTTGCCAGTTTTCAAAATAACAAGGCAATTTCCTCGGTTCTGGAAATAACCAATGGAGTTCTTCTTTTAAGAAGCACTGAACTTGGGAGTGTAAAGCACTAGATATGTTCCACTTGTTTTGGGAGCTCCTGATGCTTAAACTATCCCATCTGGACAGTATGAGCCTGCCCGGTCAGTTCCTGAGTCCGTGTGATGTGCCCGGGCACCCCAGCCTTCTTTGAAGAGTGTGCTTGTATTCAGGACCAAGCAAATTCTCTGAGCTCATCCTCTGTGCTACTCTCCTCAACAGGAATCAGCCACTTTCCCAAGGAGGTTCCTGGAAGTGGTATTTAATGGTTACCATTTCTGTCCTAAGGGGACTCACACATTTTAAAACATAAATATTCCTTAAAATGGTGTATTTTTCTCTAAGAGAGGAATTTTGTGAGTTATATTTTACACATAGGAAAACTGAGGCACTTGAGAGAGCGGCTCTGTCCCAACTCACATGCAAAGCAAATGGAAAATTTTGAAAGAGAGCAATGAAAGTTTCGCTTTCTTAATCTGTAGGCCTGGGTGGGAGTAGATGGTCTCAACAGCCCAGTAATGAGAGGTCAGAATCGACCAGAGCTGCAGAACAAAGAAGACATGGGGATGCCAGCTGCGTGGGTGGTCCTCTGGCCCAGGTGAGAGCCCTCCGGCTCCTTCTCCTTCTGGATATAGCACTTGTGGGTATGAGGCAACTTTGCCTGGAAACCGGAAACCAAGGGCAAAGACTTCTGCAGGGAAGGGTGTCTTCAGGGATAACAATCCACAGGACACATGAAGAGTGTCAACTTTATCAAACATGTTGGAAAACAAAGCATCTTTGATAATAAAGATCAAAAGGCAGCATGGTGGTTTACATCTTTATTCCCAGAACTTCTGGAGACCGACTGTGAGTTAGAGGCCAGCCTGGGCTACATACCAAGTTCCAAGCCAGACTGAATTCCACAGTGAGAACCCCACCTACAAAAAAAGGGGGGGGGAATTATACATATCATATAAATTAAATTTTTATATGATGCATGAATGATGATAAGGCCAGGCTTGGGTTGTTTTGTATTTCTCAATGACATCCTCTAATAATCTGACATGCAGAACCCTGTTGTCCTGGAGAGACAAAAATAATACAGTGGTCATTTCACGTCCCATCATCCCCATGGCATCCAGTGAGCTACTTTCTCCTAGGCTTGGGTTGAAATACACCAAGGCACCTTATAGAAAGAAGTGATAAGAGTCACCACCATCACAGAGGGTGGCATGCAGCATAGCCACCCAGACAGTGATAATTGTCACAGCAACTAGACTCACTAAGACATCATCGTAAATCCTCTTACCTAACTTCTTCGGGATCTTGGAATGCATTGCATGGAATCTGCCTGCTTCTATTTGTTCTTTTATTATTATTATTAAGAAATTTTCTATTCATTTTACATACCAACCACAGATCCCCCTTTCCTCTCTCCTCCTGCCCCCCAGCCTTTCCCCCTAACCAATCCCCCATCCTCACCTCCTCCAAGGCAAGGTCTCCCATAGGGAGTCAGCAGAGCCTGGTACATTCAGTTGAGGCAGGTCCAAGCCCCTCCTCCCTGCACCAAGTCTGTGCAAGGTATCCCACCATAGGCATTGGGATCCAAAAAGCCAGCTCATGCACCAGGGACGGATCCCAATCCCACTGCCTGGGGGGCCCCTAACCAGTTCAAGCTAAACAACTGTCTCACCTATCCAGGGGGCCTAGTCTAGTATAAAGAAAATGTGGCACATATACACAATGGAGTACTATTCAGCAGTAAAAAAACAATGATACCATGAAATTTGTAGGCAAATGGATGGAACTAGAAAATATCATCCTGAGTGAAGTAACCCAGACTCAGAAAGACAAACATGGTATGTACTGACTCATAAGTGGATCTGTTTGTTCTTGACTCCTCTACATGCCCCAGAGTTTTCTCTCACTAGCTTGATCTATGAAATGCCTCTTAAGTTCTGGCTGCTTCCTTCGCTGGGAGCAGGATTTCCTCCTCAGCCTTTGTCTGATCCCGGCATGCAGTCACTCAGGCTCATCTATAAAGTACATACCACATCAAGGCACTGCACTAAAGACAAGCTAAGGCAGGAAGTGTGGAAGTGGCTGTCCCCAGTGCAAAGCAAGGCATGGGTGTGCTGGACAAAATGCAAGAGCAGTGATGAAATTGTCAGCTTGGCTTTTGTACTGTCGCCAAATGAAGGCGGTCCTAAACAACGTTAGCCATGAAGATTAGTCCCTGTGAGAGATGTTTCCCTTCATTTCCCACCACTGGCATCTCATGGACTGGAGAGAAATCAGATGCTTCATGGTTCCCGCCCTCAAGTTGCCAGTAGCCTCACCGATAATAACATCAGCTTGATGAAGTGATAGGGTGGTGATTTCAATTTCAAGGGAAGGGTTTACTGGGGAGGAGGCAAGGAAGCTTACCTTCATAGGACCAGGCAAAAGAGAAGAAACAGACCCACAGCAACACTGAGGCAGGACCTGCATCTGAACCACACAGTTCCTGTGATAGAACTGAGGATGTACGTGCACCGTGATGCACACCAGAGCAGAGTCATTTCCAGGAGAACCTTTGTCCTGGTGCTAACGACGACGTAACAACAAAATGTCCTTTTTCCCTTATACCCTTCCTGGGCTATAATTAAAAGGCTGTGTGTATTGGCCGCTTTTCTCTCTTGTCGTTATGGCCAAATACCAGACAAGAAGCAACTTAAAGGAGGAAGGATTGGGCTCGTGGTTTGATAGGGGACATTCCATCATGACAGGAAATGCATGGCTGCTGAAGCAGCTGGGTCCTCTGTGGCCCTGGCAACAGAGGCAAGAGACTTTGCTCACATCTCAGTGAATCAGGAAGCAGAGAACTCGGGCCAGGAACAGAGCCAGTCCATAACCCTCCAATCCCACCACAGGCTCCATGTGGTAAAGATTCCACAGCATTCCAAAACAGTGCCACCAGCAGGGACCAAGGTTTTAACACATGGGCCAGCTGGGGACACTTGACACTCAAACCAAAAATGCTATACGGTCTACAGATGTGAAGTAAATTATTCAGTGGCTTTTAGTATATTCCGTCAGGGCCAGTTTTGGAATCTCTTCCTTATTCTAGAGAGAAACCCGCATCACTTAGCCAGAATATACCAATCCTTCTGTTGTTAAACAGGGTAGAGAGAGAGAGGAGATAATTGGGATTGGGTTGAGTATATTATTCTCACACCTACCACTGCCCAAGGTCCAGCATAACACATGCAGATGTACAAACACCCATCCATCCTTTCATCCACTCATTCATCTTCTTGATGCAAGTATGGAGATCTACCTACACCTCCAGGACCCTCATTCTTCACCAGCTGCAGCCACCCAAATGCATCCACTTGCACACCAGCCCACCCACACACAGACGTTGCTTTCTCACCTTGGCGAGGAACACTTGAGGAAATGCAGCAGGCATGGGCTTGGCCTGAGGCATATTCACACATCTGGGCTTTGTTCCCTGGAGAGTGTATTGGCAGCTCTGCCCTCAGATTTCCCAATTCTGGGCTTGTTCATTATTTCTGCAAGCTAATTGCCTTCCCCTCTGAATCCTCATTCTTTACCTACCTACCCCACCAAACCATCTACTTTTACTTCCTTAAGATGGACAAGGCCAAGTTGTTCCCTACAACCACAGCGGGATCCTATGAAGTGTTTAACAATGACATAGTTCTTTGAAGTTCTTCTAGACCTGTACAGGAAAGAGAGCATCGTCCTCATTTTGGAGATGGGAAGTGGAGGCTCCTAGAGCTTTTGTGCTGTTTCTGAGCCTGTCCCACTCTCAAATGGGAAAGCTCACTTGACAGTGGAAGGCTGTGACGCTGCCATCAGTGAAGAACGCTCACACAGGGAAGCTTGCTTAGCTCCCAACAGATCGGGGTGCAGGATTCACAGAGCATGTCTGGAGGGCCAGCCAAGTCCCAGGCCCCCTGTCACTGTCTGCCTTAGGTTAGAACTTTCATCTTCATGATCACAATGTCTTCTCCAGATTCTAGCCTTTTATCAGAAAGACAATAGCTTTTCTAGAAGTCCTGTTCGGTGCATAACTTCGTCCATTTTCTATCGCCCTCACAAACTACTAGAGATTGGCAACCTATGAGTAATAGAGGTTTGCTTGGACCTGAGGTTCTGAGGACTGGGAAGTCCAAGAGCAGGACACTGACATCTGGTCAGCATCTGGCGAGGAGGTCTGCTCAGTGTGTTGTAATGTGACAAAGGCATGACACAGCAAGACAGAGCCACTAATGTCACCGTGAGGACCTCACGCTCATGACCTCATTGAATCCTACTTATCTCCTAGAGGGCCTCCCTCCAAACACCATTAACATATAAATTTGGAGCTTAAATTTACAACAAAAAATGTGGACATATCCAGGCCATGGCAGGAGGCGTCACTTCTATCCCACTGGCTCCTTGCGAATTTGTAGTGTTTCTGCTATAAACAAAATCCCTGCCTGTTAGACAAGAGAGAAAGAGAAGAGATGCTGTGAATGAGACACACGAGGTTGAGCTGATCTTTCTGACCTTGTCATTGCACTTCACCCCTGAGCAGAATTCAGTTCCTCTGACCTCTCATACGCAGCCTGCACCACATCCAAGCCTGGCGGCCTCTCCCCTGATCACCAAGCTCTGCTGGACTAAGCCAGAGCCTCTATTGGCTGTGGACTGAATGACCAGTCCCATAGAGAGCTGCTAGGGACCCAGCCTGACCTGACTATAGCCATCTTGAGCCATTAAATCTGCCCCTGTGTAGCACTGGCCAGTTTTCCTCACATGACTCCCGAACCATAAAGAGGGGGACTGGTGTCCTTGATATTACTTGGGATAAGCCAGGTACATTCTGACTTGGATAAAGTCTCTTTTGTCCTGACAGTAGATAAGCTTTTTCCTTTTGAGTCACAGGAACCAGCTGTTCTTGCTTGCAGCCAGACCCACACACTTCTGTCGTACGTCCCTGGTTCATTACATCCTGTCTGCCTCCCTTCAGTCTCTGGCTCCTTGGAGCCAGTTCTCCTATGGACTGGGGCCAGGGAAGAGGTGGGTCATCTTATTAATTTTGCTGCTGGCCAATGTCCCCACTTTGAGAAGAGTTAGAAAGCCCCGGGGATATGCTAGATGGCCTCCTGGCTCTCAGCTTCCCAGCACTGGCTGAGCTGCGGGTCTTGATGAAAGAGCATCCAATGTGCTCATTCCCAGATGTGCTACGAGCCCCCTTTGAAGAAACCAGACTCACAAGGACTCTAGCATAAATTAGGTCTTAATCACTATTATGAGATGAGTGGGAAGGGACCAAGGGAAGAGTCAGGAGAGGGAAGAAACAGAACTTCTTAGATGATGATACAATACAAAGCCTAGCAGAAACAGCCAAGTTCACAGGGGGTTTATGGCAGACACATCTGCCTTACACTCCACTCCCTCTTGTTGGCGGGCCCAAATGCCTAGAAGTTTGGCTGTGCGATAGGAAGTTTGGCTGTGCGACATTTTCCCAAGAGAAAATGGTGTATCAGGGTTCAGCAGCCCACCCCAAGAAGCCCGGCTCCTGAGGCTGGTCAGTGAGGGCAACATAGTGTTAAGCCCTTCCATGTTCACCTGCTGAGAAGCTTGACCCCTCGACTCCACTAGGGTCAAGTTCCCTGAACTCTCTGCGCATTAAACAAGGAGAAGCCTTGCTCAATAGAAAGCGATCTTGGATTTTCAGCAAAGACACTTGAAAATTGTGGCCCCTGGGGAAAACTGTAATACTGTGGTACTGGGGAGGATGCGGATGTCCAGAATTCTGACTTCTAGACCTGGATTCTTGACTAGCCAGAATGCTTCCTGCCCATCCATTGGCTGCCTCAGCTTGGAAATGAGGATTTAAATTAAGGGAGATTAAAAACCACTTCTGTCCCCAATTCTGTGTGCTCAAGTGCAATAAAGCATGTGGATCTTCCTTTCTGCATGAATTCTCTTAGAAAACACGACTCAAAGATGCTCAGGATAATGACGGCTGAGTGGTTACCACAAGCCCTTGCAAAGCACTTTACCCTGTTAACTCTTAATCCTCACAGCAATTCTATTATAGAGTGATATTAGCAGCACAAATCGACTAATGAATTAACAAGAGTATGGAGAGATACATAGCCAACCACCGCAGGTCTGCTCAGGTAGGCCAGTCAGCTCTCCGGTTTAACAAGCCCAGCACTGAACCATTGCCTCTCCTCCTCTGCCTCATCCAAGCATACTCTTCCAGTTTTCCTCTGCTAAAATAATCACAATCCCACACTGCCTACTCTCCAGGCAGAGAACCTGTGTGGCCCCCGCCCCCCACATTCAAGTCACCACAAGAAACGTCATCCTTCCTTCCGAATACATATGGAAGCGACAGCCTCTCGCTACCCACAGTATGGCCACTCTAATCACCTCCACTGCACATAGTCTGGATGCTTGCAAGAACCTTCTTGCAAGAACTCTGTCCCAAGCCTTCTGCTCACCCTCCTCACATGCACAGCATTCAGTCCGTATAGAAAGGAGGCTCGCCAATGTAGCACGGATCATCTCTGTCCTCAGAGCTTTTCGGTGACCTCCCGTCTCACTGCGGCCGAGATCCAAAGCCTTTTACCTGTAAGGTCTCCAAGATGTCTTGCACTCTCCACCCCTCTGGTACCCACACCAGCCTCATTCTCATGGCTCTACCCCCACCTCAGTCACACTGGCCCCTCTTCTTCCTCAAGCACACGAGGTCCCTCCTTCTCTCAGACCTTGCTGGGACTGCCCCCCCTCCCCCCCCCCCCACACACACACACTCACACACGCACTAAGCTCCTTCCTCTCTTCCTTCTGGACTCTACACCTTACTGGTCTGACCAGGCGTAGTAGCTCCTCCCCCGTATCTGTGTCCTCTGGCTTTATCCTGGTTTATTTTCCTCTTCGGTGTGTATCTATGTCTGACATATATTATATGATATGTTTATTTCCATTCCCACTTACTCCTCCCAAAGTTAAGCTCTACGAGGACACGCTGGCTACTGTGTTCACTGCTAAATCCTCAGGATCTGGAACAGTGTCTGGTGGCATTCACATAACAACTCAACAGACAAAAGTGGTCTCCGTTATCTAAATCTATTTTTTTAAATGTGTGATTAGTGAGTTTTGGCATAGCAAGAGCCCATGATCTCTCACATTAAAGGGGGGTAAATAATGCCTTTTGTATGTCACCTCTGCTCTTTAATTACCTATAACACAACCCACTGTGGATTTCTGAATGATACAAGGCATTTAAGCCACCAATTACCTAATTATTTGACTCTTAATGAACTCATTAGTGAGTATGTTTGTGATAGTGTGGACTAAGGCTAAAGGGATTACATTCTCCTACATCAAGGCGAATTCACATACCATAATATAAATAAACAATAAAGTGATTTGTTAAAGACAGATAATGAATGCAATATAATTGTCCAAATAAACTTTTAAAAAGCCATTTATTTACTGCAGGGTTACCTGTGAGAGACAGAAGCTGCTGTTACTGTAACAATTACGGTAGAGAGAAGTTGAACAGCGCTGGAGGGTGAAGAGTCAATCCCAAGGCGCGCTCATTTCCCAGGTGAGGAATTTTATGCTCATTAGCAGGTACTTTTCAGTTCTTGGCATTCGGAAGTCTCGCATAGATGCCTGTGAATCACCATCAGAAGCCATAAATGAGGCAATGGAATTATAACAGCGAACATTCAAAATAGACATCTGTTTTAACCACGTGAGATATAATTAATTATCCACACTGGGATAATTTTGACACTGAGAGAAAAATAAACAAACACTATATAATTTTTAAGGGTACATTTGTAGATTGACAAATTGGTTTCACTAATGGTAGGTCTATAAAATCATTTAAGTCATAAATCATTGTCAAAGCTAAAATCATTTCTCAAAATTAAAAGGGCAATGTACATTAAAGCAAAAGTTTTAAAGTTTATTAGATTGATTTGTCTAGATAATTTGGAAACAATATTAAGCAGACTATTATCATCCCTGGTTCCTAATCACTTATTGTAATAATTATGTGATCATTTCCATGTCTGATAACATGTTGTTAGCATTTTTTATAGAATATATCTCAATATATGGATTATTTTCATAAAATTGCCTACAATCTTTTTCAGTGTTCAATTGTGTATTTCCTAAGTTTGAAGTTACTGAGACTCAATGGACCATATGCATTTAATCAAGAAAACACTCTTTTTAGAACCTAGCAGTACTGGGATCAAAGTGAGGGCCTTGCACCAGTTGGGAATGTGCTCTACCACTGAACTACCACCCCAGCAAGAAAATATTCTCTCTACAGTGCTGAAAGACCTCACGAACTGAGAACTATTCCTACACAATAGAGTATATTTTCTATTCTAACTTTTCTTATTAAAATGTGTTAATGTCTCAATTAAAATCTTTTCATGGGTTTGTCCTTTTCCATTTTTTCCCCCCTGGGTGAGCTCCAGGCTTGTGATCCTCTTGTTCCAGCTTGCAGAATACTAGACACACACCGCCATGCCTGGCCCTTTGCTTGTAGTCTATCATTGGAAGAAACAGCTCTTATCTCTAAGAAATAAAAGCTGTGCTTTATTGGGGAGCAAATATGAGCAACCATGGCGAGGAACACACATTTAGGTCTCCACAAACTTAATGTTCCAATGAGGAAGCAGTTTCATGGAGTTTTTATAGTAAGAGAATTTTACAAATAAATTAGTAACAACATCAGGAAAGTGGTTTCCAGCAAGGTGAGGATCCTATAGACCTCAAATGCTACCTGACGATAGTCTTAGCATTGGGATTGGTGGAAGCTCCTTGTCTGCTTAAGTAAATAGATTCCAAAGGCTGTTATCCCTTAATCACAGGATGTTAGTATTGACGAAGGGCTGGGAAAGGAATAGTTATTTAGGGCTAAAGCTAGCCCAAGGTAAGGTGTAATTAGACCTGCAGCCTCTGGACCTGCAACATTCCAACATCTCCACAGTATCACCTCCACTCACTCAGTCTTTGCAGACACAGCTTCTTTCCAGGAATTCCCATTCATGATCCAGAGAGAGTTTCTCTGGCAAATGATTTACAAAACAGAGCTTATCAAGTAAGCTATCTGTTTATGATTTTTAGAACAGTTTTGCCAAATTTAGACGCCAAAAAAAAACATAGGCATTCTCCGTTTCATTCCGTTCTGATTTAGAATTCACTTAATTACAGAAGCGTCAGCAATAGATCAAGACTGCAGAGCAACATTAATCCCAGATTCAAATGATATGATACTATTGGTTTGACACTTCCTTCACTTTCCTATGTAGAAGTTCTTTTTTTTTCTTTTTAAAAATTAGCTTACAGAGAATCAAGTGTCACTGTGGCTCTTACAAACAAAATCTGTTTTTTGCTGCTTCTCTCCACTGCTTTCTCCTCCCCCGCCCCTCCCCGAGTTCTGTTTTCAACAATTACATTTCCCTAAAAGCCTCAAGAGCTGAAGTTCTTTGGCTCGCAATGCGGCTAATCCTTGCTTAAGGATTACCAGCTGATTCGAACAAAATGCAAACATTTAGAGAATGCATTTATTTAAAAAAAAAAAAAAAAAAAAAAAGGTAAAAGGTCAGTGTGCACTGTGGTATGCTGGAGTTCATTTCCAAAGTAGCCTTCCAGGGAGGGCCCAGCCTTTCCAAAGCCTAAGAGCAAGCAGAAAAGCTAGAAATACTTATTCTGCCATGTGCAGCGTGTTTTCAATTCCCTATCATCTCGATCACAAATATTTTATAGTTCAATTTCTCTGTGTATAAATAGAAATGTTTATGTCTGTCAACTGTGGTTTCTATTTGGTTAGGAGACTCTCACAGCTGATTTGGGTGCAATTATAAACTATGAATACACTGCATCCAGTTCCAAATAGTTTCTGTTCCATGGATTTCTTAACTTAGTAATAACACTCTCTCTCCCACTTTGCTGGGCTCCCTCAAATCCTAAAGCTGCTGCAGCCCTGTCGCACTTGTCCTCAGTTGTCTCTCATCCGTCTTTTCTTTGACAGAATGAACATCCCAAACCTCTACCTTCAGCCTCTAACTTGAGTGGGGGGAAAATTAAGTCAAAACATTGTTTCAACTAATTGGTTTTCTCATGGAGAAACTGATCTAAACAAGCATTGTTTAACCTCCTGTGAATGGAGCCTTTGGATCACACTAGCAGCATAAGAAAAAATATAAGCAAAATTAACGTGCAAGACCATCTTTTTTTTTTCTTATGAGAAAGTCATACTTTCCAGAGTGGCATAGAAACATATTGATACATGCTAAAACTAATCTTTAAATAACTTTTTAAAGAAGATTTTGTCTTCTGAATTTACATGTGGTCAGAATGTTCAAGCCCTGCGCCTTACGACCCCTCGGCATGCCAAAGGACGACAGGCATGTGGCAAGGTTCACATTCATCATCCACATGTTTGAGAAATGGTTATTTGGTATTTGAGTTCCTATTAAATGTGCCTCCTTTGTTTTTAGCTGAGAGAGATTGCATTCGTTTTGAAAAAAATCACAAGGAGGATGAGGATGAGGAGATGTTTCTTTTGGTAAAGCACTTGCTCTATGTGAGCACATACACATGCACACATGAACACGTACACACGCACACACAAATACACCCACTCACAAAGTCAAAACAAGGACGGAAAATCTATTATCTTCATAAATAGATAAGTGCAGCCATCCCTTGTTGTCTGGTTTTGGATAACATCTTGTTAACACTGGATCCAGGCTCTGCTCTATCAAGCCCTAGGCCACACCCTGTAAATCTCCATTGTAACACTTACTCACTGGCTCTGTTCCTGTAGCAAACCCTGACCAATACACTGGCCTTGGACTAATGAAACAGACGCCCCTCTGAGGCCTCCAGAGGCAATCAATTGTGCCGACATCCTGACTAACCTCTGGAAGTCTGAAGGGATACATTGCTATAGTTTTAAGGTAACCACTCTATGTTGCTTGTTATGGCAATTATGGGACACCAGTGAGGCCCTCTCTCCACGGGTGATCCTCACAAGTCCTCAAGTCTTTTTTTTTTTTTTTTTTTTTACTTACATTGTACACAGCCACATCTCTCTGGTTGGGCAACTGGATTCGTGCAGTTGTTGAAATCCTTAGACTTGACATAGGAGCAATTTCAGCATCTTTTTTTTTTTTTTTAACACAAAGAACTTTGGTACCCACAAAGGCAGTTGGGGGGCGAGGTTAAGTTGATACAGATAGTTATGGTTGTCTTGGAAACAGGATGACTTTTGATACATCAGATCTTCTATGTGGACTGTTCTCCAAGTCCTTAAAGTACCCTCTCCCAAATTCCTTGAGAAATGAATGCATAAATTGATGTCCATGACTTCGTAAAATGTCCAGGAACTTGTGTTTTCTGATCATCTCCAAATGTCTTTCTCTGCTTTAGACACACTTATTGTTCCTCCAAAGCATACCTCACAGAAACAGGAAGTTGAGGGATAACTTTCTGAAGGCCTAAGGAGAATGGCAACAGTTCAACACTGAACTTGAACCTTAGGCGCCATTCCTAAGATGCCAGGGACTTCCTGCCTCCAGCTGCCTTTCTCCTCGTATTGCTCGGCCACTCTCTATCTAGCGCTCCCTTCTCTCTGTTCCTTAACAACACATGAGCACGTTCCCCGGCCTTCTGAAATCTCATCATTTGCCCTTGGACATGCTATTTAACCTTTATGTGTAGCAGTTTCTTCATTTGGAAAATAAGGATAATAGTATTCAGCCATAAAGTGGAATGAAGTTTAAAAGAAAAAGAATAAAGCAGCAATACCAGTTAGAGCCTCCATAGACCTCAGAAACGTCGAGCTAAATGAGAGACATCCCACAAAAAGGTCATGTATCAGATGCTTTTGTCTATATGGAATGTACAAAGTAGGTAAATTCAGAGAAGCAGGAAGCAGATTGGAGGGTACCAATGGTGAGAAAGTTAGGAAAGAAGAGGGATTTCTTAATGGCCTACTGAGTCAATAGGTTGGATTATGTTCCTAGAAAAGGCAAAAATGTAGGTCCAAACAGCTGAGAGTGTAACCGCTATAGTCAGAGGTGGTCCCCGATGCAGTACTACGGGCATCATTTTAAGAAGCAGGAATTTGGACACAAATATGGACAAAGGGATGACAGTGTTCACATACACAGGACAGAGGCTTTAAGATGAGCACATTGGAGATGCAGCTGAAGGCCAGTGATCAGCAAGACTACTGTCCATGCTGGAAGCAAGACAGAAGCACACGGAGATTCCACCAGCCACAGAGGAGGTCTAGTCTTACATCACCTGCGGTTCTTCCTGTCCACAGAACTGTGAGATGTCAATCTTCTGTTACTTGAAGTCTCTAGGTGTAGTGTTTTGTTACAGCAGCCCTGAGAAGCTAATATGAGGGAAGTGTGCTTTCCTCTGAGGTGATGAAAATGCTCTAGAACTAGAGGGACAGTCACAAAGGTGGGCCTGTGTTGAATGTCATTGATTTGTCCATTCTAAGTGGCTAAATCTATTATAAATTTTGCCTCAATAAACGTGTGTGTGCTTGAGTGTGTATGCACATGCACACACACACACACACACACACACACACACACACACACACACACTAACACATACCGTAGTGAATTGTTGTGAGCTTTCAGTGGTTCAGCCCACAGGAACTTAGACACAGATCCTCAAATGCAGAAACCGCTTGATGAGTGGTGTGATATTTTTTAGTCTCCCTACAAACTTGGCACCTTTAGACATCAAATAGGCAACAAGTAATTGTTTCCAAAGCTGTGTTCCTTTTTATGTAGAAACTTAGAGCTCTCTCCTGCTAATCTAAGCCATTGAAGATGACTCTGAAACATTTCACATCAACTCAATTTCCCAGGAGTTTCCCATCCAGAAGATGGATTCTATCCCCCCATTCATGCTCTGAACCTGCCACCAAGTATTCAAAAAAAAAAAAAAAAAATCGGGCCACATTTGTAAAAACTTCAATTGTTTCCATCTTGGCCTGTAGACAGTCTGCCTGTAAGAACGAGCCCACTTTACTTCTAGCAAGAGACAAGCACGCTCCATCGTCTTTCTTTCAGTTGCCCAAGTGGACTCAGACAACCCACCTGAGGCACCAGATTCCAATCGCGGAGTCACCGTCTTGCACGCAGTTTATTCCATTCGATAGGACACCCAAATGGGTGGATGGGCAATCTATTAAAGTGATTAAAGACCCAGAAGGAAATAAAGAGGATTTTTAAAACCCACAGAAAAATTCCTGACTCACTTTAAAGGCGGTCTTGCTTTTCCTCTTCCACCTCCAGGAACGACACAATGGGAGGGTGGATGGAAAACTTTATTGAAAATCCAGCCTTTGAGATTCGGTGTTTTGTGAAGTAGGAAATTACCATGGGATGAAAGGGAAGGGGGGAGGATTGTGCAAAGAACTAGAGCAATGGAAGGTAAAATTCAAGGAGACACATTAGGCTGCGATAGTCAATTTGAATCAAGTATGCCATAGATTTGGGGCCAGCATTTGTGATACGATATGCCTCAAATTACGTCTTATGGAACCATGGTCAATGTGGTACAGCACGTGTTGACATGCTGCATCTTCAGGAAAGCCCCCTCTCCAGTTATTAATACTTTATTGCTTTTATACTGGGCACCATCGGAAGGCATGTGGGGATGTTAGTGCAAGCTCTCAGCCTGGAGTCTGGGCACCAGCTCCAAGCCCTGGTTCCAGCCATCCTATCTCACACCAGATAGGTATTTGTGTCTGATTTGTTTTCTTCTCCACCAACATTCCCTCTGGAGTCTCCCTGTTCCTCCCTCTCCATTTAGGAGTCAGTTAACCCCACAATCAAACACTATCAGAGAAGCAATGGAAAATACTGTTTTCCAAACAGTGAAAGTTCAAGAACTATGTGGAATACAGGATTCCCACCACCACATTAACAGGCTGCTAAGAAAAGATCCCCCCCACTTTCATCTGTCATCACTATCACAAAAATGGAGCCTGCATCTATGAAAATAAAGAAATATATGTATACATTGTCTGAGGTAAGCCATGTGAGAAAATCTATGAGTCAAATTAATAATGATGATAAAATATAATGGTTAAAGTCATTGTAACCAACATTTCCAGTACACACAGGCTAAGCCTTGCACTGAGTAGTTATCCGTTTTAATCCTTCCAACCACCCAATAGGGTAAATGTCATCATCCCCATTTTGCAGATGATGTAATTGAGACTCCGGGAGCATCACCAAGTTCATGGGCCGTTAAGTGGAGCCAGCAGCCATCCCTCTGATTTAGGTTTATCTGATTCCAAAACCCATGGTTCTGATATAGAGTTGCCTGCCCAAATGCAAGTTTTCCCGTACCTGCCAGCCATTGGTCCTCAACAAAGTCATATTCCTTTTATTAAAGGAGGTGATTTTGTTCCATTTCTGTCTTTTAGTGTGACCAGGCCTGCCCTGCTGACATGGGCAGGGGCCTCTTTTTGAGAAAGGAGGTAGGCAAAGTGTGCTTGCTGACTGGGATTTAAAAGAAAAGCCCAAGAGTTATAAACAAGTGAATATAGTTATTGCAAAGACAAATAATAAAAACGGAGCCCCTGAATGTATTGGAAGAAATATCTGGGTGCCCTGCAGTCAAGATATAATTGCTAAAGAGAGAAAACAGAGGATTGAAAGAGATGGAGAAATCCAAGCCACAACTGTGAAGTTTGTCTAAGGCAAAGACAGAGATGAGTAGAGGCTTCCTTTAGATAATTAAAACTAGGGTCTTCCAAGATATGAAGTTAGACACCTGACAAATTATATATTTCTAATTTCTAATTCTTATACCGAGTGCCATAGGCTAGACAGCCTCCCAGGTATTAATGAAAAGCCCTCAGCAGGAGGCCCTAAAAATCACCGCAGGTGCCAAAGCTAACAAAACAGGCCCAGAAAACCCAGGAAAAAGAAAAAAAATGGCCGAGTAAATTCCTTTGATCGGTTGATTTTTAAGTTGGTCTCAAACTGACGCTACTTCCTTACTCTGTCGTATCTGAGTGTCTGTGCATGTCAGTATGTCCACATGTCTGTGCATGTCTATGTGTCTCTCTGTGTGTGGCGGGGTGGGAGGTAGTCTAAGACTATTTTCCAGATAGGAGTCTCTGTCTTTGAAAGGCACCTTATTATTCTTTGATCTGACATCACCCCAACGTTGATCTAAAATCTAATGACTTCCCACACTTAGCAAGACTGGAGCAGTTCCGGTGCTTAGACCAAAATGGATGCGCAGCCGGAGACAGGCGAACTCACTTCTGCTTTGGGTAGCTTGTGACACCCACTTCTAAGCCTGTAGAGAGCCAGGGTGTTAAAGAGCCGGGGGTGATAGGCCAGCACTGCCTAAGTCCTGCTTCCTGGCTCTGTCTTCTCCTCAGGCAGAACACAGGCTTTCTTCCAAACCTCTCCCCATGTCTAAGCCTGCTCAGCCCCTGCTGGTGGGGTATAAATTAATCTCAACTCTGTAGACAGCATTTTGGCTATGTGCATCAAAAATATCAATAATATCCTCTTCGGCAAACCACACAGAAACATAGTCTGCACAAAAGATTTATGCATGAAATGTTAATTACAGAATCATTTAAAACTGGAAGGAAAAATACAGTGTCCAATTATGGGAGGATGTTTGGGTAGATAATAATCCATCCATTTATATAAGGATATTTTTGTCATTAAAATGATTATGATATGCTAAAAGTAAAAAGGAGCTATGAATTCATTTACAGTATAAATTCCACCATAAAAATAGCACCCACAGGATGAAAAATGCCAAATATATTTATTTCCACTTAGCTGAATTATGTTTATACATAAGATGATAAAGGAAATAACATTTCTTTCTTAGGTATGTTTTCCTTTATTTTATCCAACTTTTATATGATGGATGCTAGTGTCTTACAGGTGCATAGAATAATAGAAGTGTCAAGTGGGAAGACCCAGGTCACATCCAGATACTCCACAGCTCCATGACCTCAGCCAGGTACTCAACATCCTGAACTAAAGGTCCCTCTCCAATGAAATGAAGGTAATTGTATTGATGAAAGGAGTCACTATGAGGAAGGCATTGACCAGCAATAAATGCTTGGTAAATGTTACCTGTTATTATTAAGCATTTATTGAGCACCTATTGCATGCAAATATCAGTACTATTGATACAGACAATGGCTCCTTGTTCTTAGAGAGGGAAAACAGACATGTAAACAGATATTGACAAATCCAAGAAGTAAGCTCTGTAGAAAAGGGAGATTTAGGGTACTGTAAGAGTGTAGAAGGAAATCCCAGTCATGTCAAGACAAGGATTTTCACATCCACTGTCCACAGTCATCGGTACTAGAATCTCTCCAACAGTTTGAAATGCAAATGTCATATACTCTTTGTGATGTTTAAAGTGACTTGGTAGGAAGCAAATATTCGCAGATTAACTGTCCCTGTAGGCAGGAGTTGGCAGAGACCCATCCTCTCAAGGCTGTGGAGCATTTGGAAGTCAGCACATGGCTGCAATTTGCACCATCCATATCCATTCTCACAGGGCACCTCTGAGGAAGCGGCTTCCATGAAAGCTTAGAGAGGTAGAGTGAGCTGTGTGAAGGCTTGGTCACCAGCATATGCTACAATAATGAAATGGTGAGACCTTTAAGAAGTGGGACCTAGTGGAGCTAATTAAACCATTAGCAGCAGGTAATTGAAGGGGATGTTGGGACTTCAGCCCCTTCCTGTCTCTCCCTGCGGTTGCTAGTGTCAATAAGCTGAGGACTCTCCCCAGTTATGAGCTCCTACCATGAGGTTCTGTCTCACCACAGATCCAAAGGCAGTGAGGCCATGCGCAGAAACATCCAAACCTGTGTGCCCAAACAAACCAACCTTCCTCCCTTGAAATCTTAATGTCTCGGGTATTTCTTCACGATGATGGAAAACTAACTAACACATCATGTTTTCACTTATTCTAGAATCTTTAGCACACATGTCATGTATCATTAATGACAGAGACTTTCTGAGAAATGCATTGTTAGAAAGTATCTGTGATGTCACTCCACCCAGTCATATAATCTTATGGGACCACTGTCATATATGCAGGCCATTTTTAGGTGACATATGACTACATATCAGAAAAAGGGTTATCAAAGGCAGAGGAAGGAGGAACTGAAGAAGATTAAAAAGGAGACTTTGAATCAGCCTAACGTGATTATCTATACAATAAATTTTGGATCAGAAACAGTTTCCCCATAATCAGCTCTATTTAATAGTGAATTTTCCACATTACTGTAGAGGCAAGA
Organism: Peromyscus maniculatus bairdii; assembly: GCF_049852395.1. NCBI lineage: Eukaryota > Metazoa > Chordata > Mammalia > Rodentia > Cricetidae > Peromyscus > Peromyscus maniculatus. The sequence continues at coordinate 125,345,586 of NC_134856.1, forward strand.
AGAGGTTGACACAGCAATATTCAAGCAGGCAACTGGGAAAGACCAAACATGAACCCCTAGAAAGAAACCATTTGAATAACCTGCTCTCAAGAGCTCATACTTTGTAACAAGAATCAAGGAATGAGACAGAGACTTCTTGTTGATCCCAAAGCTCCTTGCTCATGTACCTTTTCATACTTGCTAACTAACCTTTGACATTCATCTCACAACCACTTTTGAATCTACCAGCCATCAGTGAAGGCATCTTACTAGCAATATGGTCTGAAGAAAACAATCCTGAACTTGAAATCAGTTACCTGCTGTTGAACTTGATTCAGCTAGTGGTTGGTTGTAGGACTTAACAAGTGGCTTGAACGTCTCTCAACTTTAGCTTGATGGCTACCTCTTCAGACTGCTGAGAAATTAAACACAATGCATTATGTCTTTTGAAACATCCAGTAAAAAGGTTAGATTCATAAATATCACAGCCTTCTGAATAAAAGAATGGATTTTTAGAGATGCCAGCTACATCACCAACACCCTAGACTAATCAGGGGTCAAGCCTACTGACTGCTTGGCAATCATGCTAGGCAGTTGGACCATTGCTGAAGTCACTGACAGTGATGGTTAACTTTCACTGTCAACTTGACTAAACTTGTAATCAGTCACCTAGAAGAGACACCTCTGGACGTGTCTGTGAGAATATTTTCAGAAGGGTTTAACTGAGAAGGAAAGACCCACTCTGGATGTTGATGGCATCATCCCAGGTACTGGGGTCCTGTACTGAGTAAAAAGGCATAAAGACAGAAGTCTATTGAGAAGCGGCATTGATCTCTCTCTCTCTGCTAACCATCCTCCTTGATGTAAGCAGGCAGCCTCCTGTGGCCGTGTCTGCCCTGCCAGGATGGACTGACACTTGACTGTGCAAAATCAACCCTTCCTCCTGTGAGTTGCATCGTGCCTGCTTTTTGGTCACAGCAGTGAGAAGAACAATGAATACACCAATAGACATATTTTCCAATGAAATTAGAACCGCCATAAAAGGAAGAGTTTTCTTTTTCTGCAACTCGCATGGCTTTCATCCAGCTGGATGGATTAATCTACTGTTTTGAACATCTAGGTTAATAATATACATGGTTGACATGAAGACGTGGAGAACTGCTGTGGGATGAAAGCAAAGCTTTCCTGGGCCCTCCATTTCCGTGTTGCATCTATGATGCTCTGAATGGCTCTTGATCCACACATTCTTCTGTTGCCAAAACGGGCCTTCCTATACAATGACAGCCAAGCAGACGCTTAGCAACTTCCCCAACCGTCGCTGGATGCAGTGATTGTCACGAGTGATGAAATATGATTAGCAAATTACAGCTCTGGTGTTTTATTTTAAGGGCACATAAAGAAAATGAATGGATTGAGCTGTTTTGCATTTTTCAGTTGAATCATTTAAAAACAAGTGGGTAATGGAGAAGGCAAGAATGATGGCTGGAAGAAAAGGCGCAGAGAACACGCCACTTCACAGCCTATCAGCATAATTCATCCTCACCTCCTGTCCCCAACTGCTGTGTGGTGTTGCCGTACATAGTTAAACAGCTGCCATGTATTTCTGGCATCTTTATTTTAGTGCTAGATAAATTGGCCTGGATTTTTTTCATTTCATATAGAAATGGGAAAAAAATGACATGGGAGTCTCATCATAGCTTCGCACTGTGTTGTCGTGACTAGTTAGGTCACCCACAGGACTTGAATAAAGGACTCAACTCATCTTGTAGGTGAAGGATGTTTCCTGTCTTATGCCACATCTACTTTCCAATAAACTGCATTTTGGCAAAGCCCAGGGCCTGGGGGATCATGTTAGGATCTTTCAAACACCTCGTGTAGGAAACAACCTTGATGCCTTTGTTTCTATCTTCAAATCCTAGACTTAGAATTCTTTACGTCTGTCCCACACAGTTGGCTGTGAAACAAAATTCCATTTGCCCCTTATTTTTCCTTGATACCACTATAAAATGAGAGGCACAATCCTTTGGAAATAAATTTGGTTCCGAAATGACTGCGGAAGCACATTTAAGAATACGATATGTTTGCAATCTGAGGACTTGAAACACTGCCATGAGTTCAAGGCCAGCCTGCAGTGCAGTGATTCTCAGCAAAGCCTGAGCTACAGTGGGAGACCTTGTCTCCAAAACCAATGAAAGAGGCATGGGCTGTCAGAGGAAGGAAGGGATGGAAGGAGGAAGGGAAGGGAAAAGGGGAGAGAGGAGGAGAGGGAGGGCAGGAGGAAGTTTTACATGCATATTTCAAACGGTAAAGATATAGTACTCAAGATGACTATATAGGAAGGGAGACAGCATTAGACTCAGGCATGAATACAAGTTCTTCTACATACCAAACCTAAGTCATTTATCTTTACAGAAGTAAAGAATTTTTAAGTGGATTAAGAGGTATTACTTTATGGCACGAGTAGATTAAAGGGCATGGTAATATCTGGTACATGATATTATGATTATGAGAGAGGTTCAACGTTAGTATTGCGCAAGTTGAATGCACGGCTAAAACTGGGTTATAAGGCAGGGTGTTGAAGCCATACCAACAGGTAACGTGGCAGCGTTGTTTAAAATCGTTTCTCCTTTTCTGAATGTTTTTAAATGTAAGCCTTGCACTGTTCAGACTTATTCAAAATCTCTGACCTGTGGCTCAGTGAACAAATACCTTGCTGTGCAAGGGTGAGGACCTATGTTTGGACTGCCAGAACCCATGTAAAACTGGACACAGTAGTGCACATCTGTAATCCCAGTCCTCCTGTGGGGAGGTGGGAAGTGGAGAGAGGGGAACTCCTAGGAGCTTGGGAGCCAGCTCACCTGGTATAACCACAAGTAAACAGCGAGAAACCTTGTCTTAAACACAGGTAGAAGGCAAAAGGCTGGTACCCAAGGTTGTCTTTTTACCTCCATGTGAGCACCATGACACATGTGCATCTGTACTCACACACGACAAATACACACACACACACACACACACACACACACACACACACCTACATCATGTATGCATAAAGATATTAAAAGTTATTATAATCCTTATTGGTGGTGATGTACACCTATAATCGTAGCACTTGGGAGACAGAGGCAGGAAGATCAGACTGCTATGAAAAAGAAAAAAACAAAAAAACCCTTATTTGTTTAAGCTACAGTGAGCTAGATTTTCTCTTCCTTATGCCCAGTGCATTCCAAACGAACACAATGGCTTAGCAGGATCAGGTTTATCCAAAATGTTAGCACTTACACAGGAGAAGCTAAAACCACATTGCACATAGCCCAGAGGCCCAGGGCTCCTTCAAACCAAGTCATAGACAGAAGTAAAGAGACTCTGCAAAGTAGATTCCAGAATGCACAGAGGCACGTGACACAGGAGCTGGGCACCAGCTAAAGTGAGAATTAAGCAGAACATCTCTGAGATAAGCCTATCTTATTTTAAACTGATAGTTTACATCTTCCCGAGAAGTAATAAGGTCTCTTCGCAGCAGTGAAGTTGGTGATGTTCTCTCCTGGACCATCAGCCTCCTACTCTATCCCAAGTTGGGCCCCGCTATTTTAAAGAAAATAATCTCAGAACATCAGGCAAAGCTACATTCAGATGCGAATGTCAAACCCATTCCAGATGTAATTTTGAAATGATTAACCTCATTCCAGGGTGTCCTGTTTTCAAACACAGGCTCTGGTGTGGGATTGCCTGCCTGCCAGTCCCAGCTGGGCCCCTGCTGACCCTTTGTGACTGCTCCTGAACCTCTGTGGGTCTGTTTTCTCATTTGTAGAATGTGGAGAACCAGAGAGTCCCTGGGTAGAATGATTGCAGAGAGTAACTGAAGTGTGGCTCGTTTACAGAAGTGAATGGCTTATGTTTAAGACAAACAGAGCAGGGAACAGTAAGCGCTCAATAAATACTACACCTTATTATGGGTATTTAAAAGCCAATCCCACCGTACACATAAATATTCATATAGTGTATAAGGATCAGTGTGTGTGTAAAAATGTGTGTATAAGCATCGTGTTTATTTGTATTCTCAAATAAAATATGGAGTGATGTTTCAATTTCATCACCCCAAAAGTAAACACAGACAAGCCCCCAGTGAATAAATTACCATAAATGTCTTTTGTATATATTTTAAAACTTTGAGGCGAAGGGGGAGTTGGAGAAATAGCTCAGTAGTTAAGAGCACTGACTGCTCTTCCCGAGGACCTGGGTTCGAGTCCCAGCTCCCACAGCCATCTGTAACTCCAGTTCCAGGGAATCTAATGCCCTCTCCTGGTCTCTGCCAGCCCTAGTCATGTACATGGTTGCATGTACATCCATACAGGCAAAACACTCATATACATAAAAATAACCCTTTTAAAAGCATTATTACATTTTATTTATTGTATATCTGTGTGTGCACATGCACAGACACTCAAATGCACATGATACCACAGCTCACAGGTGGCAATCAGACAGCAACTTTGAGGGTGGTTCTCTCCTTCTGTCATGTGTGTCCTGGGGATGGACCTTAGACCATTCAGCTCGGGGGCATGGTCCTTTACCTGCTACACTATCTGGCAAGCCCCTGCCTCTGCTTACAAAAACAACAACAAACCCCATGCCAAGGCTCATTTGTGTAAGGAACCCTGAGAAGACTCTCCCCTTCTCTGTTCTTTGTGCTTGTTTATGTTTAGACCAAATCCCACTCTGTAGTCCATGCTGGCCTTGAACTCATAACCCACCTGACTTAGCCTTTCATGTGCTGGGATTACAGGCCTGTGCCACCAAGCCCAGCTCACAAAGTCTTATTTTCATGAAAACCTGAGAGGATACAGACACTTCCTCAGAAACCTTTTCAGACCCGTCATCTTGAGCATCAACTGCTAATGTGCCCACACACTGTCAATTAGCAAACAGGTTTGGAGTCTTGTTGGCTTGGTTTTCCCTGGATCCTTTCCCCACCTGCAGAATTTGTTGTACCTTCGTCACTAGTTTCTGTCTTAGCTGTCCCCAAAGGCTCAGTCCCAGATGTGTGACAGTCTTGAGAGGTTGTAGAAATAGAGCCTGGTGGGGAGTCTTCGCCTGTTGGAAGTGTTTCCTCACAGGGAGCCACGGGATTCTGATCTCTTCCTATTCCTCTCTTTGGTTCCAAGTCATGAGTGGAGTGGATCTTGTAGACCCATGACTTTCCAGAGCCCCATAAAAACCTGCAAAACTACAAAGTCAATGCCCTTTTCTTTTTACATAGACTATTTCAAATATTTTGTTTTAGCAATAGGAAACTATTTAACAAATAACCCTCTGTCCTCAGTCTTCAATTTTTATTATTTCTGTTTAAATTTGTAAGCCCATCTTTAGTACCTCTTAGCCATTAAACTTCTAAATATTTGACATATTATTGCTCATCTAAAATTACTTGCCTTGGCCAAGAAGAGTTGACCCTAAGCTTCCTTTACTTTTTTTTCCCCATACTAAAAAGGACAGGTCATTCCCCATTCATAAAAGCTTGTTCCAAACAGCCAGCACCTCACTATGTCATCTCTAACCAAGGTGTTATTCAGGCTTCCGGTCCTCCAGGATTTCGGGTTTCCAGACGCCTGCTGTCTGCCAGCCTTCCCTACATGCTTGCCTTTAGAATCCTGGATGCTCTGTGACTGGATCGCCATTTTCCAAACTACCTGCCTGCTGCAGCCGCTGCTCACCATGGTCAGAGCCGGGTCCCAGAGACCTGTCCCCTCTCTAGCATCCTGTCTCCCACGTTCAGAAGTTGTCATCATCACATTTCACTTGTCGACACCATGACGCATGAATCAGAGATTCCCTTTTATTCTTTCATCTGGGCAGCACATAAGAATTCGTGTCTAATGACAGAGAGGCGAAAAGTTAATGGAAATTTAATTGGAAAAAAACCCCACCATCCCAGCAGGAATTGAATGGACCTAGTGGACAGAACAGGAGGCAGGCACTCACTCCGTCCACTGGGCTTCGGAGTTTAGTATGGCTTACTTGGCTACAGATAGGTATCATGTCGGTAAACAGACGACTCCTGTATTTTCCCAGTATTACTTTAGTCAACAAAATGAAGAAAGGAAGTGGGGTTCCAATTTAAATGTCAGAGCTATCTACTGTGAGGATCCTGAACGGGGGCTCTAATGAAAATAGGATTTAATTTCCTGTAAATGTTTGAGTTCTTTAACCCTAATATATAGAAGTGATGAATATTTATACCAATGAATGCATCCTCTTAGAACAGCGTTCAGTCAGCCACAAACAAGGGAATCATGGGAGAATTTCTCTTTTAAGAATTTTATGGATTTTTCTAGAGGAAATACCACTATCTGAATAACGTTTTAGCTTCTTTCATATTTTTCTCTAAAAGGTTAAGGTGTACAAAAAAATGTTTCAAGTATATTTTTTAAATAATATTTTTACTTATTCTTTTAACATTTCATGCATGTATAAACTATATTTTAACCTGATCTACCACCAACTAAAGTCTACTCTTTAAATGGCTCCACATTCTGGCAGCCTGCAGGGATTTAAACTATTGGGCTATTGTGATGCTTTTTTATTTTTAAAATGAATTAAGCTTATCCAATATTTTATATCCAGATTAACCTAGTTTTCCTCCAATCTCTGGTTCTTAAGGGAAGTAGGGTTCCCTGAGTAAAGTAGGAACATTTCAGAACACAGTGAGGCTGAGATCAGGACAAATCTCAGCCTCTAACCTCATTTGCTTTCTTCATTTGGATTTTTTTCCTTTTCTTTTCTTTTTGAGACAGAGTCTCATTATGTAGCCCTTGCTGGACTGTAACTTGCTGTGTAAACCAGACTGGCTTTGAACTCACAGAAATGTAACTTCCTCGCAAGCGGTGGGACTGAAGTCCTGCATGCTGTCTGCACTTAGAGCGTCTTGCTGTTTTCTTCTGCCTCGTGACATGGCTGTGTGCAACAGAGTGTGTAACCCTAACTTAACGAGCCATCGAATCACTGAAAATTCAGCCAAAGATTCCCAGGAAGAAATACTCGCTGCGCCGCCAATGCCAGAAATATTACAGCTCAAGCCCGTGACACGGAAGTGGCCGGCCGGAACCTTTTCTCTTACACAGGCAAGCTCCCACTAAGAGTTAAAAAAAAAAAAAACAGCAGAAGAAGGGAAAAACCCACTGAAGACTCATTTTCAAATATCAACAGAGCCAGGCTTGGTGGCACAAAGCTTTAATATTAGCATTCAGGAAGTAGAGACAGATCTCTGTGAGTTCAATGCCAGACTGGTCTACATAGTGATTTCCAGGGTCAGTCAGAGCTACAAAGTAAGACCCTGTCTGAAAATAATAATGATAAAACAAACAAACAAACCCCAAATCAAACTGTCAGCACCTTTTTAAAAGCCCTCCATTTCTTTTCTCTTTTTAAAATTATTTATTTATTTTTATTTTGTGTATATGAGCATTTGCCTGCATGTATGTATACCACATGCATGCAGTACCCTTGGGGGCCAGAAGAGGGCAATGTGTTCCCTTGAAACTGGAGTTACAGATGGTTGTGAGTAGGCGTGTGGGTGCTGGGAATTCAACCCAGGGCCTCCGCAAGAGCAGCAAGTGCTCTTAACTTCTGAGTCATCTCTCCTACCCCTCAAAACTATTTTTTTAAGCTTAAAGGAGGGCCTTAATCCACAATCATTAATAAACACCCTTGAAATAAACATCTGGAACACTGGCTGGGGATGGTAGAAAAGCCACAATTAAGGAGATATCCAAAGAAAGCTTATGGAACTCATAAGCAAATACCCATGACACCCCTGCGCTTCAGGTCGTGTAGATAGCAAAGCTGTGACTGACAAAACTTTGCTAAGCTTAATGGTAAGTATTTATAAGCCTCTGTTACCGGAGGGGTGAAAATGGCTTTATGAGTGGCTAATAAATAAAAAATGGGTTTTGGGATGCTTTAACTTTATCTTCAATTAATTATGTTGAAGGCGATACTAAAAATGAACTAATGGAGATTATCAGGGTGTCTAAAGCTTGGCACAGTTGGACAGGCCTGTAATTCCAGCTACTTGGAAGGCCAGGGCAGGGGCTTTGAGGATTCAAGGTCAGTCTGGGCTACAGAATGAGTCCAAGGCAAGCTGAGTAAGACTTCAAGGTATCTCAGTGAACCCTGTCTCAAAATGAAGAGAAAAGATATAGATAGATATGGATAGTTCCGAGGTAGACACTTGCCTAACATGTACCAGGTCCTAGATTCAGTCTCCACAACTGGAAGGGGAAGGAGCATTTCTAGATCCCTGCATCTGGGTCTCTTCTACTTATCCTAATGGTTTTCAAGGGCTCAGCATCAGAGCTGCTATTCCTGCCTTGATAGAGACAAACTCCTGAGTTCCTGTGTAACGATCTATTCAGTTAGTAGACAAGAGTCTACATAGACTGGGGCAAACCTATCTAGAATCCCCACTCCATCATGTGCTGAGTGACTCAGGAAAGCCGCGGAGTGTCTCTGAGCCTCAGTTTCTCTTTCTGAAAAACAGAGATCCATATCCATCCACAGGTTGAAACGAAGTATGAGAAACACTCAGTACTGTGAATTGCCACATTACAATCTGTGACACTAATACCTGACAGAAGCAAAATGTCAGGAAGGGAAGATTTACTTTGGCTCGTGGTCCGGTAGGATTTCAGTCTGTCATGCTTGCGTGGGTATGACTGAGCAGCTCAGAGCATGTGATGGAGTCTGTTCACATCACAGTGACCAGGAAGCAGGAACAGGAACCAGGAAGAACTTTCCAAGGCCTACCCCGAGTGATCTACTTCTGCCTGCTAGGCCATACCTCCAAAAGTTGCCAGAATCTCCCAAAATAATGTCACTAGGTGAGGCCGAGGGTTCACAGCATGAGATGTTGGAGAACATTTCAGATTCAAACAATGTATGTGTAAGAGTCCATTAAATGTGATGTCTGATCATTACCCTCATTGCTTTTTTCTCTGACCGAACACTCAGCTTTCTGGTCCCTCCAAGCCATCCCTCACTTGCCTTTGATCCTAATTCTTTCCCAGCAACTGTTAAGTGCTCATTATCTTCACTTTTCAGTTTAATTGAACACCACTCACACTGGATTTTTGTCTAATTCTGCCTAGCTAGAAGCTGCTTTCTCCTCTCCCATGCACAAGGGACACTTTACTTGCAATCATCATGTGGAGACTGGAGTGGTCCACCTTAAGCACAACAAACCTGAGAGACACAGACTCATTGATATGTGTGACCCACTTCTTCCTTGAGAGAGAGGGCCTTGAGGATGTGGGTCACTCTCCAACCATGTGTGTCCTTCCCAAAGCACTCAGTGTTGAGCCTTGCCCTCAGTAACAATCAATAAACATGAGTTGAATTACTTAATTAACGTTCCTGTCCACTCAATATAAAATGTCTGCTCAAAGACAAAGGCCAGGCAATGAGAAGGCTCACTGGCTAATCAATATTTCAATTTTTATGCATCCAATCAATGTCATGTGTTACAGTAAATAAGGTGCTACAGTATTTATCTGCACACAACTGTGAAATGTCTCCTCTGTCTGCCCTCGCCACCAGAAACTTGGTGACTTTGGAAAAGTCATTATCCATTTCAGGAATTAAGGCCCTCTTCAGTAAAAATAAGGGATGGAGTCCTACATGAGGAGTCTTCTGGCTGTACAAGTGTCTCATACAGGGTACTCTTGCTGCAAAGGTATTAGGGGAAAAAAAGCACAAGCCAACAAAAAGCTTGGCATGTGAGGTCATGCATCTGTTAATTAGCTTGATTTATCAATGCACTATATATATATATATATATGTATATATATATATATATATAGTGTTATATATCATAGAACTATACAGCTTTGAGCTGTATCAACTCCTATGGAACTCAAACCAACACACAGATAAGCAATGCCAAGAAGCCACTCTCTCACCTAGGGTGACAAAGCAAGAGGAGAAATTTGCTACCAGGGCCCAAGGCAGAGGTGTCCTGGCAGGAGGAACTGATCACAAGGGCCACAGTGACTCTGAGTGACATCTAGCTAGAAAGAATACTTTAGCTTCCCCTGCCCTTTACAATGATTCTTATTGGCCAAGCCTAGGTATAAAATGTTCTGTAATGTTGTCTGGAGATATTGTCTGTGAGGTTTATGCTGGGCCGTAGAAAGGAGCAGGGGCAGTGAGAAATGAGCCTGCGAGGAGCCAGACAACGAGCCAACCCAATGGTCTTGGATCTAGTCTCAGAGGTGACTTTTCTGCTGTTGAATTTCTCTGGTTTGTGAGTCCTTTGAGGGTCCTTATACCAACCCCAGCCATCATACCTTGCTGTAAATACTGACACTTTGGGGTCACTGACAATCAGTCTCATGGAAATGGTTTGAATGTAAAGTGTCACCCACAGGCTCATGTGTCTGAACACTGGCTCTCTAGCTGGTGGCCCTATTGTGGGAGATGGTAAGACTTAAGAGAAGTCTGATGGACAGATTCTGGTCACTGAGATCCTGGTCACTGCAGATACTGGTCACTGAGATCCTGGTCACTGCAGATACTAGTCACTGCTGATACTGGTCACTATAGATCCTGGTCACTGTAGATCCTGGTCACTGCAGATACTGGTCCTGCAGATCCTGGTCACTGTAGATTCTGGTCACTGCTGATACTGGTCACTGCAGATACTGGCCCTGCAGATCCTGGTCACTGCTAATACTGGTCACTGCTGATACTCATCACTATAGATCCTGGTCACTGCAGATCTTGGTTATTGCAGATCCTGGTCACTGCAGATACTGGTCCTGCAGATCCTGGTCACTGTAGATCCTGGTCACTGCAGATCCTGGTCACTGCAGATCTTGGTTATTGCAGATCCTGGTCACTGCAGATACTGGTCCTGCAGATCCTGGTCACTGTAGATCCTGGTCACTGCTGATACTGGTCACTGTAGATCCTGGTCACTGTAGATCCTGGTCACTGCAGACTGGTCCTGCAGATCCTAGTCCCTGTGGGTAAGCTTACAGGTTATGACCTGGCCTAGATTCTAGCCAAGTCTCTCTCTCTCTCTCTCTCTCTCTCTCTCTCTCTCTCTCTCTCTCTCTCTCTCTCTCTCTCTCTTCTCTCTCTCTCTCTCTCTCTCCTTCTCAGAGTCTACCTCTGCCATGTTTCCACACCAAAGTCATACAGGAGTTGTGATGCAAAGGCCCTGGCATATTATACTCAGCAGTAGAAGTTTCCAGAATTGTTCTCTGACTGCTTCTCAACATCTGTTATACATGCCCATAATTAGTACTTTCCCAGTACAACACAACCCAGGCCAGAACATTAACCCATTTCCCTGAAAGGTCTTTGATCTCATTGGTTTAAGTAATTTAGCTTTCTGCTGCAAACTAGACGTTAAGTTGGCCTTAGCAACAGACCACTTTCCAGGAACCAGTGGGTTCTTTCACAGCACACTCCCAGGAAGCCCATGGGTGTGTTTACCTGCTGGCGGGCACTGTAAGCATGGGCCCCTTTCTTTTCCTTCTGCTTCACAACACCATCCATTCATCAAAGCAGCAATCATGAAACACACAGTAAAACGCTGCCACAAGCATGTTTAATACATCTGCTCCAAGAAGATAAAGGGAGGCACACGAGCTAGGGACCACGGCTAGAGAGGAGGAGAGGGGGGCCATTTTCCCATTTAGGTGGGTGCTGCTACCAGCCATTTCACTCACTGAACAAGTGTCACATCTAGATAAAGCAGGCGAGAGATGTGACTCTGCTCTGCCCTGAATTCATCTTCACTCTGGGTTGGTGGTTCTCAGCCTGGGGGGGTGTGACCTCTTGGGGGGAGTCACATCTCAGATATCCTGCATATCAAACATTTACATTACAATTCACAACAGTAGCAAAATTAGTTATGGAGTAATTTTCTGGTTGGGGGAGGGGGTCACCAGCATCAGGAAGGTTGAGACCCACTGATGGGTTATTTCTTAAAACCCTTCAGTGAGACACTAATGTTTAAAGACAGGATGCTGTAAAAATTAAATACTGCTTATTCAATCTTAACTACACAGCTCCTTTTCATATACCATCAACTATGTGTTACGTAAACTGTGAGTGCTACGTGAATTGAGGAAAGTGAGACTTTGTAAGAGTGAATAAAAAAAATAGATTTTCACCTTCATCCCAGTGTTAAAACCCGAATTATCCCCCGACATCGGGCCAGTGTGTGTACACTGAGCCTGAAGACTTGACTGACAGGTCGGTCCTGCTGCAGAAATGGGGAAAGAGAACTCCGGTCAACTCCAGTGAGAGAGAAAGGGGCAGGAACGTGCAGCCTATGAGGTCTAAAACCACTATGGCTGCAAGGCGTGCACTCATATGCTATAAAACCTCAAGGCTATCCCCACCATAGCCAGGTACCCCTTCAAGATTCACCACAGGAAGAAATAAGTTACATTTGTCTCACATATCCTGAGGGGAAGATCACCTTGGGTCCCAGTGACCTCGTTTTTCTCAGAACATTTTACTGTACTTTCAGTTTGCTCTGGCATATCTGAATCACCAACAGCACTAACTTGTGCTCTGGAGAAGGTATTAAGGAAAACAAGGCTCACGGGAGCCCATAACACAGCAGCACCCAGAGGGTGGGTGTGATAACAGCCATTACAACTGGGCAGGTAGCTCACACCACGTGGACACACTGAACAAAGGATAGCTCCTGTCTGAGGCAGGGCACAGTGGAATGGCTTCTGATTCTGTCATGCTGCTCAGACAGATGCACAATTAAAAGCTAATAAATTGAGCCCAGCATGGTGGCACACACCTTTAATCCCAGCACTGAGAGGCAGAGGCAGACAGAGCTCTGAGTTCAAGGCCAGCCTGTTCTACAGAGCGAGTTCTAGTACAGCCAGGGCTACACAGAGAAACTCTGTCTCAAAAAAACAAAAACAAGCTTAAGAATTGAGTTGCGGATGTGGATCTGGGGTTGAGTGCTGACTGGGCCCTGAGTATGATCCCTAGCATTGTGAAATAAAGAAACAAAAAATTGAGTTGCTTCTAGAATTTTTCCATTACTAGGCCATAAGTGATGGGGAAGGGCTGAGTTTCTTTCCGTGTATTTGAGCTATCCCTCTAATAAAATGAGCCATGACGTCTGCCTCATTCTTCTCACCAAAGATACAGGAATAGGTCCAATTACTGGTGATACCTTACCCAGTGCTAATAGGTTCAGAATCCAAGGAGATAGCCAAATTCTCAGAATAACTCCTTGTGGATCTGTTCATCTCAATGATGTCCAAACTTTGTATTGTCAGGATACATACAACAGTGTGAATTTCACTTTAAACAACAACAACAAAATCCAAATGGCACTCTTACTTAATCTACTATGTCAGGAGAAAATTTTTCCCAGCCTTCACTGGAGTTGAAAATGCTTAATCCAAGCTGCTTCGGTTTCCTGATCTCAACAGGGTAATATCCAAAATACACAAGAACCACGGAGCAAGCCAGAAAAATCACGTGCCTGCTCCTACAGCCTGCAAAGCTGCCATTGGCAACAAGCTACACCCGCCCCAGCCCCCACCCCCACCCCTACCCCCTCCACTTTCCATAGCACTGCCTTCTCTAACATGCCAGGTCAATGCTGAGAAGGAACTCAAACCACAAAGGACCAGAAAGCAAATATTTTTGCCCAAAGCTAATGTAACAAATTACACGCAAGATCTAAACTGCGAGAACCTTTTAAATGGCGCAAGTCTACACAAACACACAGCATCCCATTTGCCAAGATTTGAAAATTAAATTAAATCTCAGTGGAGGACCCCTCTGGGATGTTGAGGGCTCTGGTCCTAGCAGGGCCACAAGCATCCCTGGTCCTTCAGGACAGTAATTCCTCTCATTGTATTTCTGTTGCCTGTCTGTGCCCCGCATACATAACTGTGCAAGTATACAGAGCTTATACAGCTCCATGCGAGGCAGATTTCTGTGCATGACCAGAGACTCATCTGCATGGCTTCCAGCAAGTGCCCAGTTGCAGTCTGGGTCTGGGATGGTTCATTTTGACTGTCAACTTGCCTGGATTGGAATTACTGAGGAGTTACACCTCCGGCCATGTCAGTGAGGATGTTTCCAGAAAGATTTAACCAAGGAGGGGCTACACTGGGCAGCACCATCCCATGGCCTGGAGACAAGGAAAACAAAAGAGGAGAAAGCCAGCTGAGCTCCAACATTCATCTCTCTGCTTTCTGTTCCACCCAGATGTGAGAAGTCCTGGCTACATGCTTCTCTTACCTTAGAGTCAGCTACTACCATGCTTCCCTGCCCTGGTGGACTAGATCTATTCAAACTGTGCGCCAAAAGCAACCCTTCCAGCTGTGAGTTGCTTCTAGCTAATACAGCCTTGCTGTGCCACATGTAAGACTGTGCAGTCTGTCGATGGCAGACAGGTGGGCACATAGAGCTAAGGCCAAGTTCTCTTTCTGCCAGAAGCAAGATTGCCTCTAACTAGCCGGATAGGTAGTGTCGCACATGGGTGATGCTGCCTCCTTGGTCAGCAGGTTCAGAAGTTCAGATGGGGGGCATTCAAATGCCCAATTAGAGCCTGATTCCTAACTGGGAACACACCAGCTATCAGATACTTTCCAATGGAAAGCCAGATGAGGGAAACATTTGGACACAGCTGCCTTGGAAGGAGTCACTGCCTTGATGAGCATCTGGGGTTAGACACTGGAAACCAGCAGACATATTGGATTGCGGCTGCCTTTGCCCACGGCTATATTACCTAGCATTCAACCCAATTCTCTGTTTCCTGCTCCTTCGATTGCGGCTGCATCCCCAAGCAGCAGTGCGGATGAAACTGAAGAAGCCCATTTAGAGAAAATAAGTGCAGGAGGGAAGGCAGCCATGGGACTTGGGAGCCAAGCGGCCGCATCTGGCTTTGTTTTGCTCACTCACTCAGTTGGACACCAGGCTACAGTGGAGATCACATTTTGAGAACTTAGAGAAATATATATTTCTAAGCCAGTGTGTGTCATTGGTTCTGCATCACTTTCTCTTCTGACTGTCCTTATGTTTTGATTTCCAGTGGGATCTCGAATATCTCTTTTCAGCTCTGCCCATTAGTAGGGAGATGAGTTACCATCAGTGATTGACAGCTTGCTTTCATGGAGGATATGGCTCCAAACATCCCCTTGAAAAAAATCATGCTAGTAGATGGTACTCCAGTGCCTGGGGAAGGCAGCAGGATTCTGGCCACCGGGAGAAGGCTGTGACCAAATCTAGATTCGAGTGCAGAAGGCCAGCAATGAGATAACCCCAAGGCACACAGGCATACATACGGGCCAGGCACAAGGAGCCATTCACACCAATATTCGGAGCCATCAACCAACTATTTGAGAAAATTCCCATAGATTCTGAATGTTTCTAAACAGAGGCAGGTGAAGAGGGAAAAGAGACACAAAGGAAGAGTGAGGTATGCCTAGCTCCCAGACATCAGCCATCACCAGGAAGTCAGTATTCAGTGTGGTACCCTGACAATGAGTCGTCCTTTTCTTTACTGATTCTCTACAATAAATAAATGGCTTCTGATCATCAAGAAGAAGGAGAAGTATCCTTTTTTGCTAAATGTCCTTGCTTCCTAAATTCTGATAGTTGAGTGTTTGGACAATGGGTGTAAAGAGGAAAAAATATAATTGATTCCTGGGTTTCAGAAAACAGGAATTGAGATTTCTGAAGGTAGTGGGTTTACCTAACTCCATTTGGTTCCTGCGTTCTAAAGGAAACATTTGGTTAATGAATGGTAAAGCAGCAAGAGATGCCTAATGGAACCCAAACCCTTTCATTTATCTCATTTATGGGTATGTGTGTTTGTCTGCTTGTCTGTGTGTGCACCACATGTATGTATGAGAGACTGAAGAGGCCAGAAGAGGGAATTCCGGGAACGGACTTACAGATGGTGGTGAGCCACCTTGTATGGGTGCTGAGAACTGAACACATGTATGGGTGCATGAACAGTAAGTGCTCTCAACCACTGAACCATCTCTCTAGCCCCCTTATATTGAATTTTTAATGAACTATCTTTTCCCTCTGCTCCCTACATATAAGCACCAAAATATACTCTGATAGGCAGTTTTACAAGTTCTGTAAGTGGTGAAGTTTGATAACCTATATGTATGACAAAACTTTGTTTTGTTTGCTTTTTTTTTTCTTTCCTCTTGTTTTGTTTTGAGATTGTTTGTTTGTTTGTGTTTGGTTTTGGTTTTTGTTGCTGGTGGTGGTTGGTTGGTTTTTTGCATGGGAGATTAAACCAAGGTCGGGTCTCCCTTGGGCTAGGTAAAGGCTCTACTGTTAAACTGCCTCCCAAGACCTTTGTTCATTTTGAGAGGTCTCCCTAAGTGGCACAGCCTGGCCTTGAACTTGCTGTGTAGCCAAAATTGGCTTTAAACTCCTGGTCTTCCTGTCTTCATCTCCTAAGCACTGGGATTGCAGACACTCCCTCAGAGACTAGAGGGATCAGAACCCCTGGAACTGGAGCTACAGGTAGTACGAGCAATCCAGTGTCATTTCCAGGAACTGAACTTGAGTCCTCTGCAACAATGGAAAGTGCTGTTAACCACTAAACCGTCACTCTGGCTCCTAAGATCCATTTTTAATGTTAATCTGTGTCTTCCTAAATTCTATCAGTGAAGTAAAGGTCTAAGAGACATAGGCAAAAACATGAGATGAATAATGAAGCATTACTTTTTGGCATCAACCACCAAGGCTTTGGGCAAATTGAGTTAGAGAAAACAAAGCTCTGGCTAGAGCCAGATGCTCTCTCTATGCCAAGACACTAAAGCTTGTCAAAAACTAAGGACTTGATTATTTTATATCTAGTACTGAAGAGTTATCATCACTGTCAAATGAGCACAGGGTTGTTACCATATCTCCAGAAAAGACGGAACCAGAGAACCAGAATTGTTTTCAGTATGAAAGTGAGAGGTGAGATAGAACCTTCTGGAGATCTTTTCCTTCCTTTAATACCTTCCAAATATATCTGAACATGCATCCTGCTTGGACTCATTTTATGTTCTCTGGGATATTTCACAGATGTGAGTTAGGTTTGGAAACACATCTCAGAAAGCCATTAGGCAGCGTATGGAGCACCTCACAGTTTCCCACAGCATTACATTCACCCACTCTGGGGGGGCCCCCCGTCAGTGCTGCCAACAACTGTTCCAGTGGATGGCCGCAGTACTCAGCACACAGCAACCCCAGCTCAGGCTGTAGAGAAGGAGAAAGTCTTCAAGGTCAGGCACTATCGAGCAGTGAAAGAACTCAGCTAGCCTCAAAAGACAACTAAGACCTGACTGACAACCCTCTACCACCGTGAGTCAACTGCTCTTACTGTGCCTAAAAGTGGCACAATTGACACTGATGGAAAATACTAGTTCACCTCTGACTAACAAGGCTCAGGACTCCACACCCTCTGCCACGATTCTGAGGCATTTTAAGGCATCGTGCTTTTTAAGCAAGTGAAGTATGACAAGAGAGGGGGAAGGCTGATCATAGGACTAGAACAACAAAGATGCAAAAGTCCTAAGAATCCTCATTTGAAATCACAGCAGTCCCCATGCATGGGAACCAAATGCTCTTCTTCAAACAGCCCTGTCTAAGTCAGCGTTCTATTGCTGTGAAGAGACATCGTGACCACGGCAACTCTGATAAAGGAATGCATTTCACTGGAGCTGGCTTACTGTTTCAGAGGGTCAGTCCATTGTCATCATGGAGGGGAGCATGGCAGCATGCAGGCAGACATGGTGCTGGAGAAGGAGCTGAGAGTCCTACATCTGGATCCACAGGCAACAGAAAGAGTTACAGCCTCTGGGTTTGGCTTGGGCCAGAAAGCCTACCCCCCACTAACACACTTCCTCCAACAAGGCCACATCTCCTAATCGTTTCAAAAGTGCCACTCCCTGGCGACAGTCAAATCTATGATCCTCTGTGGGGAGAGCATTCTTAGTCAAACCACCACAAGTCCCTCAGAAAGGTGCTTCAATTCCCATTTTACAGATGAGAAACATCAAGGGGCAAAGAGGGGATCATTTCCCTAGATCTCTCAAACAGGAAATAATGAAGTTGAGTTTCCAAACTCAGGGTCATCTGTGCTCTTTCCAACTCTATAAAAATCCATCCAAATATTAACCAAAGGGAGTTTGGACAGAAAGCATTAAGAATTAAAAAAAAAAAAAAAAAAGTGAAGGACTGGTTTGCCCTGTGATGTTCTGCGTAAGTTACTTTATCAACGCCATTTCTCATGCTACTGTTTGCAATTTCTTTAATGTGGAGATGTATCAGAGCAAACACCTAATGGCTTTTCTTCTGTAACACTCTCCTTCTAACTTCTGGACACAAAAGTCTCTCAGAACCTCATCAGCATGAAGTCAGTTCTGTGTCCACACAGGATCCAGGAGCCGAGAAAGCTCTCTTGGTGTTCCCTCATCTTCTCCGAGTCCTTTAGACTTGGGTTGGGCTGTGCAACCCTGCTTTTATCGGCCACACTCACCCCTCATAGCCCTTCTCACCTCCTCCACATTCTGAGCTCTTGAATCCCAACAGGCAACTTAAAAAAGGAACATGCCCGCCTCCCCTGCCAGTTCAATCAGATGTAGAATCAGCTAGGACACATCTCTGGATGTGAGGAAAGGCCTCTCCAGGGAAGGTTCATTAGGAGGGAAGAGCCAGCAGCATCATTTATGGGCTGGAGTACCAGAGTAAGTAAAAAAAAAGGAAACAGAAAAAGGCTGCGGAGCAGTGGGATTTATCTCTCTCTGTCTTTCTGTCTCTCTGTCTCTGTCTCTCTGTCTCTTGGTCTGTCTCTCTGTTTCTGTCTCTCTGTCTTTCTGTCTCTGTCTCTCTGTCTATCTTTCTGTCTCTGTCTCTCTGTCTCTGTCTTTCTCTCTGTCTCTCTCTGTCTCTGTCTCTGTCTCTCTGTCTCTGTCTCTCTTTCTGCTCCCTGATTGTGGCCATCATGTCACCACCTTGTTCTCCCCCCACCACGCCTTCCCCTCTAACCATGAGCCTAAATTAACCCTTTCTTCCATATGCTGCCTTGTTGGGTAATTTGTCACAGCAGGGAGGAGAGGTACCAGTACAGAAGACCCATGAAGTTCAGCCCAGGGCACCACAAGCTCACATCAAGTCAACTAGCACTTGGCTGCTGCGGCAGGGGCTTAGTACTCTGTTGTTTGTTCTCATCCATCCCTCCCCGCTCCCAGTCCTGTCCCGAGTGTGACTGTCAGAACCTTTATCTTGTCTTAAGATCCTCATGCTGGGCCAATGCCTATCTTCTTCACCAAGTCAACTGGAGACTGGCTAGCATAATCTCCACTGTGAGGCCCCTTCCCCTCCATGGACTCCCTCCTCTTGGCTTGTCTTCCCTATCCACAGCATTCCTCTCGGCAGCCCTCACGGAAGCAGCCCCGGTGGGTGCTTCCTTCCTACTCAGAAGCGGTCCTTATTTGTATCTTTCATTTGGCTCTCGAGGTCCACTGCCAAGTATTTCTCTTCTCCCCCCTGAATCTTCTTTTAATATTTTAAACCGTACAAACAACAGTGTGGATTATCTCTTTTCATGCACACATCCTGTCTACTCACCCGCATTGGGTGTCCTCCAAGGTTCTGTCCTTCCCATCTGCTCATCTCGCTTTCTAATGACTCCCTGGGATAGATTCCTCCCACTTGCATAACACCATGGATGCGTTCACAGTCTTGCCCAAGCCCTATTCAGGGGCCACTGGCCTAACGGCTCTTTTCCTTTCTCTTAATCACTCCAGATGCCCACTATTTTCAATGCCCACTTCCAATTATAAGGAAGCCTTTTTCAAAGTACACAGCTCAATAATTATCTATTCATTTTCTATATTTCTTTAAAGCAAATTTGTTACATGTGTGCACACTTGTGTGTGTATATGGGTATTCATATATGACAAAGCATATGTGAGAGTCAGAGGGCAAATTGTAGGAATTGCCCACCCTGTGGGTCCCAGGGATGGACCTCAGGTCATCAGGCTTATCGAGAAATGCCTTTACCCATGAGCCATCTCCCTGGCCCGGAGTTTCTATAACATTCATGTCTGCACAAACTTCATGCCTTTAAATATTCTTGTCTTGTTATCTGTGACCATTCACATCTCCTGTCTTTCTAAATATAGTGCCCCTCCTCAGGGCAACAACCAATTCTTCAGATGTGTGTTTCTCAAGCACAGTGTAGGGTACTCTGGATGATTTTGTAGCCTGCTTGCAGTCTGTACTTTAAGAGTTAAAGCATTGACGCTGGAAAAATGGTTCAGTGGTTAAGAGTGCTAGATGTTCATCCAGAAGACTGGAGTTTGTTCTCAGCACCAAAATCAGGCAGCTAACAACTGCCTGTGACTCCAATTACAGGGGATCCGATGACTTCTGGCATCTACAGGCACCAACACAAATGGCATATATACACAAATTAATTAATTAATTAGATTTAATAATAATAATAAGTCCTAAAAAAATAAGTTAATATAATTCAGGATTTGGGCTTCAAATGTGGGACAGCAAACAATGATCACAGTTGCAAAAACAAAAAGAAAAATCCAAAGCCTAATCTTTGGAGGAACAGGTTTTGTGTGCTTGAGAATCTCCGTTCATGGGTCACCAAGTTTGAAGACAGTGCGGACCGCACCCAGCTTCACCGGGTTGTTTCGGTTTGTTGTTCAAGAGCCGAAACGGTACCTTGAAATAGGCTGTCTGGATCCTTATTCAGCTCTCACTTGGCTAAGTGCAAAGTCGCAGGTGGCCAAGCAAAGCAGACCCGATGAAAGCTAGTACGTCTAGTTTCCTTTCAAATCAGCACTTAGAACGGCCGCTAGCATTTAACAGGGCACCGGTCACACCTGTGTTCTCTAGCCAAGAACGTTGGCCAGCTCAGCACCTTCTGAAACCTGAGTGGCTGGACTCCAAGGCAAACATGAAAGGACAGGTGAATCACAGCAGTGAGAACCCAGCAGCTGCCACAGTAATCCAGGGAGCTCCCCCACAATGCAATAGGGCAGGGAATAGCTTGCAGCGAGTTGGATTTGGGGCTGGTTCAACCTCAGTCTTGTGAGGTGAGGTGTCCAGTGACTGCTGCTGATAAATTCTTCTCTTGCCTCTTGCTCTCCTGGATTAGAGGGCTAGGCTTCATGTTAGAAATGAGGTGTCCCAGTCTGCACCACACACCCTTCAAGACACAGCCTCCATGGAATAACGACAAAAAGCCAGCAACCTAATCCTACTAGTCTGGAGGCTGAGATTGCCTGGTTTATATTGTGAATACCTGATCAGCCAGGGCTATGGAGCACATAGTCTTTCCAAAGTACAAAACAAAACAAAAAGACCAACAACCCACACTCTCAGATTTTTTTTTTTTCCTTATGAAATAAACTCATGGGAACAGAGAGCCGTTTGGGATTCTATCTGGTGCCCAGAACAGTCTCCATATCATCATTTCAAAAGACATCATCAGAAGGAAAACCAAGGTAAGGAGGACATGCCACAGAGTCAGCATCAGATTTTGTTTCTTAGGTCCACCAACAGCAATCTAGAGAGAAAAAGGAAAAGACATTAGTTCTTCAAAGACAGGGAGGGCTTAGTCCTTGCCAGTCCTGGTGCCTCTCACATGTGGGTAGAGTCTTCCTTATCCAGAACACTTTGACCTGGGCCATTCTTCAACTTGTTTATTCATTCAACAAATATGTATCAAGCATTTAAGGTGCTGGGTGTCATTGTGAGTTCTGAGGTGCAGGAATCATTGAAGTGGAAGAAGTCTCCTCTCTCCAGCAGCTTTCTAAAAGGAAAGAGCCAATTAACGAGCGAACAGGCAGACAGACTATCAGATGCTGGTGTCATTTGATCTTGAGCGTTCCCTAAAGGGCCATATGTGCAAGGCTTGGTCCCTAGCCCATATGTTACTGGGAGGCTGCGGGGCCTTGAGGAGGTAGGGCTGAGTTGTAGGAAGTTCAGTGATTGAGGGCATGCCACTGAAGGAACCACTGGGGCTTCTGTCCCTCTTCTCTTTTTTCTTACCAACTGCAAGAAGGTGAAAATTGCCCTCTGTCACAGACTTCCACTATGATGTACAGCCTGGTCAGAGGCCCCAAAACAACAAAACCAAGTAAGTGACCATGGACTGAAAACTCTGGACCAAAATAAACCTCCCTTCTTTGTAAGTTAGTTGCCTCTAGTGTTTGTTTGTTTGTTTGTTTTATAGTCACAGAAAGCTTACTAACATAGATGGTGATAGGTGTGGGAGTCCATCTCTGACCTGTTGAAGGGTTCTTGTGGGGAGGAGAGAGGAATGAGGAAGTAT
Source organism: Peromyscus maniculatus bairdii (assembly GCF_049852395.1). Taxonomy (NCBI): domain Eukaryota; kingdom Metazoa; phylum Chordata; class Mammalia; order Rodentia; family Cricetidae; genus Peromyscus; species Peromyscus maniculatus. The sequence continues at coordinate 125,367,928 of NC_134856.1, forward strand.
TAGAAATATAGATGGAGACGACGAGAAAGACAGAGACGCAGGATAGCTTCGAGAGAGCCCTGGGTTAATACCCAGTCACCTTGTCCGTTATCCTCATGGGTTTTTTTATACAATGCCAAGGGGCGAGGCAAAAGACCTTCACCTTTCAAGATCAAAACACCATGTGCAGCCAAGTGTAGACCCTTCAAAACACCTGGTAACCACACCAGTGGCCAAATCATCCCACTATGCAACCCTGCTGGGTAAAGCAAGCTCAGATTCTCTGACCTTGAGTAAGGTCTTACTAAGGAGCCTCTGTGGGCCCCCACAGACAGGAACTACAGAAAAAAAATAGACAAAATTAAGAAGATGAAAGAGAGTGGATGTGGATCGTTGGAAGGTTTTCAGAGATAACCTTACAATAGAGATAATATTGCAAGAGAATCTAAACAGAAGCCTACAGAATTGTGGAGCAGTTTTTGAAGGAAAGGGAACAGAAGTATTGAAAGCTATGAGCATGAGAGGGATTGATATGTTTGCCAAACAGCCAAGAAGGGTAGAAGAGCATGGGAAAGGTGGAGAATAGAGGGGGCTTTTCCAGGAGAGGCAGGAAGCCATATTACAAGGGACCCTGAGAACATTTTCTTGGGTGAGATATATCAGCCAAAACCTCGTCAGGAGCCAGAGACACACCAGTTATTTCAACAATGCTAATTCAATGTAAAAAAAAAAAAAAAAAAAACCTCAATATGTCTCCACCCTGGTAACTGAAAGGACCGAAAAAGAAATCCCAGATGCCTTTGAAGTAATCGTGGTGGGAAACTGCCTCCACCCTGAGAGGTAGGAAACCAGAGGAAGGTTTGAAGAGTACCAAAGAGAGAATCCCACAGTGTTGGAGTCCGGACCTCAGAGAGGGTGACGGTCCCATTGTCCCTGAAGAAGTGCCATGGAGCCACTTCTACAGTGAGGGGAAGTTTGCCATGGGAACTGAACTTCTGATAAAGGAAGAAATTGTCACTGCGGTGGTGAGATGGCTGGGTTAGGGTAGTGTTCATAGCAGCCGCAGGCCAACAGGAAGTTGAAGACACCACAAGGAGGAGCAAGGCCTTGCTTTCCCCCTTCTTCTAGCAGCCCTGCTGCTGAACCTGACTTTGTTGGAGTCTGCTAGCACAGGAGAAATGGGAGTTTCAGGTTTTCCGTATCCTAGCTCCAGCAACATAAAGCCTAGTCTAGAAGCCTAGGTTTGGAGTTGAGAGGCAGTAACTTCGTAACTAACGCTACTGGAACAAGACAAGAAGGCCCCAGAAGATTTTTAAACAAGAGCATAATAAAGGCTGACTCACTCTTGACAGCTGTGAGGAAGGCAAGAGGTGGTTGGATTTCTGGATTACAGGAATCCTCTTGATAATTGGCGTGTTGGCTGTGAAAAAAGAAAGAAAGAAAGAAAGAAAGAAAGAAAGAAAGAAAGAAAGAAAGAAAGAAAGAAAGAAAGAAAGAAAGAAAGAAGGAAAGAGAGAAAGAAAGAAAGGTCAAAGGTCACTCCCACACTTCAGCCTGAGTAAGGGAATGTGACAGAGAAGCATGCTTAAGAAGCAACAGAGTGACCAGGAGCAGCTCTAATTGCTGGGGGAAGGGGGCACCCCAAGTAGATACCCAACAGTCTAGATCAGAATAATGTATGCTTGAGACCCACCCAACCATACAGAGACAGGATTAGATGAGGTCACCAGCATGATGTTGACACAGCTCAGCTTGTGAACCGGCTAGGGATACTATCTGGAGTCAGAAGGACGTGGATTTGAATTTCAGATTCAAATCAGCCACAGCTGTGATTTGACTGTGAAATGTTCCCCATAGGCTCATGTGTTTGAACCCTTGGTCTCCAGCTGGTGGCGCTGTTGTGAAACCTGCAGAGGATGGAGCTTTGCTATAGGAAGTGCATCCCAAGGAGTGGGCCGTGAGGTTTGGCAGCATATAGCTCCATTTCCTCCTGCTCTCACTCTGCTTCCTCAAGCTCCTCCCACCATGCTTCCCCACCACGAGGACTGTTATCTTATGTCTCCTCTGGAAAAGTAAGCCGAATAAAGTCTTACTCCCTGAAGTTGCTTTTGTCAAAGTGACTGTGCTGGACCTATGTGAGGAAGGAGTACAATCACAGAGGGAAATCTCTTACCGGTGCCTTCCATGTACTTCTGTCATTCTCATTATTATTAGGCAAAGTTAACTCAAGCCTAGAAACCATATTGAACCTGAAGGCACAAAAGCAAAGAAAACTGAATTGCACTGAGCTGCCAGTTTGTTCAATGCCGAGGTGGCTATGACGTCTAACAGGTCATTGTTTATAAGTCGTGTCTCTGAACCTGTATAGCTCTCCATCCCTCACGTGATGCAGCTAATTCCTCTAAACTGAGACACTCCTCCTGGCACTCATGCCCCAGCCTCCCACCCGGAACCTCTTCCTCCCAGGAGCTGGGCTTCTGTCTCCTTCCCCCAGCTTCAGATCCCCATGTAACTCAGCCATTTTGGCTACTCCGGTCTCTTGGCCCAGAGTGCTCCTCTTGGTCAGCGGCTCCTCTCTTGCTCTCCCTCCTTCTCTCATGGTCTGGTTTAGTCTGCCAGCCATGTTCAGCCTGGACTCTTCCCTCTGCCTGCTCTCCCCTTCCATCTACAATCAAATTCTCTTCTCCATATTTTAGGAGCAGTCATGGCCTCCTCCTCCTCCTCCTCCTCCTCCTCCTCCTCCTCCTCCTCCTTCCTTTTTTCATTCAGTCAGCAAATCCTTTAAAACACCCAAACTGGATCTTGATTCAAGCCCAAGAGAGCAACAGAAAACCTTGCCTGGGGATGAACTTTTAGGACACGGGGTTGCCAGTCACGTGTATACAGGATAAGCTCTGGATGAGTCAAAAGTAAACACTGCGCTGTGACCGCTGGGAGCCTCAAGTTCAGGTGACACTCCCTCCAATCCAGCCTGGGAACAGTGTCCCTCCTCTGTCGAGAGCTGGCCTCTCATTCTTCACATGGCAAGGCCTCTCCTTCCAAGAGCTCAGCTCCGTGGTTATGTAAGGTTCTCTAGTATTCCTGGGCCAAGAACTGAGTCAGCTGCCTGTTGGGATAGGTCAGTTCAGGAAACCAAACCACAGGGCCCAGGAAATGCAGGGAGTGAGAGAACCTGCTGAGAGCTAGTTGTCCTCCAGGGCAGCCAGCAATCTGCCTTCTGACCCCGCTTCCCCTCCCCACCCCCAGTGTGAAATCCAAGCTTCTCTGCACATCAGCATGAAGGACCTTTGAATGAAGTCTCTCCGTGACCACCTTGTGGGGCATCAAAACTGTTCACTTGGCTCTGCTGCTGACAACCTCCCCCCAACCCCACCCCCACCCCCCACCCCCGCCCTCAGCCCCGAGCGCACGCGCACAAGCATCCAGTGCTCTCACAGTACCAAAAAACTCACCATCCGAAGACTCCATTCCAAACAGCTGTTCCTGGGTGCTAAGAGGGAACCTTCTAGAACAGCTGTCCTCAGCCTGGCTGAGTCAATGCCTCTGGAGATGAGCCTGGGGAATTGAGACTGTTTTTAAGTTCTTCAAGTGTTTGGGCTGTGTGTTTTAGAACTCACAATTGTTGAGTCTTGGTTCCCTCTAGGAGACTAAAGCTATCACTGGGCTGGGCCTTGTAAGGATACAACAGATATACATGATGACCTCTACTAAGTCGTCTTTCCTTCCCTCTCTCCCCCATCCCTGACAGCAGTGAACAGACCAGACCACCTTAGCATCCCTAACCTTAGCCTCTCAACCTCAGGGTTACTGACACTGGGTCTAACCTGATACACCTCTGTCAATGTCTGAACCAAAGCCACCCCCCAAAGAAAACTGTAACAAAGCCAGGAGTCTTGAAAGGCTGCTGAAGACTCCAAACCTTTTGGAAAGGACCTTGCTGCAAAAAGGGCCAGGGAAAGACAGAGAATGCCTTCCCACTTGGGAAGAAGCCCCTGCCGGGTAGAATGCCGTATGTTTTCTTCTGTCAGTCTTCTGCCATGAGCTGAAGAGATGCTTCAGTACAGCTCCTGCCTTGCGAGCACATGTGCCTGAGTTTGATCCCTAGAACCCACGTTTGGGGTGAGGGAGATGCCAGGCAGATGTAATCCCAGTGCTGGTGAAGTGAGGACAGGAAGATTCCTAGAGCCTTCTAGCCAGACAGCCTAACCCTCCTGGTAAGTTCCAGGCCAGTGAGAGAGGTGGACAGCTCCTGAGGAGTCATCAAGTGTACACACACATGCTCCTGCACACAGAGACGCAACTTCTGGCTTGCTCAGCTCTTTGAATAGCCTCAGTGTCCCCGGCAACACTCTGAATGAGCAAATGGCCACTGGAAATAGGAGACCCATCTGCACGAGGCCAGGCTTTACTTTCCTGACGCTGCTTGGTTTAAAATAACCTGCCAGAGGTGACCCGTCATCACACCTATTTAGAGGGACAATAGCCCCGATTCTTCTTGCCTACCTCGGGTCTCATCCCTAGGACTGGGGGCGGGGGGGCAGGAGAGAAAGAGAAAATGATACCAGGATGTGATGTGTGGAAAACTAACAAGACTCCTTTCTTTCTCTGCGCCTCAATTTCCCTACCTGCCCCACAAACGTAGCAAACTTGGACGTCCGAACTCCACTCAGACGAAGTTGAGAGGAGCTTGAGCCATGCTCATTTTCAACAACTCACATTTCCCTCAGCCCTTGCTCACCAGCCCCTCCCCCCCTTTTTTTATTCATTCCTGAAAGCTTCTATTATCAATCACTGCATGAGGTAAATTTTCAAATCAGCAGTCAGGGTTTTTAAGCCGCATGACTCCTATTACAGGCAAAAGAAGCAGGTGACCAACACCAATGCAATCTCAAAAATCCACGCTGTCCTGCCTCCCATCCATTCCCTCATTTTCATGGTTTGCATCAAGGGTGGGTTTTTAACAAAGCCTTTCCTGAGGAAGGGTCTACCTTTCACAGAGGGTCCAAGGTAACAAGGAAGAGAAGACAAGGAACTACGTAAGGAAAGAGAGCAGACTCCAAGCTCATGGTCCCTTGGCGTTTCAGAGCAGCTCCCAGCTGGCTCCGCTAGGCAGCCATTTGTCATGAAACTGCCTGGCTCTCTCTGTCACTCTTGCTTCCTCTTCCCTCAGTCTTTGCAGTTTCTCTGAGGGATGCCTCTTACGGGTCAGCCATGCCCCTCCCAGTGTCCCTGACTGTACTCTCCAGCATCCTGAGAGTCTTTCTGTCCCCAGTGGAGGCACCTAGCCTGACCTTCTCCCTCTGACCTCTTGATTTTTCATGTCACACAGTGGTTGAATTTTTTTTCTGTGCCTTCATCCAAGACACTTGGTACATTTGGACCCTCCCTATCCTTTGGAGATCTGGATAACCCCCACACATCTAATTTCAGGACTCTTAAAGTCTAGTCCCTCTGTAATTTCAGCCAATTAAAGGTATTTCCTCTCCCATGATGCCCTTGGTTACTAGTTGCTGCATACTCACATATGGTTTCTGGATGTGTCCCATGGACCCCTCCTGTATCCACACAGTAATTAACAAATGATGTAAGATGAAAGGTTCTGCGCTGTAGGGATGTCTCGGTGGTAATGACTGTGGACTGCTTTTGCAGAGGCCGGAGTTTGGTTCCCAGCATCCATGTCAAGCAACTCACAACCACAAAACCACTGTAACTCCAGTTCTGGGGGATCTGACACTCTTTTCTGGACCCTAGGGGCACTTGCACTCACATGTCCATACTTACACACAGACACATAGACACACATAACTAAACATAATAAAACCAACTATTTTAAAAGGAAACATACGCAGAGCAAGTGAAGACTCCATGATTCACATTCCCAGTCCCTCTCATCTACCCCACGTTTAGGTGGGAGAAGGGGGCTTTCTTTGTCTGCTCTCTTCTGACTCCGCCCCAAGCCTATCCAACAAGGAAGCGAAGGTCTTGAAGTTTAGAGCAAGAGGTGAGAGAGGTAACCGTGGCTGGAGAAACAGGGAGGGGACCTCTCGGGTGGTAGAATGAAAGGTGGCAATGCTTCCCATCAGGTTTTGGTGACGTGGCTGCGGAGTCAATAGTGTTCCCTGTTTGTACTCATTTCTGTCTGCGGGCAGAAGTCCCTAGTTCTCAGCCTTCTGGGTCCTTCCCTTCACCCTAACACTTCAAGCAGGAGGCTCAGGACCCTGCTCTGTGCACCTCCTAAGCACGTATCCGAGCACTTAACCTCCCCTGTTCTTTGGGGTAGAGAGAACTGTCTTATTGAGACCCCGTCCCCGAGTGCACAGCCTCTGCCATTGTGGACACTCAGCTGATGGCCTTCCGGGCCACCCTCTACACTATTCTGTCTCCTCCCTACCATCCCATCATTTTTTACCTGTCACCAGACAAACATAAGCTCTGTAGAAGAAGCAGATGCCAGACTACAAGATCCTCCCAGACTTGAGCCTCCAAGATGGCAAACAAGTTTCAGAGGACCGTGCAGGCCGGACGAAGAGCCACCTGGACGCACGGGGAAACAGTTAAGAGAGGGCTTGCTGTGACTCCCTCCCCTGACAGCTGGGCAGCCACGCTACCTCTAAAGCAGCAAAGCGGAAATCGAGGGGACCACAGAGCTCTTCCATGGTCAAGTTCAAAAGGGAGATGGTCGTGATGGAAGTCCTCAGAGTTGTACAAGATTCCTCATTCTGATGCAGACATCCTCCACAAGATAAATAAATGCAGGGTGGAGTTGATGCTGGAAAATACAGAGTAGGAGAAAATAAGTCAATGAAACACGGAACAAGGCAACGAAAGCCTCAGAATGAAAGGGTGACCCTTTCATTCACTGTAGTAATAATACCGCTACACAAAGCCACAAAGCAAGGCAGCCTTTTGCCTCCTGTCACAAAAGGTTCGTGTATTGGAAAGACTGGAAACCACTCTCTTTTGATGCAGCTGAAATCTTCTGCATCAGTTGATAGCCCATGGTCTGGGCAGCAGTGGACTCAAGCTGAGGCTTTAAAATACTGATAGGAATGTCTAGAGGACCATGGAGTGGCCTTCCCACATCATTCTAGTTCTGAAAGATGAGAACCTTGAGGTTGAATATAGCCTGGATAAAGGCCTGGTATGATGGTTAATCTTGATTTTCAATGTGATTGAATTATTATTATTATTATTATTGTTTGTTTGTTTTTGTTTTTTTGTTTTGTTTTTCAAGACAGGGTTTCTCTGTGTAGCTTTGCACCTTTCCTGGAACTCGCTTTGTAGCCCAGGCTGGCCTCGAACTCACAGAGATCCACCTGCCTCTGCCTCCCGAATGCTGGGATTAAAGGAGTGCACCACCACTGCCCGGCGTGATTGAATTATTAAACATCTAAGGCATTAATGAGGCACATTTCTAGGTGAGGTTGTGAGGGTATTTCTAGAGAGGAGTAACTGATGAGAAAAGATACATGCTGGTGTGGGCTGGGATGGACGGAATGAAAGAGGGAAACGCAGAGAGCTAGCTGGGCACCAGCAGTTCTCTCCCTGTTTTCTGGTCCACTGAGCTGGGAGGAGTCCCAACCGCATATTTCTACTACCACAGAGCCACAGAGCCACCCACGACCATGCCTTCCTCACCATAATGAGTTACAGGCCCTCAAAACGTGAGCCAGCGTAAATCTTGGCTCTCCGAAGTGGCCTTGGTCAGGTATTTAGTACCAGGCATTCCTGGTACCCTTACAGGAGGGGACAGGCGGAAGAAAGAATCACAAGGGGGAAAAAAAGCAAGAGAACATGACCAGGGCTTGTCTTCCAAAGCATGGGGGTTGGGGGGAGGCAGGCAGGGAGGGTTTATAACTCACCAAGATCAAAGGTCAAAGGACAACGGGGGGGGGGGGGGCGGGGGGGCGGGGAGGGGGGAGCCCTTGGTGAGCCTGTGCAAACCTGCCACAGGAACTCAGGCAGGAAGCCTCCTGCAACACCACAGAGGAAGCCTCCGCCACCCCCCACCCCCACCCCCCACTGAGAGCGTGGTTTTTGTTGCTGTTGGTTGGGTTTTGGTTTCATTTGTTTGTTGTGTTGTTGTCGTTTCATGGAAGGCTCCCACGGTGTTCGGTGTTCGGGGCGGAAGCCAACAGAACTTTCAGTGACATCGGTTTTGCAGTTCATGGAGTTGCTTAGACAGAGATGGCCCTCAACTTCCTGAGAGTCTCCCCTCACCTGAAAGCTATGGCTGCTCAGCTCACTTAGCAGCTCCACACAGGCCGACTGGACCAATCAGCCCGCCTCTCCAGCTCTGCCACTTGACAGTCAATGGCCGGATAAATGCAGGCATGCTTTCCTTTTCCCAGCCAGGCAGAAAAACTAAAAAAAAAAAAACAAAACAAAACAAAACGTTTTCCACTCAGCTTCTGCTCACCTTCCACTTCTGAAATCACAACTAAGACCAATAGTAAAGTTGTCATTGTAAGCGTGAAAATCCAGGAGTCACAGACCTGATTCCAGTCAGTGAATACTAATTATCACCTTGACAGGAACAGTCACCTGGGAGACAAGCCTCTGGGCTCACCTGTGAGGTGTCATTAGGTTAGCTGAGGTGGGATGTGGGCGGCACCATTCCCTGGGCTGGGGTCCTGGACCACATCAAAAGGTAAAAGCCGGGCGAGGTCCCAGCATTCATTGCTCTCTGCTTTCTGGCTGAGGATGCAACTTGACCTCAAGCTCCCGCTGTCAGAACTTCCCGCTATGATGGACTGGACCCTAGAACCAGATAAATGTTTCCTTCTTCAGTTTGCTTTATTCGGGGTATTTTATCACAGCCACGGGAGAAGTAACTAAGAGACCAACTCTCTCATTTCCCAATGCTGGGGCCTGGGGCACATTCCCAGGACTCTAAACTTCAGTTTCGCTGTCTGTCAAATAGAAGTTGCTATGAGAAACAATGTAAGAACCAAAACACGTAGATGCCATGATGATTGTTGTCATGCTAATAGCAATAGTAAATAAGGATTCAGCTGACTTACCAAGTAGTACAAAGAGTACATTTCTCCTCACCTGAATGCTTGCTGCCTCTTGAGTATGATTATTAGCAGACAACCTATCTTTAGTTTTAGACAAAATGTCCTGCTCCAATTACACTGGAAGCCCTAGGAAGCAGCCCTGTTTCATCTGACAACATCATCCTCCCAATACCAATGAGAAACAGAAACTGCATTTTGTACATCTGAATACATGATTACAATGGGTTAGCATGATGGTAATAACAAAAAAGGAGTCATATCCAAACTCACAGCAAAGTTTTGTTTTCCTGCTTTGACCAGTGTAAAAATGGCAGCGGGCACAATGGCTGTTGTTTCTGGACTCCACTCTGCTTCTAGACACATTTCTAAGGTGGCTGGAGAGTCCCTTTCCCGTGCTGTTTTTTCACTGAAGATGGGGGTGGGGGGGCCTACGTCATAACCCTCGTTGTACACCTACAGTCACATAGTAGGCCAGGATGAATGCATGAATGGTCCCTCACATGTACCAGCAGGAGAAGATGGCTCAGTGGTAAAGGCACTTGATGCCCAGCCTGAGGACCTGGGTAATTTCACAGAGACATTTTTGTATATGATGGGGTGGGAGAAACCCTAAGAGATGGATCTGGAAACAGGGTATTCCTCCAGCGAAACTGAGATGTCCTTCAATTCTGTGGTCCTAGAGGTCCTCACCCTGGTGGCCCATATCCTTCAGGTGGACAGTGACACTAGCTCAGCCCCAGCAACAAAGCAGAAATGCTTAACGTTACCTCCAGAAGCCCCTGAGTATCCATGGCAGGAGATGCTCCCAGCTTCAGAATCCAGCGCTAAGCCTATACCACACTCCAAAGTTCCAAGGCCTTTTCCCCCCTTGCTTTCACTGGGTAAGCCTCCTGATCTAATCACAGCTGCCCCCTCCCCTTTATTTTGTTCTTTTTAGTTTCGCCATCTGTTCTGTAAATAGTCCCACACTTAGACCCAAAGCCCCAGAGGAAATCTTGAGGTGATACACCAAACAGGTGCGAGGCCTGCCCATACCTAAAAATCAATAAATCTCTCGCCTTCTACCTTCCTAGAAATTAAGGAAGAAAAAAAATCATTATCTTTATAAAAAAAAAAATGACTCCTCTTCTCACAGGGGCCTCCATCTAGCCAATATGAATTGCTTTGATTTCACCCCATCCTGTCTCAATGGCTCTGAACGCTGTGTGTATATATGGGGTCCTAACTATTGCCGCTAGATTCAATCCAGACCTCAGGCCCTTTCTAGTGTTACTAATAGGCTGACCAAGAGGAAATGCGCATGAAAAAGAGCTCAGCATGGTGTGACTATCATGGTAAACACTAGAGCAGTTCCTCAAAAGCTAAATAAAGATGAGTAAATAGTGTTAGCATACCGTCTTCTAAGATGTACCCCAAAGAGTTGAAAGCAGGGGGCTGCAAGACATACTCATACATCCATGTTCACAGCAGCACTCTTTACAACAGTCAAGAGATAGAAACAACCCAAGTGTCCACCAGAGCATGAATGGATAAATTAAATGCAGACGTACAAACAGTAGAATATTATTCTGCCTTGGATATATGAAGTTCTTTGTTGTTGGTTTTTTCTTTTGTTATATTTGGGTTCAGGTTTTTTGTTTATTTGTTTGTTTGTTTGTTTTGTTGTTAGTAGTGGCAGTGGTTGTGTTTTGAGACAGAGCCTGCATGATTCTCTTTAGATGGTACCACAGCCGTCAAATGCATAGACAGGTAGAATGGTGGTTGTTCAGAAGGGTAATGTGCAACAGGTCATCTCTTTTATTTAGTGGGTAAAGCATTTCAGGTTCACGAGATGAAAGGATCTCTGAAGACTGACGGCGGGGTGATCTTCAGTCAGCACTGCTGAGCTACAAACTTAAAACAGTGAATTTATTTTTATGTCATGTGTGCTTTGTCACAGCTTCATAAAGGGGAAGGGATGCCAGGACTTTCGATGTCCCAGGCCCACCTACTGGCCCCTAAAATCCAGTCTAAAAGGCTGACCCATGCCACCCTCAGATCCTGCCATGGCGATTCCCTTCCAGCCAATAGGAGCCTTCCTATCTCTGAACAGCTTGTATTGCACAATAGGTTTTTGATTGTAGTACAGTTGTAGCCCACAGAGGTAGAAATACCAAAAGTTTCGCATCTGTAGTAACACTCCGTTTCTTAACCTTGTGATGGGTACATGAGTATAAAGAATAAATCACTGAGCCAAGTGCACATATCTACAATGCCAGAGTGAATTACATGCAGAGGCAGGAGGATGGCTGCAAGTTTGAGGTCACTAAGGTCTACATAGTGAGTTCCAGGCAAGCCAGGGCTATGCAGCAAAATACTGTCCAAGAGAGGGCGGGAGGGAGGGAAGGAGGGAAGGAGGGAAGGAGAAGGAGGAAGGGAGGGAAGGGGGAGGGAGGGAGGGAAGAAAGAAGGAAGGAGGGAAGAAAGGAAAGACCTATCAAGCTGTACACTTGGGATTTGAACACTGTTAGACTCCAGTTTCAGCCCTGCTTTGTTATTGCTGGCTTGATTCATACAGCTATCTCCTCAAAAGATAATACTAAAAGACTTTTCAAAGCCTGATAGAATACAAGGCATGTGTGGGGAGCATGATTTTTGCCTACTGACACCGTTGTAATTTGGAAATCTGAGGACATAGAGGGAGGAAGACAGAGATGAGGCCATGGGACAGTTTTGCAACGTTCTTCTGATCAGGGCAACAAAGGCTGCTGATTGGTTATATACCCACAGCCACCAGAACAGGCTAGCAGACAGGAAACTCAGCCAGTGCTGATGGCTCACCCATGCCATGGATGAGTGGCCACTTTCATTTTTATAGGGCATGTATACATATATGTAACTGTGCATGTACACACAACACCCATGTGATGGTTTGAAAGAAAATGGCCCTATAGTGAGGTGTGGCTTTGTTGGAGAAAGTGTGGCCTTGTTGGAGGAAGTGTGTCACTGTGGGGGTAGGCTTTGAGGTGTCCTATGCTCAAGCCACCCCCAGTGGCACAATTCACTTCCTGTTGCCTGCAAATCAAGATGTAGAACTCTCAGCTCCTTCTCCAGCACCATGTGTGCCTGCATGCTGCCATGATGATAACGGACTAAACTTCTGAAACCATAAGCCACCCCAATTAAATGTTTTTCCTTTATAAGAGTTGCCATGGTCATGGTGTCCCTTCACAGCATAGAAACCCTAAGCCAACCCCACAAGCCCAGCTCCAGCTTCACCATAAGAATGACTGGCATGACAGCATGTGACTTAGTTGCTTTTCCTGATGCTGAGATAAAATACCCTGACACAAGGGTTTATTTTGGTTCACAGTTCAAAGTATGGTGTATCATGGCAGAAAAGTCAAGGCTTGAAGTAGCTGCCAACATCACATCCACAATCAGGAACACAAAGGGATGAACCAATGCTGATTCTCAGCTTGTTTTCTCCATCTTATAAAGTCTAGGATTCCCTGCATAAGGAATGATCCACCCACAGCAGGTGTCTTAGTTAGGGTTTCTATTGCTGCAATGAAACACCATCACCAAATAACAAGATGGGGAGGAAAGGGTTTATTTGGCTTACACTTTCCACATTGTTATTCATCACTCAAGGAAGTCGGGACAGGAAGTCACAGAGGGCAGGATCCTGGAGGCAGGAACTGATACAGAGGCCATGGAGAGGAGCTGTAGGATGGTCTTTCTGTACACTGTGAATATGTATTGCTACCATTGGTTAATAAAGAAGCTGCCTTGGCCTGTGGAAGGACAGGTTTTAGCCAGGTGGGAAATCCAAGAGAGATACAGGGAGAAGAACAGCGGAGTCAGGAGAGAGATGCCAGCAGCCACCAGAGGAGTAAGATGCCAGCAGACAGATAACACCACAGCCATAGGGCAAAATATAGATTAATAGAAATGGGTTAACTTAAGATGTAATAGCTAGCTAGCAATAAACCTGAGCCATAGATCAAACAGCTTGTAATTATTATAAGCCTCTGTGTATTTATTTGGGAGTGAACAGCTGCAGGACACAGAAAAACTTTTGTCTACAGAGGGATGCCGCTTACTGATTTGCTTCTCATGGCTTACTCAGCCTGTTTTCTTATAAAACTCAGGACTACCAGCCCAGGGATGGCACTACCCACCATGGGCTGGGACCTCCTCCATTGATCACAAATTGAGAAAATGTCTTACAGCTGGGTTTCATGGAGGCATTTCCTCAGCTGAGGCTCCTTCCTCTCTGATGACTCTAGCTTGTGTCAATGACACACAACCAGCCAGTCCAGTGGGTGTTTTCCTACATCAGTACAATCAAGACAGTCCTACAAAGGCAAACACAGATGCCCATCTCCCAAGTGATGCTAGATGCTGTCAAGCTGACAGTTACAGCTAATCATCACAGGATGAAAGTTAATATTCAATGTGAGCATGCTCCAAGCCAGGGCCTTCTGCAGTTGGTAAGCTTTAGTGGATTTTGTAGTCAGTTTGTGATAAAGGCCCATTCCTCAGGACAGGAAAGTGACAGCAATGTTCCCTAGTCTTGAAAAATCTGATGATGGCCAATTACCTACCACAAGATTACTAAGTGCTGACCCCAAAGGACAAAGGTCAGAAGACAGCATCCCCAAAGGAACCAGATGAAGACCCCAAATACCAGGTTGGAGGGAGTCAATTTGAGTCATCAGAACTCTGACTCTAAGTTTTAATGCAGTCTGGTACCCTGGAATAGGGGAGTAGGGGTGTGTCTGTGTCATCTGTTTCTACATGAGCCAAGAAGAGTCATGTCTGGCAGGCTTGGGCGGTAGAACACAGACCGGAAGCCTCTTTCTCCTCCCCTGCTCCCCTGTGAACACGAGCTGAGAGGGAGGCGGGGGATGGAAAGATCCAGGGACAGGATTTGGTGCCAGGGAGATGACTAAGTTCTGATGCAAGCACCATGACTGTGTGGGACTCCTTAGATGTACAAGTTTGGAGGTGAACATGCTCTGGGCATGGCGCAGGGAAGCCACTCAGCCAGGCTTAGCCAGGAATGGCTATCCGAACTGTCTAGTGGCTTTGACGTGGAGGGTAGGGCCAGGATACTCCTGAACTTCTCTTTCTCATGTTCTCTTTGGCCAGGGAAGTGGAATCTCATAGCAAAGCATGGCAAGGATGAGACCTCACTCTCGCAGCAGATTTACAGGCCTTCTCGATGCAGCCCAGGTTTATCAGGCCAAAATGGTGAGGGTGGGCTAATAGAGTCAAATTACAGCTTCCTATAATAGGGAAAGTTAAATAGACAAGCTCTCCCACCCTGAGGAGAATGAAGCAGAGGTCAGTGCTGGTGGCTTTGAACATGAATGGACCTTCTTCCCTTCTGTTCCTTTCACATGTGGCCCAGCAACAGTAACAGGCAGATGCGACACAAAGAGACACACCTGATTAACCATGAATACAACAGCTGTCGCCTCCCACCATCGCCTCTGCTCCCCACACCCTTGTTCTGCCCGTGTTGGGCTGCCCCCCCCTTCTTTCAAATGGCAAAAGGAAATTAAACCTACCATTAAGACTCAAGTTAGTGGGAGGGAGAGTGTCAGCGGCCAGGCCTTTGTTTCTGCGCTCACGGGCATGTAATAGGTACCTTCTATCTGGCCTTTCATCTGAAGAAGAGCCTGGCCTACTGTTACTGCTCCCTCAGCTCAAAACCTGGAGCCGGGGCAGCCGTGGGCGGAATAAGGTGACTCAAACAGAGAAGAAAAGGGTGTACAGGAAGGCGTGTCCCTCCCCTCCACCCCGAGCTCCTTTTCAATTGCTTGTCTCTGTCAGCTGGAACTCCTTGCTGCCAAAAAAAAGAACACCCACCTTCAAGACAAACTGATGATCGTGAATCTACAGAGGAGGTGGGGCTCAACGGAGCGTTGCCCTTGCAAGGGAATGCACTTGCTTCACCTGGGGGCGGAGCAAACAGGGAATTCGGTAGGGAGGACTTTGGCCTCGTGAATGTAGACAATGTAGACAACCCAATGTCACCTTCACTTACTTCCCAGGTGTTTGCAATCAGGTAGAGGAGGGGCAATTGAATTGCCAAGTGTCTCTGGTGGCACGATGTAATTGGGTGAGTTATCCAGAAATCTGGTAATTAAAACCCTGAGTGTAAATCTAAATTTAAAAAAAAAAAAGGTTTTTTTGTTTAGGTCTGGCTTGGTTTGGGGGAGATTGGGCTTCTAAGTTAATCATCTGACTTCTGAAGCCTGCACTGCGACTTCTTAAAATGTCTCTGTCTATTGTCCAGAAAAAAGAGAAAAGAAAACCTCTTCTGTAATCTCAAAGACAGAACGATAAAAAAATGATCAGAGATCACCCTGCAAGCCAAAAGCCTCTGACAGAACAGGGGGTGGTAACTGAGCAGCACTGTCACAGGAATCCAAAGAACGTTCTTTATTTCCTCACACGAGTAGAAAATGAACGGAATAATTCTAGACATCTGTGGAAGTTCTCAGTTTCTCATGAAGGCCCAGTCCACCGAAAGACTTTGTCATCCATCAAGAACTCACAGAGGGCTAAAGAGATGCCTCAGTCAGTGAAGTGTTCACCTTGCAAGCACAAGGACCTAAGTTCAAACCCTAGAGTTTACAGTTTTTCAAAAGCCAGGCATGGGTACATACTTGTAATCCCAGCACTGGGAAAAGAGACATGCTGGGGGATGGTCTTTCTGTATGCTTGAATAAGTGTTGCTATGATTAGTTAATAAAGAAGCTACTCTGGCCTATGGCAAGTCAGATTATAGCCAAGTGTGAAATCCAAGAGAGAGACAGGAAGAAGAAAGGCAGAGGCGGGAAAGACACTAGCCGCTGCCCCAGGAGCAACATGCCAGCAGATTGGTAACACCATAGCCATGTGGCAAAACATAGATTAATAGAAATGGGTTAATTTAAGATGATAGAGCTGGCTAGCAAGAAACTTAAGCCACTGGCCATACAGTTTGTAATTAATATAAACCTCTGAGTGATTATTTTATAAGCAGCTGTGGGACCATGGGTCTGCGTGGGACTAGAGAAACTTCAGCTACAGAGATAGGCAGGTCCCTATCTGAAAGTCACGGGACTTTCTGGCCAATCTGTCTTACTTGGCAAGTTCCAGGCCAGTGAGAGACTTTATATTACAAAATAAAAAGGGGGGTAGGGGGTGGTATAATACAAGATGAACAATACTGAAGTTGTCCCCTGGCTTCTACCGGCATGTAAGTGCACACACGTACACACAAATATATGCATAGACATAACAAACAACAATGAGACCCTTAGAGTTCTCATTCAACAGAGGCAGAAAGAGTAATTAAAATGCTAGGAAACTTTGTGTCAGATGCCAGAGAAGTCCAAGAGTCATAGGGCCCTGAATTAATTCTAGAACACAAAGGATGCCTCCTCAGGGGGTTCACTTCAGACTCCTTCTTCCAATTGGTAAAGAGCCATGTCTACTTTCAGGGCTAACCAGGGGTCCCATCTCAAAGCCTTCTGAACAGACACTGTTTCGCCTGCCAGCAACACCATCTCCACAGCTCTTCTCCAATGCCTCCAAGCGTCTCCTTGGCTTCCCAGAGTCCACGGCTTCAGCAGAGCCAGCCTGTCTGTTTCCAATGCTTAACTTTTCGCACATGGCAAACGGGCGGCACTTTGAATACTACCATCATCTGGCTGATGAGAAAGCTGTTTTCCATTTCTGGCAACAAATACTTCTGGCTTATCATGACAGGAGGGAAGGGGCTGAAAATACACTTGGGTTGGATTGTGTTGATAACATTTTTCATCTCTGTAGCTGAAGAAAAAAAAAAGAAACAAAGTTCTCCTTTGGTGTTGCAGAAAATGGCAATAGAGTTGATACCCGCTGTTGGCATGCTGACTAAACTGCATTCAGGAAAAGAAGTAGGTTAGTGTCATCATTTTCTTCTACCAAGCACGACGCAGTGTCATAAGAGGTAGGACTGGACCAAGAGTTGAAACGCTGAGGCCCCGGAGCGAGTGTGCGCTGGTGGTGGAGGGGTGGGGCATGGGTAGGTATGAGTTCATTTTCACGGTCAAACAGTAGCACTGCCTTCTCTGCTTCCTGCCTGACCTGATCTAAGTTGCTGTCCTTTGCCACACGCTCTAACTACCATGATATTCTACCCAATCCCATGGGACCAAGTAACCCCGGAACCAAAACTTGTGAAGCCATCAGTCATCACGAATCTCTCCGCCTTTACGTGGTTCCCTGGGTGTTTTTTCTCACAACAATGAGGAAAGTGGCGAAATTCAGGAAGTATGGCATCTTTCAAAACGTCACTTTGTGTATTCAGCCTGCCTCCCTCTGCATCCATTAGTTAGGACTGCAGTAGCAAATAGCACAGACTGGATGGCTTAGTGCAAAAAAGGTATTTCCTCATAGCTTTGGAAGCTAGCCTGAAATCGAGGCATTGGCAAGTCATTCCTGGGATCTCTTTCCTTGGTTTGTAGATGGTAATCATCTCCTGAGTCTTCATCTTCCTTTGACACAGGTCTATGCCCTGATCTTTCCATAAGGATACCAGACAGGCTTAGGGATCACCCATGTGACCTCATGTTAACCAGTGTCACATTCCGAGGCACCGGAAGTTAGTGCTCCTGCATAGACTTTTGAAAGGGATGTGACTTACCCCTGCCGCCCCCAGGTGGGGCTTATGACTCAACAGAATAAACTCAGCTCTAACAGACTCTGAGCCCATGACCTGGGCCTACAAAGGAAAGGAACAGAATGCTCAGCTGATGGCCGGCTTGCTATGATTCATGCCAAACAAAGCCAGGGAAGTGGGAAGGATGGTGACGTCACTAGAAAGCAGTCTCTAATAAGGAAGGCAGCTTCTGGGATCCCAGTGGGCGTGAGAACCATGATATCCTTCTCCAGAAAAATAAAACAGATAGATAACAAGACAGCTGTTGCAGAATATCGAAGGTGCTTTATGACTGCATTCCTTCACCCCGTCGGACCTCCGTTAAGATCCTACTCAGAAGGGTTTTCCCCCTCACAACTAGAAATGGCAGGAAGGAACAGGATGAGTCGGCAAATAAGCAGAACACTTTTCCTATGACACTTTCACTTTAGCAAAAACATGATTTCTTACATGAGCTAAGTGAAAGAAAAGCGAGAGCTGATGACTAACCAGGGCACAGGAAGATATACGGGTATTCAGGACATCGGGAGCTTTCGAAATAAGCAAGGCCAGTGCTGAAATGAAAATGCGTGAGCAAACGCCCTCACAAATGGGGCACAGGAAGAACTATGAGTACAAGACTCCCCCAAAAAAGATATGAGTGCGTGATCTGCTTAGTAGTTCCACCAACGTGTAGTGGTGGGTTGACTGTGATGGTTCTAAGTACCCTCTGACACATATTTACAAAGGAACCAGGCGGCTTTATTCCAGATGACAATCTCTTACTAATCACCCTCTATGCTGACTGATTGTGACACTGTGAGTCACCAGGGGTTTCTCTTAGAGCCCTGTTTACTCATGGGCTGTGTGTTGGCAGTGGTTGGCTCATGATTACAGAAGTCTGTGTAGTAGATAAGGGTCTGCCTGATGACGTGTCATGAACTGAACTGCATCCCCCTAAACAAAAGCTGCGTTGAAGTCTTAACCTTCAATACCTCCAAATATGACTCAATTAGAAAAAAAGCCATTGCTCACGTAATCAGTTCAGATGAGCACCATCTTGAACAGGGAAAATCCAAAATCCAATGTGACTAGAAAATGCACAGAGACACAGACACCAGATAGGTATTGGAGGTAGACATTGGAATGATGTATCTATGGCCCAGTGATTGCCGGTGTATTAATTACTTTAACTAACAAAGGGAGCTTATGGGAGAAAGGATGTATTTTGGCTTACAGTTTCAGAAGATATAGATATGGAGGAGAAGGCATGGATGCAAGCAGGAGTGTATAGGACAGCTGGTTGGCATGGCCTCTCCAGTCAAGGGACAGAGAAAGGGGAAGGCTGGTCCTCAGCTCACTTCCTCCTTTTTCATCTTTTATTCAGACAGAGACCCCCCAGCCCATGTTGCTCCCACTGATGGTGGGTCTTCCCTGATCATTTAATGCTCTTGGGAAATACCCTCCTAGACAATACCCAAGCTGTGGCTCACTGCTGCCCTAGACACTCTTTAGTCCACCGAAGTTGGTTGGTGGCTGTGAGCCACCATATGGGCGCTTGCCTTTGCAAGGCACCATGGAAGACTGGAGGAGTAAGACATTTCTTCTCTCCCACTTCCAAAGGCTTGAACTCCCTGAAGCAAAGGTCCAGGAGAAAAGCCTCTGCCTTTTCCTAGATTTGGGGTGTTTTCTGATTGTGATGATCAATTTTTTATTGACAACTTAATTGGAAAAGTTGTCTATGGCTTCTACACTGACAGTCTTCATAATACTTCACAATACTGACAGGAGCAGTTCCTTTTCCCGATATTCCAAAAACATGCAAACTTGCATTTTTCTTCTTCCCCTGTCCTCAACATTTGGCACAAAGATTCCATGAGGCAAAGATGCAAGAGACTGTGCCTTTTCCCACTCTCCAGAATACTTAGCACTGAGGCCCATGACCGAGGAAAGGCTCCAGGCCTTCATCTCTTGATGGGCTTGAGCTAAAGTGGTTTTAGGTCAATGTCTCACTGACTAGGACTCCATTTTCACCGGTGCTTTAGATGCCAAGGTGATGACAAAGAAGAAACAGGAACAGGGCCGAAGAGATGGCTCAGTAGTTAAGAACACTAACTGCTCTTCCAGAGGACTTGGGTTTGATTCCCAGCACCCATATAGTGGCTCACAACCATCTTTAGCTCCAGTTAACAGGGTATCTGATGCCATCTTCTGGCCTTTGAGGACACCAGGTGTGCATGTGATACACAGACATGCATGTGGTAAAATACCATAGTTAAAAACAGTTTTTAAAAATCTCAAGAAGTCTTATTCTTAGGATCTTGTTATAAAAAAATGAAATGGTAAATATTACTTGAATGAACTTGGAGTAGATTTTTGTCACCATGTAGAACATTTCAGCACCAGAAATGGACCCCACAAAAGCGAAGAAGGGAGACAGGTTGCCTTACATGCAGCTTAAGGCTTGGGTTTTTGTTTTTGTTTACTTCATTTGGAAGGTGCATAGCTGACAGCTTAATGCACACTTGAGATCAGTTACACTGATAACTTGGAAACCTGGGACAAACTCCTTCCTGTCCTCAAGAACACTCTGCCTGAATCACTCCTTAGAAACAAGAAATCCAAGCACAGCATTCCAGGAGACTGGCATCAGTAGAAAAGACATCAATTCTCTTCTGTGACTTCTTGAAGATTATGATTTCCTGGTGGACCAGTCCTGAGCCACACCATCATTGTGATTTCCATGCACCAGACTGGTTTTTGATCTACTTTTCAAAATGATGTGGGGGGTGGAGGTACAAAAAGATAACTCAGCAGATAAAGATGTTTACCACCAAGCCTGACAATATGCGGTTCACTCCCAAGACTCACATGGTAGAAGAGAACTGAGTCCTACAAGTTGTCCTTTGACCTCTACATGTGCACCGTGGCACAGACACACACACACACACACACACACACACACACACACACACACACACACACACACTAAAAGTAATAAACTATTTCAAGGTTGAAGAGGAAAACACAGAGTACAAAGGCGTGTAGGTGTTGCAAAAACAGTGCAAGAGAAGAAAGTACAAAAGCTCGTGAGGCCTTGCTGGCATTCCCCAGGTGTCTAAGCCAGGGGCGCTGGGCTCTCAAAGCTGAGACTCAGCTTTGTTGTGCAGCCGCAGAGGGACTTCGCACCAAGTAGCTGCAACCAGATGCAGATGGGTCTGGCTCACATTCCACTCTCTGCTCCTTGTTTTCTCTGCTCTCTTCCCTGCTCTTGTGCTTGCTCATTGTCACATTCCAGAAAGCAGGTGCTGTGACAGGGACTTCAACCACACAGAGAAGTGGGTGGGGCTGGAGCCATAGCTCAGAGAGGAGGAGCACTGACAGTACCTGCAGAGGGCTTGGATTGGTTCCCATCACCCCCATCAAGGACACCTGCACGCACATGATGCACATACACTCATGCAGGTACACACACATACTCATGCAGGTACACACACATACTCATGCAGGTACACACACACTCATGCAGGTACACACACACTCATGCAGGTACACACACATACTCATGCAGGTACACACACACACTCATGCAGGTACACACACATACTCATGAACAAAAAAACAAACTGAAAATGAGAGACAGACAGAGAGAAAGATGGTCTCCTTCCTTCGAGGAGAGCCACAGGATGGGAGGAGATTCAAGGGCTATTTTTTGTTTGTTTGTTTGTTTTCTTTTTTTATGGCACAATGGGAGATAAGCAAAGAGCAGTGAACAGTCCAGAGGAGGGGGCTCTAACTAAGAGATGAGGTAAGGTACCAAAGGGTGTGTGCTCAATTGCATTTCCCAAGAAACAGTGTGTGCAAGAGGTTTCCTGGAGAGTGCTCACCTATAAGGGAGTGAGAGGTGGAGTTGCCACAGTCCTGTCACCGAAACAGTACAGTCAGGTGGTGGCACCCTTCGTGGACCACAAAGAGCAAAGCCATAGCTTTCCCTAGGCGAGAATGTTCTTGGAACCTAGGACAATTCTATTTTATATTTCATTCTCTGCAACCCTTGGGGAGTGAGGAAGGTTGAGTGAGGAGTTCTTCTGTGCTGAGCAACTAGAATACTCGAGAAAGTCTTTATCTGTGGGTCAGTACCATGCAATACCCAGATGCTGTGGAGTGTAACTACCGCAGGCTGGCCATGTGGCAGCACCCCATAGAATCGACTCCACTACAGGGTGTTTCCAACACAGAGAAGAACTGAGCTGTGTCTGGGAGCACTGATGCTTTTCTTTCTGGTATGTCTCTATCTGTAGAGATCGGTATCTACACAGGAAGGAACTTTTTTCAAAAATCTGAGAGGGATTTTTACCACAGGTAAATTCATGCATTGTTTTTCTGGTTTAGATGACAAGCATCTTCGTGTTAATATGTGCTTTTCAAACATGGGGTTGAAATGATAGCAGAATGCCTGCTATAAGATCTGAAGACCTGTTGTTCTTTTGTTATGGGATAGTTAGGGCCCTTTCCAGGTCTTTGTCTGCCATTGTTATCTGTTAGGCCCTTTGCACAAATTCCTAACAAAAGGCCAATCTAAATAGAGAACAGAGAGCAGGAAGTGCCGGGTGCTGAGGTGGGCACAGGGCACCTTCACAGACACTGAGGAAGAGGAAGCTTCCAAAGGCCAAAACAGTGAGAGGAATCACACTAGAAATTGTGAAGCAGTCATCTTTGGCCACGTTATTAATGAGTGGCCTCAGTCCAAGGCTGAACAGACAATTACTGGACAGGTATCCTTGCAGGGATACTTTTGGGGCAATATTGTGGTGGCCTCCACGCTAACCTAGGGTTCTAGAGTCCTTTGTGACAGTTGTTATCATATATTTATGCATAAGAGCCCTTTCTTCATGACCTCCCAGGATTTTTTTTTTTTTCTTTTCCCATTTTGACTTTTTTGTGACAGAAGTCTGGCCTCAGACTCACTAGGTACTTTGGTACTTCTGACCTTCCTGCCTCTACCTCTCACGGTGTGTGTCACCACATCCAGTGCTTGTGGTGCTGGGACCGAACCCGAGGCTTCCTTCTCCGCTGCCCATTGGACTACACACAAAGCTTAACTACTCAGCTGCCCTTTTTTCCTGGTAAAGTTGACATAAACAACTCCAGCTCCATTCCGACAACTTTCACACTTCTTCCACAGTTTCTCTTTAAAAATACTGATGTTGAAGGCTTAAGAAATAAAACTGGGTTTGTAGAAATGTTTTTTAATTTTTAAAATTAAACTTATTTATGGAGGAGGGGCACACATATACATACAGGTCAGAGGACAATTTGCAAGATCAGTTCTCTCCTTCCACCATGTGGGTGCCAGGAGTTGAACTCTGGTCATCAAGCTTGGAAGCATGATGACCCCATGAGCCATCTGGTTGGCCCGAATCGTATTTTCTTAATTTTCCTTATTTTTGGTTCACTCATCTCTTTGTGGGGGAGAGCAAGGAAGAAAGCCAAGCAGCTGATAGATGTTTTGGTTAATGGAGACAGCTTCTGAGGTTACATAGACCCAAAGATGTTGCCCAATGTATCCCCTGTCACCTACAGTATTCTCAAGATCCCCTGGGTGCCTCCTCACCCCATCTGAAACAGCCTGTCCTCATCAACAGGCATATGTAGATTTCTTTTTTTCCCTTCCGGTTGGAAAAGATCAAAAGTCGAAGCCTAGCACAGGACAACCTTTCAAGGCCCTC
Organism: Peromyscus maniculatus bairdii; assembly: GCF_049852395.1. Lineage (NCBI taxonomy): Eukaryota > Metazoa > Chordata > Mammalia > Rodentia > Cricetidae > Peromyscus > Peromyscus maniculatus. Next base: position 125,391,318 of record NC_134856.1, read on the forward strand.
TGCATTTCTCTCATGGCATACCCTCAAGGTCTTACGAGCTAGGGGGATGTCAGCAGGTGCTTCCAACATTCTGCTCCTGCCTGGAGGCAGAGAGGAGGAAGGACCTTTAAGCCTTCTACAGGCATAACAGAAATTGCCCAAATGCTCTCAAATTTATCTTTATTTGTGACACTGCCTGGAAATTACTTTCTCATGGGATATGGTTTGAATTACAAACAACAATCTATTCCTCCCTCCGCTGGTCGCCATCCCCTCCCCGGGGTTGCGGCATACTTCTTTTTGATGTTCGTATCCTAATTTTAATCCAAGTGTTCTGTTCTTCCACTCATCCCTGGAGCCTGCATCAGACAATTCTCAGGCAACAGGAAGTGGGGTTCCGGTAATGTGACCAGCTCTGTTCTGACGACTAACACTGTAAGCAGCCTTCCTGACATGTGTTTGTAATCACATGAAGTTATCTCTATGACAGCTTGACTTGCCTTCCGTCTGAAGTGGCCCTTGGGATGGTGCTCATTAGTTGAGCCTGCCCCTGGGTTGTGTTGGTGGTTTTCAGCTGGCATCCCAAATAGGCAAGAACGGCCTAATGAAAAGAAGGGCAGATCAGAATCATGGGTCTAGATCCTTGGCATAGATCTGCCACTGATAATCTATGTGATAGAGAAGGATTGGCCTCCCATCTACCATTTCTCAGTGATATCCTGAATATAAAACAAAATAATATTCACCAAAATAGAAGGATGTGCACAGTTAAGTAGATGAAGGTAGTATTTTATCACAATAATCTTGTTTATATGAATGGCACAAGAAACAATCTAATCCACAAATAAAAATGTAATCATTCAAAAATATTTATTAAGTCTACAGGGAACAACAACAGGCACTTGGCAATAAAAGAAAAATTGAACACAGTCCGTGCAGTCAGAGGTTGAGAGATTAGTTGAAAAGTGGGCAAAAGAATTATAGCAATGATAAACATTTGCACAATCTATGTATAGTGTGATATGGGAACGTGGAGGGCACAACCAGCCCTGCCAGCTCAAGCCAGCAAGAGCATATACAATAGATAATGTTTGGGAAGAATCTAGAAGAATGAAAAAGACAATGCCCAGGCAGATAGGTGATAGAAGTGTCACTTACAAAACCCCCAAGGAAAAGATCCCAGCAGGTTCAGTAAACAGCAGGCCTATCCGCATGCCTGAGTGCACTTATGTATATCAGGAAGACAGGAGGCCAGGAGCAAGGCCAGAGCCTTGTGTCTAAGGATGGGATGTCCTCTGAGCAAGATGGAGCCAGTAACACACATGAGCCTGGATGTATTAGTCACGGTCCTCGAAAGAAACATCTGGCATTCTGACATTAGTGTTTGAAGAAGAGTTTCCAGGGGCTGTGTTCAAAGGTGTGGGCAATGCAGAGGGAAGTTGCCGAGTGGCCCTGTTGGTCATCATTTGACTTGGAAGAATAAGGACAGAGACAGCGAGTGAAATGTGGAAGAGAGTGGCCTGGGGAGGACATAGAATGGGAGCGGTCAGACGCTGTCACAAGATGCAGTCAGTCTACAGTGAGCTTGAGAGATGGCATCATCCAGGGACAACGATCACTCCCCCTGTGGCTTCCATCTCCCCCACCTCACCAGTGCCCCTCACTGGCCAAACCCAGTCAGAAGCCAGAGGGCAAAGAGAATTCTGGAAAACTTTTTCCCAAATCAAGAAGGATAGCCTTGGAGGAATGAGGATCACCAGATTAGAATTTCATGGTGCTCATAAGACAGCAATGTGATCACCAGAAATGATACCATCAAGGTGAGAGGTGACCCTTGACCTCAGAAAAGCAGGAATGGCAGCAAGGAAAAGCCTAGGCTCAGGAGGTATTTTAGAAGACAAAATCTAAAGAACTCAGTGCGTGCTCAGTTCTCTCTCTCTCCCCTCTCTCCCCACCTCTCGCTTTGTGTGTGTGTGTGTGTGTGTGTGTGTGTGTGTGTGTGTCTACAATCTATTCTTTTGCCAGCATCTAATTTCAACGATGATGCCAATACTGAGATCTGGAAACCAAGAAGTTATCAAAACCAATTTTATTCATGTTAAATATATGAAAATCCATCACCTGAGCAGCAACCTGGTGATCATAGTGGGTTCCCCAAAAATACTGTCTGGATCCAAGAGCCTGTGAATGTGTTATCAAAGCTGTAATTAAGTGTGAGATCTCTGGATGAAATCTTCCTCTTCAAGAAGGACCTATTATTAGGGTCCTTTATTCAAAAGTATTCAGGGACACCCTATATATCCAATGGCCAATGTCCTTATGAGAACCATTTAAGAGTCGACATGGAGACACATGGAGAAGGTTGTGTGGAGACAAAACAAAGACTGGAATAAAAAGTCATAAGTGACAGAAAGCCTAGAGCCACCAGGAGCTGACAGAGCCAGGAGGGATCTTCCCTTAAATCTTCAGAGGAAGTGCAGTCATGCTGACACCTTGGTTTTCAGCTTCCAGCCTCAAGAACTGTGAAGTAATACGTTTCTGCTGAAGCCACACTGTGGCAATTTGTCATGGAGGTCCTGGGGAACCAGCATAAAAATGAACCATAGAAAACCATATCCTAATGGCTAAATATCTGAGCTATAAAAGACATGAGGCCAAAATGTAAATTCATCATCTCCCCCATGTCAATCCTGTGTGATATGCCGGCTTTAAAAAAAAAGAAAGAAAGAAAGAAAAAGCATGTTGTAAATTGACTAAATCTGGGTGGCTTTATACTCCAGATGTGCAAGATGTATGATATTCATGACACAACCAGATGAGCCTATCTAAACTGAAAAAATCCTGAGTTCTCCCAACTCTCGCTGTCAGCACCCCGAGTGGCCTTGCCAAGCCGCGAGAAGAAGTCTTCAGTGCTCAGCACTCGGCAGAGCCTTCCTCTGGCGGCCGCTTTCACATGAAAATGTCTGCCACAGGGTTGGGGGGGGGCGGTAGAAAAACACAAGAACTCAACTTATCTGTGTCACGTGTTTCAAGTGCTGTGGTTGGCCCAAATGAAATAAAATCCTATGAAAAGTAGTCACAGACAGCTTGAAATACGTTTCAAAGTGATTTCCAAATATGTTGATATCAATTTTCATTTTGCCAGCCCTGCCTCATGCCTTGGTAGGGAAAAACTCTGGCATGGTCATTTGAATGGAGTTTGGCCCTGGTAACCCTGAGGTTTAGTCTCCGGTGGGTCGGTATTGCAAGAGGGGACTTGAAGAGGAATTAACTTCATTCTCAAATGGCTAGATAAACCCTCTTGGGAATGGATTGATTGCCAGGAGAGTAAACATGGTCTGGGGGATTGGCAAGACGGTCCAGTGGGTGAAGAAATTTTATGTCGACTCCAAGCCTGACAACCTGAATTCAATAGCCGGAATCTACACTCTGAAAGAGGAGAGGACTGGCTGCCACAAGCTGTCCTCTGACTTAGTGTGTGTGTGTGCCTTAGTGTGTGTGTGCCTTAGTGTGTGTGTGCCTTAGTGTGTGTGTGCCTTAGTGTGTGTGTGCCTTAGTGTGTGTGTGCCCTGAACACACATACTCACCAAACAAACAAACAAATGTGGGAAAAACAAAGATTTAAAAGCTTGGCTTTCTTCCTCTCACGTCCATTTTACTGTGCAATGCTTCTTCCTTCTATATCATAACCCAATAGAGAAAAATTCACCAGATACTGAAGAGACCCCAGCACCACACTCTTAGACTTCTCAGATCCCAAAACTACAAAAAAAAAAAAATAATAATAATAAACCTTTCCTTTATAATAAATCACTCAGCCTATAGTATTTTGTTATAGCAGTAGAAAATGTCCTAAGCATAAATGTACACGAAAGTGCTGATATGGGGGGAGGGGCAACATTTTTGCTTGGATACTTATACATATTAAGATGTCACTGAGGGGAAAAAAAAAACCCTACAAATCCAGTAGGAAGAGCATAGCGGAAGAGATGGTGGTGTGGGGGATGGGGGTGGGAGGGGGGAGATGATTGAGGCCATCTTAAATATATTAGACTTGAATTGCCTGAGGTCACAGAACATGCATGATCCCAGCTGTGGTCCCTGTGAGCATTCCAGGGGATTATTCTTTCCTCTGTTCCCATGCACTGCCTAGATACCACGGGTTTCTGAATCAAACACGGAACCCAGTTCCACATCTTTCTAATTTGGAGCTTGTTCCTTCTTATCTAAACAAAATTTCCATAGGAGTATGATCTCCCATTGACCAGGTGACTTCATTCCTCAAATCTAGACTAAGCCCTTAGAGTCTAAACTTGTGAGGACAGTCCCATCTCACTGCTACAACTGAAGACAGGCCCGTGAGATGGAAGGAGGTCAGGGATTTCTGGGAAAAGGGGTAATTGCTTTTTTGGAAGAAGTACTGTCAACCAATCTCCCTCTCCCTCTCTGTCTCCCTGTCTCGCTCTCTCTGCCTTTGTCTCTCTGTGTCTCTGTGTCTGTCTGTCTGTCTGTCTGTCTGTCTGTCTCTCTCTCTCTCTCTCTCTCTCTCACACACACACACACACACACACACACACACACACACACACACACTGGCTTATATCCACAGAAAGCTATCCAGGATGAAGCCACACTGCACATGTAGCCATGGGGATACCCCAAGAGCTCAGAGCATCAGTCAACCTCTTCTGAGGCGAAGTCCTTCCTTACTGCTTAGCCTACTCTCACATTTCCTATCAGTTGCCTGTGCACACACCCTAGAACATATGGGTATCTTCTGAAACTATATTACCCAAGGCCTCCCCTGATGAAGTTCCTGTCACTTAGTTGTCCTCTTGGAGTGAGCAATGAGGCCCACATGCATTAAAGGGCCTAGCCCAAAACTTTGGCCACGTCAGACACTCGGTCTCAGCAGCCCCTTGGATGGTCCAGGGCTTAGAAGCTCAGTGCCTGGGAGGTGTTGTAACATGGATCTACAGAGGCAGTGAGCAAGCTACCTTGATGACCACATAGCCAGCCCATCAGCCGGCCGCCAGTAGACACCGCTGGTGTCTCCTGCTCAGGGGACTCGACTAGGGAGTGGCAGCGCAAGCGCCAGCTAGGGTGAGCGCAGCACCGTTTGCCTTCTGATCAAGATGAAGCTGGTTCACGGTGCTCACACCAGAGTCCTTTGCCTATCCCAGGCCTCGCATTGCAGACACAGAGAGAGAGGGAGAAAGGATGCTGCTCACTAGAGTGTGAGGTGTCAGCACACTCACGCTGTTGCTGAGCATGCTGGGGATTCTGACCACTCTCTTTCCTGGAAAAGAGACCACTGGGTTTCCCCTCCGTGTCTCCCTAAGTGGCCTAGTTGACAACTGGGGTAATCGAAAGATGAAGGAGAGAGAAGGAAGAGGGGAAACAGGAAAGGAGGGGAAGAAGAGAGGGAGAGAGAGAGGGAGGGCACTGTGAACAGAATGTGTCTCATACTTTGCAAGGTAATACTGCCACAGTAGGAGAAGATCCCAAGAAACCCTCCACAAATGATTAGGATGGTTTTGTTCCTTTCAATTTGGGGTTAAAATTCATTCAAATTTAATATCCTCAAGAGATGCCCGAAGAGACCTTGATGCTGGGATATTCCTACGATGGACACTTGAAGCATACAAGTCTTGGGTACCAGCCTGGGTAGAAAGTACCAACCTCAACTTGCCTGTGACTCACTCCAGTGACTCAGAACAATCAAGCAGGGTGCCACAGGCCCACCTGCCGCTCACCTTCTGCCCACCTTGGGAGAAACCAGAGTTCCCTAGATTTCTCTTCCTCACCTAGGCTGTGTCTACACAACCTTATCATCCCCCAGGAACAGGGGGGAACATTCAGATTTGGGGTGGGGAGGTGGGAGAGTGAGGAGACATGGAAGGATCTGACCTTTACAAAGATCCCAACCAAAGTCAAATGCTTCAACACAGCCAAGAAGTTCTGGAAACTTCAGAAACTAGAAATCTTCTAACTATTGACTGCCAGAATCTTTAATCCTTACAGACTTTAAGCAAGTCTTGGTGGCTGGGGACGTGGCTCAGCTGGTAAAACATGAGGCCCTGACTTCAGATCCTTAGCACCCATGTAAAAGCTGCACAAAGCATATATCTGTAAGCCCAGAACTGGGGGTGGGAGGCGAGGCCGAGACAGGAGACCCTGGAGTTACTGGCCAGACAGTCCAGTCAACTCTAGACAGTCTAGTCAACTCCAGACAGTCCAGTCACTCCAGGCAGTCCAGTCAACTCCAAACAGTGCAGTCAACTCCAAACAGCCCAATCAACTCATGAGCTCTGGTTCAGTGAGAGATCCTTTTTCAAAAAACAAAGCGGAGAACAATTTAGAAAGAACACCTAATGTTCACCCTTTATCCTCTTCACACAGGAACACACATGAACAGGAACACACACACACACACACACACACACACGAGAGAGAGAGGGGGGGGAGAAATAGAAAGACTTGACATGCTTACCCAAAATTCTATTTCAAATATATTAAATTCCCTTTTACCTCCTGCAAAACTGTATATAAAATCTCCTGTAAATTTTAAATATTTACACCTCCATACAATCCCTTTGCCACATAATCACCTGAACTTGGGCTTTGTGCAAATATGTGAGCTGTTCAAACATAAAAAGAAGCCAAGCTGCTAACAGAAGGGAACCTACAACACCCTTCATCAGCGAATGACAAATGTCACATAGTCTGAATGTTCATTAACGGGGACTAAGACAAAGCCAGCATCACCAGGCATAGGGGGCCCTTCCCAAACACGCAGGCCTCCCAGAACCCATGAAATCATTTGGAAAATGAACTTGTGGGTGTTTCTCTTTAGCAAAGCCCGCTCAGTGACCCCACATTCTCGTCCAAGAGCTCAAGCTTAGGGGGTGCGCTTTTTCCCTGGAGCACTGAATTTTAAAAGCTACTGGTTTTAATACATTTTGCCAGAAATAACTTGAGGGCATCCTTGAACCCTACCCAGTCTCTTGTGATAATGTAGTCACTCCACATTAATGTTCCAACTTAAAATAACTAAGCCTGCTTTTTGTTTGTGGTCCAGATTTACACTGGAACACCTCTGGGGAGGTGACAGCCAGGGCACTGGCCCCTTCTCCTGCTCCCTGCCCCCTCTCCCCTGACTCCAGGGCAGGCATTTGACTGACAGGTAGGAACTGAAACGGAGTCTGTACCCAGATGCTGAAACAAGGCTGTTTCTGAAAACTTCTGCACTGTCAATCACTCTGGGTTCCACCCAAGACTTGATTAAGTAGAACTAATGGTTAGGGCTCCCTCTCTCCAGCGACTTACTTTTCCTACAAATATTTGCTAGAGAAAAGCAATCAATAAGAAAATTGTAAAAGAAGATCAAAGATCATTTGTAAACCCCATACTAGAAACAGATGAAATGTCTTAAGATTGGCCATAAACAGTGATTCCATACCATAGATTCTGTTACAGCCTGCCATAGAAAGGAATGAACTACTGATAGACCCAAAGACTTGGACAGAGTTTGTGGTATTATGCTGGACGCAAAAAGTCTCATTGGGTTATATCCTATATAATACCACATCTGTAGCAGTCTCAAAATGACAAAGCCAGAGACTAAAGCACAAAATTATAGTTGCTCTGGGGTGTTGAATGATGCCTGGGACCTGAGTATAAAACAGTCACGTATTAGCTAGTTTTCTATAGCTGTGACAAAATGCCTGTGATAATCAGCTTACGTGGAGGAAATGTCTGTTTTGGCTTAGGAATTCAGAGATCCCAATGATGTTCGTTAACCCTGTGGCCTTGGGGCCCGAGGAGAGGCAGGTATCAACAACAGGAAGTATTCATGTGTCATACCAGGAACACATGATGGCGCAAAGCTGCTCCCCTTGTGATGGCCCAGAAGAGGAAGAGGGGGAGCTGAGTTCTCAGTATCCCCCAGTGACCTCGCTTTCTGCCACTAGACGTCCGTCCTGGTAGCACCACAAGCTAGCAACCAAGCCTCCAACACGAACCTGCAGGAGATGCTTATCTGAACCATCGCAGATGCGATGAGCGAGGGAGATCTCCGCGGTGGTAGAGTAGTTTTGTGTCTTTAGCTGTCTACACTTAGAATAAAAATGGCTTAGAGCTGCACACATGCTTTGTCCCGAAGTTAGTTCCCCGGTGTTCATGCAGGGCTGGAATGATGGAGCATATGGCCAGCCTTTGGGGAAACCAGGTGATGGGTACCCAGGAGCACACAGTATTCCCTTTGCTATGTGTGCAGCATTTGTCAAGTGTGTGATTACTGAAAATTAAAAAGTGGCGAGACGGGATACCCAAGTAGGACAAAGAAGAAAAGGAAAAGAAACAGTAAGGGATGGATATTGACAGTTCCAGAGATGAGAGGGGACAGGACAGATTTAGACAAAGGGACAGCAGAGTAAATATTAGAGGTCACAGTCAGGCAAGCTGACAGCCAGAAACTGTTTGGATTGTAAATTGCAAATGAACTCAGTGGACAGAGAAGGGTAAAGATCATTGAACTGTTACCCCTGAGTGACAAGGGTAGACGTGGAGCAGGGTGGACAGGAAGACACAGAGTAAATGTGGCAGCCGCAGCGGTGGGAACGTCCTGTGGGGGAGGGGGCAGCTGCTGCGCTCCAGGATGTGACATGCATGCCATGCCAGGTGAAGGGATGGCTGCAGAACTCGACCCCCTAGGAGGAAACAGGAGAGGGAGTCGTGCCACAAAAGTCAGCAGATCGAGAGAAAGCGAGTCATTTGGAGACATGAGCAGAATCGCTGATAAGACCACACTGATGTGATGCAAGAGTGCCACAGGTAAATGAATAAGAAGGAGAAAAGAACACGCGAGTTTGGAAATTTTCAGAATTTTTTTAAAAGAAGTTTGGGGAAGAAATAGTGAGAAGCAAAACTCAGAATTCTGTAGCATGAATCTTAAATGGTCTTATTAATAAAATCAAGCCCGGGGCCAGTTATTAATAAAATCAAACCCGGGGCCAGTTTTTGGGGTGAAATGCTGGATGGTCAGAGACAGAACAAGCCACAGCTAACCTCACCTGGCCAGCTTCTCAGCTGGTCTTGTTTCCTCAGACTGGAAGCCTCTGTGTCCTCATCCAAATGGTTCTCAGCTAAACTGTGCTTCAAAACCTAAAAGCTTAACCAGCCAAATGCTGCTAGTTTCTGGCCCTCACACCTTATATACCTTTCTGCTTTCAGCCATCACTCTCTGGGATTAAAGGCGTGAGTCACCATGTTTGGCTGTATCCTTGAACACATGGATTTCTGCCTCTGGAATGCTAGGATTAAAGGCGTGTGCTACCATTGCCTATCCTAAGTATCTAGTGGCTGTTCTGTTCTCTGACCCCAGATAAGTTTATTAGGGTACACAGTATTTGGGGAACACAATACCACCAAAGAATTCTTTTAAACGGATGCACAAATAAGTAACAATGCATCCTCAATCTTCCAGATTTATTGAGCAAAAAAAAAAAAAACAAAAAAAAAAACAAAAACAAAACTTAGCTCAAAAATTCTAGTGCCTGCACAATATATGTTAAACCTGCTTTTTACTTCAAAACACATGACCTTTGTGAGTGTCATTCATGCAAAACTAACCAGAAACTGCAGAAGCCTCAACAGCCAGTGGGAGGAAAGAATTGATAAGTCAGTACTGGAGTCTCTTCAGATGCCCCGAGGTTTCAACTGTGTGGGTGATTACAAACCTTCTGAGCCCCCAGGAGCATACTAAACTCTGAAAATGGGTGCCGTTGTTCTAGGATACTAGAATCTGAGGTTCAGTGCTCTCTTCAACAGCATAGCTAACAAATTGGAAAGAATATGAGGTTTTTGTGTGGGCATAAAAAGAATTATTATTGCACGGTAAAAGCCCAAGTTTGTGGTCTCCAGCAGAGACACTAGACAATCCTAAGACAGGCAGCCCCAAAATAAAGGGGGAAGAGTAAAGATCTTTGGCTACTCCTCATAAATACAGAAGTTACAAGAAAAACCTGTTTCTTTCCCAGTGCTTTGGAAGCATTCACTTAAATGTGGGGAAAGAGGTGACGTTATCCTGGAAAGGTGGTTGGAGACAATTCCATTTGTCTCCTTTGCCGATGTCTCCTCCAGCCTCGGAGAAGCAGAGAACAAAGAAATGAAAAATTAAGAAACCCAAAGTACGCAGTGATCTTCGGCGGCTGCTGTCCCTGAGACGATACGAAGAAATTACTTTCCACAGCAGTTGTTAATGCACGCTATTGGGGGAAAAACCCACAAGTTTTCAAGGGACACTTTAGATAAGTCAGATCAGGCATGAGCTTCAGCCCTCAGACCACAGGAGGACTGAGGTGCTGAGGACTGAGAGAAGGGAAGAGAAGCTAGATTTTTCTACAAAACAATCACGAATGGGGGAAATAGTCTTAAATGGAGAGCTTCCCAAGCACTCCAGGTGGTGGGTTTGAAAGACACAAAGCTGAGCATAGGATCAGGCAGAGACACCTGAGAATGATTTAGAAAGACAGACAACATTATGGGGATACTTCCTCTTCAGTATCCCTTATAAAATCTTTAGGGACGTAGTTTTCTTTCTCCCTTGAGTAACGTAATTCATTGTGGAAGAGTCAAAGTGTGGAGTCGGCTCAGTGTTGGTGCTGGGAAGCTGATGAGACGACTCGGCTGGTAAAGCGTTGCATCACAAGCATGAGGACCTGAGCTCCAGGGGTGCTGATCCCCAGAACCCACATACAAAGCTAGGTATGGTTGTGCTGGGGAGGGGGAGACAGGGAGATTCCTGGAGCTCCCCAGACATCCAGTCTTGCCCAGTTCGGCAACTCCAGGTTCAGTGAGAGATGCTGTCAGAAAAAGATGGAGCAAGACAAAGCAAGACATGTGATGTTGACTTCTAGCCTCCACAAGTACCCCACTACACACATACATGTGCAGCCATATATATGTGCACACACCACATGTGTGCACAATGTGCTCAAACACATGAACTTGCATACATGCAGAGAGAGAGAGAGAGAGAGAGAGAGAGAGAGAGAGAGAGAGAGAGAGAGAAGAACAAATACAAAAGCATAGGTAGATGTCCTTTGAGTAACTATCAATCAACTTAACATATTAAAGACAAAGTACAGGGGTGAAAGGGAGGAGAAATTTCATATTCTTTTACTAAAATTTGAAATCCACATACTCTGTTTTAAACAAGCCCTGAGAGAAATATGTGATATTGTACTGTTTATAGCATCTATCTCTTAGACTCCTTCCTCCTGGCCTGGTGTAGTGGCACATGCCTTTAATTCTAGAACTCAGGAGGCAGAGGCAGGCAGATCTCTGTGAGTCTGAGACCAGCCTGGCCTACATAATGAGTTCGAGAACAGCCAGAGCTGTTATGAGACTTTGTCTGGAAACAAAACAAAACCCAGGAGAATTAAAGGGAATGCCAAAAGTCCTTCCTCCCAGGCTTCTGAGCACCTCTAAGTACCACAAAGGTCATTTTCAGTTCTCTTGTCTCTTCTCCCACCCAGGAACTTCCAGTGTCTTCCCAGAAACAGTCCCTTGTCTCTTCACAAGTGACATGCATTTCTTTTGTTCTTTGTTTCTCCTGTGGGTTATCACCTGATCATGGTTCTTTTAGAAAATACCATGGTTCACTCTTTGACCAAATTGCCAGTAACCTGAAATACAAGTCTTCCCAGAAAGGCTAGCCATTCCTGAAAGTGGAAAAAAAAAAATGGAAGTAAATCAAAACTTTATCCCTCAACAATTAAATTCTGTCACAGAGGCAGGTTAGACCCCTATTCACATCCATGCTGAATCGAGGTTGTTTCTTCTTAAATGAAACAGAAACATAAAGTACAACATACATGTCTAAAAGCTAACTGAGTGGGTTGTGTTCACCTTCACACACCTGTGAGACTGGGCAGGCAGTTTTGTAGAGACATTTTTCAACAGTGAGGCAAATGTCTGGGAGTGGGGCCAGCACCAGTTTCAGGGTAAGAAGACCCATTTTTCAATCCTGGTTCTGTCCTGGTGGTTGAACATGCTCACGAAAGCATCTTCCTGATAGAAAAGTCAATAAAAGAGGAAAGCAAATTTTTCCTTGCAGACAACAGAAACCAAACATAAGGCATGCTGGGCCTTGGGTAGGTGTGAATCACTGTGGGGTAATGACAGGCCTTTGGGAAGTAGTGGGAGGAAGTCAGATTATTGGGGTCAAACTTCAGGTAAACTCTTTTTTAGTTTGTTTGTTTGTTTGTTTGACTTGGTTTGGTTTTTCAAGACGAGGTTTATCTGTATAGTCTTGGCTGTCCTGGAAGTAGCTAAATAGACGAGGCTGGCCTTGAACTCATAGAAATCGACCTACCTCTACCTCCTGGTGCTGGGATTAAAGGCATATGCCACCTCTACCTGGCCAGATAAACTCTTTTTAAAAAGTGTGTGTGTGTGTGTGTGTGTGTGTGTGTGTGTGTGCGCGCGCGCGCGCGCACGCGCTCGGGCACATACAGATACCTGTGGAAGTCAGAAGAAGTCAGATCCCCCAGAGTTTGAGCTACAGGAGGTTGTGAGCTGCCTGCCATGGTGCTGGAAATCAAGAGGGAGAGTAGTAAGCACTTTTAACCCCTTGGCCATCTCTCTAGCCCTCACGTAAACTCTTCATTATTTTAAATATCTGTGTTAGTTATTTCCTGTTGGCATGGTAAATGACCATGACCAAAAGTAACCTGTGGAAGGAAAAGTTTATTTTGCCATACAGGTCCAGAGGGACTCTCCATGATAGGGAGAGTCTGTGGTAGGGAGAGTCCATGATAGGGAGAATCCATGATGGTCGATGGGCAGGACGATGGGAATAGAATACCAGAGACAGACGCTGAGAGAGCAAATCTTCAATGTCAAAGGCAAAGCAGAGAGAGCAGACAACCTGGAAGTGTAGTAAGGGTATGATGAGCTCTCAAAGCCTACTCCCAGTGATGAACTTCCTCCAGAGAGCTTCCACCTCCTAAAGGTTTCACAGCTTCCCCAAACAGTGCCAACTGGGGACCAAGTGTTCATACATGCAAGCCTATGGGGGACATTTCCCTTTGAAACTACCAGAATGTCCCATGCTATATTTGAAGCATAGTTATGCAAAACTTCATTGTTTATTTGAAATTCAAATGTAATTGGACATCTTGTGTTTTATCAGGAAACCCTACTGGTATATCATCCAAAACTGAGTAAAAGGTTAATCACCTGGACACCAGGGTGGTTTCAGTGTGGCAGAGCTGTGACAATCACTGATTACAGAAGGGAGAGGAAGGAAAGAGAGAATATGCAAGCCCTGGCAGCTTGCATACACAAGCTCTCTGATATTGGGAGCTTTGCCTCATTCCACTGACTCAAGGTGGCTAATTGCATCTCAAGTGTTGGTGCAAAGCCAGGAGGCAAAGGGGGAAATTATTGAAAACAGTGCAGACAGCAACTGTTTCCCTTCAAGAAAGTGAACTCCCCCACAAGAGTCTCCAGCAATCCCGCCTTGTCAGTATGCCCTAGATCATGCCTGAGTAAAGGTAGAAAGTGTGGATTAATATGCTCCCTAGAAAGTCACCACTGCACTAGGAAGCCATTCCAGTCCCCAGAGTCACAGCTGTGGGTGTATTTGAACAGAAAAATAAACACCCATGCCCAGAATGGGAATATCTTTGAAGACTGTGGACAACTCCCATCACACTATCCAAGAGGGCTAGAATCGTAGTTTCTAAGGAGAATGAGGGCTCTCTCCCTTTGTAATATGATTTCTTGGCTGGAGAGGAACTATTAGGCACCCTGAGATGCTCTGTAGAAATGCAAGATGATATTGTATTGTATTAATGTCACTTAATGGTAGCTGTCAATGATAGTGATGGAATAAATATGGAAAAGGAAATTACTGTAATTGATTGACAGTCCAGAATCTTCCACATTCGACCTAATGAGAGAAGCCTATGAGCAGCAGCTTCCAGTGCAAGTTATTAATGCAAATCGCATGCACCACACTGGCATGCTGAATTATGCAATGCCGTGTGAATGTCTAATCCATTTCACCAGGCTTGTCTTTATCCAGAAAAAAAAAAATCGCTGACATGCTGATTAGTATATTAGGAGAGTTTAAGAAGTTTGGTGTTAAAGTAGGTGCCATCACGGGGTTATTAATTTAGTTCTGAACAAGACAAACAGCCCTGCACAGCCATCAAAATCACTACATAAGTCTACAAGATAACTTTGTCAAGACCGGTGGGAATGTACAAAAAAGTCTTGTGAGATGTGGAAGGAATTAGCAAACAGATAAGGAGCATATCACTTTTCTAGAAAACCACTGTCAAGGACTCAGTACCTGTGCAGAACCAGATGTGTGCCAAGACATCCACAGTGCCTACACTCTTGCTGTTGCACAGATGTTCAGAAACTTATGAAAACTCCTAATAGACCTAGATATCGGAGGTCAAAGGCACATCAAGTCTCTTAAGATTCCAGGCCTCCTTTGGGAACCCCAGGGAGATTTAAGTACAATCCAGAAATGCAGCTTATATGGGGAAAGGTCTGTGAAATCAAAATTAAGTTGTCAATTGCCAATTACCTACAGTATCCCGAGAACTCATAGCTCTGAGGATTCTAGACCTTTAAGCGCTTTACTCTCCATACATTTTAGTCTTTGAAATTTGGATCAAGGCCAGGCATCGTGGCACCTGCCTTTAGTCCCAGAACTCAGAAGGACAAAGCAAGAGGAGCTTGCTACATATGAAGTTCTGGGCCAGCCAGGGCTACATGAAGTAAAACTCTGTTTCAAAAAACAAAATAAAACAAAGCTTGGATCACTGCAGGAAGTGCCTGAAACTTCTAGTTCTAACGCCTACCATTTCCTGAGATTTGGCCCTGACTTGGCTGCCCAGTCACACACATGTTCCCAAGTGGGGAAGCACAGGGCTGAGAGAGGCAGAAATGGCGGCTGGAGGTTGTACATTGCAGTTTTCCGTGAATGATTTCCGAAGTTTTCCACTGATGGATAGATGAGTTTCGTGGAATTCTGAAGAAACACTGACCATCTTTTATGTAGCAGCTATTGGGCTCGGTTTTGGATGCACACTGCTCCTGCCCTCTTGGAGCTCACGTTTGTCTAGTGGGCAAAGCCCTACGAGGTGGCCATAAGCAAGTATCAGAGGAGAGGGGTCAGGCTGGTACAACCTGGAAACTAGTGAGGTTGCCACTGAGGGAAGGACATATGCCGTGACTCCAGCAAGTGATAAATTTTAAAATGTGATAAATTTTTAAAATGTGTATCTTTATGGTAGTCAACATGTTTTGAACCTGATATACATTGGGTGGGCTAAGTCAAGATAATGGTCATATCTAAGGCATCATACACTTGCCTCCCCACCGCCAAACCAGTTAAGATCTACTCTTTTAGCAACTTTCAGGAGCACAATAAGTTATTAACTGTAGTAAACACTTGTACAATAGCTCCCTTGTACATACTCTTCCCATCTATTGAAATTTTGCCCCGTTGACCAATAACTAACTCCATTGTCTTCCATTCCCCCTGACTGCCACCAGCCTCTGGTCACCACCATTCTGTCTTCTGCGAGTTCTGCTTTTCAGATTCCCCCATGAGAGGGATCATGAGCATTTGTTTGTCTTTCCATGCCTGCTCTTTGCATTTAGCATAATGTCTTCAGGGTTCATTCATATTATTGTAAATGACAGGATTTCCTTCTTCTTAATGGCTAAATTTACCATTGTGTATGTATGGAACACATTTTCTTGGCATGTTCATCAGTGAATGGGTACTTCAGTTGAATGCATATTTGGACTATTATTAAAAGTAGCACAATAAACCATAGGGGCTCAGATCTCTCTCTATGTATTAATTCTATTTCCTCTGGACATATGCCCAGAAGTTCCACTTCTGCACAATAGTAGCCCTAATTCTAATTTTTAAAGTGAATATCCCTAGTATCTTCCATCGTGGTCATACTCGATGTCCCCTTTTGTTAACTTTTAATAAAAATGTATGTGTGAAAAGCTATACTCATGATTTCGTTGTCATATATCCTAACGGAACGTTTCCCTTTTAAACAAACACACATTTCTTTCTTGAGACAGAGTTTCTCTGTGTAGCCCTGGCTGTCCTGGAACTCACTCTGGAAACCAGGCTGCCTTCAAACTCGCAGAGATCTATCTGCCTCTGCCTCCCAAGTGCTGAGATTAAAGGCATGTATCACCACCACCTAGGTTAAAAGCCAGCTTCTTAAAAATGAGGCAACTTACAGAACCCATGACGTGATGAATAAAGGAATAAGTGCTCAGATATACTTTATTGTGGGGTTGGTGTGTAAATGACTACAGTTAGGAACTGCTGGATGATGGGGAAGCAAAAAGAAAGGTGAAGAAAGAGCTGCCCACAGGAAACAGGCCTGGGGAGACTTGAAATAACAACAGAAAGAAAAGACAGTTGTCTGAGAATGTTCTTCGGGTGTTAGCACACATGGGTTTTTCTTTTTCCTCTTTCGCCAGCACCAGTGCCCTGGGGAGCTGCGGACTCATCAAGTTTTCTATGGAATAATTGAGGCCCTTACAAGGTTAAGTTAAACACTACAGGTCACCCAGCAAATTAGCAGCCAAGGTAGAATTACAACATAGGCCATCCTTCGCCCAACTGGGGGCTGCGTCCCTCAGCTCCAAAGCTCTGAGTGTGCAGCAAGATGGAAAAATGAAACTTTATATAAAGAAAACTGAGCAAAATTGAGGGCCTCTGCAGGAAAAATAAGGCTCCTGCTGGCTTCAAAAATACAGCCTCACTTTGGGTACCGTATGACCCAGTTTGAAGGTGCTTGGAAAGGCTTGCTGAACACACATTCTCCCTTCTCCAAAAAGAACGATGATGTCTCTTGCTATTGTTTGAATATGAAATGTCTCCTGTGGGCTCATGCATATGAGCTCTTGGTACCCAGTGGATGGTGCTGCCCCGTGGGCCTTTTGGATGTGGCACTGGGAGCTGGTTTTGAGGATGACAGGTTGGCTTCACTTTCTGTTTGTCTCTCTACTTCCTGTCTGTCTCTCTACTTCCTGACTGACACCAAGATGTAACCAACCGCTTACATGGTCTCACTGCCACCGCCATGGGCTACTCTAGTCAAAACGCTTTCCCTGCCATGATGAACTGTGCCCATGAGCCAAAATACAGTCTTCCTCCCATATGTTGTTTTGGCCCCATATTCTGTCACAGCAATGGAGACAGCTACATATTCCTGAAGAGCAAAGATGGACACGCTGTAGAAGTTCACAGCCAACCAACATCTAGCTCTTACCAGAATAAGAAGAGGTATTCCATGGAAAGTGAACATTTCTTTCCTAACTTATAGACAGCTATAATTGGGCCCTCCCTCCATAGCTCACAATTTCCTAATAGTTCAGTGAATGGCAGCTTGTCACCCATGAGTTGCTCTAGACCATAGGGAAGCCAGTTTCTTTCCTATGTCTGCCATTGAAGATCTTGAGGTCCACAAGCCTGATACAAGTTCCACACAGCATGAAATGGAGGTGTTCCACCCAAATCTCTGTAGGACTGAGATCCCGTGATGATAAGAGTCTCCCTCAGGGAATCTACTAATCTGCCAGTTCCTTTTCCCCTCTGCCAACACACCACACCAATTCTTTCCTGTCTCTTTGGTATTCTCACCATCCCCGGTCCTTAGGTTCTCACACAGTTCCAGCACCAGGACTGCCGACTCATGCTTGTAGCCAGCATTCATATATGAGTCCAGACATCTACTGTGGATCCTGAGAGGCCACACTTTCTTCTTACCTCCACCAAGTTTATGCTTCAACAGGAGGAGAGAAACAACCCATCTATATGGCAGCTACGTGGGAATGTTTTTAAAGGCCTAATAGGAAAGGACGTGACCAACTGTGTACTTTGCAGTCAGGGAAAGCCCCTCTGAGCAGATGACACTTCAGTGACAAGTAAAGGGACAAGCAAGTGTTCAGGTAGAAGAGACAAGTCACACACAAATAGGAAGGAGCATGCAGAGTTGAGGAAGGGTTAGATCGTGCAGTTCTCACAATGGGAGCAGCATCAGCAGGGTTTTGGGAGCTTGATCTTGCATTTGGAGGTATCAAGTAACCCAGTCTCTCCTCCACTGAATGCCAGCAAGCGCTTGTCCTAACTCTCAGAGCTATATGAACTCACCTCCATGCATGAGCTTCTTCTTGGACAGTTTGGGCAGCTGTGGTGCTACCCACCCCAGGGGGAAATATCACTAAAATCACAGCCTGATTTCACCAGAGGAGGACAGTGAGCCCATGTTACATTGTAAGCAGCGTGTTCTTGTCCTAGGAGCTACTGAAACAAAACCCAAAGACTGGGGAGCCTAAACAACAACAGGAAGTCTACTGACTGGTTCTAGAGACAAGAAGCTCAATCCGAAGAGCCGGCTCCTGTCACAGTTTGAAACGGGAATGCCCCTCGAGGCTCCGGTGCTGAAGCCTTAGTCTCCCGGCAGGCAGATCTCTTGGGAAGCGGTGGGAATGTCAGGGGTGGAAGGGTAGAGTCTCGCTGGAAGAAGGAGGCCATTGAGGGTGTGCCTTTGAAAGCTCTATCTCACCAGGCTTTTCTATTTCTCTGCTCTTCAGCAGCTGAATGTGAGTGGCTTTTCTCTACCAAACACTAAAACCGTAATACTGGGTGGACAGGAGTCATAAGCCACTGGCCTAGAAACCATCGGCTAAGACCCCTGAAACGGTGAGCCCAGACAACTCTCTCTCCCCTTTCAGTTGATCCTTCTCTGGTAATTTGTCACAGCAACAGAAAGATGCCTACCACAGTTCCTTCTGAGGCTTGAATTGGGGTTCACTTCATGCTGTTTCTCAGCTTCTCAGGGCCTGTGGACATCTTTTGGCTTCTAGATGGCATTCTCTGCATGCTTTCACATTGTCTTCCCTAATATGCATCTGCCTCCATGTCCAATCTCCCCCTTCTAGGAGGAAGCCAGCCATGTTGACTTAGGTCCATCCAACTAACCTCATTGGCAGATATTTCCAAATATGGCCACACTGACAGGTATTTAGGACTTCAACTTGTTTTTGTTTGTTTGTTTTTCCTGTTTTCAGAAAGAGAAACAATTCAACTCAGAATACAAAGTAAAAAATATGGGTTTTACTTTAGCAGTGCTGGGGACTGAATCCAGGGCCTTATGCCTAATGGACAAGCATTCTACCACTGAGCCCCTTCGACAGCCTTTGGACTTGACTGTGAATGTAATCCCTTGGCAGAGTGTAAACAGGTGAATGGTAGACAGGATTTCTGCTGTTGAAAGGTCACTCTGGTCTCAATGTGAAGAATAGGTTCAGGTGCCAAGAAGGCAAGAAGCTCAGTTCGGGGCTCAGATGGTAGAAAAGTTCGCTGCACAAGCCTGAAGACCTGAGTTCAATCCCTGGAGCCCACAGTAGAGACGACTCCTGAAAGTTGCCCTCTGACCACAACATGCAATGTGACATATGGGATGGGTGTCCATACTCAACACACACACACACACACACACACACACACACACACACACACACCCTACACACTAATAATAATTCGGAGGAGAAGAAGAATTAGAAGAAGTAAAAAAGGATATTTTTAAGAAGACCATCAAGTCATACAAAAGTCCCAGCAGAAGGTGACCGTGTCATGGGAGGCGATGAGGCACTGATAACTATGGTCTGGATGGGGCTTCTCGAAGAACTTAACCATGAAATAGGCTGTCCCACAATGCAGATAACTCATCCTGAAGGAGATTGTTCTGTGCCCAGAGACACACTGGGACTTGAAGACCATCAGCCTTCAAACAGAAACCAGGAAATGACTGGGTGGTTTCGTGGGTACAGAGCCAGATGCTCCAGCATCTGTGTGGGTACATGCTTTAAGTTTCCACTCTGTAAGTGACACTGCAGCAACTCAGGCTAAGAGGACGATGGCACCTCCCTTTCTTCCTCCCTCCAGCCGCTGATGGCACACACTAGTGTCCACACTCAGATTTCTGTTCAAGAGCCACGCTGAGGCACGGCCCTTCTGTTGAATTAATATTTCCATCTCAGTGAACAAGAACAAGTTAACATGCCAACAGCATGGGCTACCTTCCAGGGTTTGTCTGCTGACAGATTAAAAAGTATGTCAACATGGCTTTATATTAACAAATATCCAAGGCAGAAGCCTTTTATTTGCTTTGTTTTGCTTTGCTTTGCCAGTTTATTGATTTATAATGTTGGTGAACCCATGGCTGCATTGATGCAGAGGTTGAGCGGCCAGGTGATGCCAGCCCTGCTGGGACCTTGGGGTATGAAAGGGTCAGGGAACCACTGCAGGGCTGTCAGTCAGTTGCTCCCTCCTGCTGAAAAATCAGCCAGAAAAGGAACTACAGTCAGGGTGTGGGAAGTTTCCTTCTTATGACATGGCTGTCATAAGACGGACGTTTTAATGTCTGACTTTTATTTATAATGCCCTGCAATAGGAGAAGCATTTAGCAACTTTTCAGGAAAAGCTGGGTTTTTGTTTGTTTGTTTGTTTGTTTGTTTTAAAGTATCTTATACAATGAAATTTTTATTCACTTGTAAAGAATTACATCTTTTCATTTGCAGGAAAACAGATGAAACTAGTGATTGTCATGCTAAGTAAATAAGCCAGACTCAGAAGGACAGCTACCAGCTCTCTCTCGTATGCAGACTTTAGAGGTAAATACATATGCATAGATCATGGACAGGGACTATGAGGGGGCAAGGCAGAAATATGAGGGAGAGCGAAGAGCAGAACACAAGACAGTAACGAGGAAGGAAGAAAGAAAGTATTGCCTGTTTCCTCTCCTAAATAGTCCTTATTGTAGGGTGTGTGTGTGTGTGTGTGTGTGTGTGTGTGTGTGTGTGTGTGTGTGTGACAAGAAAACAGAAGGACAAGTATTTGAGAAGAGGAAAGGGACAAACTAAAGGTGGGGAGGAGGGACAGAGGAAGGAGGAGCAGATAAGAGCAAGGTACAATTATGTATCTGTGAAAATCTCATAATGAAACCCATTATTTTGTGCACTGACTAAAGAAGTTGCTAAAAGCGAAAAGACACATATTCATTTCTCTTATTTCTGAGATTATCATCCCTTTCCTTTCCCTTTCTCTTAACCCTGCCATATACCCCTCCTTGCTTGCTTTCAGATTCATGGCTTCTTCTCATTAATTGTTGTTACATGCATATATGTATATACATATGCACTCCTAAATACAACCTGCTCAGCCTGTATAATGTTACACGGATGTGGGTTTTCAGGGCAGACCATTTGCCATTTGGTGAGATCTTCCCAGGGGAAGAACACGTCTCCCAGTCTCAGCATGCCTTAGTTGCCCGTGGCTCTTTCTGTAGGGTTGGAGCCTCAAGGTCTTACCCTGTCTGCTTTGGCGTGTGTATTGTTGTCCTTGTTCAGCTCCTGTTTAGACAGTCATGTTGGTGACACTTTATGGTTCTAGCTTCTGGTATTATTAAGAAACACAGTCTCAGAGTCTCTGATCCTCTGGCTCTTACAATCTTTCTACCTCCTCTTCCACAGTGTTCCCTGCGCCTTAGGAGATCCACAACTCTTGATTGCGGGTTTTCTGTTACGGTCTTTGTTGCAAAGAGAAGCCTCCTTGATTAGGGATGAGGACTACTCTCATCTGTGGGTATAAGAACAAATATTTAGAGTGTAGTTCGAGATCATGTTGGTTTAGTAAAGTGGTGGTTATAGGTTCTTCTCCAAGATCTATGACTTCATTAGCAGTTCCATGCATTGCTTCCCTCTTGTGAAGCAGGTCCAATTAGAGAACTGTTGGTTACCACCAAGGTATTGTACCCTTAGGATTATCACCCTTCCTACTCCCTAACTAGAGCCCCACCCTGCCTTTCCCCATTTCCCTAATCAGATCACTTAGACCCTGGTACTCCTCTAGTTATTTATTTATTTATTTATTTATTTATTTATTTATTTATTTATTTATTTATTTATTATTTTAAAGCACTGACTCCAGCCATTTCCTTACTCTCTGCCTCGGGTGTTTGTGTGGGAATAGTGATTTAGAACTGCTTTGGATCCAAGGTCACAGCACAGCCAAGTGCCACACTGGAGCTGTGCTTCCCGGGAGAACTCACAGATCAGTTCCACCCCACCACCTGCTTTTTTTTCTACAGCCCGTGAGCTAAGAACAGCTTTCACATTTTTAAGTGGTTGAAAAAAAATCAAAAGACTCATATTTCATAACATACGAATCACACTGTGTCACACATGAAAATTAAAATGACATGAAATGCAAGTTTGGGTACCTATAAATAAAGTTGCCTTGGAACATGGCCAGACACCATGTTCATTTGCATATTATCTGCGGCTGCTCTCAGCAAAGTCTTCTTGTCAGCGATTATGTGGCCCACAAAGTCTGGACCACTGACTGGCCAGAGGAAATGCTTGCCCACTCTTGCCTTGGAGCTTAAGGAAAAGGCAAGTTTGACCTTGTCCTATGGCCTCCCTGAATTTTCTGATGCTTTCCTGGCTCCTTGCAGATGAGTCTCATTTGTTTGAAAATCTGTTTTGAGCTTTTCCATGCCAGGCAACATGTTAGGTCCGAGGAATACAGCTGTGAAAAGTAGTAGACAGATCCTGTTCCTGGAGCTCGGAGTCCAGCAGAAGAGCAAGTGTGAATCACAGAGAAGTGTAAACGCAGTGTACGGAAGATGTAACTGTGATAAGGGTCCCAAAGAGGAGCTTCACGGAGCTCAAAAGGACAAAATAGGTAACCTTAAGACTGTAAGGTTAAGTAACCTTAAGAGGTAAGTAACTGTTAAGACTTCCTCTTCTGCAATATTAAATTAGATACACCAAAGTATAGATTAACGATTATCTGGGATTCATGGTAAATGATGGAGTTATCAGAGAAAGAGGGAGGAGAAAGAACTTCAACTTCTCCACCACAACCCCTCTGTGCCATCTTCTACCCTTCAGGGTGCCGGGATGGGGTGCGGCAGGGGCACAGTAAACGGGGTGTGTGAGGGAAGAGTGAGAGCAGAGAGGGCCGTGCCTTTCAAAGACTTGGAGATTTCATCTTTACACTGTGCACAGAGGAGAGGCGTGGTCCAAGTGACCGGCTAACAAAACTCTAAAAGACCACAGGAGAACGCAGATAACTCATTCATGCAACGGCTAGCAATAGGCGCTACCAGGAATCTACTAACAGCTGCATGCAGTAATGGAATCTTTGCCGTAGATTATTAAGTGAAGAAAAGAAAAATCGAGACGATAACACATGATGAGCTTAAATTCTTTCTTTTTTTTTTTAACATTTATTTATTTTGGCTGAGTTAGTTAGAGATGGGGGGGGGGGTATATCCAGTCAGAGGACAGGTTACAAGAGTCAGTCCTCTCCTAACTCGTGCTTGTGAGATGCTAGCTCAGGCCATCAGCTTAGCAAGAAGCACCTTTACCTCATGGAGCTATCTTGAGGGCTCATGATGGCCTTTTCACAAAGGTAAATGTAACTGAAGAGTGACAAGACACTTTAGAAACATATCCATATACATGAATGTTTGTAAATATATAGCTGCAAATGTTTTTATGAAAAGTAGTTTCATAAAGCAAAGGAATAAGGTTCAACAGAGTGAGTGGTCCACGTGAGGATGGGTGCCGCACCCTCAGAACACCGTCACTACTGCTCTGCTTCTTGTGAACAATGAATTCATAGGCAGTTATTAAATTTAAAAAGCTTCCACTAGCTGGGCAGTGGTGGTGCATGTCTTTAATTCCAGCACTTGGGAGGCAGAAACAGGTGGATCTCTGAGTTTGAAGTTAGCCTGGTCTACAGAGCAAGTTCCAGGACAGCTAGGGCTACACAGAGAACCCTGTCTCAAAAAAAAAAAAAAAAAAAAAAAAGAAAGAAAGAAAGAAAGAAAGAAAAAAGATGGGCATGAGGAGTTATTAAACCAATAAAGAATGAAGGATGATATGATGTAATTTTTTTCTGTATTTAAATTTTATTACAAAATTATAAAGCAGAGCTCTGTAGCATTAAAAAAAACATACACATTTGGGTTTTCTTTTTAATACCCAGATAAGAGAATCTTAATTTGAGCCACTTGGAGCAACACATTAACACATTCACATCCAAGAGATTTCAACAAATCTGTACAATATATATTGACTATTCCTTCCTTTACAGTTTATTAGCTTAGAACTGGATATTCCAACATACGAACCAGTCAGCTGTCCACATCTCTTGAAACAAGTCTCCACTGAAAGACATGATCTAGTTTGTAAAGCACAATCCTCCCTCTGGCTGCCCTTGGAACAGGGCAAGTGTGGAGACTGTCGAGAGCCTACTATGGGGCTAGGAGTGCGGCTCAATGGCCAAGCATTTGCCTGACATGCAAAGGTACTTTGTGTTTCAGCAGGTCGCTGTAGACGTACAGTCAGAGTTGACGGCTGTAAATGTACAGTCCGAATGGGCAGATGGTGCCAGGGATGGGGACAATTGTCCTTTTGTTTAAACTGATTTACTGTCCACATTTACATTTAAGGCGTCAGTACTAAAGAAATGCTAACATTGCTTGGCCTTGCACCATAGACCTGTATGCCTAGCCACCGAGGCGGGAGAATCACAACTTCAATTGCAAGTTGTCTGGGCCACTCAGTGGGACTCCTTCTCTAAATACCTGGTAAGAAAAGAACTGAGGACACAGGCTAGTGGTAGAGCCTCTGTCTAGCACACGGGAGGAGCTGGGTTCAATCCCCAGTGTGGGAAGAAGGAGGACGAGGTGGGGGGCAGGAAGAGGAAGTGTGTAGCAACAACAGCAGCAGTTCCATAAACACACAGTAGGAAAGAAAAATGAATCGGAACAGAGCCTTGACCAAGAGATTTCTAAAGCCTTGGAGGAGGTATCAGGTGAATTACCCGACTGCATCTGAATGGTGACTTGAATTGTCATTGGACACCCTTAGAAGCATTTTTCAGCTAGAGAGAGCTCAAAATATTTCTCCTGTAAAAACAGCCAGGGATGGTGGCTAAGGAGGGTGAAGCCAGCTACCAGGCTTCCTGGAGTTTCCACACACAGGCGTTTTTTTATCTTTTCTCAGGCTGAACCAGGGTCTTTCTTTTGCTTTTTGTTTTTCTTATTTCCGGTCACGTATTATCACACTTGATGGCAGACAACTCAAAGTAAAAACAAAGGAAAGGTAGCGGAGTCAGCCAGCCACCTTTCCCTCCACCGTACCTGTCTCCTAACCAACCCTTTCCCCTGCACGAGGAACAGGGGCATGGCCTTACTTACAAACCAGTCTTCCCTGTTACAAGCCTTCCAAGTGAGTGTTCTGACTCTGGGGATCGACGATAAGAATCTGTCCCTCAAATAGTGTGAATAATAAGAATGGTAATTGTTAAAATTGCCAGAACGGCAGAGGCTGCAAAAGCCCTGCAGAGGAACAGATTTTTAATTCTGAGAAATCCAGAGGGCGGCTTGTTCAGGCAGTTCCTTCGCACATGCACGCTCCAGCCAGGCCAGAGGTGAGGCAGGGTGTGATTCCCACTCCAGAGTTTCCAGAGGACACACAGTACGGTTGTGTGCCCAGTGGAAATGGAAATTATATGCTCTGGTAACCCTGAACGACATCACAGTAACTCATTTACATTGAAAGTTGGGCAGGTCTGCCCCAAGTAACAGATAAACGGATCTGCATGGATTGCCAAACCTCATTGCCACAGAGTTAGGAAGGACCTGGGCATCACCCATCCAACCTTGTTCTTAGGACAGAAAGGGAAACTGAGGCTTGGAGACCCCACGTGACTAGCTAAGGGCACACCTACCCCTTTCCTAGCCCCCTCTGCCTCTGAGCTTTAGTGGAAATCATCCTGTTATCTTACTACAGGCAGATAGCAATGAGGGAGACAAGATGAGGAAAAAAGAAATTGAAACAGAGAAGGAAGGATGGAAGAGATAGGTGTTGACAGAAATTGCAGGCCAGACTGCCTGCCTCGGCTGTCTTTATCTTTCTCCGTATCTGCCTCATCTCATTCTTTTCTGAATCCTGTCGCTTTCCCTTAGCCCACAGGCTGGCTCCTGAAAACACAGTGTTATTTCCTTTATTCCAAATGCCTTCGAAAGGGGGCCTGCAAATGAGCAGAAAGCTGGTTGGGCTGCTATCCAAAAAAAAAAAAAAGAAAAAGAAACGGTGGGAAGAATTTTCCAGTACCCTTACCCATCCCCCACCGCTGCTAAGCAGGAAGGAAGGAGCAGGTCATTTAGACTCATGAACTTTCATAGAAGCGGAATCGTAGACCTGGGCACCCCAAACCTAAAAGAGCTCCATTTTAACAAGGTGCTCACCTGGCTTGAGTGCATACCGCACAGCTGTGGCCAGTGTTTGAACCAGTCTTTCATGTGTGTGCCTCCTGAGCACACACAACCCCAAGAGGGAAACAGGTCAGAGATCTTAAAGATTAAGATTTACACGAGTCTTTTAAATGCTAAAAATCCATCCTGGGATATGCCTCGGAGTGGATACATTCATTTTAAATAGCTCCTTCCCTGAGCGCTGCATTTGGTCTGTCCTCTTCCGGCCTGATGTCAACTGTGACAAATTCATAAGAATCCCTCTAACAGGGTCGGTTCTACAAATCCTAAAGGGATGTAGGGTATCCTGTTTTCCCTAGCTACTCCTGAATCTGAAGGATCAAGAGTGGGGAAAATTTAAATATTTTCAACCTGCCAGGTCCTGAGGCAAAGCAAATTCACCTATGCCTTGTTGAAACGGAGGATTCAGATGGTATGGGGCAGAAAGACACCACCAAAGAGTTAGTTCCCCTCGCTTTACAGAGGTGATCCTGCAGCCGAGGCTCCTAATGAGCAGTCTGGTGGCAAGAATCACAATGCAAAACAAATTAGCCGGGGAATTTCTCAGGTGTCAGTTTCAATGAGGGAGGAACAGACAAAGAATAAAAATCATTTCATGTAAAAGATTTCCAACTTTGAAGCTGCTCAGGGACTATTGACTTATAGCCTTATTTTTCTCAAGTGCGGTATCATCCCATGTGTCACGTTGACACGGTGAGGATTTCTTGTGAAATAATCCCTTTGCCAACATCAGGGAATCACCCTCCCCTTTGATCTAGGCAGATATGATCTTGAAAGTTGGCCTACTTATGCAGCTCCAGCGAGGTTGCTCTCAAAATAAGACCTCCGGAAGGGAAGAGGGGAGAAGAGCACACACAACGTAGAATGGGTAAGCCTTGGAGAGGAATATACACACACAAAGAGAGAAGATTCTAGAACGGGTATCCCACAAATAGAGACTACTGACATGATGTGTATAGGAAGCATTTTCTAGCCTCCGCGGGTTTTACTTAACCTGCAGAGACTGCCAACCCCCTTTCATACTTAGAACTGTGTGTAATGAACTCTTCACAGCACAGGGGCTAGAACAAAGACCCAAGCTTCTATCTTGAAGAATCTGAATTCTGTAGCTCTCTCTCTCTCTCTCTCTCTCTCTCTCTCTCACTGTGTGTGTGTGTGTGTGTGTGTGTGTGTGTGTGTGTGTGTGTGTGTGTGTGTAGGTGCACGTGTCTATGGAGGCCAGAGGTTGACATCAGGGAGCTTCCCTAATTCTTTTCTGTTTTATTTTCCAGACTCTCTCGCTGAACTTGGCACTCACTGATTTTGGTGGACTGGCTGGCCACTGAACCCCAGGGGTCCTGGAAGTAAAGTTCATGCTGCCATTCCTAGCTTTTTTTTTTTTTTTTTTTTTTTAACCAACTGAGCCATCTCCTCATCTCCAGACTTCTTTCTTCTCTACACACTACTTCGTCATTATAGGAGTGTTAGGTGCTCACCACAGCGACAGCACCATCGTATCATCATCTGCTGCGCATGTCAGCACAAAGATCCCAGCCCCCAGACCGGAAACATTTTCACGCTCATTTCCAGTTGCCCCTTGAGGAGTGGAGAGAGTCTGTGAAGCTTAGCATTTGATTCGAGCACACTCAGGGACCCCAGGAAAACTCCAAAGCTGTCGCATCACTTGTTGCAATCCCACCATTAAAATAGCACACATGTGTACACGGTCATGTATGCATATGCCCCCTCGGCCTTCAAAAGACTTTTTTCTCTATTTCGATTAGACTTTGAATCCAGCATTGTGACTCTGCAGGTCTGAGGACAGTCTAGCCTGCTTTACATTTGAGCCCACTCGGTGGCCAGCTCTACCCTGCTGTAAAAACAAGCAAACGTGAGCTCTTGTCTCCTCATCAAGTGCAGGCTGATGGGAACCAGGACCCATTCATAAAGACCTGGACGTTTTGCCTCATCAGAAGGAGTTTGGTGAACACGGAGAATTAAAATAGTTTATGAATGTGGAATGAGACCTCTGGGAAGGAACGCGATGGCGAGAGGGAGCATTTGGCTCACGGCTGTTTTCTCAAATGTGTTCTCCAAACCGACGACTACAATGCACCGATTGAGCAGTCTGTGTGTTCTTCTACCAGCCTGCTTAGGCCAATCAGCTGCACAGGGCTTTCTTGGAACCCCTCATTCTTGGGAATGGGGGCAGGGTGGACAGCTCTCTATAGAATCCTCTTGATATAAGAAAGGATTTCTTTTTAAAAGGACATCTTTTCTTTTCCCATCTGTTTCCTCTCACAGCACAGTTTGGGGTCAGATCAGGTCTTCTGGCATTCAGGAGGATAATATGGCCCTTTCCTTCAGTGACTGTGGGCATCCTGACTGGAAAGGGCTTACTTTTACCTCTTATTTTACCACAGAGAAGCACAGTGAGAGAGCACTCCGATGGCCTGTGTCTGAGAACTTGCCACAAATAAATGGGACGAATGAATTTTGAAGGGTTAAAAAAAAGGAAAGAAAGAAAGGAAGAAAGAAAGAAAGACCCCCAAAGGAGAGGGTGTTAATTGAATTTGGTTTTAAAAAATTGCAAATTCCAGGATCTACTTAAGGCAAATGAAGCATTAAGGCTGTGCAGCCCATTGTGTCTCCTGGACAGGACCTCCTGGCGTGGGAGGGGACACTATGCAGGCCTCTTCCTGACTGCTTTGTCTTTCAACATGGCGAGAGTTGGCCTCTCACTATTGGGATGTTCTGTGGAGTGACAGTGAACTCCCAGGCACAAGCAACTGCAAATTTCTCAATGAATCCAAGTAAAAGGGAGGAGGAAAACTAGATTTCGTATGCAGCTACTAAAAGGATGAAACGCCTTCCTCCTCTCCATCCCCTCCTCAGGGAATGAGCACCCTGAGCGGAGGGGTAATCAAGCTGATGGTGTGCTGGCTTCCAGGCAATACAAGTACTATGCCATCAGCCTGCTGGCCGTCCTAAGGGTAAGGGATTCCCTCTTCCTCCTCTACTTCTGCAAAACTCAAGCACAGAGCAGCGACACCCGTCCACACCCATCGCTGGTGCAGTGAGGTTTTGCTTCCAAAGACGGTGCTGAAGAAAACAGATTGAAAGTCATTTACAGTAAAAGGGTCCTGGTCAGGATGTGGGTGTGTGGACATTCAGTAAGCATGTTTAGAACTTGTTATAATAAAGCTTTGGAGGGGACAGTAAAGGACTGCCCCCACCAAAGCCCTGGCCAAAGATGCATTCTATGCTATTCTCTGTATTAGCAGTAAAAGAAGGGGAAAATAGAGTTTGTTTGTTTGTTTGTTTGTTTAAATGAGTTGCTGGCATTAGTGGCACACGCCTTTAATCCCACCACTTGGAAGACAAAGACAGGTGGATCTCTGTGAGTTCGAGGCCAGCCTGGTCTACAAACTGAGTTCCAGGACAGCTAGAGCTACACAGAAAAACCCAGTTTTGAAAAAAAAAGGGGGGGGGGGATGGGGAGGGAAGGAGGATTTGCTCAAATGGACAGGCACATCATCTTCTAGATGATGAAATAGGTTCGATGTTTTTAAATCAAAATGATAACGGATGGGAGAGACGGCTTGGGGCTGCAGAGTACTTGCTGTCCTTGCAGGAGACCTGAGT
Source organism: Peromyscus maniculatus bairdii (assembly GCF_049852395.1). NCBI lineage: Eukaryota > Metazoa > Chordata > Mammalia > Rodentia > Cricetidae > Peromyscus > Peromyscus maniculatus. The sequence continues at coordinate 125,421,341 of NC_134856.1, forward strand.
TTGGTTCCCAGCACCCACATCAGGTGGCTCACAACCACCTGGAACTCCAGCTCTAGGGGATCTGACTTCCTCTTCCGGTCTCTGTGGGCACAGCACACACACAGCACACACATACACACACACACACACACACACACACACACACACACACACAAAGAGAGAGAGAGAGAGAGAGAGAGAGAGAGAGAGAGAGCAAACACTTTCACAGATAAACAGATAAACAAACACATAAGTAAAAATTTAAAAACTAAAATTTACAATGTGACAAAAGTAATTGTGGTTGATAATCTGTATTAGAATGTGCCATACTTACATCTCATTGTTAAATTAAAAAGATAAGCCAGGTATGGTGGTACATAGCTGTAATCCCTGCACTCAGGAGGATGAGGCAGGAGGATTGACATAAGTCTGAGGCCAACCTATTCTGTTTCCAAATAGGCTTCATTATTTTTTAAAGTATAAAATACAGTTCTTTTTATTTGCGGCTGATTTTGTTTTGTGTGTTTGTTCATTTAGCAACTAGAAAACTCCACTATCAGTTCAAAATCCAAGACCGATGTGATTCTTTGAGGGTTCTTCTTGTTCTTGTTCTTGAGACGAGTTCCCTTGCACATAGGCTGGCCTCAGACTTCCTCTGTAGCCAAGGATGTTTTTAAAGCCCTGCTACCCCTGCCTCTAGAATTACAGGCATGGACCACTGTAGCAGAATCTTATTAATAAAATCAAACCTGAGCCAAGTATTGGGATGAACACTGGAAGATCAGAGAGACAGAACAAGCCACAGCTTCCTCACCTGGCCAACTTCTCAGCTGATCTTGTTTCCTCAGACTGGAAGTCTCTCTGTCCTCATATCTGAATGGCTCTCAGCTGAACTGTGCTGCTCAAAACCTAAAAGCTTAACCATCCAAATGCTTCTAGTTTCTGTTCTCCACACCTTATATATCTTTCTGATTTTGCCATCACTCCCTGGGATTAAAGGCTCACTTCTTGGAATTAAAGGCGAGTGTCACCATGCCTGGCTGTTTCCAATGTGACCTTGAACTCACAGAGATCCAGAGGGATTTCTACCTCTGGAATGCTAGGATTAAAGGTGTGAGTGCCACCATTTTCTAGCCTTTGTATCTAGTGGCTGTTCTGTTCTCTGACCCCAGATAAGTTTATTAGGGTGCACACTATTTTGGGGAACACGATACCACCACAGACCGCTAAGCCTGATGTGGCACAAAGTACCAAGCCCAGAACTATGTGCATGCTAAGCAAGTACTCTATCAATTGAGCCACATTCCCAGGCCCCCTCCCCCACCCCCACCCCGAGACCTATGGGGTTTTAGGGATTGGTCTGGAAGCTCTGAGCTATATTTCTTATGCGTTACTTCTACTTCCCTTCTCATTGAGTCCCTGTGACTATCGCCTTCCTGACCAGAACAAGTAGCACAACTGGCAGGGTTAGACATGCAAAGAAGGAGCAGCTTGGGCCAGGCCAGACTCTGAGACCCTCCCAGACCCTCTCTTAGAGGCATATATTTGTTCCCCACAACCACTCATATGCGAAAGCCCACCTCTCTATGTGATACTAAATCAGTGTTCTATTGCTGTGAAGAGACACCACGACCATGGCAACTCTGATAAAGGAAAAATGTTTCACTGGGGCTAGCTTATAGTTTCAAAGGTTTAGTTCATCATCAGCATGGCAGGAACCATGGTGGCACACAGACAGACTTGGTGCTGGAGGAGCTGAGAGTTCTACATCTTGATCCGCAGGCTGCAGGAAGAGAAAGACACTGAGCCTGGCTTGAGCATTTGAAACTCCAAAGCCCACTCCCAGTGACACATTTCCTCCCACAAGGCCACACCTCCTAATTCCTGTCTGATGACCAAGCACTAAAATACATGTGCCTATAGGGGCCATTTCTATTCAAACCACCACAAATACTAATTGGAGGTAGGACCTCTAGAAACTTGTGGATTTGGTGTGAGGTCTCCCCATGATGACATGAGTTTTTGCTGTGGTTTAAAGGTCAATGTCCCCCAAAATTCCTAATTTGAAACTTAACCCCCAAGATGTTGTTATTAGAAGGGAGAGCATTTGAGAAAGCGTTGGGTCAGAGGGATGGAGCCCCCATGAAAGGAGCCATGCCTTCTATAATTATAAAGCAGCTAAGAAAGAGAGACCCACTCTACTTCTGTGACATGGAGACACAGCAAGAGGTCCTCTGCACAAAGGTTTCTGCGAAGAACCACACCTAGCAGGGAGCCTCCTGCCAGGCTGATTCCTTAACTCCAACTCCGGTGACTGTGGTTAGACGGATGCGAGCCCAGAGCCTGTTGGCAACTTACCTTGGGCTGTTGCTGGCCCCCTTACTAGTCATTGCTGGCCCACCTCTGTCTGACCTAACAACCCTGTGATTAACAAGTCTTGGGCTGTATTAACAAAACCAGTCAAAAGGCTAAGGATGTTATCGAATGCCCCCACTTGGCGGTACGGCTCCCCCATCTAACGTCTCTGCCAATACACTTTTAAAGTGCATTGATTTATGACTTCCTTCTGTTACAATAAAAACTTCATCAAACTGTGCCCATACCAGAGTGTTGAGTTTAGAACAACCTGACTGTGTTCCCAGGCTATGGTCACCCCTATTTGGCTTCAAAGCAAACTGTCCCTTTCTTAACTTCTTTTGAGACTAGGGATGTGTTTTTATATCAACAATGGCATCTTTGATGTAGAGTTAGCCCTTACCAGATAATGAGTTAGCTGTCACCTTGGTTATAGGTTTACTGACTTCTAGAGTTCTGAGCAAGAATTTCTGTGGTTCTGCAGGCAGCAGAAGACATTTTGGTTTTTTTGTTGCTGCTGTTGTTCTGGTTTGGTTTGGTTTTTGGTTTTCCGACACAGGGTTTCTCTGTATAATAGCCATGGCTGTCCTGGAACTCGCTTTGTAGACCAGGTTAGCCTCGAACTCACAGAGATCCCCCTGCCTCTGCCTCCTGAGTGCTGGGATTAAAGGTGTGCACCATTACAGCAGCTGAATAGATGAAGACAATGCTGTCCTATGAGAGATGGCAGAAGCTGGCTCCCTGCCTCCAGGCACACAGAGCCAGGAAAGGCCATGTCTGTGGTGAGAAGGTGGCCGTCTACCAAGCAGAAAAGGGGTCCTCACCAAAACATGACCATGCTGGTTCGGTATTCTTGGACTACTTACCCTCAGAACTCTAAAACATGCGTGCCTGCTGTCTAAACCACTCTGCACAAGCTGACTCTCAACTCTGTCCCCACCTCACAGCTGGCAAGCCTGTCCCTGTCACCTTCCTTCCTCACGGCTAAAAATAACCCCTCCTTACCCAGGCCTAACAGATCTCCATTTCCTTCCTTCCTTTGTGCTGCAGATGATGGGATTAAGCTAATTTCCGGAGCTGGGGGAGGGGGGGACTCGGAAACAACGTGTGTGTGTGTGTGTGTGTGTGTGTGTGTGTGTGTGTGTGTGTGTGTGTGTGTAGGCTGTTTACACACGGCACACAGACGACCATGGTAGCACTGCCTGGAGACAGGTTTTCAATCTCATCTTTCTAAGGAGATACTGTTATTCACATTTCCATCTGGACTCAGTGTCCTCCAACAAGGTCTTTCCGACGTGTGTGTCACTGTCTGGTTCTTATAAACATCCTCTTGAAGGAGGTGAAAGGTCATCCTAACTTCCATCAGCAAAAGCAAGAAGGCATTAGCGAAGCCTGTCTCGTCGGTGATGTATTTTAGAAACCTCCTGGCAACTGGCCTTTTGTTACTCAAGTGAAATGCTTTTGAAACACAGAGACACAAAACAAAATACACACTGTCTGGGTATGTTCACACACAAAATTGCTGGACTTGACAGAGCAGGAATGTTTTGCTGAAAGTCAGTGTGGAGAGGGTCAGCGGACAGATAACAGAGAGGCAGGACCCCACTGAGGTGGAATTTCCACACAGCCACACCTCTGTTTGTCTCTAAATATACCCTGTTGTTATTTGGCCTGGAAATTTTAGGCGTAACCACACTGGGTGATCAACCTTGCTTTCTTTCCCAAAGTCAAAAGCATCATGAAGAATGGTCTCACCGTTCACCACCATGAGAGCATCAGGAAGGATGTTATGATAATTAAGCCAGTAGTTGTCATCTCCCCCAAACACTACAGAACAATTTAAAAGCGTGGAGGTGGAAGGTTGGGGTGGAAAGGGAAGTACAGCGAGTTGTAGACAAGTCAAGTGCTGATGAGTGGAGGTGGGTGCTGTTCAGCTCAGATGCCCTCCAGGAAGAAAGAATGGTGCTTTCTGAAGGCAAGGGAGACTGGAGAAAGATCAGAAAACAACCCTAAGTAAAAGGGCCATCACAGACTTCTGAACACCCGTGAGCTTCATCGGGAGAGGACAAATCCACACACTCAGGCAGAACCCCTGAGTCACAAATCCGTGCCATACTGTCCCCACAGGCAGGACATCCAAAGAGTGACATCTCCAGGGTTAGGAAGGGAGCTAAGTTTGTAGAGTGCTTGCCTAGCATGGAGGAAGCCCTGAGTTCACTTCCTAACACTACATAAAACTAGGTCTGGTGGTGTAAGCCTATAATGCCAGCCTTTGTGAGATGGAGGTAGAGGGCTCAGAAGTTCAAGGTCATTCTCGGCTATCTAGTGAACTCAAGCCCAACCTGGACTATGTTAGACCCTGTCTCAAACAAATCAAGAGCAAAACAAACAAAGGTAGAATTTATTTCTCCAGTCAGAAGTACCAGTACTGGTAGACATGCCAAGTGACAGGAAGGTAGAAGCGGGACAGAGGAGCTCAAAGACACGAACAGAGAGAACTGGAGCTGCTCTTCCAAGTGCTTTGTCTGTCACAGGGTCACTTGTAGTGCTCTGTCATGGTTCCTTTTAAGTTTTGGTCTACCTTTGAGATACCTAGTTTGTCCAATTACTATAGGCAACTTGCGTTACTATGGCTTTGTTGTATATTTTAATAGCCAAATGAGCCTTTTATTTTACTTATGTTTTCTTTTTAATATTGACTTGGCTGTTTTGTTAAAGGTTTTTGCTGAATCTTTGTTGTTGTTGTTTTTTTCCAAAAATTTATTGAGTACCTAAAAGAAAATATAATGGGAAGAATCATATTCTTTATAACATTAAACTGTTAATGAATAAATAAATTTATCATTATCGCTTTATATAACACTTATGAGAGACTTAAAGTTCTATTCTGTGGTAGCCTGATGTACTCCTAGTTTATTCAATTTCTAAATTACATTGTTTTTGTTGCCTTTGGAATGACATCTTATTTTTTTATTATTATATTGATAATTTTTGTTATTACTTTATTTCCTGGATGAAATCAATATGAAACAGAAGCATTATACTTCTTTCTTAGTTAATTTTCTATTGCTGAGATAAGACACCATGGCCAAGGCAACTTATAAAAGAAAGCATTTATTTGGAGCTTACAGTTTCAGAGGATTAGAGTCCATGATCATGGCAGCAGGCAGCCAGGCATGGCACTGGAGCAGTAGCTGAGACCTTACATCTTGATCCACAAGCATGAGGCAGAGAGAGCTAAATAGGAATAGCATGGGCTTTGGAACCTCAAAACCCAGCCCCAGTGACACATCTCAACCAGCAAAGACACACCTCCTAATCCTTCCCAAACAGTTTCACCAACTGGTGACCAAGCATTCAAAAACAGGTGAACTTATGAGGGTCATTCTCATTCAAACCACCATATCCTCTAACTTACTGATTCCTTCCTGCCAACAGGGAATGAAGTTTTCCTGAGTTCAGACATTTCAGGGATAATGTCCAGGAGAGAAACTTTCTCCTCTAGTTCCTACTCTCTTTGATTCCCCTGACCCTTCTTTCTCTTAGATCTTTTTCAAGTCAACTCAGAGCATCTATCCAACACCTTTGCAGATTCTACCCCCTCTTAGCCAACCAGAGGAGGAATTCAACTTCAGGTCCCTGCTTGCTTCTCACCCAAAGTGCTCTGAAGTTGAGAAGTTCTAGGGCATGAGTAAAGGGATGAAATCTAGACCTGCGAATGAAGAAAACTAGGTGCCAGTTCTGGCAATATGTTCATCTCCTCCAGGAGCACTCTGGCGATCTCCCAACTGGTTCCCTTAATGATTGCAGAAAGTCTCTTTCCCAGCCAAGCCTTAATTTGCCTTGGAGCCATCACAATGTGGTCTCTGGGGAAGAGAAGACTCTCTGCAGTCTATTTGACTTTGATCTCGCCCCATTCGAGATGAGGTCCAGCATAATGGTGTGATGGAACCTCTCGCTCCTGCTTATTGAGCTTCTGTGTGCCACAACACACATCACAGTAGCTATAAATGGCTCTCTGTCTGCCAGTCCCAGTGGACAGACAGCACCAGCTCTGCGGTTCTGTTCTGATTTGTTTGGATGCAGCAGTGACAGCTGATCCTTCTAGAAACCCTCCTTGGACCCAAAGAACACTACTGACGCTATGGGATCCAAATCTTCCTTTCTCCTTGCCATTCCAAGACCAGCATGGAAAAGAGCCCCATCCCATAGATTAGCATGTACAGGTTGAGAGGGGACGGGGCAAGATAATAAAATACCCAAGACCCAAGTTATCAGTGGCTCGCCTGTAGTCTTACCAAATTCTTGGATATTTGTCCACAAACGGAGGCCTCTAACTCCGGAGAACATACTACCCACGGAAGATACTCACTCCATGCTGTTTCATGCCCCTCTGCCTTCAATCACGTTTTTCCTTCCTGGCTTTTCCTTTCCTTCCACTAATGCCTCCCATACAACCTTCAATAGTTAACGAACACTCCCAGTTGAGAAAAGACAAAACATCAAATTGTAAGGTTTACAGTGAAATCAGCCGGATCTTAAAAACCAACTCCTTTGGGGCCCTTTACTTATGCCTGTTTCCACAGCAGAATTTATCACATCCTCCCTCCTCAGTCACTGGGTACCACTCCAGGGCAAGTATATTCATCACACTCAATTAGGCTAAAAAACCAGAAGGGTCTCAAAGAAATCTGCGTCTGTCCCCCTCCCCCGCTCCTGCCTGACACTGAGCTGAGGCGGAAAGCAGGACTGATATTGTAAGAGATGTTTGAGACTTTACTATCCCGGCTTTGTGTCTTCATGTAAATCTGTTCACCTTTGCTCTCTCCCTCTCATCACTTCGATCAGACTGTGTGGTCCACACAGAGGACCAATGCCCGGTCACTTTGTCCTCAGCTCTCCCAACTCAACCACGGGGACAGAAGTTCTCAATATATACTGGAGAGTTTATTTGGTTTGGTTGGTGGCCGTGGGACTGAGGGTGAAACCCGGGGCCTCCTTACATGCTGTCCAAATGTCCTGCAATTGTGCTATATCCACAGCACGTTGATGGGAACTGGTTGAGTCTGTATCTACAACTTCCATTCGGGTCTGGGAAGTCCTGGCCGTCCTACAGAAAATAGCCAGCCTGGTTTCTCAAGGGAGCCATGTCAAAGGCTGGGAATCTAGCTTGGTGGCAGAGTGCTTGTCTAGCATGCACAAGGGCCCAGGGTCAGTCCACAGCACCACAAAAACAATTACACTCTACAACAAAACTGATTGTAGATCTAACCAATGGAGCTACTGCATTCCTGGCAGGGTGGCATCTGCAAAGGAAGTGTTTGCTGTGGGTTGCACGTCATTGCTCATGCGTGGTCCTGCATCCCTTGGGTTTTGTTTCCTCATTGAAGAAGAAGGCATTTCTGTTCCATATTTTCTCTCACTCAAGGACTGGTCCAGCCTCTACAACCTGTGCCCAGGAGCAGACAGTGTAGCCCCAAGGATTTTTCAGCCCCTTGATAAATGTATCATTATGCATTCACCACAGAGGGCGAGGCACATTGTTGTGTTTCCAACAGCCAGCAAGAAAAATCCTGCTGAGAAGGATGAAGAAAGCTCCTGCGGTTAATTGGTGGAGTTGTTGGATTGTTCACATTCTCCCAGGGTTCCCAAGCACAGGGATCTTGACCAGCCTGCTGGAGAAATGAACCAGGGTGGAGTAGAGGGGAATCTCTCATTAAAATCCCAGTCAAGCCCTTTTAACACTTTTCCCCCTCATGTCAGTAGTTTTGAGGCCAGGATGTTACACTTGTTGAATGTCATCATCATAACAAACCTCTGTTCTTTCCTAAAACCTGAAATCACTGGCTGTCTTTGGGAGAATTTTGTAGGAGGTGTGTGCTGGAAAGCTCCCATGCTGGGGTCCCAGGAGAGGTATGGTTATACTAGGAGGTCTCTGTATGTGCATATATGTGTCCAGACATACATGTACTCCTAACAAGTCCAAACTATTATGACACATTCCAAACTGCGTGTGCTCACTCATTATTCTCTCTCTCTCTCTCTCTCTCTCTCTCTCTCTCTCTCTCTCTCTCTCTCTCCCCTTCTCCTCTCTTTCCCTCTCTGTGTCTGTCTGTCTCTGTCTCTGGTATCAAGATGAAAAAGAACTGGTTATTTCTCAAAAGTGATTAAGTCAATGCCTGGGAAACCCTCCCATGTAAAGGTTTCTGGCCTTGTATATGCCTGATGCATTGTATGTACAGTTCTCCCTGCAGCTGCCCTACACTCTGGCTGTGCTTTCAGGGAGCTACCAGCAGTCATGTCTGTTCAACATGGTCCTGTGTCCCAGGGCACAACTCCTGAGACAAGGTGAGTACCAGGCCTACCCTAGTGGGATTCCCAAAGGCTAGACCCCAAGACTGCAGAAAAGAAAGATACTCTGTTGCAGCTGCTTGTTGGCTTGTAGGCTGAAAGGAAGCTGAAGCCACCGTGGTAAACAAAAGAGAGAAAAAGGACAAGCAGATCGAGAGACTGCTACCCAAGTGCCCAATGACCCAACTAATGAGTGCCATGGGTCTAGGGCTGACCAACAGGCTAACTTCTGCAATGGTGGGGAAAGGATCCTTTCACTGGTGTGCAGGGCTAAGCAAGAAATTCAGGAGGAAAAAAGATAACTCATTGTTTCGGTGCCTCCTATGCTCTTTCTACTGCCTTCAGCCGCAATGAAACATATCATCAAGCACATTTTATTTAGGGACAAGCATCAGTATAATATCACCATAAATTCTGACCCATATTAAAATAGGTACTTAGATTCCTTATGATATCTATTTATCTGCCCAGATTATTGAAAAAACCCCATGAGGAGAAAACCCTGGAAGAAAAGGTGATCTGAGGAACAGACACAAGGCATCATAATACTAATATTTTACAAAGGGGAGGAAGTCACTCAAAGTGCCATTGAAAGGATTGCTTGTCCCAAGCCTTCCCCCAGCTTCCTAGTCATCATCTTGTTCCCTATTAATACCATTAATATAATCATTAAATCGTCATTCCTATGACTATGACTCCTCTGTTTCCAGATCTTTCCTTTAAAAAAAAAAAAGACATGAACATAGAAGCATGTGGAAGATTTTCTACACTCAACCAATAATACAATAGCATGAATTCACTCATCAGATTAGTTAATTGGTATTTTAAAAGCTCAGGGACTTAGGTTATCAGATGGCAATCTTTAATGAGTAAGAAAACTCGCCGGGCGGTGGTGGCACACGCCTTTAATCCCAGCACTTGGGAGGCAGAGCCAGGCGGATCTCTGTGAGTTCGAGGCCAGCCTGGACTACCAAGTGAGTTCCAGGAAAAGGCGCAAAGCTACACAGAGAAACCCTGTCTCAAAAAACCAAAAAAAAAAAAAAAAAAAAAAAGAGTAAGAAAACTACCCTTTCTCAAGTTGGAGAACATTGCCAAGTCTCCATTACATACTCGACATTCACTGGTGACAACGAACAAACACGACCCTATTCCTTTCTCCAGAAGCTTAAAATTAAGTGGGGACCAGGACAAATGGACATGTAACAAGTGCAGTATGCTGTAACCAAAGCTTACACCTAGTAGAGGAGTAGCATGCTGGATGTGATAGAGGGTCACAGAAGGGCTATAGCTTGGGCTGGGTCTTCAGCACAGCTAAAAATCCATAAAGCAGGTGCCCTTCCTGCCAGACACCAGCCCTTCACACAAGCGGCATGCTGAGTGAATCTGTGCTGTGGGGCTTAGTGCAGCTCCCTGTCAACAGAAGAGGGAAAAGCCTGGAAGGAGCAGATTGTTGTTGAAGCTGCATCACAAAAGCTCTTATCCCATACCATGAGATGTGAACAATAAAACCAACGGAAAAAAGAGAAGGTAACTATGAAGACAGGAGGTAGGGTGGGGAGGGCTGTGATCAAAGCATATTACATGTGTGCATGAAGCTATCACTGAAAATCCAGTATTTTGTGTAAATAATAGATTCTCATCACAATGGGGTCTTTTTTTTTTTTTTTTTTTTTTTTTTTTTTTAATATATGCAGCCCCTGGAAACTTGGCTAAGTTTCACAGGTTCCCTGCTGGCCATTAAGAGGGCTCTTTCCAATTTTTATTTTAGATTTATTTATTTTATTTTATGTATGTAAGTGTTTTTTTCTGCATACATGTATGTGTACTACATATATGCCTGGCACCCACAGAGGTCATAAGAGGGCATCAGATCCTCTGGAGTTACAGATAGTTGTGAGTCAGCATGCGGGTGCTGGGAATGGAAACCTGTTCCTCTATAACACTGAGGAAGTTCTCTTCACCACTGAGCGGTCTCTCCAGCCTCCTCATCTTGACTTTTGATGAGGAAGAATTCAGAGACCGGCCAGATGGAAAACCAGTTTGACTCTCTCAGCTTTTCAGGTCCTAGGATCCAAGCTCTGAGGTCACAAATAGTTTCTCATGAGATCTTTTCTTTTGTTTTGATTATGTGTTGGGCTTATCACAAGTGTGCATGACTTCCTTTTAACACTTCCTTAGCTTGTAATCCTACTTCCAAAACAGACTGACACTCAGGCAAAGTTTTATGGATGAGAACTTAAAGGTTTCTCGGCATTTAGACTCAACTCATTTAGGCATGTGAGATCCACATACATGAGATGCTGTCTTAGACAAGACCTGTCAATGTGAAAGCTGCCCCTCCTGCTCATGATCACTAAGGGCCATCTTAGTCTAAATGCTGGAGTTAGGGAATCTCACTCAGTTGGCAAAGTGCTTGCCTAACATGTATGAGCCCCTGAGTTTGATCCTCAATACCACATGAACAAAGTCTGGCAGCACACCACCTATAATCCTAGCACTCAAGAGGTAAAGACAGAAGGTTTAAAGTAATTAGTTTTGGCCAGCCAGAGCTGCATGAGATTCAGTCTTAAAAAAAAAAAAAAAAAAAAAAAAAAAAAAAAAAAAAAATTGTGCTGGAAATCTGTGCTGGGGCTCTGTGTAATAGATCATTTGCCTAACATGTACAAAGCCCTGGGTTTGATAACCAGTGCCACAAAACAGAATACACACACACACACACACACACACACACACACACACACACACACACTAAACATCTTTGAGAAGGGAATAAAAAAATAAATAAATAAATAAAAAGATAGTTGTTCTTTTTCAGTGAAAGACACCAAAAACAAAACAGAGCATTGGAAGAGGGTATTTTAATATCAAATCAGACTAGCTACAACTTCAAATTTTTATTATAAATATAATCCAACTTATAAGACTAGAGCATCCACTCAAAGTGATCCTGCCAGTACTCAGCCAACATTAAATGCATATGTGTGCTTTGGCCCACTCAGTAATCCTACCCCTGAGCCATAGATGCAGCATGTGGGGATTCTCATCCCTAAAAGTGAGTTGTCCTCATGGGGATGTTTGGGGCGGGGGGGACCATGCAGGTATGTTAGTGGAGGCATTTGTAGCAATGGGAATTAAAGGTTATCCAGGAACTCATCAGTGTGAGGATGGAGATGCTGGAATAATATAAAACCACGAGCAGCACACGGCAGCTATGAGGCAGGGCAGCGTGCTGAGCAGAACAAAACAAGAGGAAAGAAGTTCGTTTCGTTTAGATTTGTTTTGTTTTGAGACAGAATTTTGCTGGGAACCTTCAGCTAGCCTCAAATTCACATCCTCCTGCCTCCACCCGTGAGTGTGAGAATTATGGGCATCTGTCACCAGTGCCATCTAGAATGAGATATTTTAATATGTCATATACCCAAATTTAAAACAGGTGGTTTCAAAACACAAACTAAGGCATGTTTGGAAGAACACCGGCAGCTCTAAGATCGTATGCAGACGTGGTAAATTGACGGCGTGCACCAAGGACAAAGCAGGGGTGGGAACGGGATGGAAAGTCAAGTTGTAGAGAAGGGCCTTGAGAAGATCAGCACTGCAGAATGCAGGGACAGAGGCTGAGGCCATGGAGGCCTGGTGGGCTACAGGCTGAGGCCACCGTACCACGGGGGCTTAGCGGGTGGAGTACAATGAGCTCCCTTTTTGAAAGCATGCGACACTGTGTTCCATGTCTGGACAATACCCACTCTTTGGAGCATGGATATTTAATTGACCAATATGTAAATAAATGAGTGAATAGAAGAAACAATTAATCCAAGAGAGGGTGTCCAGGAGACACAGAGTCATTCTCTGTAAATTACTTGTCAGCAGGACTCATGTATGTGATACACTGTGTCGAGAGCTAGGTTATTAGAAAGGAACAGTGGGCCCCGGGACACTGGAAAGCATGCCAGGTTCTTGACCCAGCTGTGGAAGGTTAAGAAGAGCACCCTAAGAGACTAATACTAAGTCTGAAGAGATAAGTGAGCAGGAGGGAGAGAATGATTCTTAAGAGTCAGGAGAAATTTGGTATGCAGTCTGAAATCGACTATAGTAACTGACAGCTGCTTCAGAAGTGCCCGTCTTTCTCATCCCAAGATAGAGCACAGCACTTTAAACCAGGGAAGGTGCATAGCGTGGTTCATGTTCTGGAACCGTCTTCATCACAGACTGATCCCCAGCTAGGAATTAAAAACAAAGAACCATTCCATTCTCCTTCCAGAGCAAGCGAGCGAATGCACCCCTCCAAGTGGAAACCACCCGGAGCAGTCCTCCAGGAGGCAAGCTTTCTGTCGCCCTGAAATCATTTCGGCTCTCCTTGAGAGTGACCCAAGTCTCATGGAGAGGAGAGGCTCTCCGCCTGCCAAGCTAGTTCTTGTGTTTCTGCTTCTCCTTTCCTCACAGTTAGAATTCTTCATCGGCATGTGAACCCAGATGCTCATCACTGCCACACTTGACAGGTCTCACTCTGGAAGATAATATCATGTGTGCACGAGGCTTTGGGCTTGAACCAGCTTGGTGAACTGAAGCTAAGGCCTTAGCAGGGCTGATACTAGAGGGAACCCACACAAGAGCTTCCCCCTTAGGGAGTCTGGACCTTGAGCTAGCGTCAGCATGGCTGGAGGGCTGGTTAAAGGAACACAGTACCCGTTGGCCTGTTAAGAACTAACATCTCTAACAAGGCCTGTGACCTTGCTGCTGCGGCTGAGGGAATCACACTTTCCGAAGAACCAGTGTACCATGGCATTTACTGATGAAGATAATGAAACCCAGAAGATAGAAGGAGCCTGTGTAAACTCAGAGCAATTTAAACTCAGAGCTAACCCAGGCCTTAAGAGGATGGAAGGATAGGAAACAGAAAGAATGGAGATTTTTGGACCGAGGCCCACACTATCATTGGCTCACTGATACCCACGAGATATCCTTCAAACATGTCCTCCTTCCTCCCCCATCCAAGCTTGAGACGTGCTGCTGAGTACTGGATGGAGTTGCAACAGCAGTGGAAGAGAAATAGGAAGAAACTGAGCACAACCAAGCCCTGGACTTCACTGCAGGGCGGTCTGCCGATGCCGCACAGTGTGTTTCCAGGCCCCTGCACAGGCTCCAACAGGGCCCTGGTCAAAACTAGGAGAACCAAAGAGAACCTGGTGACAGCCGTCCTATGCTTTAATGACAATCTGAAAAGGCAGAAGCACAGCGTCCTGCTCAAACCAGGTGCAAGTGCTCCACCTGTCAGCGCCTGTCCCCACCCAGGGGACAAACTTGACCAAACAAATCCCCCCCAGAGAAACCCTCCGAATACAAAGGGCTCCAGCCAGCCTCCATTCCCCATTGTCACTCGGCCATTGTGTGGGTTGTATTCCGGGAGAATGATGGCCAAGGCGGTTGTAGAACTTTCAATGCTTTACACAGATGGGGGAGGGAGGGACGCTAAACAAAAGCAGCCACAGGCCTGTTTACTCGAGAGACTTAATTGGCTTCACGAAAGTGCAGGAAGTGTAGACTTTTGCTCTCATTTGTCAGGCCCTAGGGAAGAGCTGGACTGGACAAAGATTCTGAGGTGCCCCCCTCCCCCGTCCCATTGTCTGTCCCCTCCCTCTCTTTTATGAGGAATTTGATGGGGGAAGACAAGTAAGTCATCAGATGCGGCCCCTGCCATCAGTAATGTCAGTTATTGAGTCTAAGGTGCATTGTTTGGGCATTAAGAGTTCAGAGGTCAAGCCTCTCTGGACCCAGGACCCAGAATATGGCAGATATCTCACATAAGACGCTGAATTTTTTGTTTAGAGCAATGGAATCATTATGAGATTTTTTTTAAAAAGGGGATTACTTTTAACTATGTATACGCTTGTGTGTCTGTAGGAAGGGGTGTGGGAGCCTATGAATATAATTGCCCTCAGAGGCCAGAAGAGAATGTGGGAGCCCCTGGAGTCAGAGTGACAGGTGGTTGTAAAGCTGACACGTGGGTGCTGGGAACTGAACATGGGTTCCTCTGCAAGAGCAGGACCCATCTTAACTACTGAGCATCTCCGCAGCCCCATGGGATTATGTTTGAGTAAACCATATCATCACGTTATTTCCAAGAATGGACATTTCCTGCACTGAAAGATGTATGATCCCGAATGTCACAAAAATGTAGTTTTGTTCATTGAATTGTTCCCTTCAGTGAGATATCAGTCACTGGGCTGGTGAACACCTGTGTCTCTATATCCAAGTTTGCTTCAGGTTGCCCTTCAGGGCTACATGAAGGCATGCAATGTGTATTTTCCCCAGAGATTTGTGGTCACATCATGATTGATAAGGAGGGCTTCTGTATTTCATTCCAGTGACTCCTAATCTCAGTTGACCAGGGTAGTTGAGCAAACCATGTCACAGTTATTTCATCTGAAAACATGTCACCTGGTAATTCCACGGCTTTGTAAACAACAAGCAATATGTTAGTGGACATTTAGGGAATGCAGAATCAATAGCTGGACATGGCCTCTTTATGCCAACAAGAGGTGTGGTGAACAGAACTGGGGACATGGTTTAGCTGGTAGAGTACTTATCCAGCATGTACAAGGCCCTAGGTTTGATCTCTACCACTGTATAAACTGAGTGTGGTGGGGCATGGCTGCAGTCCTAGTCCTAGTGCTGGGACAGGGAGACAGATGGATTAGTCCATCCTTGACTATTGGGGCCAGCCTTTGATGCATGAGATCCTGGATAGAGGACTATAGATAGACAGACAGGTAGACAACAGACAGACAGTGCTTTGTTGGGGTTTCTATTGCTGTGAAGAGACACCATGGCCACAGCAACACTTATAAAGGAAAACATTTGAGGTGGCAGCTTACAGTTCAGAGGTTCAGTCTATTGTCATCATGGTGGGGAGCATGGCAGCTTGCAGACAGACCTGGTGCTGGCTACATCTTGATCAGAAGGCAGAGGAAGGAGACAGTGACACTGGGAGTAGCTTGAGCATCAGAGAACTCGAAACCCACCCCCATAGTGACACGTTTCCTCCAACAAGGCCATATCTTCTAGGAGTGTCACTCCCTGTGGGGGCCATTTTCTTTCAAACTAGCATAGACAGACAGACAGACAGACAGACAGACAGACAGACAGATAGATAGATAGATAGATAGATGATAAATAGACCAGAATAAGTATGAGGTTGCTATCAATGTAACAAGATATACTATTTCTCAGTGAACTGTTATGAGTATACACTAAAATAAAAACAGAAGGTAGCATGGTCATTTAGTGCCGTTATCAGCATTATATACTGCATGTAACTATAGATGCTGCAGTTCTACAGGACTACAGGACTAGCCACACAACAGGTTTGTTGACAGCAGCATCCGAAGCACATAATGAATTGCACTGTGATGTCATAACAGCCTTGACATCACTCAGTAATGGGAAGTTTTCCATCTCCATTGTTCTTACAAGACCACCATCATCCATGTGACCAGTTGCTGCCTAAATGCCCTTCTGTAATACATGACTATTGTACACAATATTTCTCAACTACTATATGAAACCAATTAGCAGGTCAGCTTTGAGGACTTATCACTAATGGCTCATCATAGCTATCTAACCAGCAGCCCAAGATATAACTCACCTGGCCCTCATTGACCTCTACCAAAAAGGCTGATAGAAATAGCCAGGACTGCATCGGCTGAGCCCACAACAATCTTCCTTAGAAAGGTATTGGAAACTATAGATGTAGAAAGGCAGATTCTTTTTATTTTCCCTCTACTTTTTATCTTATTAGCTGAGGCTCAGCATTCTGAAAGCATGCTCCTAGAACAGCAGCACACATTGGGCTGAATGATGGCCTTCTATGTGCAGTGAGAGAGCCGAGACCTGTCTCCAAAATGAAGTCTGTTCTTGTGGATTGAATTCTTAGCCCTGCCCTTCCTGCTCCTCAACACAATGCACACAAGCGCAACTCTGTGTCTTAACCCAAATTTACCCACTGGAAGTGGAGCACACCACTCATCACCTAATCACGTTACAACCACCCATAACTACCCATAAGCCTTGCACATGTAACCACCACATAAGCCTTGTTGGAGGAAAAAAACGTCCCCTACGAAATGGTTTATTTTTAATCTTAAGAATGAATAATTTGCTCCCAAAGAATGTCAGAGATCCTTAGGGCTGTACAAAGATCCATCATTACCAACAATTGCTACTAAGGCTAACTAACCCCTCTGTAAAATATCATGCATACAAATGGGTTAATTTTGAACCAGGTCAGACTATTAAGCTTGAGTCTGCTGTGAGCCTTATCCCTAGGCAGTGCTCGGGAACAATCATGGTAGCAAACACCTTGGCTATATGTCTTCCTGTTTGGTTGGCTCGTTTTATATCTTTGAATGTTTAAATAGGCAATAGGAGTGCTAATTAAAATGCAACCATGCAGATAAATTATGCTCCTAAGAGGTAAAATGAAAATCTTTTTTATTTCAAAATCTTTGTTGTATCTAAGGCAAAAGCATAGTGTGAACTAAACCTAAGAAAACCTTTTGTGATTATTGCATGATTAAAATATTCACACAGTATTCATCCCTGGGTTTCCTTGTTTGTTATATAGGAAATACAGTGTATTAATTATGAGTCATTTCTTGTGAGAATCTGGCCTCAGCATTTCTAGTACAAATAAATGTTCATGATTCAGGCCATTGAATAATTTGTATTATCTGTGTCCTACCTGTGAAAGGGGAAATGTAATGTACCACACATAGCCTACTTCAGTCTAGGCTCAAGGGAAACTTCAAAGGCAAAGGGTGGAGAATCACCCACCCAATGGAGTCTTCATCAGACCTCTTGCTTTCCAGTTCACAGACCATCTTCATGCTGGTACCACCAAAGGTTAAAAAATATATATATACCAACATCTAGCAGCTATTTTGACCCTCTGACATTTAGTTTCAATCTCCCAGAAATTACTTTTCTCCATTTTCATAAAAAATACTTGACAAAAGTAACTTAAGGGTTTGTGTGAGCTCATGGTTTGAAGGCTACTGTCCATCATGAAGTCATGGGGACAGGAGCATGAGTTAGCTAGTTACATTGTGTCCACACTAAGAAAGCAGAGAGAGAGAGATGAATACTGGTGTTTCATCCAGTTCCTCACTTTTTTCCTTTTTACCCAGCTCATAGGATGGTGCTTCACAAATTCAAGGTGGTTCTTGTATCATCGGTTATCCTGGGTTGCTATCTGTTACCATGATAAAACTCTGATGAAAGACAGCTTGTGGAGGAAAGGGTTTATTTGGCCTACAGGTGACAGTCCATCACTAATGGAACCCAGGGCAGGAACTCAAGGCAAGAAGTTAAAAAGAAACCAATAGACAAATGCTACTTACTGGCCTGCGTTTTCTGATTTGCTCAGCTGCCTTTCTTACACAGCCTAGGCCCACCTGTCCAGAATTGTACTGCCCACAGTGTTCTAGGCCTTTCCGTTATCAACCATCATTCAAGCATCATCATTAAGACCAATCTGATGGAGACAATTCTTCAATTGAGTTTCCCTCTTCCCAAATGTGTCAAGTGTACAACCAAGATTAGCCATCACACTCAGTTAAACCTGAAATACACTCCCAGACATTCCCAGAGGTGATATGAAATAAAGTTAATCGTGACAACTCATCATTACTCTACAATGAGCCTTAGTAAGTCACTAGGGTTTGGGGTTGTTCATTATGTCAGGGTCTCACTTCACAACCAAACTAGCCTCTAACTTGGCTCTTTCTGCTTTAGCCTTGAGAGTGTCTGGATTACAGGAATGCGCCTCCATGTCTGGCTAAGGATTTGTTGTCTATTGAGATAACAGATCCATTGACAAATTGGATTAAAGCTATCACTTTAGAGAAACAGCAAATGGCTGCATCCCACAAAATAGTGTATATACATCCATTGCACCTCTGATGTATGTCCAAGTAACTCAAGGTAAGGATTCCAAGGCCCTACCAGTATGAACAGCCTATATATCCTCATCAAGACCTTGTTCTAGACTGAACATTTAAAACAATCATTTTTGTAAAGTGTGTGTGTGTGTGTGTGTGTGTGTGTGTGTGTGTTAGTCTTATTTCAGTGTATGAATATTTTGCTTTGTGTACCATTTACAGCTCAGGAAGTAACTAAAAATGATTTAAGTAACCCATACTAGTTACTTTTTGTTGCTGTGGTAAAATACCATACCCAAAACAACTTACAGACAAAAGCATTTATTTTGGTGTAAGGTTCAGACTGATCAGAGTCCACCATGGTAGACGAGGCATGGCAGTAAGCAGCCAGAGCAGGAAATTGAGAGATAGCACCTCCAACCACACACAGGAAGCAGAGAGAGCAAACTGGAAGTGGGGTGAGGCTATGAACCTTCAAAGTCTATCCTCCTTGACATACTTCCACCAGCAAGGCTGCCTCCCCAGACAGTGCCACCAACTAGTGACCAAGTATTTAAAAATCTGAACCTATGGGGAGACGTATCTCATCCAAGTGACCACATAATCCAAGTTGTTTGTTGCCGCTGGAAGCATGAAACAGCCCAAGAGTTCTTGCTCACTCTGAAAATGCACGCACTCAGAGGTCTTGCCTTAAGGCATCAATTCAACCTCGTTTTCTCTGATGTTATAAAAATTTATATTGCCGTCCAATCATTTTTTCCTATCACATTATTGGCACACACTTCGAGAAACTCAACAATCTGGTTTCCATCATGACCTCAGCCAGAGGACTCCATAAACTTGACTCGGGTTCTCTGTTTGCCTCATTCGCTTGTCAGCCCCTTCATTGAAATTCCACTTGGTTCAATGACCTCTCGGTTCTTCCCTACTTTGCCTGCTGGTATTGTCCATCCATCAGGGTCCATGACCCTCCACTAGGGGCAGTTCATTTCCACAGTCCCTTTTGGGATTCACAGTTCACATTTGCATATAAAAAGGCAGTCACCAGCCTGTCCAAGAAATAGCTTCCATTGTCTGCTCTTCAAATGAGTCTAAATAGAATCTTAGCCATTTGGAGCTGAAAGAGCCCTGAGAGATCACCCAGCCATTCTTCTAACTTTATAAATAAGAGAACAGACCCAAGGGATTAAGTGACTTGACAGGCATAAGAAGGCAACCAGATTTTCTGATTCCAGTCCACAGGCGGTAGGAGGTGGTTGGAGCATTCTCCAAGCTAAGTAAGGTATGTGAGATGGATCCACACTAGGCAATAAATATAGTGACTTCGTGAGAAATGAGGTCAAACTCCCACAGATGCTTCTTGGTGTGGATGAGCTCCAAAATGAGGAACTGGATTTTAAGGAAGTGACATCAGGAGAGACCTCTCCGCTCACTAGAGAGGAGGCTTAGGAGGTCAATCTAATTCCCGTTCTCCCATTCAACAGCTGCAAGCTCCCACCATCCTGGCACCCCACGGGGTAAATGACAGACAGGACAAATGCCCTTAGAGCCCCTTAAAACACACTTTAGGATTCTGAGATTTGAGTGTTTTCTTTTAAAACATTTTGTCTTCATCTTGAACATCTCTTGTCTTTGTTTAGAGTTTTTTGTTTGAAACAATCCATGTCGCCTCAAATTTAAGATCCTCCTGCCTCAGCTTTCCAAGTACTGGAATTAGGGTATATATCACCTACCCTGTCACCCTCCCATTTTATTTTCAACACACAAAGCACCAGCCCTGGCTCTGGAGCCTTTTATTCTATGAGCATCCAGGTCTTCTGTGTGTGTGTGTGTGTGTGTGTGTGTGTGTGTGTGTGTGTGTGTGTGTCTTTTTTGTCCTGAGTGTTAGGCCTCCCCAGGATTCCTGAATGTGACATCGTTTTAAAGCATTGTGATCTGAAAGGCCTGATGGTACAGCTTTGCAGTCTCTGCAACTTGAGAGGCTTAGGCAAGAGGATTGAAAGTTCAAGGCATGACTTGGCTGTGGAGCAAGTTCAAGGACATCTTGGGTAACTTAGTAAGACCTTCAAAATTAATAATAATAATAATAATAATAATAATAATAATAGTAATAAATTTAAAAGGAGGAGGCTAAGGATGTAGGCCAGTGATAGAGCACTTGCCCACCATGAATGAGACCCTGGATTCAAGCCTCAACACCACCCCATCATCACCTACCTCACCCCCACCCCACTCCCATAACCCACACACAAGAAAACCAAGCCACTATTCTGGCCTTCAAATCCGTCCCCTCCTGGAATCCTGTTCTCCTGCATGTCGTTCTGTTTGCTAAGTCTATTAATGGCTCTCTTTCTGTAGCGAGACCTGGAACTCTCAGGAAGCGCAGGTTCCTGTGACATCTACATGACCCCATTTGGTCATCTCTGCCACTTCCTGAGACATCCGATCACAACGGCACCCCTTTCACAGCTACAGCAGATCTCCAGCTTCAAATCTGTGAGGTTACTTTAAAACACAACTCTTCAACTGGTGCATTGATTTAAAGAATGCCCATTGCCCCCAGAGCCTCTCGGCGTGGGTACAAAATCCTGTCCAGAGGGGAGCCCACGGCAGCTCTCAGTGTTCTGCCTGCTCGCTGCTCATTATCACACTTTCCCCAGTGAGACTGAGAGCGTCAACAAGGACCAGCTATAAGAAACATATGATTCTTGTCCACACTTACATAAAACAGCGACAGTACTGTTAGTAATTAGTCTCCAGATCCTCCAGGCTTTGTTCTTTGGCATTAGTAATATGCCACATGAAGTTTTACACCAAATTAACATGACTCTCATTTGACTGTCTCAGAACCCTTTGAAAACATGCTTACTTCCTTTCCCCAGAAGGCGATGTGTCTGGCTGAAGATGGGCTCTTGAATTGCTTGTTTGCGGCCTCAAGAACAGAAAGATCCCTTTCTGCCTGGCCCATACAGATCCAGAATCATCCTGGCCTGGCCCGGCCTGATGGCCTGCAGTGAAGGGGCTTATCTACACCAACAACAGATGATTTCATGGGGGAGCATTGACTAATGGGGGAGCGAGACAGCTCAGCGGGTGAGGGGTACCCACCAAGTCTGAATCGTGAGTTTGATGCCAGGAATCCACACGGTGAACGAGAACTGACTCCCGCAGATTGCCCTCTGACCTGCACATGTGGTGATAGTCTGTTGTACTCTAATATAGCTTGCCTGAAGATCGGAGGACAGAACTGGCCACAGAATTAGCAATAGAGGCCACGCAGTGGTGGCACACACCTTTAATCCTAGGACTAGGAAGGCAGAGATCTGTCTGGATCTCTGTGAGTTCAAGGCCACATTGGGCTACATGAGACTGATCCAGTCTAGGAGAGAAACAGAGCCAGGCAGTGGTGGCACACACCTTTAATCCCAATACTTGGGAGTCACACACCTTTAATCCCAACACTTGAAAGTTTGAGATAGGAAGTAAAATGGCTGGGTGGAGAGAAGCATAGAAAGCCTGAGGAGACAGGAACTAGAGAACTTTCCACTGAGGACTCTGGGGCATTCAGTCAGAGGATTTGTGGAGGTGGTGAGGTGAGAAGTGGCTATGGGTTGTTCCTTTGTCTCTCTGATCTTTCAGCATTTACCCCAATATCTGGCTCCGGGTGTTTATTACAAGAGCATTTAGGATTCGTGCAACACACATGTGTTCTATGGTATGGGTGTGTTCATGCAGGTACACACACACACACACACACACACACACACACACACACACACACTAATAAATAAATGATATTTTTTAAGTTTATTAACATGTTACTCTACCAAACCATAAGCCTAATAGATTAAAGTGATGAAGGTAAATTCAGAATATAGCAAGGATGCTTGTATAACTGAGACTCAGCCCTGTTCTGTGGCCAGCTTGAAGACAGAAACACACACTGGAACAATGTAAGCTGCTTAAAAAAAAAATATATATATATATATACAGGATTTCATGTAGTTCAAGCTTGTCTTGAACTTGCTATAAAGCTGAGGATAACCTTGAACTTTGAGGGGGTGGTATTTTTGTGTACAGCCCTGGCGGTCCTGGAACTCACCCCTAGGTCAGGCTGGCCTCGAACTCACAGAGATCCTCCTGCTTCTGCCTCCTGAGTGCTGCGATTAAAGTCATAGGCCACCACGGCCCAGCCTCTTTGGTTCACTTAGTTTCCCATCCGTACAAAGCCACATGTGGTAGTACATGCATGCCTGTTATACCAGCACTCAAATGGTTCAAGTGGGAGGATCACATTTCCAGATCAACCTGAACTATACGGTGAGTTAGAAGCCAGCCTGGGCCACATAGCAAGATCATAACTAGAAAAAAAGAAAAGCGAATGATTGCCCACTGACACCCAAACTCTTTATGATGATAACTAGAATTGTAGATGTAAAAATTACTTCCATTTTAAAGGGGAAAAAATGTCTTGGGGATTAGTGAGGACTCAACAGGATCCCCAAACTTAGCTGCAAATTCTGTTCCCAAGAAGTTGATTTTTACATCAAGTAAAGGAAAAAGCTGATCATGGTGGCACATGCCTCTAATCTCAGCAATCAGGAGGCTGAGGCAGGAGGATGGTGAGTTCAAAGCCAGCCTAGGCTACAAAGCAAGATCCTATAAAACAAAACAACAAAAATTAAACCTAAGTTTATTTCAGTTTATCTTACAAATGACTCAATAGACAATATTTATATAATATTTATGGATTTTTCTTGTTTCATACTGATATCATAACCAAAAATTTGGATCCAAGATATCTCACTGCCTAATACATCTGCAGACTTTGTTTTCAAATTCATCTGAAAGTCTCAAATCTTTGACCATCAATTTCTAACAGAAATGTGAGTGTATCAATTAGCTCTCTGGCTGAGACAGGATACATTGAACCCCAAAATTCAAAGTTTGCCATACGATCATATATTTTTATGCTGTAAGTGCAGATTCTAGAATTATATTTAACCTGTTTCTTTCCTGTATTCCAATTTAATCAACTGATATGCTGTTATTGATAATGGAAATTCTTCTGATCCAACAACATAAAATCAAGTTTTTGAGGATTTTCTCCTCTGAGGGAAAGGGAAATTTCTTTATTTCTATCACCATTTTCCCAAAATTTTCTCTGACCATATGAAGACAATGCTACCCTAAAGGAGCCCCTCTGTTAACTTGGAAAAGGGTTGAGGTAGAGTTACATTAGAGAACATGAAAGGAATTTAAATTCATGATTTTTATTCTTAACACCATAGTCAAATAAATTGAACTAACCATCTCAGATATTATAAGAATGTAATCATGCATTTATTTGAGAGTTATTACCTTAATCTTTATTAAAATAACATATTCTAGATTCTAACAAGCTTTTACTGTATTGGCAAACAGAAAAGAATTATAGGCTTGGTCACAAATGTTTTGGTCCTGCAAGTAATTATTTCACTTAAAACACTCGATACCCCATCCCCCTTCTACCATGCAAGCTCTTCAGTCCTTCAGATAAAAGGCTTAGATGACCTGTTGGCTGTAGCCAGAATGCCTGCATATGTTCAATAATATATCGGTTTCATCAAGCACCTTACAATACGCACAGATGACAGTAAGTCATCTTGGGAACTTCCTGAACCCCAGCCAAGTTGTAGACAATAAAAGATCCTGCTTGTAAAAGTCAGCTATAAAAGTTAATTTCATACAGGTTCCCCGGAACACATGCTATGGTTCAGTTCCAAACAGATGTGATCTTGGAAAAGCAATGGAAAATGGCATGAAGCATTTTTGCTGATTTTCCATATCAAGAGATGCAAACATTTAGTGTTTTGTATAACCTTTGGTCATGAACACATTGCAGCAGGTATGAAATGTGAATTCTTCAGGCTTCCCTACTACCCCAGATACAGTTCCTTCCCATCAATAGTATTCCTCCTCACTAGAAAGATTATCCGTCATCTGTCGATCCAGAAATGCAAAGACTCAGAAAATCTTCACAGGGCAAAATAAGAGCATATTCCAGGGGCTGCTTTGGTAAGTGAATTATGTGTTTAAAGACAGGATCTTATGTAGCCCAGGTTGTACTTGAACTCCCTACATAGCTGAGGATGCCCTTGAACTCCTGAGTCGTCTTCTCCCTCTACAGCAGTGAGAGGCTTACAGGAGTGGTGAGGTCTCCTGCAGTGCTGAAGGGGTGAACCTAAGACATTGTTCCTGTCATACAAGTACTCAAGCCATTAAGCGCATCCCCAGCCCAAGACATGCTTGGAATAAGGTTTGTCTACATCTCCTCATCTGGTTTTGGCTGTAGATGTGTTAGCAGGTAGCTGCAAAGACCCCCACCCCCCAGCCTCTTCACTCATCCATGGATTAGAAGACAAGAAATTTTAGAGGAAAGGAGCTGTTGAACCATTAGCCAGATGAGCCAAGTAAGACATGTTGACTGCATGCTTGCCTGTTTATCAAATAAGTGTTGTCCTTGGTCACAAAGGCCACATGAACTTCCCTGCCAAAGTCCACTGTTCACCCGTAGTCCTTCCTAAGATCACCCGTGATTCTGAGCTCAAAGCATGTTTCCCCTCATTTTAAGCAATACCTAGGTTCCTGGGATGTCACACAGTTATGGAGCTTTGTGGTTTTTAGCTGTTCTCTGTGCACTGGCAGAGCTCCCATTGAGGGATCCCTGGAACTGATTTGCAGTAATTATCATCAGTCTCTCTGGCTTCTCTTTTGTTGCAAAGGGGGTTTTGGAAATGTGATAGACAGACCATCTTCACAAGTGCCCCGCTGAGTTCCAGTTCAAAGCACAGTCAGCGGTCAAGACATTGTAGGACAGTGAGGTGCCCAGGGCTGATTGAGAGCATCATTAGCATATTAATCATATACCTGAAATTAATTAAGGCCAACCTAGGGACTAAAGAGTGCCAGGCCAAACAGAATGTAGTGTGATGATGGTATGTGGTCGCTGTTTACACCATTGCATCTTCCACTAGCAAAACACTTCACAATGGCAACTGATGTCCCCTCCGCTATTTTAAATGAGTATCAGGGCAACCTCACACATCTGTGTCTGATTCTTACTCTGAGGAAACAAGTGCTATAGTTTGTGTCTTAAATGTCTCTCAAAGGCTCATGGGGTAACAAGTTGGTCCCCAAAGCCGTGGTGCTATTGGGATTTGACAAAAACTGTTTAGAGTTAAACCCTAGTGGAAGAAAGTTGGGTCACTAGGAAGGTACCCTTAAAGGGGACATTGAGGTCATAGCCTCACTTTTCTCAATCACTCACTTCCTGGCTCCCATGACCACTGTCATCATATGCTACCATACCACAGGCCTAAATCGATGCAGACAGTGATGCGGAACTGAAACCTTTCCTTTCCGTTTGGGTGTTTTGTCTCCGCAGCAGAAAGCTGACTAACACACAGAGGCCCAGTGACATTAGGTAATTACCTTAGTCCAACCCTGCTGCAACAACAAAATACCTTCAATGAAGTGATAAGTAATCTCAATGTATTCCCCACGGTCCTGTAGTCTATGGGAAGTCGAAAGTGAAGGTATCAAATGACCAAGTGTGGAGGAAGGGCTTCACTCCCCTTCCTGGGTCCTCATGGGGGCGGGTGTGTGTGGAAGGATTAAAAGGGGTAAATGTGTTTCCTCGTAGCTTTTTATAAGGTCCCTGATACCATGGTTGAGAATGGGGCATCACAGCCTAATCGACCCCCAATGACCTCATCCAGTCACGCTAGCACTTTAGGGTTTAAATTCGATGCGTAAGCAATAAAACCACAGCAGTGATAATCCCTAAAAGGACAAAGGAGACAAAGGCCATGATCCCAGAGGCATAGCCTTGGGATGGCAGGGCTTGGAAGCAGAGCTGGTGGTAGCTCCTGAGTCACCACCCACATCACGTCCTAGGACTGCACGGTGGAGGTATTCACACTGGAGACGGGACAAAGAAAGTCTGTCATCTTCGTCAATGACCAGCTGTGATCTTGGCAAGTCACTCTGCAGTTACACGCCCCCCCAACCCCAACACTTGTCATTTCTAAGAGTGAAGACGACAAGCCAGGCATGGTAGCTCATGCCTATAATCCCAGCATGCAGAGGCTGAGGTAGGAAGGTTGCCAGTTCAAGGCTAGTCTGGGCTACTTATCAAAACTCTGTCAATACAAAATAAAATAAATTAACAAAAAGGGAGGGGGGTTCTTAGGTCCATTCTTAATTTTACCTACTACAGGTACAAATGATGGGTTAAAACTGTATTTGTCAGCAAAAGGTACCAAAGATGGATTTTTCTAAAATTTGTCACAAGTATATTGACTGTATTTTCCAGAAATGGGCATATGTAGGCTGGGGATGTAGGTTAATTGGTAGAGTACTTGTCCAGCGTTCAGGAAGCTCTGGGTCCAATTCCCAGTATGGCATGAAAGCAGGTATGGTGGTACGTGCCTGTAATCCTAGCACTTGGGAGGTGAAGGCAGGGTTAGAAATGCAAGGTCATCTTTATCTATCTAAGGATCTAGAGGCCAACCTGTGGCTGCTGGAAATTTTGTAGAAAGAAGGGCCAGAGACAGGCAGGGAGAAGAAGAAAGAAGGGAAGGAAGAAAGGAGGGAGGGAGGGAAGAAATTGAATACATGTTTATCAAGTGGATGGGGTGAGCTCAGCACCAGAGGGCATTTGTCTTTGTAACAGGATAAAAGGTGGACAGAGCCCAGTGCGAGCCAGTCAGAGGGCAGGGGGTGTGAGCCAGTCAGAGGGCAGGGAGCAGAGCAGTAAGAAGCTTGCTCA
Organism: Peromyscus maniculatus bairdii; assembly: GCF_049852395.1. Taxonomy (NCBI): domain Eukaryota; kingdom Metazoa; phylum Chordata; class Mammalia; order Rodentia; family Cricetidae; genus Peromyscus; species Peromyscus maniculatus. Next base: position 125,448,773 of record NC_134856.1, read on the forward strand.
GACTTTCCAGCTTCTGTAAAACTGCCAGTTAGTCTTTCTCCTGCCTCTTATATTATTGGTTGGTTTTCTCAGAACCAAGCGCGTGTGGTTTGGCTTTACCGACAGAGTTACAACCCAAACACCTGGGCTGTGGCTAGCCTTAAGCTTGCCAGGGGCCCTAAGCCTGCCTCTCAGGGTATCTACTCGGCACCAGCAGGGAAAGTGCCAGAGCAGAGCAGAAGTTCACCCTGGACACATTAGTGCCCTCCCTTCTCACCTCATGTTGATATCCAGGGCTCAGCAGGTCGGCATCCGCACTCTGTCAGAGTGTTGAAGATCCCAACTGTTTAAACTATAGTCTTTGGCACTGAATCGTAGTAAGGTTGCTACCCAGACTCTACAAGGGAACGACTCCTTTGCCTCCCAGCCCCCTGAAAAACCACAGGCCCATTGCTACAGCTCAGAGCAATCCCCCTGCCAGCATTGTTCATCACCAGAACAGACTAATTTACAAGTGTTTCGAGCTAACTTGTTTTGTTTACTTCAGTGGGTCAAGTCTTCGGAGAGAAACCAGGTATTACATAAGATGTGAACATGGCTCTTTTGTGGCAGGAACAGTCCCCCCTCCGGTTCCTCAGGCACAGCTTTCTACCTAGCAAGGTATAAATCACTGGTCTCTAACCCATATTACTTTCTAGAAGGTGTAGACGGCAGAGTTCAGCTCTGAGCACCCACATTGGGAGGTTCCCATTAATCTGTAACTCAGCTGCAGAGCATCTGAAGCCTTTGGCCTGCTCAGGCTCCTGTACTCACATACTCACATGCAGACATGCACACCTACATACAATTACAAATAATATAAGGAAATCCTCTTTTAAATATGTACTTGTATATGGGCAAAGTGGTTCAGGGGACAAAGACGCTTGCTGGCATAGCAAACAACCCGAGTTTGCTCCTGAGAATCCACATGGTGGAAGGAGAGAATCGACTCCCACGCGTTGTTCTGTGACCTCCACACATGTAAAACATTTTCAAATATACCCTTTCACCCAAAATTACTGCCTGAATCTCAGGACTTGGAAAATAAACCTTGAAGACATGACTGAAGAAAAGGCCAAACACTTTAGAAAATTATTACATGAAAAACAACATGGAAACTCTTTACATTACTTCTCCTGGGGAAGAGATGAACGAATGTCCATCCCGACAGAACAGAGTAAGGATTCTATCCATGTCCACCTTGGTGAGCTGATGCATTTATGGGGCTTGCTTACAGGAAGGTGGATGAGGAGTTACTGGCAGAGCTTGGGTGACCCTAAAACAGCTCCGTCACCACCGAGTCCTGCCCACCGTGTGTGATGAGCTCACGGAAGCTGCCTCATAGGGTCCTTTTCAGTTAAGCCCCACTTCCAATGCTCTGCAGCATCTCCCACAATCCTGATGGGAGCAGGTGGGAGAACTGGCTGGAATCCCAGATCTTGTGCCCTGCCCTTCTTTTTACTGGGGAGTGTCAACAGCTCCATAATTGTTACGACGGACTTCGCTGTCACCCTATTGGTCTCCTTCTTTCATGGCCCTGATGACTGGCTAATGTTATCTCTACTCCATGATGGTCAAGGGTACGCTAGAAAGAAAGAAAAAAAAATTACAAACAGACACTAACTTTTATAGTTTTATACGATTAGCAATTGTTCTTCCAAGCACCCAAGTTTATGTCAGGCCATTGAAAGTGGCTTAAGAGCAAACCGCCACTGGAGTAATAACAAGTCATGACACAACCAGACATCTGTGTAGCACTTGAGAGTCGGCCAAGCCCTTTCACGCCTATCACGCTTGTACCTCCCCCCAGCAAGGTCACGCTCATCATGCTTGTGCGGCCATGACCTTCCTATGCTCATTTCATAGATTAGTCACCATAACCAAAACGGCCATAGGAGATTTGTATCCTATTCCTCCAAATAAAAATCTAAATCTCTGTTATTCTTCCCCAAAGAAGTCTCCCCAGTGTCTGGCCTTTTGAGAATATGTAGTGGAGAATTGTCAATTCAGAGCCAGCTAGTTATCTCAGTGGATTAGCGGGCTCGCCGTGGATCCTGACCACCTGAATTCTATCCCTGGATCACATGTAAAGGTGGAAAGAGAGAGGTGACTCAAAGAAAGTCCTCTGACCTCCACATGTACCATGGCACGAGTCCCTCAACCCCACATAATAATTTTTTCTTTGGCTGTTACCTTTTTTGTTTGTTTGTTTTTGCTTTTCTCAAGACAGGGTTTCTCTGTGTGGCCCTGGCTGTCCTGGAACTCTCTTTGTAGACCAGGCTAGCCTCGAACTCACAGAGATCCACCTGCCTCTGCCTCCCAAGTGCTGGGATTAAAGGTGTGCACCACTGTCACCTGACCCAAATATTATTTTTTTTTTAATTTAAGGAATCACTAATTTTCAGAAATATCATATTTCTGGAACTGTTCATGAACTAATTTTTAATGAGTGAAGCATCATTGTGAAGCTCAAAAGACTAATAGTTCTTCTTGGGCTTTGAAAGCACACAGTGTTGTGTCCTTCCAATAATGTGCTCAGTAGAGGCTGGAGAGATGGCTCAATGGTTAGCAGCACATGCTGTTCTTACAGTGGACCAAAGTATGGTTCCCAGCACCCAAGTCAGGCAGCTCAGAGCCATCTGTAACTTCAGGAGACTCCAAACCACTGGCATCCTCGGGCACCTACACTAATATGCACATAGCTACACACAGACAAACACATGGATACATAATTAAAAATAGTAAAAACAAATCTTTTAAAAAATACTAATGTATTCAACAACCAACCATATTCACTCCAGTTCTCTGGGGTGAAAATTCTTTGGCTCTCCTATAGTCTGCCTCCGTCCATCATCTCACGACATCTGTCTCCAATATGCCTCCAAGGGAAGCGACAACAAGTTCTGGGTGTATATATAGCTGTGTGCTGTGAGAGGCGGTGAGGTCACAAGTGGTTTTCTAATAAGAGTGTGCAGGAGTCACTGCCCTGTTCGCTTGGCACATTTTGGAACCCGTCATTTCATAAACCACCAAGGAGCCACTGAGGGTTTCCCTCTGCAGGCCCAGCAAGGGGAAGACAGGCATGACCTTGACCTCGAGAGAAGGAAGACAGAGATTTTCTGGCAGTTAATTGTCTCCCCAGTTAGGATTGTAATCTTTGGTCACCCCTTGTTTTCACTCCTAGGTTCCTACCTGGCAAGTAATCAATCAGTTAAGTCAATGTCTGTTAGAAGGGAAGGAGGGAAGGAGGGAGAAGATGGGGAGGAGGGAAGGAGAGGAGAGGGAGGAGGGGAAGGAGAGGAGAGGGAGGAGGGGAAGGAGAGGAGAGAGAGGGGAGGAGAGGAGAGGGAGGAGGGAGAAGACGGGAGGAGGGAAGGAGAGGAGAGGGAGGAGGAGGGGGAGGAGGGGAAGGAGAGGAGAGGGAGGAGGAAGGGGAGGAGAGGAGAGGGGGAGTAGGGGAAGGAGAGGAGAGGGAGGAGGGGGAGGAGGGGAAGGAGAGGAGGGGGAGGAGGGGAAGGAGAGGAGAGGGAGGAGGGGAAGGAGAGGAGAGGGAGGGGAGGAGAGGGAGGAGAGGAGAGGGAGGAGGGGGAGAGGAAGGAGAGGAGAGGGAGGAGGAAGGGGAGGAGAGGAGAGGGAGGAGGGGAAGGAGAGGAGAGGGAGGAGGAGGGTGAGAGGAAGGGGAGGAGAGGAGAGGGAGGAGGGGAAGGAGAGGAGAGGGAGGAGGAGGGGGAGAGGAAGGAGAGGAGAGGGAGGAGGAAGGGGAGGAGAGGGAGGAGGGGGAGAAGGGGAAGGAGAGGAGAGGGAAGAGGAGGGGAAGGAGGAAAGAGAAGGAGGGAGAAGAGGAGGGAGGAGGGGGAAAGGAGAGGAGAGGGAGGAGGTGGAGGAGGGGAGAAGAGGAGGAGGGGAAGGAGAGGAGAGGGAGGAGGGGGAGGAGGGGAGAAGAGGAGGAGGGAGCTGGAGAAAAGGAACTGCAGAAAGAACAACAGGACTTGCTCTTCTAAGGCTGCCTCCAGGGAGGAACGGGTCCCCAGTGACCAGCTGTCAAAGTCAGTCCCTTCATCCTTCTCTTCTGGAAGTCAACACATCAGTTCAGAAGCAAATGTCTCCTTCTGCGTCACAAACAAGGCTATCTACTACTGGCAGGGAGAGCCATCACCATGGAGGAGGAAATCTCCCATCTCCCTCTGTGTCTAAACCCCTCCAGGTTCCCTCACGTGATCCAGAAGCCTGTTCAGCCTAGAGACTGCCACCCTGTTGGGGGTAGGGGGCTGTCCAGCTTCCCTGGAGTCTGTTCCTTCTGTCCTTCCTCCTGACATGCTGCTCTGGAACATGAGTCAGGCTCAACTCTCCACTTTCTTCTTTGCTCCAGAAGCCAAGGGACAGATGAGAAACTAATCCTGCTGCCTCTAGGTACCACATCTTCCAACCCTTGCCAGGTGAGTTATTGTTTCCAGTTTCCACTACACACACACACACACACACACACACACACACACACACACACACACACCCCTTCCTGACATTCTTAGTCTCCTCACACAGCTTGCATGGGGCTTAGGATATTGTGTTCTCTAGCTCCTCAGCTCCCTGGTGATCGCCTTCACTTCTGCCCATCCAGTTCTGCAGGGCCAGGCCCCTGGGAGGTGTATTCAGAGATGTCATTCTCTGATGTGGTCAGAATTGCTTCCTTCAGTTACCTATGAAAGACTACATACCCAGGTTAGGAACATTCATGACAGGGAATGCCTTAATAGAGTCACTCCACTTACTTACAGAATGTACCGGTTGGTTTTTGTCAGCTTGACACAAACCTAGACATATCTGGGAAGAAGAACTCTGATTGAGAAAATGTTTCCTTATGACTGGCCGGTAGGCAAGGCTGTAGAGCATTTTCTTGATTGATGACTCTTGTGGGGAGGGCCCAGCTCACTGTTGGTGGTGCCATCCGTGGTCAGGTCAGGCAGTCCTGGATGGTACAAGAAAACAGGCAATGAATAGGATATTCACAAGCCACAGTGGGCAAGCCAGTAAGCAATCCTCCCTCATGGTTTTTGCTTCAGTTCCTGCCTTGAGTTCCTGCCCTGACTTTCTTAGACGATGGACTGTGCCGTGGAAGAGGGAGTGAAAGACACCCTTCTCTCCCCAAGTTGCTTCCAGTCATGGTGGTTATCACAGCAACAGAAACGTAACTAAGACACAGGATCAACACTGGTCCCCTGTTTTGCAAAGCAGAGAGAGAGGATGAGCGGCGTCACTAAGCAACTTCTACAAACTAGAGCCTGCACAAGATGTCCCGTCACTACAACCTCCTTATTCTCAGGAGCAAACCTATAAAGGCAAGTGTTGGCGTAAGATTACCCACCTTCTCCCAGAAGAGAAAACTGAGATACAAAAGAGGTAAATACTTTAGTGGTGACCACGCTGCTGACCTACAGTGCAGTGGACACTGGGGACATGGAGTCTGTTAGTTCAGTTCTTGTAGACTTCCCTCCACTTGCCCAACATCCCACTCAAGTTCTTCATCTTTGCATATTGTATCAGCCTTTCTGGAACATCTAAGAGTACACTTGACAGTGTACTTTTTCTATCACCATTGAATTTATGAAGAACAAATATCTTTCATATTTAAAAAAAGCAAAAATGGCTGACCTGTGAAAATAAAAGATCCTTGATATTCACAGAATCATGGAAATTACAAAAGCAAACTATTTTATCAAAGTAAGCAAAAGTCCACCCATGCATAGTAGAAGTCTGGCTCCTCTCAAGATCTGTTTTGCAACTGATTCAGATTAAGGGAAGGCTCACAGAGAAACTTTAGCTTATGGACTCTATTAGAGGTTACTTACAAGTATGTGTTCTCCACATTTTTAATAATGGAACTCCAGGCATGTGAGACTACATTTTCCAGCTTCCCTTTCAGCCTGGATGTGACCCAGTTGCAGCCAATGGGATGTGAATAAAAGGTTCAATACCACTTTCAAGTCACTGTCCCATGGGAAAAATACCCGGTCACCTTTTCACGCTCTTCCTTCTTCATGCTGGCTGCATCTGCAGTGACTGTGTTGGACCCAGCCCAGCCTGCCTCACTTCTGGACTGTCACATAGAAGAATGTGAAACTTCTATCCTCTCTCCATTCAGGTATTTGGGGATTCTTCTGTTTTAATACCTCAGCCTGTGCCCTACCAAATACACAGGCTCAAGCTTTCCAATTGGGAGGATTGATAGCAGGGCACACACCTCAGCCATGAATTATTTAAGGCTTTTGTTCAATTCAGAGTTAACTACACATCAGTTGACTTAATAAACAGTTGATATTTCTGAACATCTGCTCCATTCAAGGAGCTGTACCTGGTACTGAGACATCTTATCTAACCCTCAAACCATGAAGATCAAACACACACACACAAACACACACACACACACACACACACACACACACACACACACACACACACAAAATGCCACAAACCAGCAGGCACACTGTTAACCCCCACACTGGTGGTCTCCATGGTGATCACTCAGACACACTTCATTCTTGATCTTCATCCATAACAATGCCCTGGCTCCAGGAACCTTCCAATTTGAGCCACGATTTGATGTCATTCAAATATGTTCTCCCTTGGTCAACTCACTTCCCTTTCACTTTAAATTTTCCAGTTATGAAATGGCCCTGATGGACCCATTCACATCTTTGGCCTTTTAAGACTTAGGCTCCCTGACAATTCCAACAGACATCCCTGTCTCTAGTCATGGAATTTATGGAAGAGTTCATGAAACAAAGCTAAAAAGCCCAAACACACTAAGGAAGTGCATTGATAAATATAGATTGATTCTAATTATATGGCATTGGTAAGAGAGTCTAGAATTGGTTCTTCAAATTAGTCAATTGGTTCATTGTTTGCTAAAGTGAAGCATAAAAATCTGCCTACAATAGGGGCCAACATTAAGGAAAACACACCCATGAAAAGGAGTTCCACCTATCATTTTGGATTAATTACATCTCCAAGCTAGTTAAGTTTCAAGACAGGGGAAATCCCCAAACGTATGTAGATTGAAGTAGTCTCAATAGCAGGGACCACATATAAGAGAGAGAGAGAGAGAGAGAGAGAGAGAGAGAGAGAGAGAGAGAGAGAGAGAGAGAGAGAGAGAGACTCTATGTTTAAATATGTAGTGTTCACTACCAGTCTAACTTAGAAACTGACTGTTGTTTGTGTTTGATGAGGTAACTCAAGCTGGCTTCAGACTCTTTAGGTAGCTGGAGCTGGTCTTGAACTGCTGACCCTCTGGCCTCCTCCTCTCAAGTGTTGGGATTATAGGCATGTGCCCCTATGCTCGGCAAAGATTTGTAATATTTTCGTGTGTGAAACAGGAACAGGGTACAGGATGTTTCCAAGTCCTTGATAAAGGACAGTGCCTAGCACACTACTTACCCCAGAGTGACAAATTATTAACTGTTGACTCACACAGAAACAAAATGCTGCCATTTGTTCTAGAGCAAAAATAAGAACCTAGGGCTAGGAATGCAGCTCAGTTAACAGAGTGCTTCCCTAGCATGCAGGAAGCCCTGGGCTCCATCCCCATCCACACATAAAAACCTATGGCAGTAGTGTCCACCTGTAAGTACAGCATCTGGGGAGTAGATGCAGAGAACTGGAAGTCCAAGGTCATCCTTGGCTGCATCCACTGCCTACATGAGATATTGTGCCAAGAAAGAAATGGGGAGAGGAGAGGAGGAAAAGGGAGGGAGGTGGAGAAAGAAACAGGGCAGAGAGTGATATGGAGGATACATAAAGACAATGCTTCCAGCTCAGAACACCCCCCCCCCTTCCCTTCAGAACAGATTTCAGAAATCAGCAAAGACACAACATGAAGTGAAGGGCATGTGTGGGAATGTTCTGAAACCAGGGATCCACAAGGATGTCAAGTCAGGAAAGAAAAATAATAATTCACTATGCTTTCCTGTGAGCAGGACAATGGAGAGGGTGCATCTTCACAGAGTCTCAGTGGATACATAAAGATCAGTCTCAGTCTAAGATGGGGAGTGATCCTCTGTGGTCAGGGTCAAGGAGACCTGTGCGGAAAATCTGTGAAGGACAGATAACTAGAGAGTATTGCAGAACAGGGGTAAATTGCATTAAAATTAGTGCATGATTTATATATGCCTATAATCTGCCAAAGAGCTATAGGCTTGGCCAGGATATTTCCATATGTTGTGGTAAATCATTTGGGAGGCCAACTGAGCATTTGTGGCATTTCAGAGATGCCAGCTTTGGCTAGGAGGCTGGCGGCTGCTGGGGGCAGTAACCTGCCTTGTGTGAAGAGAGAAATGGTGTCTAGCTCCAAGGGAGCAGATGGAAAGACCATGGGGCCTCCACATCTCCTCCCGTCTGCAGAGATGATGTTCTGGTATACCTGCGCTGGCACACGGACCAGACTGTTCCCTCTGCCCACGCAGCCAGCCTGGGTTGTCCCTTGGCTTTTTTGCTAACACAGAGAGGGACTGGGGCATCTAATTTTCACCAGTTCCCCCCTCACTGTTACAAAGCAGCTTAGTCACAGAGGAAGCATCCACCTCATCCCACAGAAGAACAAAGAATCCAAAGAGCTCCTGAGAGACAGAAAAGAAGGAAAACATGCCTTCCCTGAGTCCCTAACCTCTAGGCCATGGCTGGGTGCATAATAAGACGGGTTCTGTGATGCTTTCTCTCGAAAATCTTGTCTGTGAGGAAACGAGAGCCTTTCCAGAACCTATCCCCAGAGGACAAGGCTGCGCAGGAAACTCAGAACAGAGAAGTACGGTAAACAGTTCTCCTCTGGGTGCCCACCATCCTCATGGCATTCTCCAAGAGTCCCCGTCTTTGCTCAGCCATCCCTAAGTCCTCCCCTGTGTGAGAGAAACGAAAAAGGGTGACAGCATTGTCCCAGCACCCCGAAAACAAACCCAAGGAGAGCTGCAATGGCACCCACCCTGGTGACCAGATGGCTCCTCCTCAGTCAGCACTTCCTTGGGTGTCTGGACAAGCTCAGAGGCACCGGCAGGGAAAACACCTCGTGGTTGGCAAGTCACCAGCCTGGGCCTGGGCCTGGCCATCTGACCGGACAACGATACTAGCAGTGTGTGTGAGTCCTGGTTTCCCTGGACACCTAAAAAAAAAGCTCAGCTCAAGGCTGGCCATTTTCCCTCTATCCCCGGCTTTCACCACCAGGACAGCGTGAAATCTGAAAACCTGCGGTCAGCACAAGACAAACCAGAAGGCGAGAAGCCAGCACAAGATGTTTCCCCAGCAAGCCGCCTGGGGAGCGGGGCCTCGCCTTGCCCATGTGCTCGAGGTGTGGTGTCCAAAGTAAACCTTTTGAACTGGTTTTTTTGGAACCTCCAAAAAGACCCTGCACATCAAAGGGGATCCGATCCCCCGCGCTGCGCATGGCAGGCATTGTTAAGCATTTTGCATGAATCAGCCACCTTCTGAAAAAGAAAGGAAACGCAAAGCACATGGCCAGCCGTGGCCACAGCCGCGGCCCCAAGCACATGCGCAACACATGGCCTTGCCCAGCTCCGTAGATTCAAAGGGCCGCAGCCTCGGGAGCCTTTCTCTCGACTCCCACAGGCCGGGATACAATGGGGCCAGTTGTTGGAGATATCACACACCCTCCGACAGACCCACCTCTTAGGAGTCTGGGCAAACTCCGATTCCAGTCACAAGGGGATCCTGCTGGGCCACCTAAAAAAAAGAAAGAAAGAAAGTCAGGTTGATGCAGTCTGTGTTGAACAGAGAGGCCTGTGTGAGCCGTTGGCTCTGGGCCCAGAAAGCTACACTCCTGAGCAAGCTTCTGCATTGATGGCTTCCGCAGAGGACTCCAGACCCTGAGAAGACTAGTGGGTAGATTCCATGCCCTCAGACTTTCATCATCTACCTTCCTGGGTTTGTTTGGTTCCCTACAGATGGCTGTAGTGAGGGACAGAGCATACCCTACCCCCTCAGAGGTCACTGATGTCCCCACAGAGCCTAGATATTAAGGAGATTGTCTCCCCGCGGCCAACCTGTGAAGGAAGGCATCTCCAGGCCCTGACTAAACATCCATGCACCTGGTGAGAACGGCAGGCAGCTATTGTTGGAGGGCAGAGTGGAAGGAACCTGAGCTACTTTTCCCTCTCACTAACAACCTCCCCACAGGAGAAAAAGACCCGGCCCTGAGATTTTACTGGAGACAAATGGAACTGTTTGAAAGGGAGATGCTTTTCAAAAAAGCCATCCTCTCTGATGAGCAAAGTTCTAGGTTCAGGGAAAGAAAACGGTTTAAAAGCTGTGAATACAACTCAATTGGTAAGTTTTAATTAGCCGTTCAAAACTGCCCACATTCTGGGTTTCTAATTAATAGGCACGATTTCCGTTGAGTTCTACTTCAGTGAGAGCTATATAAAACCACTGAGTGGGTGACATCATTCCATTCAAAAAAGAACAAGAAGAAAAGAGAGGAATGCCGAGTTAGGAACGGAGAAAGCAAATGAACCGTTTCTCTTCTACACTTGTATAAATAAACATTGCTACCCACACCTCTTCCTGGGGTTTGTCAGTCCAAGACCAATCAACACCCTGCGTCAATTTAACACCTCCACTCCCTGAACCATGGGCCAGATAGTGTTTGTCCCAGTCAGACCATCCACAAATACTGGGGGATCAAGAAAAGAAAGTATTGGGGTGGGGACAAAGCCCTGGGTTCCACCCCCAAGTACACACGTAAGAGGGACATTAGACAGACACACAAGAGACAAAATCCTGAAGAATATTGTGTGGTATACATGATTTATTTACCCCTAGTCCTGAAAATGACGAGAAGGCGTCAAAGGGTTTCTTAGTCAGTGTTCTATTGCTGTGAAGAGACACCATGTCCACAGCAACTCTTAGAGAGAAAACATTTAATTGAGGTGGCTCGCTTACTGTTTCAGAGGTTCTGTCCATTATCATCATGGCAGAGAGCATGGCGGTGTGCAGGCAGACCTGGTGCTGGCTACATCTTGAGAAAAGACAACAGGAAGTGGGCTGTGACACTGGAGTAGCTTGAGCATAGGAAACCTCAAAGCCCAGCCCCACGGTGACACACTTCCTCAAACAAGGTGATATCTACTCCAACAAAGCCACCGCTCCTGATAGTGCCGTTCCTCATGAGCTCATGGGGGCCAATTACCTTCAGTCTACCACAAAGGGCTTCAACCAAAAAGAGACCTGAAAAAGAGAGAGAGAGAGAGAGAGGGAGGGAGATCCAGATTTGGGGGAAGAAGACATTTCTGGAAGCTTTATGAGTAGAGGACACAAGAGTAGCATGGTAATGGCTTAGAGGGCACATGACTCCAGCCTACAGGAGGCAGGCTGTTCTCCCTGGATGTGGACGGTGAGCAAAGAAGGCCTAGGGGATGCTGATTCTTGAAAGAGTGACACATGGTTTTGCATTGTCAGATGGAGCCACACCCAGTATGTGTCCTAGTGTTCTAGACCTCAGGCAGAGCTGCCCAGAAAGGTAATCTACTGGTCTGGGGTTTGCCACGGTCTCATGTGTGTACATATGCATGCACAATCACATTGCATGCACACATTTATATCCCCCCCATCCCCATCCTGCAACATTAGGACCCTCTTAGCAGAACACTTCCATGCTGGACAAAAACCTGATGCTGAAGATGCCACAGAAAGCAGCTCATGATGAGGAGACGGTGGTGACATTGATGAGGTAAGCCTATGCTATAGCAGACGCTGAGAACACATCCAGAGAGGGAGAAACACTCAAGCCTCGTTTCTCATCTACGCCCCATGGAGCTTAGGAGGAAACTTCAGTTCCCTCAGGAACCTCCAGGGAGCCCCTTAAAGAAGAAAAGACATTGAAAAGGAAACCTTCTAGAACACACCATGAGAGCCTTAGCACTTGCCCAGTTGCCTGATCAAGACCATCAACCATCTTCCAACATCCAGTGGTGGTCCCACCAGATGTCTATCTGTGAATCATGAACAAGATGACATCCTGGATCATCAATAGAGACTTATCTTGTTCTCTCCTTCCTGACAGATAGTTTTCTTATGGCTCTGGCTCCCCAAGAAGCCAAGCCATCCTCACCTTACTAAGTCATCATTGCAGTCAATCTTGCCTGGATCCAGTGGATCCATTTCTATCTGGTATACACTGGAATTTCCAGGTTAATATTAAATCTCCCCAACCCAAGGTTCTATGGTTAACTTAAACAAAAGAACCTTCGTGATCAACTTGATTCCCTACCCAACCTGCCTGGGAATGAAGTCTATCGTGCAGTCTCATTTTACCACTTGGCAAGAGCCCAGGTTGAATAAACAATTTCCATGAAACAATATAGCAAATTGCCTGTAAGACCTCAACCTTAAGGTAAGTGTTTCCAGTCAGGATGGTGAGGAATTCCTGCCACTGAAAGAAATAAGTTCCAGCCATCCCCATGAAGAGGGTACCTTGCCAACTAATAAGCTTCTTCTAGTTTGAAACAGTATGGCTGCCAGGCCAGCCTAGGGTGGGAAAAAGTAAGGGATTCACAAACTCCTTATTCCGGTAAGAGCCTATACTTCAAGGACAGCCATGAGCTGCAGAATGATCTTGGTCAATGGAAAAAGGCATCTGAGTTGATAGTCCCATAGATTCTGTCACCCAGCAACATCTTAGTTTGTGTGAGTGTACTCTGTGATGCTAACACCATATAACCTGACAATGCATTTCTCAGAAAGTTCCCACCATCCCTCGGTGTATCACTGCATGGTTGATCCTTGTTACCTGAGGCACTTCTGCTTGGTAAAGCCACCAACGTCATGAAATTAGCAGGTACCAAATCATCCATCCTAGAGAGCATGCAGGGCTGGGTTTCAGGGAGCATCTAATTATAACATTTTTGTCAATCAATACAAAATCTTGGTTTATGTTTAAAGGTAGCTTTATTTAAGAAACAGTGTGTTCAACAACTTTGTACTCCCTGCTAATACCTCTGAAGCTCTTGCTTGAAGGAAGCATGAACACAGTGACTCCCTCTTCTAGACACACTGCAGCCTTCTTGTGCCCAGCAGCCCATGACAGCATGTCGGCCCTGTGACTGGAGTGTTTTAAAAAGCAAAACTGCCCAATAAAAGCGCGCGCGCGCGCGCGCGCGCGCACACACACACACACACACACACACACACACACACACACACACACACTAAAATAAAAGGACATGGCACTAAATAAATGACAAAGAGAACTCCTGTTTGCAGAAGGAGAGCTGAAAGTGTCACTTTGTTCCACTTTAGCTGAGAACATGCTCATCCGGTAGCTCACATTGTGCTGAGCTCTGTGCATGTCCACACATGAACGTGGAGGCACTAACAGTACTGATCCATGGGCTGTAAATAAAAATTAGGAAGCAGCAAATTCATAAACATACAGTCTGCAAATGATAGGTGTGGAGGTAGGCTGAGCTGTAATTCTCTCCTGTAACATAGCAATTCTGTAAAAGAATCGGGCCAAACTGAGTGTGGTGGTTCGTCCCTGTCACCCCAGCCCTCCAGAAGAGGCAGCAAGAGAATCAGCATTTGAAAGTCATCCTTAGCTACATGAGTTTGAGGCCAGCCTGGGCTATGTGAGAGCCTGTCAAAAGAGAAGGAAGGAAGGAAGGAAGGAAGGAAGGAAGGAGGGAGGGAGGGAGGGAGGGAGGGAGGGAGGGAGGGAAGGGAGAGGCTGAAGAGATGGATCAGTGGTTGAGTACTGACTACTCTTCTAGACCTGGGTTCAATTCCCAAGCACCCATATGGCAATTTACAACTGTCTGTAACTCCAGTGGCTGGGGATTGGACACCATTACATATGCATGCAGCAAAACACCAATGTACACAGAATAAAAATAAACAAATTGTTAAAAAGAAAAAAAGAAAGAAAGAAATGAAGCCAAACTAGAGGCTCAAATATTTTGTCACTTATTAAGTCAGAGTGTCTTTGATGTCCCTGCCACTGCTTTCATTTTTGAGATGTTAGTCGTGTGTGTGTGTGTGTGTGTGTGTGTGTGTGTGTGTGTGTGTGTGTGTGTGTGTGCATGCATATAGGCACACAGGTTGGGTTGGAGGACAGCTTAGTGGGCTCAGTCCTCCTCCTCCGCCTGCACATGGTTCTGGAGATCAAGCTCAGGTTGCCAGGTTGTGCAGTGGGCACCTTTGCCCAGTGAGCCTCCACCAGCCTGAGGTGTTAGCATACTTAAAGGCTAAAATTAAATAGGAAATTGCCCAGCAAGGTGGTTAAAACTGCAGAATACTCTGTTTATAGTTGACACCGTAAGGCTCTTAACTACGACATGAGTAAACACGGCACCGTGGGTGTCACCATAAGGCGATGACAGGCAGTGTTCCAGTGAAGGCACGGAGTCTTGAGTTCTATGATGACAAATCGTTTTCCAAGCTTTCCATGGAAATGGGCAGAGGTGATGGAGAGAGCCCTCTTTTCGTTTTATTTCATTTCTTTTAATTTACATTGAAATGCATATATGGGTGTGGGCAAGCGGAGCTCTAAAGCCACCCACTTCCTCAGGACCTACCCCGTGGTTCTCTAGGGTGTAGCCTGAAGGAGTTTCTGTCTTAGGAAATGACTCTGGGAACACTTGTGGACAGACTTGACATTTGCTTCTGCTGATTCTCTTTGGCAAGCCCGGACTTTCTCGTCTCTGGTTTTCTCCCATGTCCCTAATCTGCCTAACTCATTTCAATGCACAACTCGAAACTGTGCAGGGAGGCACTCCAGAGACCGACGACAAACCTGAAGTGCAGGGCTACTGGACGTTTCAAAGTTGAGGAAAACACATGAATCCCAGCACCATCGGATGGGCCTTAGTCTACAAGCAGCTCAGCAGCTGTCCCGCCGACGTGCGGTATCGCCAGTTCCCAGTTCTGTCCTCAGGTAGTTCTACATTCCTTTCCACAGCGTCACATCTCTGCAAAGCCAGATTTCAGCAGCTGGGTGGTAGGAAATAAAAACCACCTTAGAAACAAGCCGATCAGGGAGGGGTGTCCAAACCCGATTCCAGTTTTCTTAAAGAACGGTTCCTCACCTTTCCGTTTCGTCACCTCAGAAATGTGTCCTCCCATCTTTCTAACCCCAGGGACCAGCAACTTGTTTTATGAAAGTTCCAGTATTAGTGAACCTGACAAAAATGAGGTGAGCTACGCCTGGCCAAGCTAGGCTGAGCCAGGAATACGAGAACTAGTTATTGACTCACTTATCCAGTGTAAACAGGGCTTCCCTGACTTGCTATCAGGCAGACGGGGGTTCTTTGTTTTGTTTTTAAAACCTCAGAAGTTTGGGATTTACATGACTTCAGAAGTTTTGAGGTTTTCATGTGTGTGTGTGTGTGTGTGTGTGTGTGTGTGTGTGTGTGTGTGTGTGTGTATGTGTGTGTGTGTGTGTCCAAATGGTTAACTCCATGCATACCATCACCGTTTACCCCAGCTTTCTGAAGGAACTGGGAAGGCTGGCTATATTAGATCAGTGGTTTCCCTGCTAAGGAGGAAGAGTCCATCATCCATTCTACACACCATCATCTCCAATAGCCAGGCATTCTCCCTTTACCTGCAGGTCCCACAACTTCAAGGATTAACTTGCAACCTTTATGTTCTTATCAATTCCTGCTGTTCCCTGGCATCTGGTTAATGCCTGCATAAGGGCTAATGAAGCTGAACCATTTACATATTTTTCTATCTTAGTTATGGTGAATAACGAGGGACCATACAGCATGCCCAGAGAAAGTACCGCACATGTACACACAAACATACACACACATATATACATGCATGGAAGGTTAAGTGTTCAAGGGCTTTGTCCAGGCCAGTAGTGAAATACCTGCTTTGGGACCACTACTGCTTCCCATACCCACCCTACGATGATTAATCTCGATTAGCAGCTTGGCTAGACTGACAGGAATCTAGAAAATGGATGTGTCTGTGAATGTCTCCAGGACAAATGGATGTATATCAACAAATAAGAATCAGCACAATCCGAAGGTGGGGCCTGGGAGGGACAAACAAGGGAGGAAACAGAAACTCACACACATGGGCAAGTTCTGCTCTTCCTGAGCATGTGACTTCCTGCTTCCGACAGGACAACAGACTCCACGTTCTTCCTCAGTCCTTTGCACCAGTGGTTTTGCAGCCTCAGCCTCGCCTGGGACACACCATTGGTCCCTCCAGCCTCTGGAGCTCCTTAGACTGAGCAGCCACTGGTTTCTTCAGCTCTCCAAACTGCAGGAGACCAGAGTGCGACTGGCCGACCTCTGGTCACATGAGCCACCAGAAGTCCCCATTTACGACTATAAGTATATGGATGGCCTCCTGATTCTGTTCCTCTATCAACCCCTAACAGGTAGAGTGGGTGGCTTAGTTACAGCTTCTGTTCTGTGATGAAACACCATGACCAAAAAGCAAGTTGGGGAGGATCAGGTTTATTTAGCTTACATTCCCACATTGCTGTTCATCATCTAAGGAAGTCAGGACAGGAACTCAAAGAGGACAGGATCCTGGAGGCAGGAGCTGATGCAGAGGCCACGGGGTTGGAGGGAAACGGTGCTGCTTACTGGCTTGCTCCCCTTGGCTTGCTCAGCCTGCTCTCTTATAGAATCTAGGACCACCTGCCTAGGGATGGCACCACCCACCATGGGCTGGGCCCTCCCCCATTGATCACCAATTGAGAAAATGCTTTACAGCTGTGTCTCATGGAGGCATTTCCTTAACTGAGGTCTCTTCCTCTCTGATGACTCTAGCCTGTGTCAAGTTGACACACAAACCAGCCAGTACGACTGATCCCTTGTCAACTTGACACACAAAACATATCACTATTAAGCCACAAACCTTCCTTTCTTATTCATCCCCAAAATCTCACATTAAAATCATAAATAACCCTAAAAATCCCAGTCTTTAAAATTCCAGTCTCTTTAAAATATCCAATCTCTTTTAAAAGTTCAAGTCTTTCACCCGTGGGCTCCTTTAAAAATCAAAATTAAATAACTTCTTCAAGAGGCACCATCACCTTCTGAAGCCAGCAAAACCAAACCCAACAGTATAAATAACTCACTGTCCAATTGTCCGGGATTCACTCACAGTCTTCTTGACTCCTGCAAAGAGCTTGGGTCGCTTCTCCAGCTCTGGCTGGCTCCACTCCACTGCTGCTGCTGTTCTTGGTGGTCATCCCATGGTCCCGGCATCTCCAAAATGCTGGGGTTCTGTGGTAAACTGGACTGCACTTGTACCAATAGCCTCTCCTAGGCTCTCTTCATGGTGCCAAGTCTCAGCTTCTCTGCATGACCCCTTCAGTCCTGGGCCTTCAGTTGCTACTGAGGCTGAGGCTGTACCTTTACCAATGGCCTCTCCTGGCCTCTCACAGTGTCAAGCCTCAGCTGTTCTCCATGACCCCTTCATGCCTCCAAAACCAGTCCCACCTGGGTGACGCTTACACATTACCAAGTCTGGCTACCAGTGCAAGGTAAAACCTTGGCCACCTCTGGAAAACAGCTTCTCTGTGCTCTCGAGAAACAAATCCCAGATTTTCACCTCAGTAAAGCTGGTCTCTTTGTAATCATCACAAAATTTTTCAGCTCCAGCAACCAGCATCAAGTATCCCAGCAAAGCAAAATCTTGCTTTAGTAGTTCTGGTACCGTGTTAATTACAGTTGATTCTTCAGCCCCAGCTAACCAGAACTACAGAATTTTAATTCAAAATAACAAATGGCCCTGATAGAGTCTTTAAATTTCCCTCTGAAACTTTGCAAGCCAGGCCTCCATCCTCTGCACTTCTCTCAATGTTCTTATCTTCTAAGTTCTCATCCCACTGAGGTCTCAACACTCAATGGCTTTCCTAGCCCAAAGTTCCAAAGTCCTTCCATAATCCTCCCCCAGACATGGTCAGGTCTGTCACAGCAATACTCCACTCCTGGTACTAATTTGTCTTAGTTAGGGTTTCCATTTCTGCAATGAAACACCATGACCAAAAAGCAAGTTGGGGAGGTAAAGGTTCACTTGGCTTACACTTCCACATTGCTGTTCATCACTGAAGGAAGTCAGGACAGGATCCTGGAGGCAGGAGCTGATACAGAAGCCATGGAGGGTGCTGCTTACTGACTTACTTCCCCTGGCTTACTCATCCTGCTTTCTTACAGAACCCAGACCCTCAGTCCAGGGATGGCACCACCCACCATGGGCTGGGTTCCTTCTCCATTGATCACTAATTGAGGAAATGCCTTACGGCTGGGTCTCATGGAGGCATTTCCTCAACTGAGGCTCCTTCCCCTCTGATGACTCTAGGTTGTTGAAGCTGACACAAAATCAGCCAGTGCAGTGGGCCACAGACAAGCGCAGATTAGGACCTCCTGAGATTCTAGGATCAACCCATGATTTTTCTTGGTTGAGATTTAGGCCCCTCTTCTTAATTAGTCTCTTCAGTACCATCATGGGAGACATTCTCCACTAAGAAGAGGAGCCCACACCGTCCACTTTTCTAAGGTGGACTCTCGGCTCCTGTTAGAACCGGCTGTGAATTCTGGCAGCACCACAATCCTGGCTGATGGGGGCACAGAGAGGCGGGGCACAGAATAATGCCAACAGCTTCTTCCCACGCAGGAAAAAAAAAAAAAAAAGCACCTCATTTTTAAAATAATGATTAGCTGGTCTTCCCGAATATTTTATGATTCTATTGCTCTTGCTGGGGAGGGCAGTATGTCTTCCCCGTATGACTGTAGACAAATTCTACGAGTTCCTTACACTTCTCTCTTATTCTGTGTCATCTCAGAGACTCCCCTAGGTATATAAGCATAAGCTAGACCCAGTTCTGGTCCTCAAAGTCAGAGGTAAGAAATGGATGCACTAAAAAGTCACTCAAACGGGCCTCAGATAACACTAAAAAAAACCATGAAAGTCCAATAAGACAGTGCTACCTGGACGACCAACCACAGCCACCAGGAGTGTGGGACGCTGTGGAGTGGTGGTGGGGGGCATCTCAGGAGGAAGGAAGGAAAGAAAGCACAGGGCAGACACGGTGGTGCCCTCAAGAGTGAGCAAAAGGCAGTGTGTGCCGTCTCTACTCATCTCACCTGCGGGCCTCCTCCCTCCAACCCATCTCTGTACCGATCCAGAGCTGCCTCTCTAAAATGCAGTCCTCCTAAAGCCTTTGGGGCCGACTCAGCATGGTCTGAAAAACACTCAGCCATCTGGCCACCCTTACCTATCCAGTCTCAGCTTGACCATTCAACAGTTCTTGTTAGCCACACTTTGTTTGTTTGTTTGTTTGTTTGTTTTTTTCTTTCTTTCTTTCTTTCTTTTTTTTTTTGTTTTGTTTGTTTTTGAGACAAGGTTTCTCTGTGTAGTCCTGGCTGTCCTAGAACTCACTCTGTAGACCAGGCTGGCCTCAAACTCACAGAGATCCGCCGGCCTCTGCCTTCCGAGTGCTGGGATTAAAGGTGTGTGCCACCACCACTGGCTTTAGTTTATTTATGTTGTTGTTGTTTGTTTGTTTTTTGTTTGTTTGCTTGTTTCAGTTAGTCATAACAACTTCATTCCCATCACTAAGCCTAACTAACTCTACTTGGCCTTCTAAGACGTAACCAGGAGGTACCTCCATGGTAGGCTCTCGAAGCTAGGTTAACCATTTCCCTTCCATGCTTGTAAGTGTGCACCACAGCCGCACTGTAAGGACCTAGCCCTTGTCTCTCCCTTCTAAAGCACTGCAACCACTTCATAGCAGAGACTAATATGTGTGGAAGGATGGAGGAAGAATAGGATCATAAAAAAAACTTAAATGCAAGGAAGAATTGATAAAAGAGTCGGGGAGGAGAGATGGAAAACACTAGGGGAAGAGTCACATGGTGGGAACCAAGTAAAAACAGCTTTTTGGCAGTAGGCGCTTCTGAGAGATCGTCTAGAGAAACAGACACACCAGTTAGCCTTAACTGTCAGCTTGACACAATCCAGAGTCATCTGAGAGAAGAAGCCTAGACCGGGTTGGTCTATGGACATGGATATGAGGGAACCATCTTGGTGATTAATTGATACAGGCAGGCCCAGCCCACTGTGGGTAGAACCTCGAGAACCAAGTTTTCCTTGAGCAAGACTTGGGCTGTATAGAAAGCTGGCTAAACATGAGTGAAGGAGCTAGAAAGCCCAAGGCTCAGAGGGAGCCAGCTAGTAGCGTTCCCCGACAGTTTCTGCTTCAAGTTCCTGCCTTGATGTCCCTCAATGATGGACTGTCATCTGGCTTTATATCTGAGTTGTTTTAGGTCAAAGTATTTAATCACAGCAACAGAATAAAACTAGAACGCAAAGCAACTAATGGTTAAAGTGAGTTTCTCCACCACCACCTCCAACGCCCATGGATCTCTTTGGCACTCTATTGGAGGCTATGGGCCCTTCTCAAAATAAGAACATTAAATATATGAACTAAAATATAGAAAGTAATTACTAAAACTATTTAGAGCAAAATGATTGTGGTACAATATTTAAAACATTTTCCTATAGGCATGTGTGTGCATCTTCATTAATGTACTAACAAGATCTAGCAGTCACTCCAAAAACCACTACAATTTCTCAGGAGTGGTGAAAGAAAACACTTTAAGATACTTGCAATAACTGTCATGTTAGCACTACTGTGGTTTGTTACCACACCCTTGGCTAAGGGAAATGCTAAACTTCAGTTAGAGATCAGCAGTAGTATTTTTTTTCCCTTCCAAATCCAGGGCTCCCAGGTTAAGGAACACTAACCCAAATCACCACATTGGCAGTGAGGTCCTCGATCATTTTTTTTTTCCAGAGCAGTGTCAGGCCAATGAGGGAGGAAACATGAGTGGCAGTCTTTGCAGTCAAACACTGAAATGGCTTGTTTCATTGTAGAAACTGTGAAGGGTACAGGCATGGGAGATACCATCTCCTCATGACCCTGAAGGCGACGTCAGGAAGGCGGCTGAATCTCAGTTGAAGCGGTTCCTGAACGGTGAGCAACGGACAGGAGCTCAGGATGGGGAAGAGTTAGCATCGTTTAAGAGAGGCAGGGAGACTGCACAGGCCCTGGGGCCAGAACTTCAGGAAAAAGCCACAATCGATGCCTCAGGATTGGTTTTCTCCAAAAAATAACCATCAGTGCTTGGAATCAGACGTAGAGCGGAGTCTGTCTGTCTGACTCCATTTTTGCTTGTGAAGCTGTTTGGAGAAAAGAGCAAACACAGAATTTTTCTAGAGAGTGGGGAAGACAGAAACATCCAGAAACCTGCTCTAAAGGCAGCCTTTCTTGTTCAGATGAGAACTGACCTCAGGACCATGGAAGTCATCCAGTTTGCTATTTTCCTAAGTTGATATCGAGTATTGTCAACAGTAATTGATACCTAAGGTAGCCTCAAAAGTAAATAATCAAAAATACGAAGAAGAGACAATAGGTGCAAAACTGAAGAACACATTGGGTCAGACCCAACAGTTATTAAATGGAACATCAAAAAAAGGGAGGCCACCTGGGTCCCTAACAACTGCCCTTTTCTAGCCAAGGACAAAGAATCGGCTCTAGCTGGCTGGTAAGGTCAGCACCTCAAGAGCCTGGAGCGAAGGGAACCAGAGGAAAGCTGTGTAGACATGCAAAATTCCATTTAAATCCTGGCATCAGTCCCCCCCCCCACCGAAAGTGGGGATAATTAAGTCATTAGAGAACTTTATTCAAGCCCCCTCTCCTCTTAGAAATGGTCCAGATCTATTGATAGTTAATTTTATCCCCCAGAACCCAGACCAAGATAGGTGGAGTTGAGAGAAAGTCCACTGACGGCACATAGGTAAGAGAGACTGTGGGTTGGGAAGTCTGGAATTCTCAGGCAACACTTTATACTCTGAGAATGGAGCTCATAGGGGTCTCTGGGCTCTGGCAGAGCCTAACGGACGGATTTCTCCACCGCTGAAGTCACGCCACTGCCAAATGTTCACACTGCACTGTTTATCTTCCTTTCCACTGGAGGAGCTCAGAACTATCTTTCCAGAAGTGACCTCTGCCAGGCTCAGAGCAGCTCTGTGTTGTTATCAACCCACATTCCCAAAGAGTAAAGGGATTAACTCAAGGTCACCTAGCCCTTCTGAGGCTTGGGTAACACTAATGACTAACCTTGTGTCTTATCGTTCATGCTCCTATTTATCTCAACCTGTGGATTCCTGGGAAATTGCACACACAAAAAAAAATTGTTTCCAAGAGCATTCAAGGTTATCCCTGGTGGAGCTCACTCATCTGGAATTATCAAAAGATCTAGCACAGTGGTTAAGGAAAAAAATTTCCCCAAGCTTCACAGCTCAGGTTTCTAACAGCACACCCACCGGATTCTTGGAACAGTGTGGTTGGAACACTATATATAAACTCTGGGAGTTACTGCTCCACAGGAATGTGAAATCCCGTCAACCCTCAGCTTTTGGATAACCCCAGACCTCAGGGATCAAGTGCCCATGGAGGCACAGGTGTACTTTGCTCCAAAAAGTGCTCTTCAGAACCTCCCCGTGGTTCACAGCTCACTTTGGAAATTAACAACCCCTGGGTCCTCTCCGTTTAGCAACCAGTTTGTGCTGTGGAAATGCAAACAAGACAGACTCCTGCTCCTCTGAGGCCAGCTCCCGGCTAGAGAGCCACTGCCAGGCGCTCCCCAGAGGGGATTTCAAGAGGACTTTATTCAAGTTTGGCACACGTTCCCTACCCAGACCAGAACAGAGGGTTCCCATCCAGCAGCTGTGAACTCTGACTCACCTGCCTGTAGGAGAATTTCTAGCCCCTTGTGACAGAGTATTTAACAAGGGCCTGAGGAGCAGGCTTGCTCTGTCTGAGTCTCTGAGAGACAGCTGTTCAGGGGAGGAAAGGTGAAGAGGTGAGGGCAGGTGAAGAGGTGAGGACACACCTGGATGGTCCACCTTCTATTGTCTTCTTCCTCTTCACCCCACTCTCCCACCCCACCCCCACCCCACTCCACCCCAGGCTCACTTCTCCCCTGCATCCGCAACTCCGCCCCCCACTCCCGTCCCCCCTCCTCCACCCAGGCTCTGGTGCTCATTTTCTCTGGAGCCAGGGTCCCCAGAAGAGGTCATACCCACACTCATGCCTATGGACATTTGCATTTGTTGTCTTCTTGCTTTTAAAACCAGTTACTGTGTCTCTGGGCTTGGCTTCTGCCTACAGCCAGGGTCACCTTGATTGTACAAAAGCACCCATGAGGTAGATGAGCGCCTCATTCAACCCTCATCAGAGAAGCTGCTTCTTGCAGTAGGTGGGTGTTAGCACAGAGCCCCACGACCTGACCCTGTGCAGAGAGAAAGACTTGGAGCGCTCGGTCCTAAACAGGGTGCCTCCATCAAACCCCTCCCCTCAAGGCTCAGGGATCTATGTGGAAGAGGAGCAAGATTTTAAGAGCCAAACGTGGCGGATGACTCCAAGGGACAGTGTCTTCCAGACACAACCAGACTCATAGGAACTCACAGAGACTGGACATGAGTTCAGCCCACATGTGACAGGACACATGAAACCTGCCGATGCTCAAGCCAGACGAAACCCCAGCACTGAGAAGAGGAAGTGGACACCAAGTCCCACCCCTAACCAGGAAGCTACTTGTAATTGATAGCTACTGGGAAAGGGAAAATCTGCTTTCTACAATGGAGTGCCCTTGGGTTTATCAACCACACCCAGGCAGGCTCTACACCCAGGAAATTGTTGGCCAACACAGAACAGAATCCATGTTGTTTGGGGGAAGAGCGGGGCTTTGGTTTCATTTTGTTTTCTCTTATTGGGTTTTTTCTTTGTTTTTATTTTATTTTATTTTGTTTTTGATAGAAAGAAAGAACCAAGTAGAGTAGATAGGGAGGTGAAGAGGATCTGGGAGTCAGTTAGGGGAGGAGAAAGGCATGATTTTGTATGAAGAAACAATCTCTTTAAACGCCCATGAGACCTTGTGGGTGAAGATCTCAAGTGGAATTAAAAGAAAGAATCAAAGGAGGGGGGCCAGCTGCTGTGCAATCCACAGAATCTGAGCTGCTGAGTGACACCACCATCGCAGTCACGTAGTAACCCAGTCACACGCAGCACAGACTACGGAACTAAAGAGCCCAGTGGTCAAAGGGGACCAACCCCATTTCAACATCTGCCCTTGTGAAATAAGGAGTTGCTTGAAGACTCTTACAAAATGGTTGCTGAATATGCATATGGGCTTCTAAGAAAGGAGTAAGTACAGTTGGCGCCTCCCACTCAGCCACTGCCCTGCCAGAGGCATGTGTGGCCAAGAGGTTGCGTTGACTCCTTAAGGCCACGGCCACATCTGGTGTGCCAGTCACTCCCATGAGCGCCTCATTTATTTTCTTATTCCCATGAGGCAGAAGGCCTGGTGAAGACATTCATGGTCACAGCGTTTACACTGCAGTCCCTGGACCCCACCCACTCCATCTACTCTCACCCCACCTGAGTTTCAAAGCCCCCCACCCCAGCTCTCCTCGCTTCTGCAGCCCAGCTTCTCCCTCTGCTGACATCCCATTTGTCGTCTTGTACAGCTATTTTCAACCAGCTCAAAACATACCCTCTGGAGAGAGAAGGGAGGCACACACGACTCAGAAAGTTCGGAAACATAGAAAACTCATGAGGCCCTTCGCTGAGTTACAGACCCGGGAAACAATCTGGAGGAGAGGAGATCTTCCGATCTTGTGAGTTGTACAGAGAATTCCAAGGTTGCAGTTTTCCTGAACTGCCATCCCTGCTAGTGTGGGTTTTTCGATGTCACCCCCCTAAACCATGTCACCCTTGTTTGTAGCAGGAATCTTTAAAGTTCTTATTAATAAAATCAAACCCAGAGCCAAGTTATTGGGGTGAATACTGGAAAGTCAGAGAGACAGAACAAGCCACAGCTAAGC
Source organism: Peromyscus maniculatus bairdii (assembly GCF_049852395.1). NCBI lineage: Eukaryota > Metazoa > Chordata > Mammalia > Rodentia > Cricetidae > Peromyscus > Peromyscus maniculatus. The sequence continues at coordinate 125,473,703 of NC_134856.1, forward strand.
TCACCTGGCCAACTTCTCCGATGATCCTATGTCCTCAAACTGGAACCCAGATGGAGTCCCAGGTTGCCAAGCTGTTCCCAGTGCTTGCTTGCCTCTGGTTTATTCCTCCACGGACATTTCCCTATTCTGCCTTTACCAGTTTGTTTCTGAAAGTCAGTGTAAGGAAACGACCCCCCACCCCCAAGGCCATGTTATTCCTCACTTCTTCATGCTTTTATCATCATTGGTTCTCCTTGCTGATTGGACAAAGAACACCCATCCCTTAGCCTAGCCTTTGACCACATGACCAGAGGAGCCCACACTGGTGCTCCCTTCCCTGGCCAGGTCCTGCCTCCACACCGAGCCACAACTGTGAATGCTCTCATCAACCCTAGAAACTCCCTGCGCTGCATCCCCCTCCTTCCTCTTCATCCAAGTGCTACTCCTATTTCAAAGTCTAGCCCAACTCTCATCTTGTCCCTGCCTGTGTGATAAGCGCTCGGAAAACACTGACATCATCTCAGACTCTGGGATAAGTCCTCAAAGAGCTCACTCCTTCCAGACACACTCAGGAGGGGAGCAGGGCCACCCTACAGAGGGAATCATTTGAGCCATGTCATAAGCATCCACTTCCTCCATACGTCTACCTTCTGGACCATCCTAGCGAAAGGTGTCATGTGACTCACGGTTTGGCTTTTCTTCTTTTTGTCTGCCTCGAAGACCTTCATACCTATCATATGCAATGGCTTTTTTCTCACAGGTTGACATGGGCAGATCTGGTACTGGCCTGGCTTCTTGCTTCCCTCCTGGTTTGAGATAAACTGGGTGGGACAGGATGGTTTATGCTGATGGCATTTTTTAACTTTGATATCTTTATGAGCAGACTTTCCTTTTTTCATTTAAAAAAAAAAAGAGCATTTTCTTAAAACACCTGAATTTAAATACCCAAAAACATCACACCAGACACTATGGCTAAAATAAAATGCAGCTGTAATTTCCTGATGGAAAAACAAATATCAAGAGCAACTCTCTCTCTCTCTCTCTCTCTCTCTCTCTCTCTCTCTCTCTCTCTCTCTCTCTCTCTCTCTGTCTTTCCCCTCTTCCCCCAATATCTCATATAAGGCCAGGCTAGCCTTGACCTTGACCCCTTGACTCTCCTACATCTACCTCCAAGGTTCCATGATCACAGGCCTGTGCCATTGTTCTTATTTATTTACTTACTTGCTTATATAACCACTTAATTATTTTTTTTTTCTTCAAGACAGTCTAACTTACAGCCCAAGCTAGCCTCAAACTCACTATTTGGCTTCAAATTTAGGATTCCCCTGCCTCAGCCTCCATCTCCTCTGGGGTAATGGAGAGGGAACCTAGGTCCTTGTACATGCTAGGCAAACATTCTACCATTAAGCCAGCACCCCCCCCCCCCCCCCCCCCCGCCCTTACCCCTTCTCCTCCTTCTGTTTATTTGAAGCAGTATCTCACTAAGTTTCCCAGGCTGGCCTTGAACTTACTCTGTTGCCCAGAAAGACTTTGAACTTGGCCGGGCATTGGTGGCGCACACCTTTAATCCCAGCACTCGGGAGGCAAAGCCAGGCAGATCTCTGTGAGTTCAAGGCCAGCCTGGGCTACCAAGTGAGCTCCAGGAAAGGCAAAAAGCTACACAGAGAAAACCTGTCTCGAAAAACCAAAAAAAAAAAAAAAAAAAAAGAACTTGGAATCTACCTGCCTCTGCCTCCTAAGTAGCTGGGATTATGCACTTGCAAACATTCATTCTTATTTCATACATGATTAAAGTATCACTCTGAAAACCACCTAGGCTGCTGCCCCTCAGAATCCAGTCTCTTCCAGAGTAACAGGACCCTTTCCCATGGGGCCATCACCCACCCTCTTTCAGTTAGCTACAAGCCCAAGACTATTACCGTCCATCGGATACAAGCGGAACACTCATGTGCGACTTATGGGTGGAGTCTACAGTCAGTTGACATGCCATCCATCGTGCTCTGTCTTGATGGTTAACGTAAGTGGATATTCAGCCCCTACAAGCCTGCTGAAGTCCAGGGCGAAGCTCGTGAGAGGGTGGAAGGTGGATCAACAGCCAAGCAGAAAGAGAACGGTCCTTCGCTTCTATACAGTGTCTGCACTGGCCATGGAAGGCCTGCCCCCAGACTTCGTTCTATGAGACAGAAATAGGTATTTACTAACAGGATGGCTGGAGGGATGGCTCAGTGGTCAAGAGCCCTGGCTGCTCTTCCAGAGGTCCTGAGTTCAATTCCCAGCAACCACACTGTGGTTGGCAACCATTTGTAAAGGGATCTGACTCCCTCGCCTGATGTGCGTGAAGACAGAGCATTCATATACATGAATAAATACATCTTTAAAAAATATTTACTAGCAGCCGCTGTCATTCGTGGTTTTCCGCTAATCCACCAGACACTCTTCCAAGTACTGGGGATGCAGAAATCAGAAACACAGAGGCCCTGCTCTTATGAAGCCTGCATTCCAGGGTAGGCCAGAGACAGCCACCCCACAGTGTGTAGGCTGCTGAGAATCGTGAAGAAAGCAGAACAGGACCCGTAAGGATGGCGGGACACCTAGGCAGGTGTTCCTTCTGGGCATGGGGTTGGGGCCAGCACAATTCCCTGAGGCAGGAACATACTCATTATGTTCTGGGAATAACAAGAGACACAACACAGGCCCATCAGGGGCAGAGCATTTACAGGCAAGGTCAGGGAATTAAGAAGGAACAAAATTAAATAGGCACTTCAATTTTTTTAGTTTCACTTTTTGAGACAGGGACCCAGTGTAGCTGAAGTTGGCCTTGAATTCCTGATCATCGCCCCCCCCCCCCCCCCCCCCCCGCCCCGCCTCTACCTCCCAACTGGATTCTAGATATCAGCCACCACACAGGGTTTCCAATAGGGGTTTCTAAGGTATGGTGAGCACTTTGGTTTCGTGCTGAATGAGCAGAAGGAACATGCGTTTTCAGCTCACATCTTTAAAGAATCCCTCTGCCTGCTGTGGAATAGGGGTTCAGGGACTGGGTTCAGAGCTGATGTAATAATCCAGCAGAATCTATTGGTGGCCTGAACCAGGACGGCAGTAAAGAAAACAGGGAAGAAACCAAACGTGCCCCCCTCACCCTCCGCATCATCTGCAAGGCTGAGCTTCCCGGGTTTGTCCAAGTCAGGCATGTGGCCAAGGACAAAAAGCACGTCTCCTCGTTAGTCTCCTTGTGCCCATTTCACAGATGAAAATGAAAAAATAATTTGCCCAAGATGACACAGCAAAGAAAGCCAGAGCCAGAAATCAAATCAGGATGTGTTTGATTTGAGAGAATACCCTCTCTCTCCCCCGCTCCTGGCCTCCTGCTCACTTGGACAATCTCCAGCTGCATCACATGGAAATACCATAGGTCAAGATATCCAGATCCCACAAGCCTGGCCCCCACACAAAACAGAAACAGGACAGAGAGGAGACTGCTGAATTAGTACCACACACTTGTGGCTTAAATAACCCTTCCTTCCACGTGAAGCATGAGACCAGAGCCCAGCCCCAGGACACAGGTGAACACTTGACCCCAGCAGCTGGCTTTACTAATTGTGTTCTGGTAACAGCCCAGGATTGCTAAAACCTGACTAAATGGTTTTCTCTTGGGCAGAGGCTGCCAGGCAATTCGTCACCACAGATTACCCAAAGGGTCAGAGTACTAAAGTCAGAAGCCCACTATGGAGAAGACTCAAGAAATAGTATGTTTCAAGTGGTCAAATTATTTTTTATCATAGCCTGACCCAGAAATATTAAGTTTGATGTTGGGGGAAGATTTTCGATTAGCAGCGTCCATGAGTTCAATCCTTAGTCTACTTGGAATTTTCTGCCTGGGAAGCTTTCTCAACATGACGTAATAGTGCAAGTCTATTTGTGGGGGAGCTTTTCAGACTAGGCACACACACACACACACACACACACACACACACACACACACACTTTCACACACATGGACACGCATGCACGCATGTATACCACTGCAAGTAGTCAACCATGACCCTAATATAGTTTTTAAACTTTTCAAAAACATTAGAGTAATGCTTCACTAAAATTTTCTAACATAAGATATTTTAATAGGAACCAAGTTTCCTTTCCTCATTCTCAAATTTCCTATTACCAAAATTAAAAAAAAAAAAAAACACACATTATGTCAATCTGCTCCTCTCTCTCCCCTCCCCCCTCTTTCCTTTCCTCTCCCTTCCTCCCCTCCCTCCCTCTCTTCTGGGTAGATCTTCTGCTGCGCAGCCTCAGAGACCCCCGAGGTCTGGCTGTTAAGAACACCAGTTTCCAGCTGACGGCTCACTCTGGAAGAGAATGAAGGATAACTGACATCACAATTTATTGCCCCAAAAACAACCTTCTCAACTCAGAGCAAAACCATAATTCGGGGTGAGAAAGACACCCCCTGCTAACTGACTGTGAAAGAGTGTGGTTTACAATGCGTGCCCCTCCCAGCAGAGGCTCTTGGCAGTCACAAATACAGGTTGTTATGTATTCAGGGGGCAGGCTCAGAGGAGCAGGAGAGAGTTAAAAGGACATTCTGCATGGGAAGTGTACCTCTTTCCAGCACATTTACCCCATAAAGTCAGAGCACTAAGAGCTCCTGGAAAATTCCCCACTAGGGAACCAAACTTGTACCATGGTAATGACAGACTTAGTGTTTCTCTCTGTCTCTGTCTCTGTCTCTGTCTCTCTCTCTCTCTCTCTCTCTCTCTCTCTCTCTCTCTCTCTCTCACACACACACACACACACACACACACACACACACACACAGTCCCTTGCCCACTGAAACCTCCTCATCACTATTATAGCTTCCAGGAAGGTTTTTCCAAGGTTGGGGGAAAAAAAACTAAGACAGATTTAAGTCGCCAACCTGACCTGGCAGAGCTAAGTGCTTTTAAATAGTATTAGGTTCTTGTTTTCAGGAAACTGTCAAACCTTAAAGCTAAAACAACACTCTGAGATAAGCAGGCTACTGAGAGCATGCCTCCCTGACACTACCAGAAGAAAGGCCTAGTAGAGACCACAGGGGCCTTCAAGAAAGGAAAAGGAGGGTGTTCAGGCATCCACAGGACCAAGGAAGCCCAGGCAGAGAATCACCTAGAAAGGACCTCTGCCCTGAGGGATGTGATCAGGACCACTGACCCCACTCCCCAGGCCTGGAACACTACTGAGATGTTTATCTTAGTCCTTCCACCAAAGCCAGTGCCCCTGATGCAGAAACAACAGCTCTCGATTTCACCTAGGACAGATGTGGTTTCCAAACAGAATCAACCTTAAGCCTTTCCAGGAAATTGGGAATTGATTACTGGAGAATGGCCGCATCTCAGGGGAGAAATGAGTTGGTTCAGTTTTCTGCATAAAGGTGGGGTTTTTTTGTTTTGTTTTGTTTTTTGTTTTTTTGGAGACACAAATGTGTGTACCCAGAGTGCACTAGAATTCAAACAATCTGCCTCTTAGTAAGGAACTTAGACTCTGAGTCTCCTATGGTCAAGCAGTTGGAATAGTTACAATGACTTGCTGTGAACATGACCTGTAATGACTTACCAAAGTGCCTGGAATTAAGCTACATGGGTACTTAACACAGGGAGTCACCTCTTATGCTGCAAACTAAAGGTGAATTCCTCCAAACGCAGACACATGACTCTCTGGGAGCCAATAAAGCCAAGGGACGGTTGGCTTTGCAGAAACAAGTGTGAGAAGAAAATTCTACGAGCATGGACCATTCCTGTCAAGATGACCCAGTTAAGCCACGTGCCTATAATCCCAATAGCTGGAAGGCTGAGGCAGGAGGATTTTGAGCTCTAGGCCAGTGTGGACTATATTTTTAAAGGGGGGTGGGGGTGGGAAAGAGGAGAAAGAAGCAGCTGCTGCCAATCATACAGGGGAAAGCAGAAGGGATCACTAACAGACTGTTGGCCACGCCCATAGGTCTGGGGCCCCCGCGGAAGAGGCCCACCAGAAGCCTTGAGGTAAGAAAGACAGCAAGCAGTTGGAAAAGTCTGAAAATTAAGTCAAGGGGTACATCATCCACTTTGGCCACTGCATTAGTGGCTTTTCTCCTGGCTGTAAGCAAACACCTGGCAAGAAGCAACTCATGGCGGGTGGGGAGGGTGAGCTCAGTTTGAGGGAATACAGTCCATCATGGGCCTGAAGGCGTGGGAGCAGAGGCGTGAGGCAGCTGGCTGCATGGCTTCCACAGTTCGGGAATCCGAAAGAGGATGGGAAGCGGGCCAGGTTCTGTACCCTTAAGGCCAGTCACTAGTGACTCATTTCCTGTGGGGACATGTCACGTCAAATGACTAGAGTCTCTTGTTCCATCCTGGAGTAAATGGGACAGGTATAGAGTGCCGAAAGGAAGGCAAGTGTGGGGAGGAACCGAGACAGGTTTGGGATGAAGGTGGGAAGGGGAGGCTAAGAGAGAGCAGGGGTGTGGGGAGATGGGCTTGCTGGAAGGAATTCTGGCAACAGGCATGAAGGTTCCTTAAACTAATTGCAAAAAATAAGCCAAACATATTGTGCACTATGGACTCTTTCTTGTGATGCTCAATTTCTGTCCCAGATGCTGAGAGGAAGGGGTGCATGTGTCTACCATCACCCCTTTTCAGGATTCAGGGGGTCGGAGAAGCATGGTTTCCTCATCGTGCAGCTTTGCTGAGCCTCAGGCCAGGCTCTCCGCACCGCAGATTGCTTTCTCTAACCACCTCACTCACCACGATCGATCACTCGGATGGGGAAACAGGTACACTCCCGCGTCCACCGAATAGGGTCCTGGGCTGGTCACACATCCAAGTTGTCAGCAGTGATTTCCTGGTCTCTAGCCCAGCCCAGCAGGCTAAGCTGAGGATGGTGTGGAAAGTGAGGACAGGGGCAGTGGCGTGGTCCCTCCAGAGTTTAGGGGCACAGTCATGCTCGGAATGGGCAGGCCACCCTGCAGGCCTTCAGACCTTTGAAGAACAAAGCACACACAGATATGAGGTGACTAGGAAGGGGTACAGCCTTCGGTTCTTCTGAAAAACGGGGAATGCTCAGCCATTTGTGGCATTTTTAGACTTTCCCTAATGTAAAACAAAGGAAGCTAAACCTGGGTACTTGCCCCAGAGAGGGCCATTCCATGGCCCCAGAACCAAGCAAAACGGTGACTTGTTAGCCTCCAAGAAAATACCGACTCAATTTTCCTTCTTCCTGCTGCGGGACACACAGAGCTGATGAAGCCCTGGCCCCGTCACCTACGACCCACACACATCATCATGTCATGGAAAACACAAGTCTGGATGTCAGAGAGGAAGGTGGAAGAGGAAACTGCCAGGTCAAAGTGACTGCCTGAGAAGTCGGATTACTCGACATGTTTAAAGCGTTATTAGCCAGTCTGGAGGTGGTAGGTTCAGAGCGAGAGTGGGGGAGGGGTCCAAAGAGCTTTAGGAAGAGAAGGGGCTTTGAGCTTGAGAATCCCTCCTGGAGTTTTACTGAAATGCTTACAAAACTCCGGGTGCAAGTCAAGAGAGGCCCCGATTCAGCCAGGCAAACCTAGAAGGGGGCGTGGAGGAGAGGTTAATTGTGGCCGTCAGAGATGAGTGGTTACATGGGGAGATTCATTTAAAATTAACGAGGCATTGGTTGCATTTTATAAGTCTTCCTAGGTAGCAAGTTCATAAGGGAAAGGGGTAGAAACAGAATGGCTGGTTTAACACTTACTGGCCAACCCTCCAGCCAAACAGGCACCCACTGGCTCTTTCCGTCACAATAACACAAAAGCTCACAGGTGCCCTGAGCCCAGAACAGGAGAGGGATCCCACTAATGTGCATGCATCTGGGGCCAATTTACAACTACACAGTGTTCCCAGGGACAGGTGACCATAGGAAGCTCTCAGGACAGACCAGACTGCAACTTGAGATTGAACAATGTGCTCTGGCCTCCGTAGTTACATTTTGTAACTACAAACTACAAATGTACAACTACATTTTGTAGTTACATTTGGTAACTACAAAAATGTGATTGTTTTAGTCAGGGATGGGCTGTGTGTATGATAGTAGTCCCCTAAGATTATATTGCCTAGTAATGTCGTAGCCATCTTGATCTCAGCCAAAAGACTGGGGAAGGGCCAGTGAGAGGCACTTGTATGTGGTCCTGAAAACCTGAGTTCAATTCCCAGATCTCACAAGGTGGCATTGGCAGGAGAGAACTGATTCCCAAGAATTTTCCTCCAAAACACACACACACACACACACACACACACACACACACACACACACACACACACATTTTTAAGGCCAAGAAACAATATCACAGCCATCTTAATTCATGTAAGTACACACTGTGATGTGCACACAAGGGTGAAATGTAAAAAAATTGCCCCTATCCTTAAACAATCCATGATGGCTTCGGTCTATTATCACTGCCCTTGGAGTTAGAAACAGCATGAATGCCTCACTTCAGTAATGCCAGTAATTACTTGGCATGGATGCTTCTAGAAAAGCACAGATGGTTCTAGAATCTGACTTGGAAAAGGGCTGGGGTGGACCATCTCTGTCAAGGTCATCCTTGGCTACTTATTATAGAGTTCTAAGCCATTCTGAGATACACACGGGCCAGTTTCAAAATTAAAATTCAGTAAAAATACAATGTCATTCCACCTCTCTCTTTTAATATAAACGTTGGCCAGAGCCAGCAGACAGCAACTCAGAACCATCAGCAACGAGACATCAGACAAGCAGCCTTGGCCTCAATGCCACAGTGCGGGTAATGACACCTAGCTGTTCTCATGAAATCCACCCATGAAGAAATCTGAAGTCATGGAGGAAGAAAGCTGACAGGAATCAGCCAGCCCCTCCCTCTCTTCTCCAAAGGAAAGAACCTGCAGAGCTGAGGGAACACCCACCCTGCTGTGGGGAGAGGCAGAGATGAGCAATTTGGAGGAGACACCAGGCTCTTGGCAGTGAACCACAGACACAGAGAAACATACTCCCAAGCTGGGTTCTGGGACACACTGTCTTCCCCTGAAGAAGGTGCTACCAGGATGCTGCACAATAGACCCTGTGGCCAAAAAAACCTTCTCTATTATTACCTTTCCACCCCACATTTTTAGCCTCCAGGAAAAGAGGTGGGGCGAGTTCTCCTCTTCCTCTTTTCTTCTCCTCTTCCTCATCTCCCTTTTCCTCACCCCCCCCACCCCATTTCTTCTTTCCCCTGCCTCTTCACAAGGGTAGCTCAGAATAGGTCTTTGAGGCCACATGACTCAAGGCATGATGCATACTGGGGTTGTCATTCTAAGTGTAAATCTGGAAAGAACAAGAATTGAGTCAAGGAGGCCACATAAGAAAGAGGCTTTGTCTTAGCTGTCTAACACGGGGAGCTGTGTAGGAGCAGCAGGGAGTCATGAGGGGGGCTGTGTTTTCAGACGCATGAATGGACTCATCCAAGGGCAGAGCTGTAAGGGCTGCAAGACCAGAAACCATTATGAGAGGGCTGCCAAGGGCTGACAGCCTGGCTCGGCAGCCCTCCAGTGCACCAGGGGGCGAGGGGAGACAGGAGTGTGTGTGCACCTGGGGGTGTGCTGAGACTGTGGGGGCAAAGATGTCAGACACCCCCTTCCTTTGGGATCTGAGGAAGGGCCAGTCTGTGCTTTGCTTGTGGACTAAATGCCACCATTGAGATGGCTCTTCTCTTTAAGAAAATGAATGTTTCCATTGTCAACCATGTTGGGCCATAAAGAGTGGGTAGTCACAGACTGAGGGAGGGAAGGACCGTCTGCTTTGCAGGGCAGGGACCCAGGAAAGGTCCTGGAGAGTCTTCCATGAACACGTAGTAAAAGGAACCATCGAACTTGGGTAAAGCAAGACCCAGAGCCAAATTTAGGGCCTTGAGTAAATCCACTGCTGGGGTGAAAGAATTCCAAGTAAGGACATGACCTGGAAATTCCATGGAAAGAGAGAGAAGCAGAGCAGTAAGTGGAGCTGGTGCACATATCCAGTGTCAGTGACATGGCCCTCCCAGGATAAGCTTGTGGAAAAAGCCATTCATTGAGGACATCCTAAATATATAGGGAACCCTTCTAGGACCCTGACCTTCTTCCAGTCTGGATGGCAGGCACTCTCACGGTGACTACAGTCTGAATATTACAAGAGATGTGACTTACTAAACGGATGAAATGGAGCCTCGCACCCCTCAGGTTTTACTGTATAGTTGGTCTGTGTTCCCATGATCCACTCCACGAGTAGCCCTTAGGTTTTGGTTGGTGCTGCTGTCTGCTTGTAGGGCAGGGGGAGCAAAGTTAATCTGAACTCAGAGAGTTTCCAGTGGAAGGCCCAGCAGCTCTTGCTATCTTCTAGTCCACGGTGACAGTTCCAGCAGTCAAGCTGCTTGCTGGAACTTGGATCCAAAGGCCCATGTGTTAAAGGCATGGTCCCCAGGAGGGCAGCTACTGGGAAGTGGTAGAACCCTTGTGGCCAGACCAAGTGAAGGTTTTAGTCATTGGAGAGATGTGTCCTTGAGAGTGATTGTCCTGCCATGGTGTCTTCTCTTCTTCCCTGACCATCAGGTGACCAGTTTTGTTCTCCTACCCAACTCCAGCCATGCATGCGGTCCTGCCTCATCATAGACCCAAAAGCGACAGGGCCATGGACTGAAAGCTGTTAAACTGTGGAACCAATAAAACCCTTTCTCTTCTTGAGTTGATCAGCTCAGGTGTTTGTTATGGTGGTAGAAAGCTGGCTTAACACACTGCCAGAGAAAGCTGAACTCGCAAGCTAAGAGCTGGCTTGATTCAATTCAACATGTTAAAATCCCTGCCTCAACCCAGTTCTCTGGGTTTTATTATATATGATCAAGTGCATTTGAATGAAACTGTCTCCAAGTCCTCATTTTTATTTCATACTGACAATATTATTTTTATCAAGCTCATATTTCAAGAAGAGCTATTATTCTCCGGCTTTCCTGAACCAGGGGAAATTATCTTGTTCCTTCCCTTGAGCGTGAAAGAAATCCTTTCCATAACTAATGTTTATCGTCGGCACAATTTCTTTTGGGGGAAAAAGAGAGAGAGAGAGAAAGAAACCTTGACATAGAAGGAAAAAGAATATCTGTGTTGGGATGCTAGAAAGCCACCAAGAGAAGCTTGGGGGAGGGGCTCCGTTCACAGAAGTTCTGTCCTCTGCTCTCTCCTGGGGATGGACAACTGGCCCTGGATGGATGGCTGTGTGGCCAGCCTTTAACACTTTCACTTCTGAATCGTGAAAGGCTCTCTGACAAAGGGCAGGGATAGCTTGAAGAACAAGGGGTTGGGAGGTTAGTCAGGGCTTTCTGGAACAATTCAAGCAATAGGATGTGCACATATAATTAGGAAGAGGGACAGAGGCAGATGAGATTTCAAAGAAGCAGCTCACGTGATTACAGGGCTGGGTAGCCCCAAATCTAGAGGTCAGATCAGCAGGCTGGAAATTCCAGAATGACTTGGAGCACAGTTCCTCCTTTTCTGGGAAACTGTCCTTTTGCTCTTAATGCCCACATTGAATGTGTGGAGGCCACCCACATACTCAAGGACAAATCTGAAGCCAACTGATGGCTGATGCTAACATCTGTGAAATACCTTCCCAGCGTCTCCTAGATGAGTGTTTGACTACATAATGGAGTAACATCTGTTAAGAATTTAAATATAAAATGTCTCCAAGAGCCGGGCAGCAGTGGTAGACACCTTCAAGGTCAGCATGGTCTACAGAGAGAGATCTAGGACAGCCAGGGCTACACAAAGAAACACTGTCTCAAAAACCCAAATTAAAAAAACAAATCAAACAAACAAACAAAAATGTCTCCATGAACTCATGTGTTTGAATGCTTTGTTCCTACCTGGTAGTGCCATTTTAGAAGATTGTGGAACCATCAGGAGACGGAACCTCACTGAAGGAAAGGGATCACTAGGAGGGGTCCTTGAGATTTGTAGTCTGGCCCCACTTCCTTCTACTCTCTAATAATTGACTGCAAAGACAACATGACCTACTGCCTCATGCTCTTACCAACATGCCTCCTGACCATGATGAGTTGTATCCCTTAAAACTGCAAGCCACAACAATTCTCCCTCCCTTAAGTTTTCTTTTAAGTATTTAACCACATCAAGGAGAAAGGTAGAGACACCATACATGCTCAGCCAAGTGGACACAGAAAGCTAATCTACCAAGGGAGTAGGAAGGGAGGTGTTCAGGAGTAGTTTAATATTTTAAATGGTAATCCCAGTCTCATCCCTAAATAAAGTGTCTATAAAAATCTCACAGTCCCATGTGGGTGCCATTACGCTTTTCTTCTGGATTGAAATAAATTCTGGTGAGGATTCCTGGAAAGGGAAAGAAGAATGGAAATAAAGAGACACAAAAGGGGACTGGGGAGCAGTGCCTAAGAAACTTCTCTGCAGCATCTAATATGGAACTTCTGAGTCCCTGTGGGGGAAGCTGATCTTCACGCTGAGAAGACCAAGCCCACTGTGGTTGCATGGAAACAAGAACTTCCAGTCACCGAGGACCCACCAACTTCTTACAAAGCACCCTTAACAACATTGAGAAGGCGACCACCACTATGCTCCTCTACAGATGGGTAAACTGAGGCATCAGAAGGCCAAGCAGTTGCTTCAGCACCGCCCACACAACTAATGGGAGAGCTAGAATGCAAACCTAACTCAGCTCAACTCAAAATCCAGACTTTCTGCAGACATATATAGGAGCAAATAGATGTGCTGTACAGAGTAGACCTGGGGTCTTGAGTACCCTGCTTTAGGCTGTATGATAAAGGGGCCTGAGAAGCATCAGAAATGTTAGTAGAATGGAAGAGCAGGTTCCATTGCTAATAATTTGCTTCACAGCCAACCCCAAGTCACTGTAGATAGTTAATTTTCCAGAAGATAATGAATCCCTAGTTTTGTTTTTCTCCTGCCTAACTCTGAACTTCCATCCAGTTCCATAAGGCCAGTGCTGAAGTTTGTAAGGGAATGCAAGGTAATATTGGGTGTGCTAATGAACACAACTGTATTAATGATGTCACACAGAACTACAGAGGTTCTGTATGTGTTCTGCTACTGACTCATTTTGAATGACGTTCTCCTTTGCCCAAAGCAATAATACTTTGATTGCAAACTATTTCCCTCACCAATACACTCCTTCCCACAGAGAACAGCTACCATGGAAATCCATGCAATAGATTCATTTTTGTGGCACTGCGTAGCAAAGCTGACAACATAATTTTGATATTTGGTAAAAGTACGTCTTTGTCTACCTTCATGAGAAGACTTGCTTAGTAGCAGTTTTTTCTCAAATGCTGTGATAGCACATATTTTCTGCTGATATCAAAAATGGGGGTGAGGGATTTTTGTCTTGGTTTATTTGTTTGTTATTTATTCATTTTATTGTATGCAACTTGGACTCCTGAATGTGTTTTCACAAAGCTAAAAAGAAACCAGAAATAAGATTATAATTCTTTTTAATTTACACCTCAATACAGCATTCACAATTATTAATAAAGTAATGATGACCAGTCTGTCTTGAAAACCCCTAATCTTGCATGCTCAGCACTCTCTCTGATCCAAACTCTTTTGCAAAGATCACTCTGAATTGGATTCAGGAGAAACAAATTAGACTTATTTCACTCCAAGAAATTGGAACCATATTCAATAAAATAAGACCAAATTATGCTGGGAACTAGGATATGCTTGGTTCTGATTTCTTGTGGCAAAATAGTTCCAGATTACATCTAAAGTATACAATGTGGAGTACATCCTCTTTATTTTTAGATATTGCAAATATCTCCTGCATTGTGTTCTTTGCAAAAGGAAGGGGGGGAGAAGGGGTAGGAAATAGAGGGGATGAGAAAGCAGAGAGAGAGAGAGAGAGAGAGAGAGAGAACTCTCCTCTGGGACCTCAACATATTACTAGGCCCCCACAGAATACACTAGATGTAAAAAGTTTCCTTGGACATCATCCAAAGTTGTTTATCTAAGAGATCACAAAAAGAACTAATTGTAAAAGAGTTTCCAGGTATCAGTTCAGTGTGGAGCTCTAGTGAATTCCTTTTAGATATCTACTGAACAGAATGTTAATATTTTCAGACTGACAAAATAATTTATTTTACTCTCTCCCTATTCAAATGACAATTACTTCAAAGTTATCTACTTTAAAGTCATATACAGAGAAAAATGCATGGGGAGACCTGTTCTCTAGCATGTTAATAAAATATTAGCACCTCAAAAAGCATATTCATCCATTTTTTTAAACATCTATTCTTGAAGATATTGATGGGTTCAGTTTCTAGGTCCTGGTATTATTTTTGAGCTCAAGCCAAAGGCTAAATAAAAGTGATTGTCTCCACTTACTCATGCTGAGTGTCCACATTAGGGTTTTTATTGCTGTGATAAAATACAATCATAACCCAAAGTAACTTGGGAAGTAAAGGGTTTATTTCAGTTTATAGCTTGTAGTCCATCATCCAGAGAAGTCAGGACAGGAATTCAAGGCGAGAGCTTAGAGGCAGGAACAGATGCAGAGGCCATGGAGGAGTGCTGTTTAACCAGCCCTCCACCACATGACCCACTTCCTCCATCGAATTGGACCCTCTAAAACAGCAGCACCAGCCTAGACCAAGTGTTCGAATGCATAAGCCAAGGGGAGCTTGTTCTGCCCAACCATAACAACCCCCACACATGTGTAGACCCAAATCACATTCTACATCACAAAGGAAGTTGGGCTAGGACTGGCACTTGGGAGTGAGAAAGAGTGCACAGATATCAGTGAGGATGGTATGGATGAGAGACAGACAGGTGGCCACCATGAAGATCCAGAGAGATAATGAGGGTCGAGATCAGGGCAGGGGCTGAGTGGGATAAGGGGAGATAGCAGAACTGCATTTATGAAAAATGGGGAAGAGAAGGAAAGCATGAGCGGCACCCATAGTTCCTCCCACTTTCTACCTCGAGCAAAAGATAAAGAGTGGGACTGTATATGTATTTTGGAAATGACATTAAGATCATAAAACACAGCCAGGAGTGGTGGTGCACACCTTTAATCTCAGTACTCAGGATGCAGAGGCAGATGGATCTCTGAGTTCAAGGCCAGCCTGAGCTAATATTGAGTTCCAGGACAGCCAGGGCTACATAAAGAGACCCTGTCTCAAACAAAATAAAACAAAACCTTTAAAAAGACAGCGAAATGTATTGATGTAAGTTGAATTTTGAGTATAACTTTTGTAATATCTTCGAAACATCCAGATAAATTAGCTAGTAAACAAAATAGAGTCCCTGATTAGGGACACATGCCAAGAATCTGCACAAAGAATTCCTGTAGTGTTGAGAGCTTTGGTCTGGAGAGTGGAGAGCTGTGGCTTGGAATAAAACCAACTTGAAGCTCCATGGGGTTTAAAGGACAATTAGGGGAGATACACCCATAAAGAAATGAAGAAGGGGCAGTTGATGAGGGAAGAGAATCAGAAAAGGATGAGGTCTGCAAAGTAGGGAAGGAGACCGTATCAAGAAAAGGACCTGTCAACAGAATGAAATGCTCAGAAGTCAAAAGAGGTGACTCAGCTAAGAAGGGTCAATGGGATTTGACATCTCAGAGGTGATAATGACCTTGACAGAAAACACTTTTCTGGGAGGTGGAGAAGTGGAGCCCGAAGTTCAGTGGGCGGAGGGTGGAATGACAGAAGAACGGACATAGGATATGAAGACCAACTGTTTGGAAATCTGACCATGAGAGGAAGAAGAGAGGTTCTGCATACGTATTCTGAGGAGAACGTAAGGCCATGGAAGGATCTGCCTTAAGAGTGGAATACTTTGACCACATATAAAGGAATGCCTACATTATTAAACTGTCATAAAAATTCATGGTCTTTGTGGTGGTTTGACTAGGAATGGCCCCATACGCTCATATATTAGGATTAGGAGGAATAGGATGTGCGACCTTGTTGAAGAAAGTATCTCACCAGGGATAGATTTTGAGGTTGCAAATGCTCAATCCAGGCCCAGACTCTCTCTCTTCCTGCCCCTGTGGATCCAGATGTAGAACTCTCAGCTATTTTTCCAGTACCATGTCTGCCTGCCTGCCCCCATGCTTCCCACCATAATGACAGTGGACTAAACTGTAAGCAAGCTCCAATTAAGTGTTTTCCTTTATAAGAGTAGCCAGGGACAGGGTGTCTCTTCACAGCAATAGAACACTGATTAAGACAGCCTTCCATCCATAACTTTAACTGTATGAGTATGTGAGCTCACAGTGAAAGTCTGAAAAAGAATGGTCCACATAGGCTGGTATATTTGAAAACTCAGTCATCGGGGAGTGGCACTATTTGAAAAGGACCGATGGGTGTGGCCTTGTTGGAGGAAGTGTGTCACTGGGGGTGGGCTTTGAAGTTTGAAAAGCCCATGCCAAGCCCAGTTCTCTCTCTCCCTACAGTCTGGATCAGGATGTAGCTCTCAGCTACTGCTCCGGTGCCATGTGCACCACCGCATTCCATGCCATGATAATAATGGACTACCTCTGAAACCGTAAGCGAACCCCCAATTAAATGCTTTCCTTTTTAAGAGTTATCTTGGTCATGGAGTCTGTTCACAGCAATAGAACAATGACGAAGACACTCACTGATTATACATGACCTTCTATAAATAAGTGAACTGTGTACCGAACCCAGAGTCTTATGAGACATAAAAACCTGAACGTGACAGACTATGTAGCTCAAGGTCACGTTGAGAAGTAGAAAAGAACCACCTAGAGGAGATACAGCTTTTGCTTTGTAACACAGTTGTATGAAAACCGTACCCTAAAATGATCTCAAAGGGTTTCCTCCATGCCTCCTTGCAACGTGCTCATCTTTATCTGAATAAAATGGAACTGATTCCACTTTCACTCTCAAATTTGAACTGTTTCATAAGTGTAAGGCTTGAGGACAGTGTGGCTCATGGGACCCCACCACTCTCTAAGATTTATACACTGCTAATGACTGATGGAGGAGGGAGAAACATTTTGTTGTATGGCTACTGGTAAGGCACCCATGCTAATAAAATACTTTTTAAAAAATCTTCTCATTTCTGTCCTAGCTAATACAATATGGGATGTTTGTGTTCCACTAAGCTTTCTTATCATTCAGGCCTATCAGTAGCAAGGGATAGCAAAATCCCAACGAGAGCTTGGCATCAGGACCCCACGTAGTTACAGAAAGGGTGAGTTCTGTGGGTTCATTTGGATGCAGGTGATTCAGACATGAGCAACCCTCTAACCTTTTCCATTGCTCACTCTTTCTTCCTCAGCATCCATTCCAAGTGATTTCCACTAGCTGAGGTTCATCCATTTGAATCACATGATGCTAGGTGAATGTAGTTGTCCTCTGCAGAGAAAGAGAAGGATGGGGCTGGGGACACTGACTCAATATATACAGCAGAGAACCCTCTTCTTACGTTCCCAAACATCAGTTCTTCTCCCGTTACTCAGAAAACAGTGACCCCCTAGTTCTCTCCACTGTATGACATGTTTATCTGAAACATTAAAGAAGCTCCATTTTGCATTGGTGCTTCCTGTTTGGTTTTCTGGTTGTTTTGTTTGTTTGTTTGTTTGTGTTTTTCTGGTAAGCCACTACAATCGCTTGGCTGTGTGCACCTTCGTCAGGCGTGGCTACTGTACCATACCTTGCCTACTGCACTTGCAAAAATGTCCTTTTCTAGATGTTATGAGATGAAAACTCTCTACACACTGAACTAATGTCATCTGCCTCCAAAATGCCTTAACTGTATCGGCAAAAGGAGCATTTCTTATTTTTTTTAAAGCACCCCTAACTGGATTGTTAGAGCAGCATCATTAAAAGGAAAATGACAGTGTCGGCCTCAAACAGATTTCCTAAAATGATTGCTCTGCCCTGTGGGTACCGGCAAGGCAGTCGGGAAATCTGTTGGGGTCAGCAGGTCCTTGAATGCTGCTCACCACAAGACTATCTGTCTGATCCTCTCCCTTTTTCTTATCCACACACATGATATCCCGTTGAAGATAGCTGTCCTTGTTCTTATGCCCTATATCATGATCCTTTTTCATTTTAATGGTCAATGCTTAGTTTTCCTATTAGGCCAAGAGTCATGGCTTCATTTTTTTTTTTTTTTCATCTTGATGGGAATTTTCTTATTCTGAGATTCAAACACACATTGATTTTAAGACTATTACAATCCCAGAAGTTGACAGCCTGGCTATGAAGCCACAGGTCGGCATATTGCACCCATCTTACCTTAGGGAAAGCTAAGTTTGGCCAAGGCCTGCAAGCTGGGAGAAAGTGGAACCCAGCTGTTGAGGTTGCTCAGCTTGGCCGTCACTCCACCTGTCTGTCTGAGGAGTGGAGATCATCCTGGGTTCTTCATCGGCCTAAGGCTGTACATAGGAATCGATGTGGAACTGAAACTTGACTCTGAAAAGGGATGGTGCTTGAATTAAAGGGAATCTAACAGGAAGTTAAAGGTACTGATTTGACATAGAGCTACAGAGAAAAGGGCTCAAAAAGATCCCTGAATAATGGAAACTGCTGAGCAGGGGAACTTTAAACTTAAAAAAAAAAAAAAAAAAAAAAGACTATGTTTACTGGTGTCTGTATGTCTATAAGTGTGTGTGTGTGTGTGTGTGTGTGTGTGTGTGTGTGTGTGTGTGTGTGTGTATCTGTGTGCACGTTCATGCATGGGTATACATGAGGACTTTTGTGAACTTTCAAAAACCAATTTTTAAGACCAACTTTCAAGAACCAATTTTCTCCTTCTACCATGTGGATCCCAGGGATTGAACTCAGGTCATCAGGCTTGGTGACAGGCACCTTTACTAGCTGGGTCAAACTCTCTGGCCCTGGATAAGAAACTTTATAACCACCTTTCTCTCTTTGCTAGAAAAAGAGGATGCTGTTTTAAGAGTTGGGTTTATACAGGAGTAAAACCAGAGTCCATATTAATTGCTTTACTTATTTTCTAAGCAGTTCATGCCAAGAGCGCCCTTTAACTATGCTTGAGAACTAAATATGCTTAATTCCTGTGGCACTCAGTAGCTCAAGAGTGATGTGGGCACAGTGATTGGAAGGCCTTCAATGAATTTTGTTGATGGTGGGCTTCAGCTGATGTCATTGGATTGGCAGAGCGCCTTGTCAAACCCACCTGAAGTTATCGAACCAATGGTTTACATAGTGGAGCATAAAGCTGTTCCCTCCCTGTCTCTGTTTAGAAGGATGATCTATGTACCAGATCAAGTCTGTGAACACTTGGTTTCTCTCCTAAGTAGTGCAGAGAGGATGGATGGAGGCAAATTGAAACACTTCTCTGCTGTGTTACCTTTTCAACCCATTTGTTTACCATTTATCAACCACTTACACTTTACAAAGGAAAATCCCCCACGATTTATTGCTTGGGAAGATGATACAGAGAGTGTGAGAGAGAAGCACTAATAAATTGATGGAGAAGTACTTTGTTAATACAGAGTGCTATTGAAATGCATCATGAGGAGTAGCCTCTTCAAGGTCAGTGCCCAAGAAGATACTAGACATCTGGCTGCCTTGTTCTTCATCTTACAGACCCTGCATACAAAGTCTGAATAATGTGTCTTTAACCCCACTTAGAATCTTCAGAAAAGGTCCCTACTTATCGTTAGACAATGGACTAGCTCTGGTTAACAAAGGAAAACAAATTACAGAGCAGTGTTTCTCTAGTCTTAAGGAGCAAAGGAATCACCTGGAATCTTGTTTAAAAAAGAAAGTTGGAGTTCAGAGAGTCTAGGATGGAATCTGAGATGTTGTAGGCTTCCGGGTGATGCTGATGCTGCCGGTCTCAAATGGTACCAGTTAAAAGGATGGATGTGGTGAAATGTATGGAATTGTGTAGTCAACAGGACTTCAACAGCAGGAAAAGACAATCTCTGAAGAAAGACAGCATTTTTCATTTGTCTAGTGTAGCTGGAAGGTTTCTCCGGTCCCACTTGACCCCACAGTCCTGCAGTTGCTTATAAAATAATCACTCAGAGGTTTAATGCTATTTACAAACTGTATGGCCTATGGCAGACTTCTTGCTAGCTAGCTCTTTCATCTTAAATTAACCCATTTCTATTAATCTATGTTTTGCCACGTGGCTGTTGCATTACTGATCTGCTGGCATCTTGCTTCTCCTTGAGTGTCGGCTAGGCATCTCCCTCTCATCTCCTTTCTTCTCTCCATTTATCTGCTTGGATTTCCTGCCTGCCTCTAAGCTGTCTTGCCAAAGGTCAATGCACTTTATTTATCAACCAACTAGAGCAACACATATTCACAGCATAAAGAAAAACATTCCACAGTAGTCTCACATCCAAAATATAAAAATAAAAGCATCCACATATGGGTGCCTAGGAGGAGAAAGTGAATTGGACTTTCCTTTGGGCCACCAGCTCACAAATAATGACATGGAGACTTATTATTAATAATGAAAGCTCAGCCTTAGCTTAGGCTTGTCCCACTAGCTCTTATAATTTAAATAAACCTATTTATATCAATCCATGTTTTGCCTTGGGGCTTTTTATCTTTCTTTAATTTTGTATATTTTATTCCCTCCATGTCTCCTTGGTATCTCTCTGGCATAATTCACATGCCTAGATTCCTCCTCCCCTTCCTCTCTCCCCCCAGAAATCCTGCCTATCTCTCCTGCCTAGCTATTGGCCATTCTGCTCTTTGTAAACCAATCAGAAGGCACCTTAGGCCGAGACATATCTTTATAGTATACACAAATATTCCTCAACAAGAAAGGACATATAGAATTAGAGTTTAGGAAAAGAATAATATTTTAGAAAACATGACATATCATTTGATGTCATAATGTAGTTCATTAAACTCATAGTCAAATAGATGAAATATATACAGAGACCTCACACATCTCAGTTCTAGGTACATTATCATCCTTAATAAATGTAAAGTCCCATTTTCAGTTTGTAAATAAATTCATTTGTTCATCCATTCATTTGCTTCTATCTCCATATATCCTACTCCAAGGGGGGGAGCTTTCTGATTTTACATGAATGTGTTCACCTGTGTAACCAAATCAAGACACAGAGAATTTCTCTGCAGTTCTTAGCATGGCTTTGATTTACAGAAACGACACTACATACGCCAGAGAAATCTTTGTGTTTTGCCTCATTTCACAGCACAGTGTTTTCAATGTTGAGGTATTTACGCCAACTACTTCTTAGGATTAGGTTTGTGTAGCTGCCACATTTCATTTGATGTTTCCCAACAAAGGATGTCTAAATTGATTCCTACCTTTTCCCACGAATAATGTTGGAACAAACATCCTCAGTTCTTTCATGGATCCGTGTAAGACCTTTTTGGGCTGGTGTACACAATAAACCAGCGAGTGCTGGGTGGCATGGAGGGCACACGTGTTCACTTTAACTGGGACTTGCCAGTGCTCTTCATCCACCGGCACCTGCAAGTCTCTTTTGTCTTGAATCAAGTTTATAAACGCATAGTGTGTTAAACTGGACTGAGATAGCCAAGGCTCACTAAGGTTAAACGTGGAGTCTGCCTATAAATAGCAACGCATTCTTTGACTGAAGAACTCCTAACCATGAAGACTAACTACAACAATGGAGAAGATAAAATCTAAGCCCCCAGGGAATTTATTTTCTAGGTAATTAAAATCATTAAGTGGTTGAGGTCACTTAGGAAGAATAAGTGGGAAAGAAAATAAACAGAATTTAAAAAGAAGAAAACACTGTTCTGAGGGATATCTGTAGGGTTTTTGTTGTTGTTGTTGTTGTTCTTTGGGGGCCCACCACCCTCCTCCCAAATAAATACACAGAGATTATTCTTACTTATGAATACCTGGCCTTAGCTTGGCTTGTTTCTAGCAAGTTTTTCTAACTTAAATTATCCCATTTCTCTTTAACTATGTTTTACCTCTGGGCTTTTTACCTTTTTTTATTCTGTATATCTTTCTTTCCTTTTTACTCTGTGGCTGGTTGTAGGGCTGGGTGGCTGGCCCCTGGTGTCGTCCTCTCCTCCTTTTCTTGCTCCTCACTCTTCTCTTCTTCTTAGATTTCTCCTCCCATTTATTCTCTCTGCCTACCAGCCTCACCTATTTCTCTCTCCTGCCTAGCTATTGGCTATTCAGCTCTTTATTAAACCAATCAGGTGCTTTAGACAGGCAAAGTAACACAGCTTTACAGAGTTAAACAAAGGCAACATAAAAGAATGCAACACATCTTTGCATCATTAAACAAACATTCCACAGCATAAGCAAATGTAACACATCTTCAACTAATATTCCACAACAGATGTCAAGAACCAAGAAAACAAAACAACAACAAAAAAACAAAACAAAACAAAGGGGAGCTGGGCATGGTGGTGCAAGCCTGTAGTCCCAGCACTTGGGAAGTAGAGGCAGGAAGATCATGGGTTCAAGGCCATCTGCAGCTATATAGGGAATCTGAGGCCAGCCTGGGCTGTGTGAGTCTATATCTCAAGAAAACAAAAAATAAAGAGAACCAGAAGGAAGTAAGGACACAGGAGTGAAGAGAGGATGTCAAGGGCGGGCCAGGATCTCAGAGGGTAGAGAACTGGGTCAGCAGGAAGGCTCTGATGGAAAATCAAAGAGCACAGAATAACAAATACCTTGTAACACCAGTAACATCGCCTCTGCATGGTAATAATGTCCTTAGTCCAAGCCCATGCATCCCCACTTTCTATCAGTCCGTCTGAATTGTTTTTACATACATACATTTATTTATTTATTTCAGGGGGGAGTTTCACACGTGTACCATAGAGCAGATGTGGAGGTTAGAGGATACCTTATGGAAGTCAATTCTCTTCTTCTGCCATGTAGGGCCCAGGGCTCAAACTTGGATCCCATCAGGCTTGGTGACAAGTGCTTTAATCAGACCACCCCTCACCTCAACTCCTGCACATGGAGCATCTTACCAGCCTAGACAGCATCATCTGAGCAGCTTTTCTAACCCCTCAGCAGGACTCCTATGAGGCAGATACACAGCCCGGCTCTGCCTCCTATAGAACTTTGAGTTCCCATTATTTACAACAGTCATCATCTGGTCCTGCCATCGGGCTGTTCTGGTTTCCCGTCTGTTGCCACGATTAAACACTCTGACCAAAGGCAACTTACAGAAGGAAAAGGTTATGCGGCTAAATAAATAAAAGACCACATGCTCAGGGAATGGTGCTGCCCACAGTGGGCTGGGGCTTCCTATGTCAATTAATTACTATGACAATCCCCACAGACATGCCTGTTGCTTTAACTTTGGCACAGTGGCTGTGTCTTAATATATTCCTGTCTCAGCCAGCGGTTACCTGCTTGCTTCTATCCATGGTCTGGCCACTCAGGCCACAGCCTGGCAAGAATTGTGCTCTCACAGGAACTGGCCCTGTCATTGCCACTAAAGGTAGCTATAACTAAATCTCTAGTGTTCTAAATAGGAATAAGACTCGAGATTCAAAGGTTGGCATGAAAACCTGTGAACAACCCTCTCTCCTTGCTGGCATCCATGGAAGACCCATGCTTCTGTTTCGTCAAACCAGAGAAACTTGTGCCACTCCAAACCCCATCCTATGACTTCCTGTGTCTCTCTATCTCTCCTGGATGTCCTCTGAGATTCTATGATTACGTTCTGTCAACTAGTTGCTAATGCAACCTCCTGACCCAAAGTTAATTTTATTTAATTAACACAAATGCAAACTCGGGGTTCACAGTGAGATCGAATATCTTACCCCAACACGTGCCCACAAGCTAATCCGATTTGGGCTATACTTCAGTTAAGAGGTCCTTCTCAGTGACCCTAGACCGTATCAGGTTGACAGTTAAAGCTAACTGAAACATTGACCTAATTGAAGTTCTAATAAAACACAATCTTCTCTGCCCTCAATTCCTGTGCCTGCCACCTATGTATTTAAAAGCCACACTCCATCCAGAGTCCATCAGGTCCCAAGGCCTCAACCTCTCATTGCTCAATCTTATTCCTAGAACAACGCTTCTCAAACTTACTAGTTTTCAGACTCTTTTGCATACTCAAAACTATTAGGAACCCAAGGAGCTTTTGTCTGGTGGTTGATCAATTTTACCAATATAATTATACTTACCAATAAATTATCAGTAATTGAACTTTACAATATAAACTAATGAAGTTTCTCAATATTTATTTGCTCAGTAAAAATAAAGCATATTCCTTGTTATCATTAAAACACATTTTTATGAAAAATAACTATCTCCCCAAATGAAAAATAATAACAGTGGCAACATTTTAGATGTATGTAAATTTATTTACTATTTGGTTTAACAGAAGTATATGAATTCTCAGACTTGTTTCTACCTTTAATCTTTTATGATATCATTTCTGTCATTTTGTTTTGTTTCTGTCTTTGTCCTTTTTGATTGAGGCAGAGAAAAGAAGTTCAGCCACATGGATATTTAGTACATAAAGGGAGGAGAGTTTTAATGGGATTCTTCTTTTAATACTTATTTTTATTTTATATGCATTGGTATTTTGCCTGCATGTATGTCTGTGTGAGGGTGTCGAGCACTCTAGAACTGGAGTTATAGTTATAACCTGCCCTGTGGTGCTGGGAATTGAACTCAGGAAGAGCAGTCAGTGTTCTTAATCGCTGAGCCATCTCTCCAATTCCCAGGTTTTTTTTTTTTTTTTTTTAAGATAATTGTAGACATTCCCTTCCTTTTTTTTTTTTTTTTCTTGAGCTGAGGATCGAACCCAGGACCTTGTGCTTGCTAGGCAAGCGCTCTACCACTGAGCTAAATCCCCAACCCATGACATTTCCTTCTTGTACTTTTCATGCCACTAAGTGTGGTAGCTCTATTTAAAAAGATTTGTTCATTTTTATTTTAAGTCTAAGTGTGTTTTGTCTACATGAGTCTGCATGCCACATTTGTGCAATTCCCACAGAGACCAGAAGAGGGCATTGGACCCCTGGAATTGAAGTCAAGGACAGTTGTAAGATGCCCAGTGAGCGCTGGGAACTGAACCCCAGTCCTCTACAAGAGCAGCAAGTGAGCAACACCCCCAAAGTGATAGTTTCTTAAAATCTAAGCTAAAATACAGAATCTGAAATCTATTCAGTAAACTTTTCATACTTTATTACATTAAAATCCATTGATTTATCTTGTACTTTGAAAGAATTTTTACCTACTTATGATTTTATAGCATAAAGAACTAAACCATTTAGAAAATATTGATCCACTGAGTTATGCACTTCTAAATGTTGACTCATTGATTACAGAATATATATATATTTAAAAACCCCAAACATCTATTTCATCCACAATCCCATCAGGAGAGTCTTAAGGCATTGAGAAACTGTCAAGCTTATGGGGGTGAACACAACTTTTCCCAGAATTCATTGTATTTGAAAGCTAGAATTGTTCAAGGAGTAACTGAAATGTCAATTGTTTTCCTTGAACTGATAAGCTCTCTTTGTTCATTTCTAAGAAACTGCTTGGCAAATATCCAAGCCTGAATTACCATAGTTTATCTGTCAGTCATGTGATAAGTAGAAACAGCATACCACCACCACATCTCCACCCTAAAGACATATTCACTAAGAACCTATAAATATTTCTATTTATAAAAGGGGAAAAACTAACTTTCTTAAGGACTGTAATGGTGGGCTTATTCTGTACAGCCCAGGTAGTTCTATATACAGTGATAAGTCCTTTATAAAAGAGACACAGGAAGATCCAAAAGATAGACAAGAAGACACAGAGATACAAAGACAAGACAAGAAGGGCATATAAAAAGGGGGGCAAAGTCCAGAGCAATGTGAGATCACCAGTCAAAGGCCACAAAGCCTTCTCATCACCACAAGAAGCTAAGAGAAACAAGGAACATATTTCCCCCCAGAGCCTCAAAAGAGATAGCACAGTTCGCCAGCCCTTGAACTTTTGGCTTCCAGAGAAACTTCCAGAGAACCAGAGAAAATATACTTCTGTTTAGTGAATTTTCTACAGCAACCTTAGGAAATAAGATGTATTTCCTTTTGAGTGAAATCTTACTGCTCCACGACAAGGCTGCTAGTTTAGCTAGTAACCTAAACAACCACATAATTACTTACAGCTATCATATTTTAATGTGGAGCCGCAGTGTTTATTCATAGTTCTTATTTAATCATTCAGAATATTAAAAAAGATATGTACTCAAGAGTTGAGCCTGAACAGGGAGTGTAGCAGAGTGGGTAGAGCACTTGCCTAGCATGCATAAGGCCCTGAGCTCCAAACCCAGCACAACCATCCCCTCCCAAAACTGAGACTTAATAAATTAAGAATTAGGAATGTTTCATGAAGAACAATCTTGGTTGAAACTGGTATTTCTTAGCATCATTAAGAATACCAATAGTACAGTGAGTGCCACTGCTCTGGATTCTGCTCTGGTGCTATCCTTGGGGATCATTCCTCAGGAGCTATCCACTCTAATTTTTGAGACAAGATCTCTCACACTGGGACCTACAGTTTGCCGATTTGGTTATGCTGGCTGGCTAGAGGGCTCCAAGAATCTACTTCTTTCTGCCTGTTGAGCAGCCCAGCACCCTTCTCTTCCTCTCATGTTATTGCTGGAATAGATGTCTCCAAGCTTCTTACTCATCAGAGGCCATATGGAGCAACCATCCTCTTGCCATACCTATACTTGTTGTCATACTAGGAAATGAGTTTGACCAAGTAGTCATTGAGGGCAGTGCCAGCCTCAGTGTCGGAAGTAGAAGAGTGTGTGTTTCTATTAAGGTCACCAGAGACAACCTGCTCTTCATTATAGCCCAGAATGCCCATTAGGAGTCCCTCCAATGCCTACTCCACCACCTTCTCCATGTTATTATATTTGGCACCTTTCTCCAGTCAGAAAGTCAGTTCCATGACAGGTATATTGGGGTGGGAACACAGAAGGTCCTGACACTGGCCTTCAGCTCTGGAATTAACCTTGCCCACAGCCTTGGCAGCACCAGTGGGTGCCCCACAGCCACCATACCACAATTTCTCAGAGAGGCATCAGCAGTCTTCTGGGTGGTGCTGATGGCATGTACTGTGGTCATAAGTCCCTTGGTGATGCTTAAGTTGTCATGGATGACCTTGGCCAGGGAGATCAACAGTAGGTGGTACAGGAGACATTGCTGACAATCTTTAGTGAGTTGTACTTCTCATAGTTCATAACCATCACAAAACATGAGGACATCAGCAGAAGTGCAGAGATGTTGACCCTTTAAATTCCACTCTTCAAGAGGGCTCTGGTCTGCACCATGAGAGTGAAGACACCAGAGGAATCCACACCATACTCCAGACCAGCATCACTCCACTTGATATTGGCGGGATCTCAATTCTAGAAGATGGAAACAGTCTTCCCACTGATGACAAGCTTCTCGGTCTTGTACCATGGAAGTTGTGGTGGGTAGAGTCAAAATGGAACATATAGACCATGTAGTTGATATCAATTAAGTGGTCACTGATGGCAACAGTATCTACTTTGCCAGAGTTGAAGACAGCCCTGGCAACCAGATGCCCCAAATGGCCACACCCATTTACTCCAACCCTCGCCATCCTGTCTCAGATGCACAGAGAGGTGGGTGATATTATCATACAAATCTCAGCCATGTAATGTGTCTTCTCTCCCCACAAAATCAGCTGGTTTCAAGGATCCCAATAATACAAGATTAAGCTGTTGCTGTATATTGGTGTCTATCATTATGTTCTTTGTTTAGACAAGAAGAAAAGGTGGGAAGTTTTTCCTCAGTAGAGAATTCATTGTGTCTAAGTGGACTAGATACTGGCCATGTATTTCAGAAGTATCAGTTTGAAGACTGCTACGTGCTCACTCTGCCAAGGCTACTCCTCGGTTTCTGCCCCCGCACTGCTTCTTATTTCCCTCTTACTCAATCCTCCATCATGGCTGGATGCCATGGTAATTTAATTATATAGATCTCTCTCCCCGCATTTGACTACAAGCTCTGTGAAGACAGAAACTGCCTATCGTTGTATCCCAGGACTCAGGCCTGGTACCCGCAAATGCTCACTATTTGTTAATCGACATTTCACAGCAGCTGAGATACATGTGAAAATTCAGATCTGATGTACACATCCCACATATGGAACTCGTGCTGCTAACCCAAGCCGAGCTCCCAAGAAGAAGGCCCAGCTCCCAGGACGAGGTATTTGGTCTATCAAGTATTTATGGGCTAACAAACAGCAGCGACTCCCTAGCCTTGGAGCTGCATACCTGAGAACAGGAAACAAAGCCAAGTCCCTGCCCTTCTGCATCGAATAATGCAAATCCTACAACACTCATGAAACATTTGAGAAAGATGAAGCTGTGGAGTTCCATAAAACAAAAGCAGGCTCCCTCCAGGGAGCCCAGGCTTTGAATAAGGATGCTGAACACACCTGTTCCTCCCTTTATTACCCAGCAATTGAATGCAGACGGTGAAGTTGGGGAGCTTGAGGCCCAGATTTTTAAGCATAAAGCTCATAGGCCATGCAGTGTGTAATGAAAAATAGAAAGTTAACAAGAGTGGAAAGAATTCTAAAAAGCACCTACGCACAATGTATTCAAATACCGACTCACGGATGATAAACAAATTCTTAAATCCTTTTCTGGATTTAAGTGCATGGTCCAAATGGTTGTTTTCAGGTCTGAAGGTAAATTTACCAGTTCCTGCACCTAGAAGAGAGTCACAACAATTGCCTACATGTACCTAAGTAACTTTGCCATGTGATCTAATTAATGCACACACTGTCTCTAAACATCCAGCTCTTAGAGCGGGCAGCTAGAGTCCCACCCAGGCTCCTTCCCTCTGGAGACCTCCTCCAGCTCCCCTTCAGCTTTGTCTCTATGGTGCAGGAGCCCAAAGCTATGCGCCACCAGAGTCTGCCACACTTTCACTCACCACCACTCTAGCAACCAGATGTAAGAAACATAGGGTACCCAGTCAGCTTTGAATTTTAGTCCAACAGGGAGTCACTCTGTTTGCTTATGTTCTGACCTGATCACAGAAGGATCTCTGAGTGCCATCACACTAGATTTGTGGTTCTCCTTCATGTCTTCTTTCCTGTCTCATAATGCATAACAGTGACTCATGATCATTCCTCACTTCTCTCACTCCTCCAGAGACCTGTCCCATGAGAATGCCCTCGAATCACATGTGCCACTCAGATGTATCAAATTCTTGTTGAAACTGCTAGGGCTAAGAAAACAAAGGTCGAAATGTGGCACATTGAGCTCTTTGAATTTGAAGAACCTGGAGGAGTGAGAAACTGCCTCAGGGTCAAGGTCAGTCTTTCCGCATCACCCACTCACCACTCTCACCCAAATCCCAAATACAGAGGGATCTGTGTTCCCTTATCTCCTAAAGTTTCCATCTCTCAGTGGGGAGCTCAGTGGGATTCAGTCTTCCTACTGGGAGACTTCTTAGAAGGGAAGACCAACCTTTATCACAGAGGACACTGACAGCCAGTCATCACACCTCCTGGCCAAGCAACTTTGTTCCTGGCCACTGCCTGTTCTCCACGATTACTCAGCCCTCTAAAAAATGATTACCTTTACTCTAAAAGTCCTACAGGCCCTGCTCACTTCTCTTTTCCCTATGATGAGAATATGTAAGCCTCGGCTACCTGAACTTCACTTTAGTTCTGCATTCTGTGTTGTTCTGATGCACATATGCACACGTTAATGAATTTTTGTGCATTTTCCCTGTCAGTCTGCTTACCTTCCATTCCCCATTCCCCTTAGCTAACTCACTAACCAGGCCTGTTGAGGGAGAGTCTGAACTTCCCCTACGGAAGCTAGACTTTGCCCTGTTCTGGAATATACCTCAAGCCAGGGCCTGGCTCGATGCATGGGAAAATTGTGACTCTCTTACTGCACTAGCATGGGAAGAGAAGATGAGAGACATTGCCAAGCAATAAGGGAGTAAGGGAGGATTACCCAGGGAGCGTATGGGAAACACAGATTTACACAGGAAAACATTTCTGAGCATGCTCAGTCAAGGAGTACATCCTTGAGCATGCTCAGTTTAAAGTCATAGTTCAACAAGGAAAGACTATGAACACACTTTTCAGCATGCTTAGTTCAAGGCTATGGGAAACATTCTTGAAAATTTGAAATAGAACCTGGCGGCGGCGGCGCACGCCTTTAATCCCAGCACTCGGGATCTCTGTGAGTTTGAGGCCAGCCTGGTCTACAAAGCGAGTTCCAGGAAAGGTGCCAAGCTACACAGAGAAACCCTGTCTCAAAAACCAAAAAAGAGAGAGAGAGAGAGAGAGAGAGAGAGAAAGGAAGGAAAGAATGGAAGAAAGGAGAGAAAAAAGAAAGAGAAAAAGAAAAAGAAAGAAAATTTGAAATAGAAGGCAGGTTCACTTCTGGGCACACTACCTCATATGGCATCTAGGAATACCAAAATACCTCTGAAAATACTCAGCTTGAATCACAAAGATGGTGGATAAGACACCACTGGGCATGCCCATGAAATGTATCATAAAGATTTAGCTTCCAAGAAAGGGAAAGGACATTTTGAAAATGTGTTAATATAGTTTACCTCTAAACTTAGAGGCTAACATTCTGAAAGATAAAATTGACTGTCATCTGTTTCATACAAATGCATTCTACTTTTCTCTCTAAAACTTTACCAAAAAGCAAATGTCTTCTGGGAATATAATTCAATGGTAGAGCACCAGCTATGAAATATAGGTTTCTCTCCCCGCAACACACACACACACATGCACACGCACACGCACACGCACACACACCAAAATATTTCAACAAGAATCCTAAGAGTACTTACAAATCAATAGCAAAATGAAAAAAATGACCTAGCTAGTCAGGTCATGACCTATACATTCACAAGACGCAAAATAGACCAAAGGACACCTAAAGAAATTCATCTTTATCATTGTTCAGATCAATGGCATGCCCCTCCCATAAATCAGAAGATAGAGATACCTATTGAAACACAGAAGCCCTGGCTTTGACAGCAGCACGCCCAAGTGTACACTCATGTCACGTGGCCTCGGGAACATGTCACGTGGCCTTGGGAAGCACACACTTGGAGGTGTCTCTGCAAGAAGTTTGTCAATTCATACCCACAGCCTTGAATACAACCCTGTTTTCCAACTTAGCAATTTTGTTTCTTTAAAAAGTTCTTCATGAGAACATGTCAGACAAGCGAGATTTTCCACTACTTTACTATTTTTAGACAAAAAAAGAATGTGTGAAAGAAATAAATGTCTACTGATACCAAAATGACTAAGTAAAACATATAACAAGTTTTAGCTAGCTTTCCATGACTACAGCAAATGCAATATAATTAGCTTCTAAGGAGGAATGGCCTGTTTTGGCTCGCAGTTTGGGAGCGTTCGGTCCATGGTTACTTGGTCCCATTGCTTTTGAGCCTGGAGCAACACAGTAGTACGTCATGATGTGAGGGTATGGTGGAAAAGGCTACTCACCTCATGGCAGCTGAAAAACAAAAAGCATGAGGAAGAAGGGGCTGGAATGCCAGTATTGCCCCTCAAAGGCATGCCCCTAATGACTTAAGTTCCTCCACAAAGCCCTGCCTCTTACAGGTACTATCACCTCCCAGTAGCACCACAGACTGATGACCAAGCCTTTGACACATGGGCCTTTGGGGAACATTTACCCAGATCATAGCTAAGTCCATGGCAGGAATGATTATTATGTAATAAGAGGTCAGGTTCTCAAAAGAGTACTGTGCATTCTTGACCAGAAAACACTTGTACTGATTGGACAGGCTAGTTTATGGTGTGAGAATAAATTCAACATCTCAGCAGCTTAGCATGTGCTACACACACGTTTTCCCCTTTCATATTACATATCCAAATAAGATTAGGCAGATTGGAAATAGGGAGACTTCCTTCTTAAAGATCACTCAGTGAAATAACTCTCAGAGAAACACAAGTGGCATCTTCTCATTCATGGGTATGAATGCAGAAGACCCTTAAACAGTTTAGGGGCATGGTCTGTGAAATTAGGGACGGCTCTTAATTTCTTTAAACATATTCAGACTTTCTAAATGTTCTACAAGGAACACATTAATTTCTATAACCAAAGAAAACAGGATTTTATGTTTCAACACTAATCTTGCTATGTTGTATTCTCTTGACTTTAGGAAACAAATATTTCTTCTGCTTTGTTTAGCAAATTGCTTATAAGATTGTCTGAACTTGCCGGGTAGTGGTGGTGCACATCTTTAATCCCACTTGGGAGGCAGATCTCAGTGAGTTTGAGGCCAGCCTGGTATACAAGGAGCATTCCAGGACAGCCAAGACTGTTACACAGAGAAACCATGTCTCGAAAAACAAAACAAACAAACAAAAAAGATTGTCTGAACTTGACAACAATAAGGAGAAGTTTGGGGGCTGGGACAGTGTAGGATCTGAGTTTGAATCCTCAACACACATAAAAAGCTGGATAGGCAGAATACCCCTGTAACTCCAGCACTGTAAAAGGAAGAGACCAGAGATTTGCTAGGACTTGCTGGATACTCACCTAGCTGCAGGTTCAATGGGAGACCCTACCTTAAAGAAACAATGTGGAGACTGATAGGGCAGGATATGTGCTGTCCTTGTCTGGCTTCTGTGTGCATGGACACACACACTCACTGTGATGGAGTATTTTAATGACCAAGTCAACACAATATAGAGTCAGCTGAGTAGAAAGTCTCAATAAGGGATGGTGTAGATCAGGTGGGCCTGTGGGCATGTCTGTAGAGAGTTGTCTTGATTTTGTTGACTGATGTTAGAAGATACAGTATAAAGGCGGACAGGACCATTCCCTGGGCTTGGTCCTGGGCTGTGTAAAGGAGGAGAAGGTGAGCTGAGGAGCAGGCATGGATAGATTCTCCCTTTGCTCTTGACTGTGGGTGTGACTGGTGCTTCAAGTCCCTGTCACCTTGGTTTCTCCACAACAATGGAGTGTAACCCAGAATTGTGAGTGAAAGCAAACCATTTCTCCCCTAAGTTGCCTGTGTATGAGTATTCTTATCACAAACAAGAACTGCAAAGGAAACTAGGCCATCAGCACACAGGAAGAAGAGGAAGAAGAGGAGAAGGAAGAGAGGAGGAGGAGGAAGAGGAAGTTATTGTTTAGAAGCATTGGGACACCTCATATGAACATACCTCTATCCATAAAATGAGAACAGCGTGATTTTCTTTCACATCTGAGAGAGCTAAAGGAGAACAAATTACTAATTGTTCAGCTAAAAACATTTGTGTTTGAGGGAAAATGTGCTCATCAGACACAAAGCATTGGGGTGGTTTCTTCTGCTCTGGTAATTCCCTGTGTCCCTCTGTCAATCTGTGTCACCGCTTAGATAATATCCAGCTACCACTTCACCAAAAGATATGCCTCATTCACATGATTAATCGCTAAAGAAACAGAGACCTTTCCAAGTAGTTCAGAGTAAGAGAGAAAAGATTAGCTCAAAATATTTATCTTCCAGTGAACAGGTTTATTCTTGGTTATCAAGCCCATTCTTGATATCACTATGTCTTCCCTGGCTAACTCAATTCCTGGGAATTACCTCTCTCTGAAGCCTTGTTGCTCACATAGTCTGTATCACATGACAACCTTGAATTATTGAACACCTTGCTTCAAGTGACAATTTCCAGAGTCCAGTTTATTCCCAAGACAGGCAGGAGTGCTCTCAACTTCTCTTCGGTGCCCTTCTCACCGTCTAGCTCAGCACAGCCGGATAAATACTGCTGACTTGACCTGAACCCTTCGGGAGGCAAAGTAAGCTCTGGGTGTGAGCGTGGCTCCGCAAACACACCTAATACAAAGGGGTTTACACCCACACAGGCCAGTCAAACGCTATCAGTTGACAGATGAAATCCAAGCAAAGAGACACAGAGGATTAGAAACGGCAGCCGACTCGAGCTGGACCCTTGGGAGCAAAATTGAGATTCCATTATTAAAAGGAAAAGAAAAGAAGGAAAACCACGGGAAATATGTATTCAAAGGGGAAACACTGCCTTATAAGGCTGTCAGTCTATCCAACCGTTGCTTTTTTTTTTTTCTTGGTAGACAGGTAACAGAAAACACCACTGATGGAACCCCTAGTCACTGGGGACAGATGGAATGCTGCATTTAGAGTCTTTTTAAAGAATTTTTAAAATGTACCTCACTAGCCAAAGGTCACCGTTGATGTGAGGAGAAATTAATTTGTGG
Source organism: Peromyscus maniculatus bairdii (assembly GCF_049852395.1). Classification (NCBI taxonomy): domain Eukaryota; kingdom Metazoa; phylum Chordata; class Mammalia; order Rodentia; family Cricetidae; genus Peromyscus; species Peromyscus maniculatus. The sequence continues at coordinate 125,507,909 of NC_134856.1, forward strand.
GAGCATCTCCATCACAGCAGCATTTAACTAATTGTTGGCCTGCTGGGGATGGGGAAGGAAAATGAGAAAGGATGAGGGAGGATTATCATAAAACAGATATTTGGGGTTTTGTTTTGGTTTGGTTTTTTGGTTGCTTTTTTGTTTGTTTTGTCTTATTGTTGATGTTTGCTTGGGGTTTTTTTGCGTTTGGTTTTTTGAGACAAGATTTCTTTGTGTAACAGCTCTGGCTGTCCTGGAACTAGTTCTGTAGACCAGCCTGGCCTCGAACTCACAGAGATCCACCTGCCTCTGACTCCCAAGTGCTGGGATTAAAGGTGTGTGCCACCATCATGCCTGACTGGATGAAGTTTTAATTAATCAAGTCTTGAGATGACATTTTCTCTGGACACACAAAGTCAGAATGACCTCTTGGCTGGTAACTGCTCCAATGCCACACTGTACAGCCACAATGGTGGCTTCATCCAGATGGTCCTACCTTGAAAATGAAGTGAAGAAAAAATCCTAAGGGTACAGGAACATCCCCTGAGCTCTATAAAGGACCATCATCACCAGAAGCCCAAGAAGTCACAATCCAGTAGTGCTTTTTGGGGTGATATATGGACAAAGATATGACTTTAATAATGTATCCAACTAGCCTCAGATAGTGAGAAATAACACACACACTGAGTGTGTGTGTGTGTGTGTGTGTGTGTGTGTGTGTGTGTGTGTGTGTGTACTGTATTGGGAGGGTTGCATGTGTAGCTGTGTATAAATGTATATGGAAGGCAGGCGGTGGTGGCCCACGCCTTTAATCCCAACACTCAGGAGGCAGAGGCAGGTGGATCTCTGTGAGCTCAAGGCCAGCCTGGACTACAAAGGGAGTTCCAGGAAAGGCACAGAGCTACACAGAGAAACCCTTTCTCGAATAAGCAAAAAAAAAAAAAAAAAAAAAAAAAAAAAAAAAAAAATGCATGTGGAGGTTGGAGGTTGGTGTCAAGTATTCCCCTCAATCACTCTTTACCTTTAGTTTTGGAGACAGGGTCCCCTGATGAATCTGGAGCTCCCTGACTAGCTAGCTAGCAATCTTCAGAGATCCTCCTGTTCCCACTCCCCAGTGCAGAGATCACACACATACATCCCACCGTTGCTTTTTCTGTGGCTGCTTGGGATCAGGCCCTCATGCTTGTGTGCATACCAATGCTGTATCAACAGAGTCACCCTCCCGACTCTAGGAAAATCACACATTTTGTACACAAAACCCACTATCATCTTACATTTAAAATGATCACCACCACCACCCGCCTTTGGCTTCTTAGCTGTGAGTATAAGATCTAACCACACTGTTAGGCTCTGTGACTTATGGAGATCATCAATCACAATGCATTTTTAGTCAAGAAGTCTCTGTCACAGTGTTAACGACCAGAGCCACTGGCGTCTAAAGGAGGAGAAATAAAAAAAGACTGTTTATAAAAGTACTGTGGAGTGCAGCTTTCTGGAGGAACAAGCTGCCCCTCTCTCTGTGCTTGCTTTCTCACCAGAGTGGAGGTGGAAGCGTTGTCCTCTGCCTCCACCATCATGTCTTCTGCTCTCCTGGATGAGCAGCAGCACATCTTCACCTTTAGCCTCTTTTTAGCAACACAGATAGCAACCACTTACGTTAGAGTCAATGTCACTCTTGTCTTACCCAACATGAATGACGACTCTGAAGAAGAATGAGGTGCGTGGTGAAGGTGTGATGATTGATCTTGATCATTGGCTTGATGGTATTTAGAATCACAAAGCTGTGTGTGTGTCTGTGAGGAAGTTTATGGTTTCCATGAGTTGACATGGGAAGACCCACTTTAAGTATGAGTGACACCATCCCATGGGCTGGGGTCCCAGACTGAGTGAAGATGAGACAGCAAGTTGAGTGCCAGCATTCACCTCTCTTTGCTTCTGGGCTGTGGATACAATGTAGTGTGATCCGATGTCTTGGGTCAGTCTTTCTCAGGTTGCTGTGCCTCCTCCAGATATCAGCCTTGCTCCTCACTTTTGAGACTGCTAAAGTGACAAGACCAATGTGACTCGGATTCTGTTCCCTTGCACAGAATCCTTGGCCATTGCTCTAAGGGTTTTCGTTTTACCCTCCTGACAGCATCTCCCTCAGCTTTCCCAGCACTGAGGGTACCTCAGGGGTTGGCTGTAGCCCCCCCTACTGGTCTCCAAGGCTAACAATTGCCTTCAGCTGATCTCTTCCAGAGGACAAACTGTGGTGGTATTGTGTTCCCCAAAATATTGTGCACCCTAGTAAATTTATCTGGGGTCAAAGACAGAACAGCCACTAGATGCAAAGGCTAGAAAATGGTGGCACTCACACCTTTAATCCTAGCATTCCAGAGACAGAAATCCCTCTGGATCTCTGTGAGTTCAAGGCTACATTGGAAAAAGCCAGGCATGGTGACACACACCTTTAATCCCAGGAAGTGAGCCTTTAATCCCAGGGAGTGGTGGTAGAAAGCAGAAAGGTATATAAGGCGTGAGGACCAGAAACTAGAAGCATTTGGCCTGGTTAAGCATTTGGTTGGTTAAGCTTTTAGGTTTTGAGCAGCAATTCAGCTGAGACCCATTCAGGTGAGGACTCAGAGGCCTCCAGTCTGAGGAAACAAGACCAGCTGAGGATCCAGAGAGGTGAGGTAGTTGTGACTTGTTCTGGTTCTCTGATCTTCCAGTTCACCCCAATACCTGGCTCAGGTTTGATTTTATTAATAAGAACTGTTAAGATTCCTGCTACAACAAACTGAGCACCAGCCCAGCGCTCATGTCTCCCTGCTTCCTGACTGTGTAGATTCCCAGCTGCCTCAGGCTCCTGCCTCCATGAATTCTCCAACATAATGGACTGTGCCCTCAAGTTGTGAGCCAAAATAAATGCATCTTTCTTTCAATTGCTTTTTTGTCAAATATGTTGCCATAACGCAAAGGAATAAATGACTAACTAATATAGGTGCTCTGGTTCATATTACATTGGCACTGTACATTATGGTTTGTGTAGGTCATGGGGAAAATTCCAAGTTTACTAATAAGTCAGTCAAGTGGTGTATAGTTTCAGCTGGCTCATTGCCACACATGTAGTATTATTTAATAATCCTGGCCTCTTCACCGTATCGTGTAGCTTCATTTGTTTTTAATATACGATTACAACTCCATACTAATAATCCATATTGCACCAATACCTCCTTCCTAAATCTCTGTGATTGTTGGCTTCATCCTAAGTTTAATTATCGAAATAACTTTTTTCTTGCTATATCCATTTGTGTAGGACATCTATAACAAAATGCCACAAGCTGGGTGGTCCAACCAGCAGAAATTTATGCTCTCACAGCTCTGGAAACTTCAAGTCTAAGCTGAAGATGTTGACAGGGTTGATTTCTCCTGAGATCTTTCTGTTTGGTTTGTGGATAACTGTCTCTCTCCCTGTGTCCTCACGTGGCTTCTCTCTGTGTGTGGAAGCCTCTCTCGACAGCAGCTGGGCCCTAATCTCCTCTTCTTTCAAGGACACCAGTCAGATCAGACTAGAGTCCATGCCAGTGACCTCACTGTACCTTCCTTTCCTCTGTAAAGGTGCCATCCTCAAATACAGAGCTTCATGAGTTCAGAGGATGCAGTTCATCCTATAACACTCTCTCCACCAGCACCACCAAAGCCAACATTTACATAGACCAGCATGCACAGTTGGGCATATACACTTTGTTGAGAGCTTGGGGCCTGGCGAGACGTTTCACACAGCTCAAAACTGCGACTCTGAAGTAAACCCAGGGTCTTTCTGCATGCTTTGTAGAATGTCTGGCCCTGCCACCATTTTCCTAAGAGGAGGGGACCTAGCTTTCCTCAAAGCAGTAGAAAGGAGGCCCTGGGTCATACTCTCTAGTCACTGTGTCTCCTGCCTGAGCCCAGACATCAGCCTTTGCCCTCACTGCTGAGACTGTTGAAGTACGAAGACCAGAGTGACTCGGCGTTTGCTTCCTAGCGTGGAACTACCCCTCGGCCATTGCTGGAGGGACTTTGATCTCCCTCCCCAAATGGCATTTTCCCTCAACTTTCCTTGACCCTTCAGGTACCCCAAGGGCTGTCCGTACCTCCCTACCGGTTCCAAGTCCAACAATGGTTTTCTAATTGTCCCCTTCAGGAGGACTCCGCCTTTCTCTTGGTGACCAGTCTAGCAAGTTCTCCAAGGCCACTCCTAAGCTTTTGTCCATATCTTCTACTAAATAATATTTTAGTGACCTTTCTGTGCTCTCACAAAGTAAATGAGGCAAGTAATTATAAAAAGTGGAGGTTTATTTGGACCATGATTCTGGTGTCCAGGAAACCCAAAAGCTTGGTACCAGCATCTGGTGAGGGCCTTCCTGCTGCATCCTGACATGGCAGAGCATCACATGGTGCGATGGACCAAGCGTGCTACCTCAGGGCTCTCTTCCTCCTCTTATAAAAGTCACTAACATCATCACAGGGGCCCCACGTTCATATTCTCATTTAATCTGAATTTTTCTCTCAAGGGTCCCATCTCTAAGTATCATCAGTATTTGAATTTGGGGATTAAGTCTCCAACACCTAAACTTTGGGAACATATTCAAGCTAAAGAAAGTTCCATGTGGCAATGATATGACATTACAGCACAAAACTCCCTTGACTGTCACATCTCGTCCCTGTCTCTTCTCTGCCATGCTCCCACTTCAGCTTGGAATGCCATCGTGAGGTGTTCTCTCCAGTTTGCACGTAGAATGAGAGTCCAGCCCCCATGGGGTGAGCTCCTCTGAGCTTCTGGGGGATGTGTTCCCTGGTTCTCACCACTTTACCTCACCATCTATGACGATATGTGAACTTACAAAGAGGAATGAGAATTCACCTATCCACTCCACCCCCACCACTCAATCTTTTCAGCCCTTCTTTCCCAAACCGTAAAGGTTTTCTATTTCTAGCAGTTAGAAAAATTCCCGTAAGTTGGATTCATTCTCTATGCTAAGACTTCTACAGTCTATTCCTCTCATTCCTCTTGGAACTGGGAGCACGCCTCTCCTTCTCATCAGAGCATGTTTCTGAGGACGCACTTTGCGCATAGCCATTCCAATATCAAGCTCAAACCTATATTCTGGGTGGTGGTTTCTATGCAATCCCTGAGCTGGATTCAGATCCAGGACAACGTGACATATCTTGGCATTGATATGTTTAAAAAAAAAAAAAAAAAAGTTCCTGATGCACTACTGACTGGGAAACAAATATTCCAGACCTCCAGACCATCCATGGGCATTCCATTTATCTGGTTAGTATGATTTCCCATGATAAATAGGCAAGTGGAGAGAACCAGGCAAGGCATTAACTAAGATCTTATTAGAAGAGGCCTTCCTCTGGTTCCTAGCCGAGAATCTCTGGCCTTCCAGAAGCCCAGCCAACAATAACAGCAATTTTCTTCCCAGAAGCTTAACAGTGCCTGATATCCTTGTTGTTTTCTTACATCCCTCACTAAGGACCACTAAGGGTTATGGTAACCAGCAGAAGAAAAACCTTTAAAAGCCTCCAGCACAGGGGAGTTAATTGGCCAAATCCTTAGAAATCACATTGACACTGAGGCCTGAATGAAGCCAGGCTGCTTGGCTCCATAGCCTGACTCTCCCTATCCCCATGTTGGGATCTCCAACAATGACTATGTCTCCCTTTGTCTGTCCCTTGTCTGTAAAATGAGGGAGACGAACAGATGTGCTGCATTGCTGGGAAGTTCCAGGGTTAATTCACTGCAAGTACTAGACCTGTAGTTGACATATAGTAGCCTCTCAGTAAATGTCAGCTGTCGTGACTACCATCAGGTTATGAGCAAGGGTTAATTAGGAGCACTAATGGCTATGATTTATTGGGTGCTTCTTATGTGCCAGGCAATGTTGTACATGCCTTACATGTGTAACAGGTGCTGAAACTTATTAATAAAGTATTTTATACCCTTTTTCCATCCCTTCCTATGTCTGTCTACCCTCATTGCCACCTGTAAAATTCTGACTTGGCTCACTGGGCATTTCCCCACAGCCTCAGCTCAGGGGCCTTAATCCACTTACGAGGTGGGGCTACTGTAAGTCTGGGCAGCGAGGTGATATATAATTGCAATGGAAAATATACTTGCAGAAAATAATGTTTAGCCCCCAGAAGGCACAGCAGGTGAACACAAGTTTTTGTTGAGAGGTAGGAATGGATGCAGGAGAGATTTTCAATGATAGGTATCCGCTGTTCAAAATGAAGGATGGAGAAGCTGAAGGCCAACAAACCTTTTTGCTTTGTCTTTGCAGTGCTGGGATTCAAACCCAGAACTTCACGAACATTAAACAAACACACAACCACTAAACTACACCTCAGCCCCAGAGCCAAGACAGCTAAAAAAGTTCAGCTATCTCCCATATAGGCAACCCCACGGGTTTTCTTTTTTTGAAATTTTTTAAGACAGGGTTTCTCTGTGTTAACTCTGGCCGTCCTGAAACTCGATTTGTAGAACAGGCTGGTCTTGAACTCACAAAGATCCACCTACCTCTGACTCTTGAGTGCTGGGATTAAAGGCGTGTGCCTCCACCATCTGGCTGGAGTCTTCTTAAGAAACTACAGTAAATATTTAAATTGCTTTTTACTAGGTTCTTTGTGAACTTTCTTTGATGAGACTGGAAACTAATGCTGGCTTTATCAGGCTATTTGAGTTTTAATAATAGTAATATAATACTAATAATATTCTTTCTCATACGATCAACATCTGAACAGTGTGGCAGAGCCTGCAGACTGAGCACTGTGCTATGCCCACTGTCCCATAAGTTTCTCTCTTCTGACAATGCCCACCTCCTGGACTGTATTCTGAGACTTGGTTGTGAAAACTCTTGCCAAGTTTCCACCTAATAAATGAAAAAATTTTCCATAAAAATGTAAGTTAGTGTGTTTGCATATATACCTTTTAATTGAATCGAACATGGACTTTTTAAAAATTCAGTATAAATAGTATGTCTCCAGAGACCTCCCTAGTCTTGTCCCCCCAAGTACCTGGCTCTCCCTCCCAAATGCATACACCATCAGCTTCCATTGTATATTTTTAGACAAAAGCATTCCAAGGAAACACTTTTTATTTTCCTTGCTAGCTTTTTTTTTCTTCTTTTGTTTTTGTTTGTTTGTTTGAGCCGAGATCTCACTCTGGGGCCCACACTGAGCTGGAGTTGGCTGTACTGCTTAGGCTAGCCCTAAATTCACCGTGAGTAATTAGCATGAGGATGAGACAATAGGCATGGGCCATAATACTCAGTGTTCTCTCTCTCTCTCTCTCTCTCTCTCTCTCTCTCTCTCTCTCTCTCTCTCTCTCTCTCAACACAACATACTCAATGTTGTCCACTTTGGTTGCCCACTTTGTCATTCCACTTACTGTATATCTGGAAAATTGTTCTTTATAGGCGTCGAAGAAACATTCTCTTTTTTCCTTACAGTGAGAAATTAATGAAAGCAGTGCCTCCATTTATCTAATAAGTTCCCCAGCTGTGGGACAATTAGAGTGCTTCTAATAACATGGTAATGAACGCACTGCACATAATATCATTTTTCACGTACTAGTATATCCATACTATAAATTCCTAAACACAAAATTGCTGGGTCAAAGGCTAAGTTCAGATGTGTTTAAATAAATCCTGATCAATCGCCAGCATACATTATCTCCAACAACGTCATATCCAGCCCAGCGTATGAGGTCACTTGTTTCCCATATCCTTTTCAACAGAGAGCTACTAAACTTCTGGCCTTCGCCTGTGTGATAGATGAAGATGGAAAACTCATTTCTTCTCAGGGCCCTTCTCAGACTCCATTACTTTAAACTAGACCTTGCTCCCTCACCTTCCTCATTCCCTTAAATAGTATGGGATATTTAACATGCATGGGGCTCAGTCCCACGCACCCCTTTGCCTTATAAAGCTAGAGCTTTTCTCCCTAGTTATGTGTGGCTGATGATTCTCTCAGACAGCTGAGACTTGGATAACTCCCACTATCTCAGTGGTAGACTCATAGATTAGTATTAGTTTTTGGAAAAACAAATAATTGTCCTGGCCCAATATTCTCTCCCCAACCTCTGCCCATCCAGCTTCACGATGGGACCAGTTAAAAGAATCAGAGTCGGATAGACAGGGGTGAAATTCCACTTTATCTCCATGTAAAGCCGATTGCAGTCTGAAGCTAAGACCTGGAAGCAGATGGTGTTCTAATACCTGCCCCCACCACAGACAGAAGCCCGATTAAACCCACACCCGCAGCCACAGGCTTGCAGTTGTGGGTAGAGGCTCCTTTGACTAGTGGTGGCCATGATCACGGGGCCTGAGAGGAGAGTACCTGAGGTCATATCACCTGACCCAGAGGAAACAGTAGCAGGGCTTGACTCCATGGTCCACCCAGCATGAGCACCTTACTGAGGGCGGACAAAGGAGCCAGGGAGTGAGGCCAGAGACTTCCATTCTGTTCCCCTGTATCTCTCCCTCTTGAAAGAAGGAAGTTGTCACCCTCCCTGTAGAGGAAAGAAAGGGAATACTCTACTAATTGTTTGACCTTATGGGGCAAAGTTATTACGAAAAGGGGGTCTTTGGGGAGAGAAAAACCTTAAAGAAGAAGGAGGACTGTATTAGTTCATTCACCAACACATTCTGAACGATGATTCACTACGTAAATGCCAGGACCTGGGCTGGAACCAGGCGCTACAAAGAGAGACACTGTAGAAGATGCCTATGTCTGCAAAGCATCCTTACATAGACTCCACTTGAGGCATGTTAAAGGAATGGGAAAAGGCCTCTGAGCTGGCTAGAAAGGGCGAGCTGGGCAGTGAACAACCGCCTGGGTAGCAGCACAGTTACAGAAGAGGTTTGGGGCTGGACAGAAGCGGAAGGCCAGACCAGAACAAAATAAAATAGCAAAAACAAGTGTGAAAACTGGAGAGTGGGTTGGTGTGCTCTGTAGGGGTACAGAAGACATTTCTGCACGGATGGCGTTCTGAGCAGAAAGGGGTGTCTTAGTTAGGGTCCCTGTTGCTGTGATGAAGCACCATGATCAAACACAACTTGGGGAGGAAAGGGTTTATTTGGCTTACACTTCCACCTCACTGTTCATCATTAAAGGAAGTCAGGACAGGAACTCAAACAGGGCAGGAACCTGGAGGCAGGAGCTGATGCAGAGGCCATGGAGGGGTGCTGCTAACTGGCTTGCTTCCCATGGCTTGCTCAGCGTGCTTTCTTGTAGAACCCAAGACCTCCAGCCCAGGGGATGTCCCCACTCACAGTGGACTGGGCCCTCCCCCATCAATCACTAATTAAGAAAATGGCCTACAGGTTTGCCTACAGCCCCATCTTATGGAGATGTTTTCTTAATCAAGGCTCCCTCCTCTCAGATGACTTTAGTTTGTAGTGAGTTGACATGAATCTCGCAGAGGGAGGTTGTGAGGGAGACGGGATGAAACAGAGGCAAGTCCTGCCAGATGGCGACCAGGCAGGTACAAGGGAGGCTTCTGTGTTTTTCAGCAGAACAACATAACTCAACTTGTTTCAGAAAGATTACTGTGGCGGCAAATAAGGGAGGGGAGGGGAGGGGAGGGGAGGGGAGGGGAGGGGAGGGGAGGGGAGGGGAGGGGAGGGGAGGGGAGGGGAGGGGAGGGGAGGGGAAAGAGGGGATGGTGGAAAGAGACGCAAAGCAAAGGGGCCTAACTGTTAAGAGCTAATTCGCTGGTCCCAGAGAAAGAGTTAAGGATGACATGAACACAGGAGTAATGAGAAGTATGGAGGTTCAGGAGGCACGTCACAGGCAGAATCGTTAAGACACAGGGTGTGTCTCGTGAGAAGGAGCTGACCAAATGGATGCTCTACTTGAACAGGGTCCATAAGCAAAACAAAAGAGAAGTGCGTTTGTGGAAAGAAGAAAATGGATTTGGTTTTGGGCCTGAGGTGGTGAAGTTGCCTGAGACAATGAACAGCTTTTTGTTGGTATAACCAAAGACCCTAGATAATAAGCTTCTTTAAAAGGAAACTCTGTTTGAGTTTTCAGTCCACATGATTCGTCAGCCCCATTGCTTTCAAACCCGTAGAAGCACAGCATGGCCAGGGTAGAGCCAGGAAGTGACCAGAGAAAGGGAGGGAGAGACAGGCATCCCAGGATCCTCTTGGAGAGCACACCTCCAATAATCCGAAGCTTCCCAATTAGCTCCACCTCTTAAAGAACCAAAGCAGAGGACCACACCTTTAGCACAGGGTCTTTTCAGTCTAACAGCAGCAGATGTGTCTTGTAGGGACCTGGAATCGAGAGCTGGAACTCGGGGGAGAAGTCAGGTGTAGACAGACTTGGCCATTATCTGTACAGACCTGAAGGGGAGGCGAGGGGACCTGTGATGGTTAATATTCATGGTCCGCTTGACTGGGCCCCTGGGTGTGTCGATGGGGATGTTACTGAGGTGGGAAGATCCGCCCTAAACGTGGGTGGTGCCATACCATGGGGTATGCTCCCAGGCAGGGTGAAAATGAAAAACCAAGCTGAGCACGAGCATTCATCTCTCTGCTTTCTGACTGGGGACAGCTACCTCATGCCTGGTCCCCTGCTAGGGTGGACCAGACCAGCAGCTGACACAGGCACACTGCCAGTGCTGACAGAGACGAAGGAGCCAGAGCAGAGAAACGGAGCAACGAACATACGAAACAAAACTGAGATCAACTGGGTGGGGATGGGGGGGGGCAGGTGAGACCAGGAGACACACAAGCTAAGGAAGGAGGTTGCTCAGCTAAGCTCAGAGGATGCCGGTCTCCCTCCCCTTGCGTGGATAGAGCTCCAGGCTGCACTACAGCTTTATAATACTGGAAGGTTCCTCATGCAAACTTGTCCTACCACATTCCACTCTTCTAAGACTGCCTGGGCCGCTGAGTGACAAAGCAAAATGGGGACAGTCACTTGGGAAAGCCCAGCGTCCTCCCTGGGTAAAGACTCTCTTTCCTTGCTCTGGAATGAAGGACGAGAGAGCATCTTTAGGAACTCATCCCCCAGACCTTGCAAAGGAGCTGATTTACAAACATCCAAAGCCTAACCTTCCTTGGGATGAGCTTCTTGCCTTAGGCCTGCTCTTTCTAACAGCAGGCCCGCCGGGAGCTCCTCCCCCACAACATCTGCTCCCATTAACCACCTGGCCATCTTCACCACTTGCCTTTCTTCAGCCGTCAGACCTTGGCACCAGCTAACCCGTGTGCTGGGCACATCCTCATTCCTCTCCGTAGAGTTGTGATCGATTTCTCCAGATCCTGCTGAAGTCTAAGCCAGTCTATGAAGCTCCCCTTTGTTTTCTGAGTGCGAATTTGACATCTGCTCGTGTCTGCCATCCTTCCACTATGGATTTGGTCTGTGTTAATAGTTTTAAAAATGATTCTCTTTGTCCTAACCATTTAGAGGCACAAGCAGATTTTTCTAGAAAGTTAAAGTTCTGCCTCTGAGCACATCACTACTTAATTCACACAACCGATATTTATTGAGCATTTATTTACCATGTGATGAACACTGTGCTATGAGACAGATTTTACAGAAATAAAAGCAAATAACTAAAAAAAAAAAGATATTCATCCCATGGTTTAAGAAATAGGTAGGCATGGGCCTCGTTTGGAGGTAGAAAATTTATATCTGCATTCATCCCACTGACTTGTAAGATGAATCTTGCTAACATGTCTTCTTCTCTGTCTACCTTCCTAAGCAGAGACTGCACCAGATACTTCTCTAACTGCTGCAAGAAAAGAACTGATGAAGGCAACTTAAGGAGGGGTGTGTTTGTCCTCACAGTTTGAGGGGACAGTCCATCATGGCAGCTTGTCACAGCAGTAGAAGCCTGGAGTGGCTGGTCATGTTGCCTCTGCAGTCAGGAGGCAGAGAGCAATGAATGCTGGTGCTCACCCACTTTCTCCTTTTTTATTGAGCCTGGCGATGGAATGGTGTCACACACATTTAAGGCGAGTCTTTCCAATTCAGTTAATCCACTCTAGAAACTCCCTTACAGACCTGCCCAGAGGTTTGGCTGCTTGGTAATCCAGACCCTGTCAAGTTGACAATACTAACCTTCACAGGAAGGAATGAAGAAAATCAAAAAACATGTGTATTGGTTAATGGCATCACTTGGGGCATACTGTTTAAAAAGAAGAACTTTGCTTACGTTGTGGAATAGAGTATTTGTTTAACTATGTAAAGACGTGTTGCATTTGTTTAACTATGTAAAGACGTGTTGCATTTGTTTCCCCTTGCCTCCTAAGGCACCTGATTGGTCTAATAAAAAGCGGATGGCCAGTAGCTAGGCAGTAGAGGGATAGGTGGAGCTGGCAGGCAGAGAGAATAAGTAGGAGGAGAAAAGGAGGGTGAGAGAGAGGGAGCTGCCAGCCAGACATGGAGGAAGCAGGAAAGCAGGATTGCAGAATGAAAGGTAAAAAGCCCCAAGGCAAAACGTTGATGAAGGGAAACAGGTTAAAATTAGTTTTAAAAGCTAGCCAGAAACAAACCTAAACTAAGGCCGAGCATTAATAATAAGTCTTTGTATCATGATTTGGGGCTTGTGGTCCAAGAAAGCCTGCTTATCCATTCCAAACATGATGGATGGTCCTGAGTCCTGTAAGAAGTGTGCCAAGCACCCGCCCCCTGCGGCAATGCAGTGTGAGAAGCACCAAGAGACTTGTACAGAGAAAGCAGCTTCAGGACACAGAGCAGAAGGGCTTTGGTGGATAGACTAGGCCAACGGATGAGTCTGGAGGAAGATGAGACCAACTGCAGATATGAGAGAACTCAAACAATTGAGAGCTGGAACCATCCAGAACCAGAAGGGGATAAGGAGAGAAATGGGCAAGACATCTAGTTTTCAGTTTTATCTTCTATTTTAATATGAAGACAATAAAGCCTTGCAGATGTGCTTACTTAAAAAAATAAGATTGGGCCGGGCGGTGGTGGCGCACGCCTTTAATCTCAGCACTTGGGAGGCAGAGGCAAGCGGATCTCTGTGAGTTCGAGGCCAGCCTGGGCTACCAAGTGAGTTCCAGGAAAGGCACAAAGCTACACAGAGAAACCCTGTCTCAAAAAAAAAAAAAAAAAAAAAAAAAAAAAAAAAAATAAGATTAATAAAAGAATAACTTTGCTTTGTTTTTAATTAGAAAACCTATATGCTCCTTATGAAAGGGATGTGCATGTTTTCCCATCCAAAAAGTAACCACTGCTAATGTTTGAAGATTTTTTAGTTGGTTGGTTGGTTGGTTAGTTAGTTGGTTAGTTGGTTGCTTGGTTGCTTGGTTGGTCGGTCTGTGAGAGGATCTCCCTGTGTAACCCTAGCTGTGTTAGAACTCACCAAGTAGATCAGGCTGGCCTCGAACTCACAGAGCTCTGCCTGCCTCTTCCTCTCAAGAACTAACTAAGAGTGTGCACCATCATGCTTGGCTGATGTTTATGTACCTCTTTTCGGGCTTTCTAGGAAGCCATCTATACAGAGTTCATTAAAATGTCACATATTGCCGGGCGGTGGTGGCGCACGCCTTTAATCCCAGCACTCGGGAGGCAGAGCCAGGCGGATCTCTGTGAGTTCGAGGCCAGCCTGGGCTACCGAGTGAGCTCCAGGAAAGGCGCAAAGCTACACAGAGAAACCCTGTCTCGAAAAACCAAAAAAAAAAAAAAAAAAAAAAAAAAAAAAAAAAAAAATGTCACATATTAAACATGAAGTTCACAATTTGATCTCTCACCCTTTAATAGCATAGTACAACCTCTTTTTCTAGCATCTTTTATGAACAATATCTATGAGACTTCTGTTCTCTCTTCCATGTTTCTTCCCACATGTCTCTACAGGTATCGGAGACCTCCTAGGCCCAGGTTGGAGAGCAGAGCTTACATCATCCTCTACTGCAATCACTGGAGCTTAAAAGAGCTGAGGCTGTGAGATACTTAGGATCAATAAATGAAGGTTGGAGACATTCTTTTGTTTTCATTTTTGTCAGTGGGTTTTGTTTTTGTTTTTGTTTCTAGATTTATTTATGTGTATGAGTGTTTGCCTACATATACGTATGTGTACCATGTATATGAATGGTGGCCATGAAGTTTGGAAGAGAGCATCAGATCCCCTGGAAATGGAGTTAGTGATGGCAATGAATGACCACATGGATGCTGGGAACTGAATTCAGGCCCTCTTAAAAAACGAGTGCTCTTATGCACTGAGACATCTCTTCAGTCCTGTATTTGCATTTTTTTTTTTTTTTTTTTTTTTTTTTTTGGAGACAGGATTTCCTATATCTCAGTTTGGTCCCAAGCTCACTATGTAATTAGAGTTGTCCTTGAACTCTTCATCCTCCTGCCTCCACCTCCAAAGTACTAGAAAACAAAATTGGAATAGAACAAAAAAAAATGCATGAACTGAGCTAAGTGTGGATATAATCCCAGTACTTCAGAGGCTGAGGCAGGAGGATCTCGACTTTGAAGCCAGACTTTCTCAAAAACTATGTGTGTGTGTGTGTGTGTGTGTGTGTGTGTGTGTGTGTGTGTTTATACAGACACATGTTTATACACACGTTTATACAGATTTACACTTGTATGTCCACATGAGCTATAGAATCGTAGCTGAAAGACTCCAGCTTTTCTGTATAACTGAGCTGGTATCCTGAACATTTGCAGTATCTCCACACATGTGAAATGTTACATTTCGTGTATAACATATGCATCTGCTTATAGACATCTAGCCAACAATGAGGAGTACAAACTAGACTGTCTCTCCTCTGCTCTAGCCTTCATCCAAGTTGAGAGCTTAAGCAACTCAAGAGCAGGTATCATCTCTCTGGCTTGTCACCGTGTGGCATCTTGAGGACTTTGTTCTCAGTAAGTATTCACTGTCCATTAACATTCCTGCTGCTGCTGGTTCTCCTGGAGCTAGCTAATGGGCCACAGAACAACCACAGCTCCTAAGTGACAAGGCACTTCTTATCCAAGTGGTGCCTGGGGTCCTTCTTGAAGATACCAAGTAAGAGCTCTTCCCAATTAAAATGTTCCAGATGAAGACCATGACGAATTCCCCAGGGAGAACACTGGCTGCTCAAGAGCTAAAAGCAATGCACTTGCCACACAGCTTCCCCACTCTGCTGCCCTTTAAATGGGAAAACAATTATTTTCATCATCCCCAGCCGGAAGTTGCCCGGAGCCAAAACAGGTTCCCTGGGCATCCTTGAGGGATGCGGACCAGGGGGAGAGCTGGGCCCAATGGCTCCTACCTGATGCAACCTGAGCACATTCCCCAGTAGACATACTCCTCATGTCTGAGCTCAAGATAAGAAATTAAAAAGTTTAGGAAAACAAGCCTGAACCTTACTGTTTTTCAGATTCGGAGATGAGAGACAGACTGAACCCATGATAGCCCAGCTCAACATCCAGGAACCAACAAAGCACCCATGGACAACATGGATTCCACTCCAGAAGACCCAAGCCCTTTGTGGGCACCCTGCCATGAGCACACAGGGCACACCAAAGCATTTTTGCCCTCTGCCTTGTCTTTTGTTTCGTTTTAAAGCCTCCTGTAAAAGGCTTTTTCCCCTCTGACATCAGAATCCTTCGTAGAGACTCTCTAACAGCGTGTTTAATTAGCAGGGCTCAGAATCCAACCTCAGATGTGCTTTACCTCAGTGTACAATGGGGACCCTTGAAAACTCATTACAAAGAAATTACTTAAAATGACTATGAACTCCTGTGAGCTCACTTTGATCTTAAACAAAATCTATCACTTGACATATTTGAGGAGATAGATCTGTTGTTGGAGAAGAGAATGGTTTTTAGAAAAATAATTAGACAAGTAACAGGTTATACAGAAGTCTGGGAGAATCTCAAGAGTCCTGGCATCAAATCATACCCGGGGCTCCTTGCTCTATGCAGATCATTCTGACAGTGGTCTGTTTCGTGGAATAAATGAGTGCTTTGGCCTGTTTCCTTCTCGTGACTTCTCTCTTTCCAAAGTCCTCCTTTCCCATAGCATTTGTGAGCACTCTGTCCTATAACTGCCCTGGATGCTCTTGGCACCTTTCTCTCCAGATTCCTTTTTTGGTTCTCTGGATACTCTTTCATTGTCCTACTCATAGGTAAATCATTCCTGAGCACTGTACTCCCCAGGCTCTGTACCCAGCCTTGTCTAAAATTCTCTCCTGGAAACATTAAACACCTCTCATTGATTTCAGAGACCCAAGACACAGCCCTTGGCAGCTTATACACTCCTGAGTTAAATGGCTGTCTGTATGGAGATAGGCTCAGATGTGTGTCTCTAGTCTTGGCCTGTGTTCTATTGATGCCTCCACAGACTGGCTGTGTGTGGAACCCCCATACTCAACACATATAAAGCAAAGTACATCAGCCCTAGTCGTAAATCCTCCTTCTGTGCCTTATTATTGTTCAGCATCCTCATCTACCCATCATTCAAGCAGTAAATTTGAGTTCATGCTCAGATCCTTCTGTTTGCTTACTATGTAAAACTGGTCAACATCCGTCTCCATCAAGAATTGAGTTTGGCTGCTAGACAGAAACAGATGGAAATCACAGGGTGTTCAAGGGGAAGCACACTGTGTCTCACCTAGTGTAGGGTTCCCAGGTAGATGTCCAAGGTCAGCTGACGAGCTCACCACATCCTCAGCCCCTGTATTCCAGTCCTACTTCTCTGCCATGTTTTCCAAAGGCTTCCACTGTTTAGAGCACACCACAGAGATAAGAGTTGGCAGTTTCCAATTTCCAGGAACAAAAAAAGAGACGCAGCCACAAGGGCACCTCCATCAGAGCAAGCCTTGCTCAAGAGTCCTCCATGAGCACCTACCATCATTTAGCCCATATCTCATTAGCGATCCTTCATGGGGGCCGCAGAAATTTAAACCTTTAGGTGGTCCCTCCACTCCTCCCAATAGCATACAAGGCCTGTTCATTAACAGAAACAATAGAACAGCTAATTGGAAGGCAAGACAGTAATCAGTGCCATTCACTCTACGTTTTTAATATCTGTCTGATTCAACCTCCCAGCATGCCCAGTTCAGACTGTCTGCATTTCTGCTCAGTTGCATCTCAAATAGACCAACTGTCCATCACCTCTGCTGCTCATTACTCACTGTGACTCCATATTATCTTTCTTAAATACATATCTATTCTGGTCAGTCCAAAATTAAATCTTTCAGAGGTTCCCCTTTAGATAAAAAGAAAAAAAAAAAAAAAGGACGAGCTGCTCTGTATGGTTTCTAAGCCCTTGCAATCTGCCTCAGAGCTCTTCTGGGCCCCCCTTCTCCTCGCTTGCTTTCCCTAGAGCTCTGAGCACACCAATCATTTTTCACGCGGCATATCTGTTTGTTCAGGCTGTCCCGGCTCTGTAAATGCTGCTGGCTCTGATTCTGTCAGCTACCCAGACATTTTCATATGTGATCAATGATTAGAGACTTGAGGAAGTGCCCCCACAGCAAGGCCACCTGTTCACATGGCAGAAATAGCTAGCAAAATATGTTCTTTGTTACACACGTATAAATATCACTCTCCAAAACATAACAAGCCTGCCTCCTCTTTCTCTAGGACCAAGTGCTTAGGAGAGACTAGAATCTGCCACCCACGGATCCATAAGATTATTGAACGAGGGCTGGGAAAGTGGCTGTCAGCAATGTGCGTGCCTTGTGAGCATGAGGACCAGGGTTCAAGCCCCCCAGAACTCTGTTTCTTTAACAAATACAGACATGGTGCTGCATGCCTGTAATTCTAGAGTTGGGAAGACTGACCGGTGGATTCCTGGGCTCACTGGCCAACCTGCTGGCCTATACCTGACAAGTTCCAACCCAAGGAGACATTGAAGACAAAACAGTTGGACAGCATCTGCAGAATGACAGCTGAGGTTGTTCTCTGGCCTCCACACGCATGAGAGAATATGTAAGCATCCCCGCACATACATGAACACACACATATACATACACAGGAGGTCAATGCACTGCAAGCAATTCCTGAGAAGATACAGGAAAACTATCCGCCCTCCCTCTGTTTGCCTCAAATCAAAAGGCTTCTGGGAACCTTTTTATTTTAGGGAGAACATAGCTGAGCCCCTGAAGACCATTGTGGACTCTTATCAGCCTGGAGAGGGTACCAGAAGTCTCCGTTAAAAAGTAGCACTAGGCAGCCTTTAACATGTAGACTTCTGGTACCCTGTCCACTTCTTTTCCCTTATCTCATCACCTCTCTGAAAATGCAGTTTGTTTGTTTGTTTGTTTGTTTGTTTGTTTGTTTGTTTGTTTGTTTTAATTGAAAACAGTATATAAAGTACTTCATTGAGAACTGCTGAGTCCTAGGTGTCAGCCAAGTCTGTGTGAAAAACACACATTACGACACTTCAGGAGCTAGGGAGATGCCACACAAAAATGAGACTCTGAGTCTGATCCCAAAATTCATATTTAAAAAGCTGAGCCTGATAGCGCAAGCATCAAATCCCAGTGCTGAGAACTTGAAGACAGGGGGAACCCTGGCCAGCCAAGTAGGTCAGCTCCAGGCTCAGTGAGAAACTATCTCAAAAAATAAGATAGAGAGTGGCTGAGCAAGACAATCTTACTTTGACCTTTGCATTTCCACACCCACATGTGCACCTGCGCTCAAGCATGCGCGCACGCATGCACGCACGCATGCATGCACGCACGCACGCACGCACGCACGCGGTCTGTTTCTCTTAACAAGCTGACTACCGCACAAGTCCACTCCAACTCACAAAGCATAAAGGAAAATACGCTTCTTACACTCCCGACGAAGGAAGTTGTGGGGAATTCCCTCAGAGTCTCACTTGTCACAGGAGCCCAAACTTCCTGACTTGTGAGAGGAGAAGGGGGGGGGGGCGGGGAGCCTCGACTTCTCACTAGAGGAGTCCGTCTTGTCAACCAGCTCTACGTGGTAAAAGCAGGCCGAAGAAAAGTGAAGAACATTGAAAGAAGATGTGAATGGTAATGAAAATGGAGCTGTATCCTAGAAACATCAAATCTTCTTCAACATCGACCCCCCAGGCCTAGACTCAGTCCTGAGATGAGAGACTTGTGAGCAGGAACAGAAGGAGCCAAGAAAACCAAGAAGCCAGCTGAAGCCTAAAGGGATGGAACATTCCTTGGTTTTCTCAGAGCTGGGCTACGCCTGTAGAGACACAAGGAGAGAAAACAGTCACGAGTTATCACTGGGTAGACAGGGATGAAGATAACACCAAGTGATGTGTTCGTAGCACCCTGAGCACAGACGCTCTGGCTGTAGGAGACCCCTGTGGACAACGGGACTGTGAGTCTATTTTGCCATCTGTCCACCAGCTCCTCCCGGGGAGCCTTGCACGGATGTTGTGCAAATGCTCAGCATTGCCCCTTTCCCTGAAAACAAATACTACAGGCAGGGAAATGGCCTCCCAGCACCTCCCACGCCACCCCCAGCACCTCACCCTACACTAACACTTAACTACTTTCGTCACCAGGAATGAGGTGGTAAATGAGTCAAGTGTCCTGGAGAGAGAAATATAATGATCACCGAGGCTGCCCAGTGAAAGAGACGGCTGAGAACACGCGTCAGCTGTCTGCCAATTTATGTTACCGGAGCTCTGTGGGAACATTCCTTTTAGAGATGCTGGCGGGGCAGGGAACCAAACCTTTAGGGTTTTGGGTTTTTGGTTTTTGTTTTGTTTTTTTTTTCCTGGTGACATTTCCCCTTATTGCTTCTCCACTCCATAGTCTTAAAAAAGAGAAAAAACACCCCACATTTTAACCACAAGGGATGAAAGAGAAATAGAGGACAGGTTTGTAAAATTCTGAAAGTCCCCATTGCACCACAAAGCAGATCTTTTTGTGTGACAAAGACTAGAGAGATGATGGAAGGAAAATAAATTCACAATCTGGAGGAAAGGGAGGCTGAATCGCCAGCTTCAGCAGCCTTAACCTGCCCTGATAGCCTTCATAGCCCTGGGATGCAAGCATCTTCTGGGGTACCTGCAACTGGTCATCAAGACTAGAACACTTCAATATATTTAGGGATGAGGGGCATCCTCAAAACACCACCCATCATAGCCCATAAATGAACAGGTGCAGCCCCTGGGTACCAATTCTAAGATCTACTAACAGCTTAAAACAAGCCAGCTCCAATTGGCCGTATACATTGAGAGTGGAATGGCGTCTCGTCCTTCCTCCTGCTCACTTTAGATCTGCTGTGTTCCTTGATGAATAACATGGCGGGGGAGCCCAGGACCCCAGAGAAAAGTTGGTGACTGTTAGGTCACAGTGGGAAACTATTCCCATTATCACCCATTTCTGGGCTCATGACCGAAACCTACGCATCAAAAGGCAGATTAATAAGAGAAGTGCAAGCTTGGGTGTGGTAGCATTCACCTGTAATTCTGGTGCTTGGGAGATGAGGCAGAGGATCACCAGAAGTTTCAGGCCAGCTTGGGCTACGGAGTAAGACAATTTTGAGAAAGAGGGAGAGAAAAAGGTGGAGGGAGAGAAGGAAGAAGAAGAAAGAGTGAGGAGAGAGAGAAACTTAAGTTTCGGGTGACATGGGAGCCAAAAATAAAAGCTCAAAGAAAAAGGCAAGTCTGTGTTTTATTTTTTAATAATTATTTTTAATATTTATATCTGCCAGGTCACACCTGCCTTGTGTGATCACACCTCTCCATGGTGAACTCAAGTTAATAAACAGATGTAATTTAGCAAGGCTGTGTTAGGATTCCCACTATGCCCCTTTGTATTCTGACACAAGGCTGTTCCTTCCCTCCAACTAGGGAACACCACTCTGAGGGTCTGTTCACCTGCTTCGGGGGGAAGTCGGAGAATCCTTCCTAATCTATGCCTTGTTTGAGGCAAGGAGTGGGAAGGTGAGAGCGGCCGTCTGCTGTTCTTCACATTCCTTGTTCCATAGTTTAGCGCGTCCCCCTGAAAGCCAAAATTATTGAACACACAGCCAGCTCCCTGGTAATGCATTAACTGTGGCGATGTTTCTACTCCTCAAGGAGAAGTCTTCCCACACAAGCTGCTACCTGGAGGCTCTTTGCTTAGCAGTAAGGACTTAGATCAGTCTTCAATCTGGAGATGCCTAGATCATCAATGAAACTGTACTGCAGAACACTTGGAGTTGGATCCACGGTAAACTAAGACAGAGTTAATCACACGTGCCTCCAACAACAATTTGGGAATAAGACCAGATGTAAATCAATAAAATGCAGCAGATCTCAAAGTCATTTCTCCCTCCCACAAGCTCCTGCTCAGAGCAGACTGTTTAAGAAAAGGTCTCCAGATAACACACATGTTTAAGAGGAAAACACTAGGGTGAAGTTTTACGCCAAGGTATTGGTTAACTTCCTAGTTCCACATTTGTCTGTTACACACTTGGAAGCCCAGAGAAGTGAAGGCGTCAAAGGCTACTACTCCAGAGTCTGCCTGTGTCTGTTCTGAGGGTGAGGCACTCATGGAAGGCCATCCTGCTTTCTCAACTAAAAGCTGTTAGATGGAACTTGGCAGATGAGCCAGTCAACAAAGTGTTTGCCACACAAACATAAGGACCTGAGTTCAGATCTCCCATGTAAAAAGCTAGCTGTAGCCATGTGTGCCCACAATTCCAGTACTAAGAGGCAGAGACAGGAGGGTGCCTGCAGCTTGCTGGCTAGTAAGTCTAACCAATCAGTAAGCACGAGCGAGGATCAGTGAGAGAGCCTGTGTGCAAATAATGTGGAAAGCAATGGAGAGAGGCATCCAACCTTGATTATTGGCCTCTACACACACACACACACACACACACACACACACACACACACACACACACACTTAAATGATAAGAAAAAAACCAGCAGCTCAATGGGGTGAGAGGCGCTATAAGGAAAGAAGTATGCGTCTTGGTTGGAACAGATTCCTGCAACAAAAGACAAAATAAACAGAGAAAGCAAGCACAGGTTGATATTACGAGAACGTCTTTCCCATTTGCATGGCAGGCTCTCAGTGGATGAGGAGCTAGCTAGCTCTTGGGCAGGTCGCTTTCAACCTCAGATTCTGCAGCATCTTCAAGGAAGGGCAGCCAACTTTCAGGGCAGTGACAGTACAAAGGAAAATCACAACTGAAGACAGGCAAAGGGGTGACGACGGGTGTAGCTCGTTAATAAAGCTTCGTGATGGGAATCTCTCTAGGATCACCTCCAAGCCACAAAGATGCAAAGTCACCTTCGGTGGCTGGGAGACCTGAGGGCAGGAGAGCTCTTGCTTTCAGGCAAATAGAAGGAGGGCCTCAGCTCAGGAACCCTTCATGTTTCAGTGGTCTAGCCTGGTCTCCCATAGCAGTGACTAAGAGCAGGGGAAGAGACCTGTAATAACAACTTCCCTCCTCTTTGCCATCTCAGACAATGACCAATTCTTTTGACTGGGCTGTGTTCTCTGGAGAGAGAATTATCTACTCGTTAAAGTATCTACCTGTGGCTTCACCGGCTCTTTGAAAGCAGGGAGTACAGGACATGGGGAAAAACGAGGAATTACACCAATCCCTCATTTTCCTTGCTTTGCTTTTGACATGGTGGGGAGGAAAGCAGACATCTACCAGTGAACAAGACATCGTGTCTACACCATTCCAAGAGTTCTACATATCAATTTGTTTTCTAGTGTGAGTTTCAGAGGCTTCCCCGGGGAGCTGTTTATTAATACTTCATTCACCACAGAGAATACAAACAAGCAGGCAAAAGTTGCCATGCCTGATGCAACTTCTTTTAGGGCTGAACCAAGCGCTGATGTAAAGCTCCAGGGAGGCTCCAGAGCCATAACCACTGAGGGAGACCGAGCCAGGAGGGCTGAGCTAGGGGAGAAATTTCCTTTTCGCCATGAGCCTTCCACCTTTGCTTTGAAATCCCCAGACCTTTCTTTCTCTTACTGTGTGCTAATTGCCACACTTAAGTCAGAAAACCAAAGCGTAGAGAAGGTGGGTGATTTTTGTACTGCTGGTCCCGGGACACCAACACCGGAACACTGGAGTGAACAGAAGGTCGTTTGAAGGACGCAGTCACAAGGCATCCAGCGGCACCCAGGCTTCCTTCCCGCCACGTCAGGCACTTGCTTCGTTCGGGTGGAGGCAGCAGGGGATGGTAAAAATAGTCTGAGACCATTCTCCAGGGTAAGAATCCAAGCTCTTTGGAAATTTCTAGAGCTGGCCTGCTTGTTTTTATTTGTACAGTCCATTGAGAAGCATCAGGGCCCTCTTGTCCCTCTGGCCTGGCTCAGGGAAGTCAGTAAATACTTACGAGATGACTGGGGAGCAGTCAGGCCGCACCAGTGTTTTCCATAGAAGACGCCCCCTCACACCGTGCTGGACAATAATGATCCTGACACAAACAACTGAGCTTCAGAGAAACTGTTCAAAAAGGCCGCTGCATCCTTGCCATCCCCAGCCTCACCTGTGAGAAAGAACGGCAGAAAACATTCATAGTGGGTACTGTTTTCACTCAGCCGCGTCTTAGGAAACCTTGAGGCTGACGTGGACTGAGCATGGAAAGTTCCAGACATACGGTTTGTTTTCAAAGAAAACCAGATCTACAGGCTAAGTAATGAAGTGTCGGGCCCCAAAACATACCACCTCCCAGGAAAACCCCTTAAACTCAGGCAGAATTCTTTCTTTATTCACCTGAGGTCTTTTACCAGAACTTGAAGCCATTGAACACTTCTAAGCAATAACCTCACAGGAACGGCCCGGGGACCAGTTCTCGGTGTTCCGCTGGCAAGCACGCAGGTGTCCAGGAAAGAGAAAGCGATGTAAATTATTTGTCAGGTTGGTGAGTAACGGGGACTCCATCGCTGCTGCTGCTGCTGCTGCTGCTGCTGCTGCTGCTGCTGCTGCTGCTGCTGCTGCTGCTGCTGCTCACACAAATTTAGCAGACATATGTTCATCTCATTTTCCTCTTCGAAGTGAATTCCAAGTTGGATTTCGGTGGTATCCAGTCTCCTGAAGTGTCGTGAAAGCTTAGGTGAAGAAAATTTGTCTTCTAAATGCAAGTTATAATGACCGAAGACATGAAAACCAAATGGAGGCTCATTTCTAAATGATGTCATCTCATCTTGAACCCAGAGCACTGAATCCCACGATGGGACCACATGCCTGTACCGCTCCTGCATCCATCCTCTGAGCATCGCAGCCATCCTGAATGGGAAATGGGGACGGGGTGCAGGGATAATCTGCTTCAGCATTAACCACGATGGTGGGTCAGCTGGTAAAGGTGCTTGCCGCCAAGCCTGACCACCAGAGTTCAATCCCCAGGACCCACGTGGTGGAAGACAGAACTGACTCCCATAAATTGTCCTCTGACCTATATACATTCTGGTGCACACAGACAGAAAGGAAAAGGAGAGAGGGAGGGAAAGAGAGAGAGAGAAAAAAATAAACGTTCAAAATTTCATAATGCTTTGTGGTAAAAGAGAAATGGAGGCCCCTGCAGGAATGGGGTAGAAGGCCCCAGTGAGTGGCCGTTAGGAGAGGGTGAACTAGGAAACAGAGGGGAATCTCTTGCGGACACTTCTACAAGTTCAGGAACTCTCTCTCTCTCTCATACATGTTTCCTTCTCTAGGTTCCTCAAGGGAGATATAAAACATAAATAAATAGGCCTGGAGAGATGGCTCAGTGGTTAAGAGCACTGGCTGCTCTTCCAAAGGACCGGGGTTCGATTCCCAGCATCCACATGGCCGCTCACAACTGTCTGTAACTCTGTTTCCAGGGGACCAGACACCCTCACACAGACAAACACACAGGAAAAACCCCATTGTACATAGATAGATAGATAGATAGATAGATAGATAGATAGATAGATAGATAGATAGATAGATAATCTTCAAAATAAATAAGTAAATGGCAAGCTTAGATAATCTTCAAAATAAATAAGTAAATGGCAAGCTTAGCACAGACTCTCATCATGCAGAGTCCTCCCCACGGTACCTTCTCCTCCTGTGGAGCACTCCCCTCACACAGGGATATCATATGGTACCTTCTCATGTGGAGCACTCTCCTCATGTGAGGCACTCCCCTCTTATAGGGAGACTCCCCTCGATAGTACCCTCTCCTCATGAGGGGCCCCCCTTTCATGCAGCACTCTTACTTCGTGGAATGCCTTGCCCTTACATGGAGCACTGTCTCCATGTAATGTCCTCTCTTCCTGTGATGCTTTCTCCTCACATGACGCCCTCCCCTCCAAAGGTGCCCTCCCCTCCTATTGAGTCCTTTCCTCAGGAGATGCTCTCTCCCCTGGGCACTCCCTTCACAGTGTGCTCTCCCTCACAGGGGACCCTCAGCCACCGTGGGGCACTCCCCTCAAGTGGTTATAGCCTTCAGGATAAAATCCTTCAGAGAGGCCCCTGTCAAATCAGACATTTAAAATAATCATGTTGTGCTCTTTGAAAATACAGATATGAAGAAAAGAGGGCACAGTCATTCTTTGATAGGCTGTGTAATTTTTTTTTATATACAAATCAGGGCTTTAGAAATCTGGGAGGTTTAAATAGAATCTCAGTACAAGGGCCACAGGATGTGGTGAGTCATCACAGCGTGCTGCTAAAAAAGCTCTGAGTAGCTTAGATTTGTACTAGGTGTTTCCTCCTGCATTCAACTTCATATTTCCATGACTCGCCCCTTCCTTCTTTTTATTTCTCCCTATATATTGCATTTTTGGGTCTATAAATAATGTTATTATGTGCTGAGTTTTTGAAAGTTGGTATCCTGTGCCCAGCCCTACAGTATGACATATCATCCATTTTCGTGACATTGAACTGAGGTGGGCCTCTCCTGAAGTTTTAAATGGTGACGTTTTCATAACCCTGGGAAGGAACGGTGAAACTATACTAGTAATTAGAATGTTCTTGAGTCTAGGTTTACTCCAGATTTCTCTTAACTGTGTAGTCCTTGGGACTTCTGTAGTAGAAAGGTCTGATACTTCTTGCTCCTATAAAGTCACAACCAGAGATGCTGGAGATGACTCAGTGGTTAAGGGCACCGGCTGCTCTTCCAGAGGACCGTGGTTCAATTCCCAGCACCCTCATGGCAGCTCACAATGGTCTGTAGCTCCAGTTCCCAGGGACCAGACATCCTCACTCAGACATATATGCAAGCAAAATATCAATGCACATTTTTTAAAAATGGCCAGGCAGTGATGGCACACACCTTTAATCCCAGCATTCAATTCAAGAGGTAGAAGCAGGCAGATCTCTGATGAGTTAAAGGACAGCCTGGTCTACAAAGTGAGTTCCAGGACAACCAGAGAAACCCAGTCTCATAAAAAATAAAAATAAATAAATAAAAAAGTCATAGCCAGACTTTTGGCACCTTCAGGGGTGGGACAGAGGCCCCAGTAATTAAAGGCATGATGGCACACACCTTTAATCCAAGTACTCAAATTTGGGAGGCAGAGGCAGAAGGAACTCTGTGTTCAAAGCCAGCCTGGTCTACATAGCAAGTTCTAAGCCAGCCAGGGCTACATAGTCATACTCTGTCTCCAAACAACAACAACAACAACAACAAAAAGGTTAATAAGAGAAATGTAGACCCAATTTAATTCACCGAAGTTTTATGTCATTTCAGAAGACTCAAGGAAAGCCGTTTTGAAGCATGGATGACAGCCTAGAAACACAGCTGGACGAAAGGCTCGGGTGTCCTGGTGACAGACTGGCCCCACACGGTCCCTCCTGGTCTGTTCTTCCAGGTATGCAGCCGGAGTTGGCTCCAGTGAGGCTTGGGACCCTCTTCCAGCCAAAGTAGATCAGCATTTCTCTGGCGCCATCTTCAAGACTGAAAGATAGGGAAGCCAGCATGGCCTCCTTGTTCCTGAATCCTCTGGGTCTCATTCAATCCAAAGCACTTTGGGGCAGCATTTTCTGAGCCCTGACACCTCTTAGACTAAAAGAATGTTCTGAGGGAGTGGGGGCGGGGCGGGGGAGGGGGAGGGGCCAGCTAAGAAGAGTTAGTCTGTGACACAAAGAAGCAGGAATGGAGTCAGGCATATAGCACACACCTATAATTCCAGCACTCTGGAGATGGAGGCAAGAGGATTAGGAGCTTGAAACCAGCCTTGGCTACATAGCAAGTTCAAGGCTAGCTTGGGCTACATGAGATCTTGTTCCAAAACACAAGAGGAAGGGGATAAAGAGGTAGATAACTAGGAGGAGGACGACCAGGAGGAGGAAGAGGAGGAGGAAGAGAAGTTCTAAGGAACAAGGAGGAGCAGGGAGAGGAAGAATTCTCGTTTTTTTTTTTTTCCTTTAAAATGACTTTGTTTCTAGTCCCTTCCTGTCTAGCTGTCACTCATTACTGGGGCCTCTGTCCCACCCCTGAAGTACTTGGTTATAGAAAAGCAGACAGAAGGAAGAAGCCAAGAGGCTGAGCTATGGAAGGTCAGGGTTCCTCTTTCCCCTGCCTCTGTGGCCTCTTGGTCTCCAAGCCACCCATGGGTCCCTGATCCCCTACGCCTTAAGTACTTGCCATAATCTTCAGAAGGCACTGGGCACAAGAGGGGCTGTCAGGGAGGAAAACCCTTCCTCTGTCCCCAGGTTCAATAATTGGGGTGTGCAAATTCACCTGGCAAATGCTAGATTAGCCCAGAGGAGTAAGGGACTGATTTAATTAGGTATACATGTGCTGGAATTCACAAAGAACTGTGTCTCGGGGGGATAGTTAGAATCTGGGTTTATTTACCATCTTAATAGGGGCTAGAAAGAGGGGCACTTCTGTAAGAAAGGGGAGAAGAGGGGGAACACTTAGAGAAAAGCACAAGACCTTTTGGAAAGATAAATGGACCCTTAGGAGAATAGACGGCAGATGTAACGTGTTTGTGATCATATCGGAGTGTGGTGCTGATTTCTGGTCTCCAAAAAGAGATCAGAATTGCTTCTAGGGCAGGGATTTGCGACAACTTGGCGGTGGGGGGTGGGGGGTGGGGGGTGCTCTGCTTTTAGGCAGATAAGACATTATGGGAATCCAAATGCCTTCAGCTCAAAATAACTTTTGTATACCACCGTGGCTTTTTCTAGACTCGCTCGCAGCCGGTCCGCCCATGCTTGGAAAGCGGAGAGCCTGCCGCTCCCCTCAGCTTTACAGAATCTCCAATTGCCCACTCACCAGCCGACACCAAACCAATTCAGCTTTTTCAGAGCACGGATTTTCCTTCATGCCTTTCCTCTTCTGAACGACAAGCTAAGCCCTACCCAAAGGATCCTTTAAACAAAGCATCAGGAGGGCTTATCTTCTGGGTACCAACAACTTGCGCTTTGTCCCTGGAACACAAAGACTTGGTTTTCCCCACACGGGGAAGGTAGAAATGCAACGAGGAGAATAAAAGTAAACATTCAATAATTTTCCCCTCAAAAATAGCAATGAAATGACTTACCATAAAGGTTCTCCTTTGGCTGTCTGGTTTTCTACCACACTGTTTCAGTGCACGCCTGAAAATACCACCATACTGTTTAGATTGTTGGCAAAATTATTTCAAATTCATGACATTCTGCCAAAAGCACCTTATTTCAAGTGCTATACCCCCAGAACAAGCTGCAAGCCGCTGATACTGCATGTGTGAAATGCTTTGTGTCCCATCAAGCATATGGTAGGTGTGGAACAATTGCCTCTTGGATCTAAATAGCACCATTTGAGTCAATGAGAGGGACGGGAAAAGGGGAAAAGAATGTTTCTTAGGAAGAGGCCTCTCAGCTGAGGCAAGACATGATCATAGCCTGGTGTGGTGGCTCACACTAGTAATGCCTGCCCTGAGGTGTCTGAGATAGTTGGTGTTTGAGGCTACCTAACAAGTTCCAGGCCAGCCTGGTCTATAAAGTGAGATTCTGTTTCAGAAAAGGGTTGGGGAAGGGCTAGTGATGTGGTTCAGTCAGTGAAAAGTTTAACCGTGGGCGGGAGGACCTGAGTTAGGATTGCTATTAAAAAAAAAAAAAAAAAAGCTGGGTGTGGTAACACGTGCCTGTAACCCTAGTGACGGCAGAGACAAGACCCTGGGACCCACAGACCAGCCAGTATAGTTAAATGGTAAGGTCCAGGTTCAGTGAGAGACCTTGTCTCAAAAACAAAACAAAAAGTGGAAAACAGAGGAATCCGCCCGACCTAGGCCTCTGGCCTCACATGCGTCCCCTTTCACATGTATCCGTATATGAGCATGTACACACACACACACACACACACACACACACACACACACACACACACACGTACACAAGACATGATTTTGGCCTTGAGTCAGAAAACTCATCAGATGACAGAATCATCTAATAAAATACCAAATGACAGATAAATTTGAATTTTAGAGAAGCAGTAACATACTTTAATATAAGTATGTGTGTGTTAATGCACACTGAGAGGCCAATTCTGGCAGTGTGTTGCACGCATGCACACACACAGACAGGCAGGCAGGCAGACAGACAGACAGACAGACAGACACACACACACACACACACACACACACACACACACACACAGACCCAAATAAGTAAATAAATACAAACATGATAATAAAAAATAGAATCCGATAACTCCTAAGCATCAGCTTAAGAAACTGATATCATGGCTCCTGAGATGGTGGAGGGGGTCATGTTTGACTTCACAGCCTGAGCTACACACTGAAGCGGGCAGCCGGACGAGGAGCACACCTGAATCCTCCTCCCTTCCAGCCCTGCACGGCCACGTTCGGCAGCCAATGGAGCCGGCACTGGCCCTGCCACGGTAAGAAGAGATACTACGCCCCAGCTGGGGCTGCAGGACCAGGGTGTCCGTGGCTGGAGATGTCTCCTCTTCAATTTAGAGCCCAAGGCCCCTCCCTGGATCTGAACCCTTCCTTCTTCACTCTCCCCAAGAGGATGCGGTCCCGACTCACAGTGTGCTCTGTCCTCAGCTCTAGGGAGAGCTTTCCCCCAGGGCCTCAGACCTCTGAGCTCTGCCTCTGAGCCACCTGAGTGTCTCACTAGTCGCAAACGCCCAAAGCAGAACTCACAGGCCGCGCTCCCTCCCTCCACAACCCTTTCTCGCCTCCTTGGCAGGGCTAGTCTTGATGGACTCAGTCCTTGGTGCTGTTTTCCACATCTTTCTCTTTTCCCGTCCTGTAAGAAATCCATTTCCATGCTTCAACTTTTTCTTTTCTTTTTTTGAGACAGTGTCTCCTACAGCCCAGCCTGGCCTTGCTAGGCAACAGAGGATGACCTTGAACTTCCGATCCGCCTGCCTCCACCTCCTTGGTGTTGGCATTATAGGCATGCACCACCATTCCTAGTTTTATGCGATGCTGGGGATCAAACCCAAGGCCTCTTGAATGCTAAGCAAGCTCCAACCCAAGACCCAGTGTCTTTTTCTTTCCTTCCCTCTCTCTCTTCCTTTTTTTTTTTTCACTTGTAAAGGTTATCACTAACACATACCCCTTTTCAGTGAAACCACAATTCCCCTGGGTTGCCCTTCACACCTCAAAGTATAACACACACACACACACACACACACACACACACACACACACACACACACACACACACACGTCAAAGAAAGCCATGCTTTCCCTCTCTTTCATTATCCTCATTCCCATTGAAAAAGTTTCCATGGCTTCCAGCTTCCTGCAGAGTTAAATCTAGACCTCCTTTCTGGCTTTTCACAGCCCTTCATAATAAAGCCCTCCTCGGCCTAGATGCTGCTGTTCCTCCTATTTCCTGACACGTAGCCTCTTCCATAGCAAGGCTCCTGACCTCCTGTCTGAGGAATCCATCAGTCTCGTTCCCAGCTCCACTGCACTTTGCCCCACTGAGAACAAGCTGGCCACTGGCTGTCTAAATCCTGTCCAGTTGTTAGAGACAAGCGATCTCCCTTTCTATCACAGGGATTTCCGTACCTGATCTAGCCCACTGGGATCTCTTGAGACAGTCTCTACGTTACTACTAAGGACGGTAAGTATAAAGTGATGAAGCTGAGCTGGGGACGTAGCTCCCTTACTAAGAGAGTTTGCCTAACATACATGAAGCCCTGGATTGGGATTCCCAGCACAGTATAGAACTGGGACATGGTAGCATACATAATCCCAGCACCAAGGAGATAAGAGGCAGGAGGATCCAAAATGTAAGGTCATCCTCAGTTATAGATTGAGTTCAAAGCCATACTGGAATACATACATTCCTATCTTTAAAAACAGAAAAGCCAATAAGAGGTAATTTCATTTTAATGAGATCCTAACATGCTAACACCTTAGCTGGCAAAGGTATACTGTACAAGGAAGATTTAAACTAGACCCCATCCAAGGATAGTCCAGGGTAGAGGGAGACTGTAACCGGAAGTTTTCCTGTGTCCCACCCAGCCCTGAGGTCCCTCAACCACTTATAAAATAATCATTCAGAGGTTTATATTAATTATCAACTGGCAGGCTTCTTGCTAGCTAGCTCTTTCATCTTAAATTAACCCATTTCTATTAATCTGTGTATCACCACGTGTTTCCATGGCTTTACCTGTGTCCCATTACATGTTGATCCCTGGATGGTGGTTTGGCATCTCTCCTTACTCTCTTTTTTCCTTTCACTCTCTCTCTTGGATTTTCCCGCCTGGCTCCATCCTGCCCTGCCATAGGCCAATGCAGCTTTATTTATCTTTTTTTTTTTTTTTTTTTTTTTTTTTTGGTTTTTTTTTTCGATTTTTTTTCGAGACAGGGTTTCTCTTTGTAGCTTTGCGCCTTTCCTGGAACTCACTTGGTAGCCCAGGCTGGCCTCGAACTCACAGAGATCCGC
This sequence comes from Peromyscus maniculatus bairdii, assembly GCF_049852395.1. Taxonomy (NCBI): domain Eukaryota; kingdom Metazoa; phylum Chordata; class Mammalia; order Rodentia; family Cricetidae; genus Peromyscus; species Peromyscus maniculatus. The sequence goes on from NC_134856.1 coordinate 125,539,655, forward strand.
CTGGCTCTGCCTCCCGAGTGCTGGGATTAAAGGCGTGCGCCACCACCGCCCGGCGCAGCTTTATTTTTCAACCAATCAGAGCAACACATATTCACAGCATACACAAAGACATCCCACAGCAGGAGACAGTGACAAGAAATCTCAGGACAGTTACAATGGCAACTGTTCAAGTAAGGTTGGAAGGACCTGAAATAAAATGGCACCAGCAGGAGGAAGAGGACACAGAGGTCTTAAGTCCGAGCAGGGCTGACAAACTGACCAGTGGCTGGCACAGAAGGCATCTGCCCAAGATGTGAGGCAGAGAAAATTCGAGAAGTCTCAAAGTCATTCCAAGGTGTGCGTTTGCTGGAAGTATGGGATCTGAGACCCAACCCAAGGAATTCAGGAAGAGGAGCTGTGCACAGAAGCCAAGAAGATGATGTTTTCTCAAGACTATGGCACATGGTCTTATACCCAGGTAACCCAAAGTAAGGTGAGTTGGCTCTCTCCTCTCACATCCAAGATAGAGAGTGGCTTAGCCCAGGGATACTGAGGACTGAGACACCCACCAACCTGGGGAGCATCCCTGGGGTAGCCTCTAGTAGAAGCCCAGGGTCGTGCAAGGGAACAAAGTCCAGGAGTGGATCACAGCATTGAGTCCTGGAACTAAAGCACACACACACACACACACACACACACACACACACACACACACACACACACAAAGTGACTTGTTCTATTTAGGGTCACTATTGCTGTGATGAAACACCATGACCAAAAGCAAGTTGGGGAGAAAAGGGTTGATTTGGCTTACCCTTCCACATCATAGTCCATCACTGAAGAAAGTCAGGACAGGAACTCAAGCAGGGCAGGAACCTAGAGGCAGGACCTGATGCAGAGGCCATGGAGGGGTGCTGCTTACTGGCTTGTTCATCATGACTTGCTCAGCCTGCTTTCTTATAGAACTCAGGACTACCAACCCAGGGATGGCACCACCCACCATGAGCTGCTCCCAGCCCCCCTCCCCATCAATCACTAAGAAAATGCTCCCACATCCCAATCTTATAGAATCATTTCCTCAACTGAGGCTCCCTCCTCTCAGATGACTCCAGCTTGTGTCAAGTTGACATGAAACTAACCAGCACATAACTCCAGGGGACCCTGGGAAATAGCTGGCTGGAGCCCTATAAAAGGGGGGACACAGGCTGGTAAAGTTTAATTTCTAACAGTGCATTTGACCCCTGCGTACCCACAGGCTGCCAAGGCCTAGAAACATCCCCATTACAAATGGAACCATCATACTTCCCACATTGCCTGACAATCTGCAGTTTGCATGACTGTCTCCCTCCCAGGACCCTGAACTTCTCACACACACACACACACACACACACACACACACACACACACACGGAAGCATTGTTAAGTCTGTGGTCCCAGCACAGGGCACATGACACATAGCAGGTATCTAGTCAACATTAGTCCATAAATGAATGGACTCCCAAGAGAATCTCATCACTCAGTGCCCTGATCTGAAATAATATTACTATGAAACTCTAGCCTCAGGAATGAAAGCCAATAAGAAACATGAATTCTGAGGTGGCTACAGAATCCAGGAGGCACTGCTGGGAAATTTGCTTCTATTTCTCTACTTACTCCATGTGAAACTTCTCTACTCCTCCTGAAACTGAGCTGTTTTTGAACCTAATAAAATAGGTTGCTCAGCAAAATTAGCCTGCAAATTCAGAGAGATTTTTAAAAAATCTTTTTCTGCTCCACAACATAGGGTTATGCTTATTAAGTGTTGGAGGCCAAGGATTTAAGTAACTGATGTAAGTATTCACAGGCCCATTACATCTTTAGTCTTCAGGCATGGTGATACATGCCTATAATCCCAGCACTTGGGAAAATGAGTTGGGAAGATTATGCTATAAGTTCAAGACCAGCCTGTGCTACATAGTAAGTTGAAGCCCACTTTGGGCTAACCTAGTGATATCTCCAGAAGCTTAAATAATTAATTAAAATGAAACACGGATCTGAGAGGCACCAGGGAAAACTATGATCCCAGCACTGCTACAGCAGAGTCACATGGAACCACAGCCTGTAGTTCCACCTGCTGCCAGAACTCCATCAAAGTGAAATTTCAGAGGCGGAGAAGGAGATTGCAGACACCCACGCATTCTCCAGCAAGCCAGCAGTACCCCCCACCCCACCCCACCCACAGCAGAGTACTGAAGCATGAGCCTAATTAGTCTTATCAATAAGAACCAAGAGTCAGATATCAGGTAATAACCTGAAAGATCAGAGAAGCAGAGGGGCAGCCACCAGTGACTTCTTACCTCTCCGGATCCTCTGACCAAAAGGGCTGAGATCCTGTCTCCACCCCACCTCACCACTTCCTCTCTCTGTCTCGAGTGCTGGGAGTAAAGGTGTGAGCTACCACTACCTGGCCTCTATGGTTAACTAGTGGCTACCTCAGCCCTCTAGTCTCCAGGCAAGCTTTATTTGTCAGAACACAAAATATCACACAACAGAGTACAGGACAATTTTAGGGTCCCTGTCATTGGCTACAGAAGCTTCTCCCTGGTGCCTTGCCCCTGCAGGGACCACCACCATACGGTTTGCACCCCTCCCTTGTGAATTACTATAACGCTGGAGCCAGTAACCCAACAGATAAACCCGTTTTAAACCTTGTCTTGGTTTCTTCCCAAAGTGAAGAAAACATGGAATACGCGTTACCGTGCTTGAAGAGTGTTAAAATGAGTATCCAGCTAGTTTCACAGATATTAAACTAAATGGCTTTTGGTTATGAAGTGACTTGAAGATAAACATTTTTGGGATCTATGGGTTGCAGCAAACGGCGAGCCTGCTCATCACAACACAAAAGGATTCGAGAGTTGCAATGAGATAGAGACATGAAAATCAACCTCTAAAAGAATCTGACTTCATGAGACTGACGTGGTCCAGAAGCATGCTGAATTCCCTGCCCACTGAGAACAATCAGTCCTCCTTAGCCACGGGCTCCAAACCCATGGCCTCAATCAACCACTGACAGAAGACACTTGGGGGGAAAGGCACCTGTGCTGAACATGCAGAGACTTCTCTCCTTGTCGTGATCCCCCAAACAATACACTATAACAACTGTTTTCAGAGCATCTGCGTTGTAGAGGTCCTAGAGTGCCTAGCCATGATTTCAAGTGTTGGAGGGTATATGTAGAGTACAGGGAGAGGAGGCAGAACTTTCCATTTACATACTGATAAGATCACACTTCATAAGATCCTTGACAATAAGCCAGGTCACCACAATGCGAAGCCCAGGGTTAGAAGATACACTTTCTGTTGTTGTTGCTGCTGCACTTTCTGTTGCCGTTGCTGCTGTTGTCTTGAGGCAAGGTCTTGTTCTCTATTCCTGGCTGACCTGGTACTTACTATGTAGCCCAGGATAGCTTCAAGCTCTCAGCAATCTTCTTGAGTGCTGGATTATAGGCATGTATCACTATACCCCACTTGCAAAATACACTCTTCCAGCTCCTTTTGGACTACTTCCAGCTTCCAAATCAGATGCCCCACCATTGTTTAAATGCACAGGGTGGCCTGTGATGGGGAGAGAGGTTTACAATCCCTCACCACCATCTACCCTTATCCTGAGCTTGGCAGAGTAGAACAAGAGCCAGGCAGATCCTGCAGTAATGCCTGGCATGACAAGATATGCCCATGGGTATAATAGTCTCATGAATGTTACAGGGGTAACCAACCACTTTCTGACAGGATTTAAAGCCTGTTCCACAGGCTCAGCAACACATCCCCAGAACTGCAAATCTGACCAAAAACCCATGGCTCAAGATTTCACAGCCCCCAGTGGTAATTCTATTACTACTATTTTGCTAAATGGATATAATATCAAATTGTCTTCTAAATTGATATTTCTCTTCCTGGTAGTTTAGTTCAGCTCTCAGACCTCGTCAGAGAACTTTCTTTGTGCCGTAGATAGTGGTGATAGTTAATGCAAAAACTCACAACTGGTCAAAGTACAAAGATTATTGACAGAGGTGGGCTCAGCTACAAATGGGACATCTGTATCACAGCCTTCCTCGAGGCTCAGGGATCATGGAGGAGAAGGGAGCAGAAAGACTGTATGAGCCAGAAGTCAGGAAGGACCAAAGAAAAAGTCCCTCTGAACATGACAGGATAACTGGACTCATGAACTTATACCAGCTTCGATCGCCTGCACAAGACCTGCACGAGATGAAGCCAAACGAAATTCTAGGCTGGAGTGGGAAGGAGTTCATGAGTCTCCACCTCTAACTGAGGAGCTATGGACAGTTGATGGCTTCTGAGGGAGGGAGGGTCTGTTTTCTTTAAGGTAATGGCTCCTGATAGGTTGGCCTATGCTCTAATAGATGGCTCCACACTCAGAAGTATATGGACAACACAAATTGCAGTCAATGGGCTTTAATTTCATGACATTAAAAAGAGAGAGAACACGAAGAGTGCATAGGTAGGCAGGTGGGTGACTCTAGGAGGAGTCAGGCTGAATATGATCAAAATACAAAATACATCATATGAAATTCTCAAAGAATTCAATTTTAAAAACTGAAGAAGAGAAAATGTGTAAAAAGAGCTGTGTAATTCCTTTTTCATAAAAACTCTTTTGCAGCTCCTCATTCATGAAAACTCCTTGGTGCAGATAGAATACCAATCAGAGAAGCCAAGCAAGCTTCAGGTCTCTCCTAGGTAGCTACGACGGCATCACCATCACCACTGTCAGCCACTGCTGGATACTCCAGTGGTCCTTATTTCTCCACTCAGAGGGAAAGACCGGCAGAAGGCAAAATGCCTTGGGGAGGCAATACAGGAGACAAAGAGGAATATACCTTTTTATTGTAGGCCAAGGGTGGAGTAGAAAAATCTCTTACGAATTACCAGTGGGTTAACCTAGGGCCTCTAGGACAACTTGACAATGGGGACATCTGGGCGCAGCAGGGATTCACAGCCATGTCCCCCAGAAGCATCCATGTTGGTTTGGGCCTTCCTTCCTTCCGTACTTTGTACCAGCTCCAGGACAAACCTTGACCTCCCTGCAGTTTCCTCCCACCCACGTTAGCTGTCTGGAGTGCACAAATTCTAAATGTCAAACAGCCACTAACGTCCTTAGGACATTCTGAATCGAGGCCGCTGTATTCACTTGTCCCTGCGCAGACCCGTGACCACACACCTGTGACCTGACCACGTCTATCCTGCTCACTGCTCTCATTTTCAGTTCCCTGCCTCCCCTGACATTGGTTCTCTGGGGGTATGGAAATCATCGCCTAACAAGGTTAGATGAAGGAGCAGGCAAAGGATCATGCATGGGTCTCTCTGGTCTGAAGGCACAGTCTCCCTCTGGGATAAGTAGGGTTTGGAGGTTACAGGCATGTGGAAGATAAACATGGATGGCATAGCTCTCTGTACAGTGTGTGGTCAGGGTCCAGCATCAGTATCACCTGGAGGCTTGTTAAACATGCAGCATCTCAGCCCCGTACCAGTGATGGATGCAGAATGTGCATTTGAACAGCATCCTATGAGTAATATAGACTTAATTCATGAAGACTATCTAATATCTGTAACAATTAATATATCTAATGTCAGAACCACCACGGGGATTCTGACTTCTTATTACATATGTATCAGACCTCTACCACTGTAATAAAATACCAAGGGAATCAACTGCAGAAGGGAAAATGGGGGCTTTGTGCTTATGGTTCTAGAGGTTGTAGTTTGGGCCACTTAAAACAGCTGCTTTGAAGCTGAGCCAACAGGGCACGCCATGGCTATGAGCGCACGTGGAAGAGGAAGTACGCTCACCTCATGGCAGTCAGGAAAGACGAAAGGGTCAACATCTCAATAGCCACTTTGGGGCCACGCCCCCAATGACCTCACTTCCTTTCAATTGAACCCGACCTCCTAAAAGTTCAATCACCTCTCCATGTCACCACAAGCTAGGGATCAAACTTTTCATAAATAATCAGGGGGACATTGAATATTCAAATCTCAGCAACAAAGAAAAAATTTTAAACCTGTTACTCACCAAAGTTTGTTTGTTTCTTTGTTTTGGAGACAGGGTTTCAAATAGCCCAGGATGGCCTCGAACTTGTTGAATGCCAAAAATGACCTTGAACACCTGAGCCTCCTGCCTACCTTCCCAGTGCTGGGATTACAGATGTAAGCTACTCTACCCATCACTGGAGAAACTACATAGCCCCCTCATGGCAAAGCATAGTACCGAGGCCCCTCTGGCTGGCTCCTAAGTGCTTGTCTTTCCCACTACACAGCTAAAGTCCAAAGAAGAATGAATAAGAGGAAAGTCCAGCAACAAGCCTTGCTGGGTGTGGTGGTTTGCATAGGAATGACCCTATTGGCTCATGAATTTGAATGCTCAGTCACCAGGGAGTGGCACTGTTTGAATAGGAATAGGAGGTGTGGCCTTGTTAGAGGAAGTGTGTCCCTGGAAACGGCTTTGGGCTTTGAGGTTTTAAAAGCCCACTCCAGGCCCTGTGTGTGTGTGTGTCTCTCCCCTCTCACTCTCTGCTTGTGGATCAGAATGTATCTCTGTTACTTCTCTAGTACCACAGTATTGGTGCAATTATTAAGGCCACTCCACGTAGTTAAAAGGAAGATTTATTTAGTGGGTGACTTACAAATGAAGGAATAGGTAGATTGCAGGTGGGGGGGGTGGGGGAGGTGGTCTGGGGAAGGTGTATCGCAGTCCAGCGGTGTTCTCTGGAGCTCTGCTCAGTCAACCTCCACCGTCTAGGGTCCAGGAACAGAGAGTGCTCGCCCATCCAGATCTCAGGTCTCCAGGGTCCTACCTTGGCCCCACCTCATAGGCGTGACAGTTGCCAGAGTCTCAATGGGGGTTGGAACTTCCAGATCCAAGCTGAAATGGCTACCCACTACACCACACATGCCTGCCACCATGCTCACTGCCATAGTCTAAGCCTCTGAAACTGTAAGCAAGCCAGTAAGCAGCACTCCTCCATGGCCTCTGCCTCAGCTCCTGCCTCCGCGTTCCTGCCTGTTTGAGTTCGTATCCTGACTTCCTTCAATGATAGACTAAGATGTGGAAGTGTAAGCCAAATAAACCCTTTCCTCTCCAAGTTGCTTTTGGTCATGATGTTTCATCACAGCAATAGAAACCCTAATTAAAACACTGGGAAATGTGGGGAGAGAGCAATAGGCTGCTATCCTAACAGGGGTGTCTATTAGCAGGTTATAAGCCCGGTGGGCTAGGAGCTAGGAATGGGGGTTCGTTACTATAGGTCACAGGGCTTGTATGAAGATCTGTACCCAGTTGTCAGAGGTCTGCAGCAGAGAGTAGGGACCCCAGGGACAGAGTTGTCCTACCCTGTATGGGGAAAAAAGGCACTCACCCTAGCTGGCCTTACTGGGGCTGTTGGCCAGAATATCACATTAGAATTCTACAAAATTTCCCTCCTGCGGCCAGATGTGGCCTGGGAGGAAGCAGCAGCCTGAGGAGAGTTCCTGAGAAGAAAAGGCTACTGGTCCTGGAAAATGCTGATGCAAGTTGCTGCCTTATTGGGTGATGAGGGACCAACAATGCCACAGGCAGCTGGTGACCTTTTGCTACACAGTGGGGAACTGGCCTGGCATCTGTCCTTCCAGGCCAGGGAATACAGGAGGCTCTACCCCAGCAGACAGACCTACAGAATCACGGACTTCTCAACTGACTTCAAAGGCACCCATGACCTTGCTTTCAGAGTGAGACCCTCCGCTAACATCTGCTTGTTGTCACGAAAAAGTGATCAAAAACAGGCTGGAGAGATCGCTCAGTCAGTCAAGTGTTTGCCTGGCAAGCGCACGGACCTGAGTTTGATTTTAGGAAACCATTTAAAAACAAAACCAAAAAACATAGGCGTGGTAGTGCACACTTGTAATCCTGGTACTGCCAAGGAGCTGGAGGTAGACATCCCAGGGCCTTGCTGGCCAGCCAGCATAACCTACTTGACAAGTTAAAGGCCAGTGAGGAACCTCATCTCAAGAAAAAGGCGGACAGCATCTGAAGAATTACACTTGAGACTGTCTTCTGACTCCGGAACACACATGTACACACACACACACACACACACACACACACACACACACACACACAGAGGGACCAAAAACTGTCTTCATTTCAAAGACACATCTAGAAAGTGACAGAGGGATGTTGGGACACCATGGCAGCTATTTGGCAAAGCTTTTCAGACTGCTCTTCTATTTTCCTGTTTTGTAGGCTCTGGGGTTCCCTGGAGACTTCTATAATCAAGCAGAGGCCTGCACATTTTGCAAGACTTCCTCAGAATACCAGACAGCAGGCCTAGGGCAGAGCCATGGACTTTCTGAGCTCTGTTTTCTAAAGCACAGATTGCAACAGCCGAGAGCTGGGTGTTCCTGTCCAATCTGTCCTCCCCACGGTTACCAAACCTCTCTTCTTAAAAGAGGGAGTTCACTCTGTTGCTCCCTTACTCTACTCACGGGCTTCTGTGGCTGGTGGGAACAAGTCCAAACCGGGTTTGCATTCAAGCCTCTTTGTGCCAGGCTCCTCCCCAGGCGAAAGGTCTGTGTGAGCTGCCCCAGCACCCAGAGGCAAGGCCAGCTCCCTGGTGCCCTGGGCTTTTCTAATGACCTTGCTCCTACTGAGAATCCGTCCCTAGACCATCCAAATCTACATGATGCTGAAGCCAAACCAAGGTCAAAGGCATACAGCAGCAGCCCCATGAACCCGGCTGATTTTCTCTGAGCAGCTGTGGGTGTTTGCTACATGGACATTGAGGGGAGTGGTGTGCATCCTGAGAGGGGAGTGTGGGCATACGCACATATGTGTTAATTATATGTGTTACTGTTCCTAATACACACAATCTGGAAAGTCCATGTAGCCACTGACTGTTACATAAGCTCACATTGACTTTTGACAGATTCCATCTGTGACCAGCCCACAGTGGCAATGAATGAAGAAGTGTAGTTTCAAGATGGCCATCGATTGATTTTCATTTTCTCTTTTTTCAGTAGTAGGGAGGGAACCCAGGGACTCACACTTGCTAACATGTTTCTACCACTGAACTATACCCCAGCCCTGAGAGCTACATTTATGTGAGCTGCAAAAAACAAAACCAAGATCCATGTCAGCACTTCACTCATCTGTTAATGACAATCCCAGCTTCTCTGCTGAATTAGAGACCAGTTTTCAAATACTAGATTATTTCCTGCACGTGGATGCATGCGTGCGTGCGTGCGTGCGTGGGTGCATGCGTGTGTGTGTGTGTGTGTGTGTGTGTGTGTGTGTGTGTGTGTGTGCGCGCGCGCGCGCGCGCGTGCGTAGCAGACATGAACTACAGCATATTCGTGGAGATCAGAGGACAACCTTGGGTGCTGGTCCTCACCTTCCACCTTGAGAGTCGCTTCCTACCTCTCACCTTGAGCCAGAGTATCTTGTTCCACACCAGGCAGGCTAGCCCACAGGCCTCCAGGAATCCCCTGCCTCCACCTCCCATCTCAAGCAGGAAGGCTGGGCTTGCGGTCGCTCCTCACCTTGCCTGGCTTTATGAGAGTTGTGGGAATTCAGACTCAATGCTCAAGATGGTACAGCTTTTAGTCACTGGGCCATCTCGCTGGCCTCACTATGGCACTTTCATACATATATATCATTATACCTTGCTTCACTAAACCCCTCCTCCCCTTTCCGACTCTCTCACTGGTCCCCTTCCTACCTACTAATAGCCTTCCTTCGGCTTTCATGTCATATATGTGTGTATGCATAATTTATAAATTTAGATTCATATGATAAAAAACAAGATTTTTTATTTCTTCTCTTGAATAGCCTCTATTATTCCCCTTCCTCTTTCCTCCAGTTCTCTTCCTCCTTCTTCCAGAAGAAAGAGGGAGAGAAGGAGAGAAAGACACAGAGGCAGAGAGAGAGAGAGAGAGAGAGAGAGAGAGAGAGAGAGAGAGAGAGAGAGCTCACATTATGTATTTGTCTGTCTGCATTTGGCTTCTTTTGCTTAACATGATGATCGCCAGATCCATCCATTTTCCCAGTAAAAAGACATTCTTCTCTCTGCCATTTCCAGTGAATTTCTTTCTTCTCTGTGGCTGAATAAAATTCTCTTGCACCACATTTTCTTTTTTTACTCATCTGTTGATGGACATCTAGTCCTGGTTCCATTCCCTGGCTATTGTGAATAAAGCAGCAATAAACATGGATGTGCAAGGGTCTCTGTAGTGAGCTAACTTAGAGTCCCTAAGAGTAGTTGTACTTTCAGGTTGTTGTAGAACCTCTGCGCTGATTTCCATAGTAATGACAGCAGTTCACATTCCCATGAGCACTGTGTAAATGCTCCTCTCCCCATCCTCACCAGGACCTGTCATTTATTCCCTTGATGATGGGGAGACTGTTCCCTCTGACTGGGTAAGATCAAATTTCAATGCAGTTTTCATTTGTAGCTCCTGATGGCTGAGACTATTGAAGTGTTTGTCGAGTATTCACTGACTATTTGTATTTCTTCTTTGGAAAGTTACCTGTCAAATTCGTTTGCCCATTTGTTGACTTGATGATGATGATCTGGCCATTTAATTTTTAGAGCTGTTTATAGATTCTAGCTATTAGTCTGGTGGACAAAGGTTTTTCTCTCATTCTGTAGGCTCTGCAGATTGTCCCATGCTCTAACTCTAGAGTAAGGATTCAGCAAGCTTTGACTCTAAAGGAGCAGAGAGAGAATCATTAACTTTGTGAGCCGTTCAACCATGCAGCCACGCAGCCATGCAGCCACGGAGCCATGCAGCCACGCAGCCACGCAGTCACGCAGCCATGCAGCAGTTGAATCACAAGCATTCAACTTTGCCACCATAGTGAGAAATCAGCCACAAACATCAGTTAAACTAAAGATTGTCAATAACTATGTCCTAATAAAACTTTTACGAAAACAGGCAGGAGCCCAGAGTTGGCTCCCAGGCTGGAGCTTGCCAATCCCTTGTCGGAACACTCAACAGAGCAATAAATCAAGCCCTGTTATGTAGTGTTTGTTTACAGATCAGCCACTGTGGCTGTTCAAATCCATCAACAATGGGAAATAACTAGACGAGGAGTGAGGGACGGAGATGGACAGCCGGGCATTTCCTGGGAGTGTCACACACCACAATGCACTGTTCTATGATCTCTCATAGCTCCTGGTGGTTGGCTAATAATATTCTTGGACTAATGGGTCCTTCTGAATTCCCCAACCTCTTGCTTCTTCTCCTTCACTTGAGATTCTGATCACATATGTCTTTCTCAGTGTCTAAACTCTTCATATTTATTATTTGTGTGTGTGTGTGTGTGTGTGTATGTGTGTGTGTGTGTGTGTGTGTGTGTGTGTGTGTGTGTGTGTGTAGAAAGGTGTGTATTGGGCCCAAGAACAACACCATATATTTTGTCAGAGTCTCTTGCTGAACTCCAGCTCTCCTTTTCAACTAGTCTGACTAGCAAGCTTTAGGGATTCCCTGTCTGCCTCAACCTTGAGGACCAAGCCTTTAATACACGGGCCTTTGGGGGCCATTTATCCAAATGAAAGCAAATTATCAGATCATATAAGGCTTTTTGAATTCGATCTATAATGACAGACATGTTTAATAGCCAGATCACATGATCTATAATGATAGATATGTTTAACAGCCAGATCACAAGATTCCTGAAAACGTACCAGTTGTTTCTCTTTAGCCATGTGAGTTAGCTCCAGCACTCTATGGATAGATAAGAAGCTGTGTGGGCAGAGCTTTCCAGAACAGTAGCTGCCCCCCCTCCAGAAGCCTGGAAGAAGGGAAGCCATGCCACAGCCCAAATTCTCTCTACATGCCCCTGCCCCCTAACCCCACACTCCCTTACCTTTCAGGCCTCCCAACCTCCCATCCCGCCCACCCCCCACCTGCCCATCCTGGGGTCACTCTTCCTACTGTTCTTGACTCTGCCCTTTCCGGTCCCCTGAGAACCTCAGCCTCATTGGACCAAAGCTAACTTCCCTGCTCCAAAGAGAAATGGACAAGCTTTTTTGGGCTTGGTGGCTTTGCATGGAGCCTTGTCTTACTCTGGTGCTCACACTCCCTTCAAGGCCAGGGAGAACACTTAGCCTCCAAGTCGCTTCTCTCACCTATCAAAGACACATAAATTTCCCTTTGCTAAATTCCCAGAGTCTGTTTACCAGAGGAGTTAGATCCTCTATTTGATATTGGTTACGATCTCTTGTTCCTCAATTTACAAAGCCGTAGGGAAGAGAAACTGTCCTTCATTGTCTCTGTCTCAGCCCGGAGAATAGACAGGCGCCAGGGACTTACTAAATGCCTGTCACTTACACACAGAGAGCAGCAGGTGGTCACAAGGTGGGGATTTGTTTTAGGCCCAGGTTAGAGAGAATATGGCTTCAGTTCAGGGAATGGGGAAACGAAACTGAAAGATAGTCATCATTTGTACTCCTGCGGTTCAAGACCAGCCTAAACCAATGAGAAGTCTCAGTGAACATAATTATTCCATGTACCCTGACTACTCCCAGTGGGCCTGTTCCCAAGATGGCAGCAATGGCCAGCACCTGCCACCTCAGCCAACATCCCTGAAGAGGGGAAACATGAACAGAATTATGTGGGGAGGTCCAAGGCAGACCAGCAATTGGTCTCATCACTCGGACCACCTTCCATTGGTCAGATCTCAGCCTCACGGCTCTCCATACCCAATGTAGATGGTTGGGACAGACAACTACCATCCTCGTGGGAATTCAAGCCACCCAAAGGCAACTGTTCCAGGTTCAAGAGAAATGGAGTAACCAGAATAGGCCAATATGGCCCTTTAGTGAACCTGATTGTGTAGAACTAGGCACAGGCATTCAGAAGGGGTGGTTAAATCCCAACACAGTTAGACACTGTTTATGGCAACAGTTTTAGACCATGGAAGAATCATACTTCACTGAGAAGGACCAGCCAATGAACTTGAACTCTCAAATCCTTTCAGTCCTAAGACAGCCTATGTTCCACAAGTTTGCAACACCCATCCATTACTAAGGACCTTAAATTATCTCACATTGTCACTGACTTCTCTTATCCAGTGGCTCTCAACCTCTCTGAGCACAAAGCAAACAACCTCAGTGAGACTGATGGGAATTTGGAGTTCCGATACTCCACACTCTTTAGGAGTCTTTAGGAAATCTACTGTGTAGAGCCGACCTAGAGATGCCAAATGCTACCAGAAATGCCCTGGCATCCTCTCAACTCCAGTAGCTCCAAGAGGGAGCAGTCCCCAGTTTATATTTTCTAGATGAAGACAGAGATTTGACTTACTGTTTGTAAACAGTTATCACTTGGAACTGGCCAGTTCTAGGCCAGTCTCAAAACAAACAAAACCAAACAAAGCAAAGACAATAAACCAGCATGGATAGCACCTGGGGAGTGACACCACAGTTGTCCTCTGGCCACCAAGTGCATCTGCACACACACACACATTTATCACAAAGACTTAACAGGCACGACATGCTCTGAAATTTTTTTTTCTTATTTATGAGCCATGAAATGAAAATGAGAAAAATAGCCAAAGTGGAGTGGACACAGCCCCAGAGCAAACTCTCTCCAAAATGCCAAGCTAGAAGATGGTAGAATCAGACCACAGCCCAGACTAGGAGTCGGAGTGTAAGGCGGGCGACAGTAACCATACTGATCTTGAACAACATTCATATGTGGAGTCGTGTAGAGCCAGCTGTTGGGCTACAGAAAACCAAAAATAAAAACAAAAGCTCTTACCCCCCTCAAGCAAAACTGAGATGACTGTTAAGAATGTTGGGTGGGGGCTGGAAAATGAGCTCAGTGGTTAAAAGCACTGGCTCTTCTGCTAAAGGACCTGGGTTCAATTCCCAGCATCCATATGGCAGCTCACAGCTGTCTGTAAGTCTAACTCCAAGGGATCTGAGATGTATACATGCAGGCAGAACACTCATATACATAAAACAAAATAAAATTTTAAAAAAAGAAGAAGAAAGGATGTTGGGTTTGACATTTCCAAACCTTGAGGCTTCGAAACTCAAGTGTATTCACACTGGTTTCTCAAGAGAGGAAAAGAGAAAAAGAGCAAAGGTGATACATGTTATAAGTAAAAAGATGCTAATTTTAAAGCAGCTAAATTTACCAACAGGATGGAAAAGGATCGCCACAAACAGACAACGATAACAGATCACCCGGGCCCTTTGGAAAGCAAAAATTAGACATTTACCAGCGACAGCACAGAGAGCCTTAGATGAGATCACAGCAGTGGTTTCGTGTGGTATCTCCCGCCATCCCCAGCAGAATGCCCCAAAGTAAACACATGCTTTGGGTGTCTAGAAAATGATAAAAGACATGGCACCCTGCCATGACTTCAAATATGTGACACTCCCAAAGGGGAAACCAAGGCAAACCATCATCTTCGCCTAGGTTTAAAAAAGAAAACCCTGTGCTACAAAGTGTGCGTCTGGGATGGTTTGTGAAAACCAAGCAGTGATGAAAACTACAGTTGCCTGAGCCAGCAGACCCCACTAGAGTAACAGACATGCAGCTGGGCTTCCTCACAGCTCCCCAGATCCGCCATGGACGAGACCTCTCCCGAGACACTGGATCCAGGGAAACTAACTGTGAATTGTAATTTCCTTCAAAGAAGAAAAAAATCAGGGACTAGGGAGATCAGTTGGTAGAGTGCTAATCTGAGTTCAAGGTCCAGAGCCCACATTCTAAAATAATAATAAAATAGCTGGACTTGTCTCGTGCCTTTAATCCAACATTCAGAAGGTGGAGGCAGTACAGTCTCTGTGAGTTCAAGGCCAGTCTAGTCTAAAAAGGGAGTTTCAGAACAGCCAGAGCTTCATGAGACCCTGTCTCAAAACAAAACAATTCAAAAAACCAGGCATGATGGTGAATGCTTGTAATCGTAGAGCAAGGAGGCAGAAACAGTGGATACAGCCTGGCAAATTCCAGGCAAGTCTCAAAAAACAGTGTGGATAGCATTTGAGGAATAACACCCAAAATTTCCCTGGGCCTCCAAGTGTGCCTGTGCACACAAGACACGCAGAGAGAGAAGAGAAGAGGAGAACAAGGAGGAGGAGGAAACAGTTTACAAAGAGACTTCTGGGTCAGGAGGCTAAGGCAGGCGTATCAGGAATTCAAGGCCAACTTCGACTACATAGGAAGTTCCAGGCCCACTTCGGTTGTATAGCAAGACCCTGAATAAAAGAAAAGGCTCTGGTGACTGAGGACAAAAGCCTGTCACTGTGGTGAGTGTCCTGGGGAGTCCCCTGACCTGCTCTTTCCTTTCTGGAAACCTTGCCAGATCCCTGCCACACTGACTTTGGGTTTGGCTCTGTGTCTTGCCGTGGTAAAAACTGCCAAGGATGAGGCTCACAGTGGCTTCTCCTTTTGAAATCCTTATTCCCAAAGACCTGGGCCACAAGGAGAGAGGTCTGCCCCCACAGTTCGGCTTGTACCCCACCCAGTCGAATTCAGTCAGAATGAATCTCAGACTGTCCCCAGAAGACGTGAAGTAGCTTGAAAATGAAAACAGCACACCAACAGGAAATGATGTCCCTAAGGAGATCACAGGGGAAAGGAACTTGAACCCAGATCAAATGCTCCTGAAACCAAAATGCACCTTGAATTTTTCAATGCTATGATCAGCTATTTGCCTTTATTGTTTATATTAGTTTAAGGCTGGGTGTGTTACTCACGTGTGCATAAACTGTGGATACCTAGTAATTTCTTCTATGGTTTTGTTTGTTTTCCTCTTTGAGAACTAACTCTCTCTCTCTCTCTCTCTCTCTCTCTCTCTCTCTCTCTCTCTCTCTCTCTTTCTCTCTCTCCAACTGTTCCCCTCACTCAAAAGAGAAATATATTCTAAAGAAGACGAGAACTACCCCTTCTCAAGTCAAGAGGAGGTGTACAGGCCCACCATTTGAATGGGAGTCAGCCTCCCCTGGGTTTCCGGACTAACAGATAAAAGATGGTCGCTTTCTAGCGGCGACCTGAGATGCCGGAATCACATGCAGCTCTACTTCCAACCTGGTGAACAAAGTCATTTAAGAAATGGAAAGTCCTGGAATATTCCAGACCCTGGTTTCAACACTCACCCCTTTTACGTGGCATGTGTACCCTGAGACATCCCTGGGTGAGGGGTATCACATTCTCTTTTCTGACTAGGAGTCCTGGTCCTGACTCTCTAACCTAAAGCTTCCACATGAGCAACTTGAAAGCAAAGGGGGTGGTGGAACTTTCTCCAGGGTTCTCTTCGGCTTTCTTCCATGCTTGAAGGTCTGCTGAAGGCCTGCTGTGGTCTGAGTATTTGAACCCAACGTTCATATATTGAATTTCTACCCTTTCCTCCAAGTAATAAATACCAGGAAGGAGAGGTTTTTGAGGTAATGAGGACATGAGAATGAGGGAAGGTTAGTACTTAGAAAAAAAAGAGGCCCAAGGGAGCTCTCTCACCCCTCCCACCACGAGAGAACACCATGAGAAATGACACATACAGACTACGAAGTAGATTCTTTCCAGACACCAAATCTGCTAGCATTTTGATCTTGGTGTCTTAGCTTCCAGAACTGTGAGACATCCGTTTTCTGTTCTCTGTAAGTCACCCAACCTGTGGTAGTTCATTACGACAGTCAGATGGACTAAGATAAGGGTCTCTGGTATCCAATAAGAATGCTTAACAGCACCCAGCTGTGCTCTGGGTAACGTTCCCTACCTTTCCTCTTTCTTGTTATTATGTCCCATGTTTGTCGAATACAAAGATTGAGTCATAAAGCTAATAGTAGGCCAGCAAGGTGGCTCAGTAAGGAGATTGCTGCCCAAGCCTGATGACCTGAGTTCAATCCCCAGAACCCATATAATGTAGGAGAACTGACTCCAGAGTCGTCCTCTGACTCCAGACACACACCACAGTATGTGCACTTCCCCACCCCCGCCTCCACAATACCTAAAAAAATAAAATAAATTTAAAGTTAACGGCTACTCGGTATGTGGCTAGCTTTCCACTTATTGAATGCCAGTGTGGTGCCAGGTTAGGTGTTTCATATATTGTTCCCAAACCTCTTAACCTACAGCTCCCAGATCTCTCTAGGCAGTGAGTGGAAATAAAAGCAGATTTACAACAGCCCTCAAATGCTAGTCAGCATTTTGTTCCCACTTTCCAGTGGTCTGTCTTTCCAAAGAGCTCTCAAAATCCATAGCTGTGAATCCTAAGGCCAGAACTATAAACGTTTGTTCCTAGGCTCGCCAACAGAAGGCTCTCAATTCTCCTTATCCTCTGTCTTTCTAAGAGTCCTTGGAGGGAGAGAGGCCCGCAAACTGGAAAATACCTCAGTGCTTACCAATGACAAAACAATGTATTTCCTTGGAAACATTATGCCACCATGAATGAAGGAACACCACCTCCCCACAAGGGTAGAGATAAAAACCTTCAGCTTCAAGATACAAGAGGTAAGAGAAAGTGTGGAATTCAGGGATGGTGGTGCACATTTGTAATCCCATCTTACACAAGGCTGAGGCAAGAGGGTCCTGAGTTCAAGACCAGTTCGTGTTACTAGTTAGACCTTCCCACAAAGTAAAACAAAACAGGAGATTCTGAGAGTGAAAAGAGAAAACAAGAATGAGTTCGAGTTTATAAAGGTCAAAATCAGATGGAAAGCCCAGAGGCCTTTGCACTAGAGGTAGAGATGACCTGAAGGAGGGAGGACGGGAAGGCAGGAAGATGGCCACTTCGAGGTATTTTGCTATATTTTCTTTTAAATTTCCTTCTTTGGGCTTGGGGAGTGTTCCAATGCCGTGGCATGCCTGAGGAGGTCAGATGATAACCTGCTGAAGGCAGTTCTCTCCTTTTCCCACGCGTGTCCGAGAATCAAGCCTAATCACCGGGCTTAGTGCAAGCACCTTTACCGGCTGAGCAGTCTTCCCAGACCCATGCCTGAGTCTCAGTCCTGCTCCTGGGTTAGGTACAGTGTTGATTGAGTTATGCACTTAAGGCTTGTGTATTTTCACCTTCCTTCCTTACGCCTCGATACAGAAGCCGTAAAAGGAAGAAGGAGGGCGTGCTATCTTGCCGCTGGGTCGAAGTGTTTGCCTGCTTTCCTTCTAAGCCCACAAAAGCGCTCAGCTTACAGAACTTCACAGTGGGACCAAGGCAAAAGCACCTGTACTCTTATCCCAGACATCCCTGCATCCTTCCAACCCTGCTGCTCCTGCCTCCCGGAAGCCGCTGTTCCATGCATGTTGATCTCCTGCACTCTCTCAGCATCCAGTGCAGAGAAGCCCCTAGTGACCTAGAGGGCCAGCTCTTTCGATAGAAAAAGGGGGGCTTCAAAAGCTGCCAAGACTTCATTCCTACTGCCAAGTCTCTGAGAAAACTTTCCCTGGGGAGTTTATTACGTTTCCAGTAATAAAGCACTCTATTTTCACCCTCAGCTCTCCTGCCCAGGGTGTGTTAGCGCTCTGGCAGGGAGTTGGCTCAATTAGAGACATATGTTAGCATGGTTAAGAGCCTGGCTTCAGATCAATCACTTTAGAACCCCATTCTGCCACTTACTGCAGGGGTAGCCTTTAGCAACCTAGTTAAATTTTCTGTGCCTCAGTTTCCCCATTTCATCACGGTGATCATAAGTAAGATAAGAAGTGATTATACACATTACTAGAATAGTGTGCGTATAGCAAGAACAGCTTGAAAACCTCCGGTCATATATGAAAGATGGAGTATTTAACTCATAGGGTTAACAATTACAGTAAGAAAATAGCAAAAAGCTGGACATGGTGGTGCCTGCCTATAATCCCAGCACTCAGGAATTGGAGGCAAGTGGGTTGCAAGCTGGAAGCCAGCATGGTATACAGAGAAAGACCTTGTCTCAAAAACTAAACTCTAGGATCAAAAGTCACTTATAAGCAAAACCAGCATGGTTACCTGGATACTGAAGATGAAATAAGCAAGATATATAGTTTCAAGAAGTTTAAGGAGGAAAAAAATAGCGAACGTTTGACAGGAGACAGTGTGTATTAAAGTTTATGGGAGCCAGGCATGCTAACACACTAACCTGTGCCTATGGAGATAGCATGGGGAGGGGGAGGCTGGAACAGCTCCAGTTTGAGGCCAGCTGGGGCTGCACAGTAAAGCCTTGACTCTAAATGACTAACTAAATAAATGTATGGGACTTATCCAAAAGGAAGCAGTAAAAATGGTAGAGCTGTTTCCAAGGAGAATCCAAAGTCCAAAAGTGTGTGGCCTGTCAAAGCAGGTGTGTTTAGTTACCTCGGTTAGAAATCACCCTGGGTAAGGGTCCAAAGGATCATGAACGCGCACTCACCAGAGTTCTCTTTTCCACCACTCAAAACCCATTTGTATCTCTAATGACGAAAAGTCTAAATGTGACCATGTTACTTCACGGCATCTGAAATGTAATCAACAATATGAAAAGCATATGATGTAAATGATTAACCTTTGGGTGAGCTTGCTTGACAAGGCCCCAGGATGGCATCAAAAGTTTAGACCATGTTTCCTAGTAGGGGTTATGGTCTGACTGGTAGCATCCTTGTGTTTGAACTTCATTGTCTGAGGGACACTTTAAGAAGTGATGAGGTCACATGAGCAGAGAGGGATCCTTTTTCTAGGCTCATTCTGCCCTTCATTCTTCCGCCCTGTGAGGAGAAAGCTCTGTGCAGCAACCAGGCACCCTCACCAGAGACCAGATATACTAGACCTTGGCCTTCCCAGCCTCCAGAGCAGTGAGAAACAAGTCTCTGATGTTATATAGTGCCCAGTTTTGGGCTGGGGAAATGACTCAGTCAGGAAAGTGCTTGCCAAGAACGCATGAGGATTTCAAGTTCAACTCCAGAACCCACAGTTAGAATCCCAGTGCTAAGGAATCACAGACAAGCCTAGGCTAAACATTGAACTCCAAACCACTGAGACCCTGCCTCAAAAAACAAGGAGGATGGTGCCTGAGGAATGACTCTGACAGTTGGCCTCTACCCTACACACACACACACACACACACACACACACACACACACACACACACACACAAAAGAATGAAGGAACCAAATCCCTCAGTCTCAGATATTCTCATTTGTCCACCCCAAAAGACTAAGAAAATAATAGGAGGATTTTTTTTTAATTTTTAAAAATATTTAAAGGAGTTTTTAAAATTAGTATACAAAGTCACGGGTATCATTATGGTATTCTCACACTTTGTTCTAATTGATCCTCTCCCCCACTAGAAGGTGTTTTTTTAATATATAAAAATAGTACAGTCTTACATCAACATATCACAAGCACATATCTTCAGGGCCCTGTTTTAATTCTAAGGCAGTTTGCAAGCCATTGTTTCACAGTTTCCTAATGTTGCCTAATATAATTTTGCATTGCAAACAGAATAGTCTGTATTCTAGCATCACTGTCAAAATGCAAAGTACAAAACAACATTTCCCAAAAAAGGAGCTACTCAACTGCTGGGGAAAACTGGGATTATCAAAAGATGTCAGTCAAAGTTCTACAAAAATAGAACCTTTCAAGAATATGAATTCCCCAGTATTACAGCCAACTATGTGTTTAAAGACATTTAGTCCATCAAAGGTATGATTGGGTTGAGCCTCTGGTCCTTGTGAGTAATGGTAAGGGCTTGAATTTCTACAATACATTTCACTCTTTCATTTAGAGTCTAGTAATTAATATTTTTTAATCTAGTAGATGATATCCTGAAGTTTGTTTGTTGTTTTGTTTTGTTTGTTTGTTTGTTTTTCAGTATGCATGAAAAAATAGTTTGATAAACACCGTAGCAGAAAAAGGGAGACGCTCCATAGGGGTAATGAAGTTTGGGGAGAGGGCTTACAAAGGCGCAGTTTAGCTACTTTTTAACTTTTGAATCTCTTGTCAGCCCTTTAGAATCATCTATGTTCAGGAAATCGATGCAGTAATTTGAGATTGTTCTCATCTCTTCACTAAGACAAGTCTGGAGAACCTCTTTTCAGCACCGTAGTGGCAGTCCTCATCTAGCTTCATCTGCAACACCTAGAAAACACTTTAAAATTAGAAAAGGACAATCCAGCCCACCCTGGAGGTTCTGGAGCAGTAGGTGGAGGCCAGAAGCATGTGCTAGGAAGTCCCACTAAAAGCCTATGCACGTCAGAAATGGGGACTGAGAACTGGGAAGAACATCACCCTCATCCCACCCCCACCCACCACTGACCCGTCTCCTATGACAGGGCATCCTGAGACAGGAGGGTCCAAAACAGAACTCAGAGAATGAGCGTCATGCTACAGCAACTCCCCACCTGCGTATCGTGCAGTTCTGATGTTTAGATGAAGTGTGGTGGGCGTCAGCACCCAGTCATCACACCCCTGAACTTGCAGTCTCTGTCTGGATCTCACATACCAAGAAGGATTCAGTCCATTCTGTCTAGTGCTAGTGATCAAGGCCAAAGCCAGGAGCTGGCAAACCATGGCCTATTGAACAAACACACTCTTCTCTCTTTACAAATAAAGCTTTATTGAAACCCAGATGTACTCAGTCATTTGTATAGTGCCTAGGGCTACTTTCAAACTTGAGGGCAGAGTTGACTGGTTAGCACAGAGACCACATAGCCCACTGGGCCTTAAATATTTGCCAGATGAACCTTTACAGAAAAAGTTCACTGATCCTGGGCCTATATCTTCACTCACACTCACAGTACATAATTTTTACTCACAAGAAAATACCAAGAGCTTGGATCCAGAAGACAACACAATTTTTAGATGAGCAAAAGATTTTTAACTCGATCTTTATTTTTTTTCCACCAACAAAGAAATATGGATAGCAAATAAGGATATAAAATGATGCTTATAGATTATGAGGAAAAATTAAAGATAGCACTCTGCACCTATTAAAATTGCCTAAAACAGAGACTACAAATGTTGACAGGACACAGTGCAGCGAGAATGCCAGTGGAAGAAAAAAAATGGTACTGCCACTTTGAAAAACATTCTCTAAAAGTTAAATAGTCACCTACTCCACTGTCTGGCCATCGTCACCACTGTATCCTCAGATAAATGGAAACATCTGTCTATACAAAGACTGGGACACAAATGTTCATAGCACCTTTCTTTTTAATGTCAAAAAAATGGGAATTGCCAGACAGGGTGGCTCATACCTTTAAACCCAGCACTGAGGAAGCTGAGACAGGAGGACTGGCATCAGTTTGAGTCCAGTCTGGGCCACAGAGTAAATCCCAGGCCAGCTACAGAAAGCGAGACCCTATTTCAAAAACTAAACAACCTGTGAATAACCCAAATGTTTGTCAGCAAATGAAGGAAAATAGCAGTCCGGAGAATATCCATACCACAGAATACTATTCAGCAATAAAAACGAATGAACTAAGGGTACATGCAACATGGATGGGTGTCAAAATATACCCAGATAAAGAGGATACACAAAAGATAGAGTCTGGGGCTGGGTCATAGCTCCGTTGGAAAACTTTTGTTTAGTAAGCATGCCCTGGATCCCACGCCCTCTCCAAATCATCTCCTCCCTTCTCCTCTCCTCTCCTCCTCTCCATCTCCTCATCTTTTTCTCAGTGCTGAGGAGTGATCAAATCTGCTTTTCTTCAAGCATGCTGTGCAAGTGCTCTACCACTGAGCTACATCCCTAGCCCAAAATTAATCAAAAATATTCTGAAGGGGCAAAACTGGAGACAAAAATCAAAGCACTGATAGCCAAAAACAGGGTTCCAGGGAAAGGGCTGACTGTAAGCAGGCTCAGAGGCAGCCTCTGAGATGATGGAATCATTCCCCACCTTAGCTGTGGTTGTGGGGGTTACACAACTACAAATATTTGTCAAAGCAGTCAGCCATTCTCTTCAGAAGTATAGATTCTTCTGTGTGTAAATTATAACCAGATCTATAGACTCAGGAAAGCTCAACAGGAACCATCCAGAAAGGATTCCTATCAACCAAGTAAGGGATAATTTAAACAGCAGAATTAATAATAGGAGTAACAGATTATAACCCACTGAAGGAAAAGTAGTTCCTAAGCCTAAATTGATATAAATCCATAACCAAATGGGAGAAGAAAAGGTTCATGCTAACAGGAAGATGACCATAAATGTGAATAATAAAATCAGAAAATAAACACTTGACTTCCACTGCAGTATGAACCGAGAGCCACACAAAAATGCAAAAGCTAGAGGATAAAAGTTTGTAGAGAAACTGCAAACCATAGAGCCGCAGTTTGACTCCATGTGATATCTACCAGTTATAAAAACTTGATGGTTTTGGTGCTGAGGATTGACCCCGGGGCCACACACATTCTAGACAAACTGCCGTTGAAAACCCCAGCTTTGCAAAAGAGAAATTTGGTAGACAAATCCAAGAAAATAATTAAAATACATCACCAATAACGAGACAAACGGATACCGGAAATGTCCAGTATAGGAATCAAAGATGTGTGTGGTAGAATACAAGTTCACCATGCACAAGGCACTAGGTGTGATTCCTCGCACCACAATGATTAATACATTCATATGTATTAATGCATACATGTATACACGTATGTATCTTTTCTTTCCTACCTTCTATTTATGACAGAAGCAAAAATGACCAGGAAGTACATACGGTGTGTGACGGGTGTTAAGCTGGGCAAAGCAAATCTGACTCCCCACAAGAACATCCATGTCTCTCACCTGTAAAATTAGAATCATGCTCTGCTCTCTTCCTACACTAACATTTTGATTTAGTTTATTTATTATTAGGGGTGGGAGGAATATGTGAAGGTCAGAGGTCACAATTCTCTCCTTCCACTGTGGGTTCTGAGCTTTTTACCCACTAGGACATCTCACCTGCCCCGGCTCTATCATTTTAACACCTGCGTTAGACTCGAGACAGCCTGTGAGTGGAGGCTGAGTCTACCCCACCAACGGAAGTTGTCCCTACATCTAAGTGGCAGGCCAAGCCATCCTCCCTCCCCAGCTAGAGTCTCGCCTTGATACCAAGCAGCTGTTGCCTGGCGCAGGCGCGCAGTTGGCTTGGGTCTGAAGTGGAAGCTGCCCCATCCTCTGTTCAGCCCGACGTCAAAGCTTTGCAGTTGGACTCTCCTGTCAGTCTGGGTGGCACTGTGGCCTCTGCAGCATCTGACTGTGGATATCAGGTGAGGAGGTATGTGGATGCTTGGCCAGCACCCCCTAAGACAGCCACTTGGAATGCCTCTAGTGGGTGGTGATAGTAACCTCGCGTGAGTGCCTGCCATGCCCTCAGGAGGTTCTGGTTGCACATTGAGATGAAGTCAGCAAGATGATGCCAGAGTGCTAAAAATACTCAGAATGGGAGGATTCTGGGATTGATTGGCAGTGGGACAATGAAGTCGAAGACTGCACACACATGCGGGCAAAGATCCAGCAGTGCAAGGGTGGTGTGAAAGGCGACAGATGTGTGGCACAAGTATTAGGTGTGAGAGCACATGAGGAAAGATCTGGCGGGGCACTGAGGAACTTTGTCCCCAACCCTTAATTTTCAGAGCAAGCCCCTCCTCCTGATGAAACAGGGATTAACAACAGTCAACAAAGATTAAAGAAGAGAACTCCGGCCCTTAGGACTAGGGAAAGAGGAGCAGGTGACAAGACGGGAGGAGGGTTTAGTGACTTCAGAGTCCCTTGATCCTAATCTTCCCACATGTGGGTTCATAATCAGAGGCCCCGAAACAGCCGTCAGCTCCCAGCCTCTCTGCCCACACAGATTAGGTACACAGGAAGAAAGAAGTAGGAAAACTGTTTACCTTTGCTTTACGGTGGTGGTTGTGTTTTTTGGTTTTTGGTTTTTTTTTTTCCTCTCCTTTTCTCCTCTGCTCTAAGTCGTTTGTGTTCTTAGCCCGTTGTCTAATGGGTGCTGGACAAATCTTTCTCCCCTAGTGCATCCTCCTTCCCAGAGTCCCCTCGTTTGCCATCCAGAGCTGTGCACACGGGATCCACAGGAAGATGCTCGCCCCCACTGCTCACTGTACATCACACGGAAGGAGCACCGTCTGTTTGGCAAACCACCAAACTTGGCTCTCTCAGAGGTTCTGGAGAGGGAGATAAAAATGTGCCTTTTGCAGGGCAATGTTTGTAGACTTTGTATCACATTCTCCTTGCAGACAGCTCTGTGGAGCTGCCGGACACAAAGCAGAACCCCAGGTCCTTCAGGCTGCCAAGCCCCGCCTCCTGCACCGCCGTGCTGAAGAATGGTGTGGCCCTCACCTTCTCTGCCTCCCACGCCTCCCCGAGTGGAAGAGGTGTATCAAGGGGGTCTGATTCCCACTGCAGCGGTCATACAGGTGGCTCGTGACACCTACGAGGTTGGCCTGCAGGCATTATGTTCACGTTACCCCATCCCTGATCATGCCCTGCCCAAGCATGGCCTATGAGGTTGGCCTGCAGGCATTATGTTCACGTTACCCCATCCCTGATCATGCCCTGCCCAAGCAGCCTAGGGTCCTCTAGACTTGGGTCTACAGAGACATATAGAAAAATCTTCCTTGTTTCCAAAGCCAACAAAGACTTACTGGGTCACAACCACACTGTCCCAGGAGAAGCCCCTTCTAACTCCCAGCTCACTAAGCCCTAAGGTTAGAAACAGTCAACAATAGAATGATGTCAGCCACAGCCTTTGCCTTCCAGAGACTTGTGACAGGCTACCAAGGCAGGCCTGTGCTCTCCATCTTGGGCACCTCAAGTAAGGGCCAGCAAATCACCTCGCTTCCATGCCACCTATTCCTGGGTTCCTCTTTTGTCCTTGCTCTGTCTCCTGTCAAATCAATCCCTGGTTTAAGCAAAACCACCAACAGATGACTCATACCTGTTGCCCTGGTAGTCAAGAGGCTGAGGCAGGAGAATTGCCACCAGTTCAAGACCAGCCTTAGCTACATAGTGAATCCCTAAGCCAAGCTGATATGGAGAATGAGACCCTGTTTCAAAAACAATCACAGCATATGTAGAGCAGGCTGGCCTTGAACTCAGAGATCTAACTGCCTCTGCCTGCTGAGTGCAGGAATAAAAAGCATGTGCCACCATACCCAGCAATTCTGAATTCTTGGTGTCACTAGGATTAGACTGGTTCATGTCACCATACTCAGATTACGTTATCGCCACTGTGTTGACCTATTCTTGATTTGTGAGATGTTTTTTCAGGCCAAGTTTGCCTTTGCCCAGCAAAGGCTCAAGGCAATTACAGAGGAGTCAGTACATTCTGTGTAGGAGGCAGAAGATGGAGAACTCTGGGGAAAGATCTAAGATAGGGAGATCCCTAGAAACAGGATAAAGGAAGGAAAATCCCAGAGCAGAAGTTGTACTATGCCCCTCCTGCAGGTTTTGCTTAGGGAATAAAGGCGTTTGCTGCCAAAGCTAAGGATCTGAGTTTGATTCCCAGAGCCCATGGCAGAAGGAGAGAACCAGCTCCAGAGTTGCCCTTGAACTCTCGAGCTCACATGCACGCACTAATAATAATAATAACAATAATAATGATGATAAATAAAATTTTAAAACAGACAAAAATCAACCCACACTAATGACCTCCCAACAGCTGTGACATTTCTCTTCTCTGTGCATGTAGAATTTGGGAGGAAGCTCTTTGTCCTTGGGCTCTGAGAAAAACATATTAAATAATGTGTCTGTAAAGCTCAAAGACCTTGAACAACTCCAAATGCGCTTTAAATGAGCCTTGACTCCTACCTGATTCCAAATTGCAGTCTGTTCTTAGGACGAAGGGGAACCTCTGGGTGGCCTGGACTCTCATCCTTCCGAATTAGTATCACCCAGTCTCTGGAGAAGAGAAACTTGGCATCATGGAAGGCCAAGATATCTGCTTTGATTACAGAAACAATTCAATTCACAATCATATCAAAAAGAATAAACTACTTAGAATAATGACCTTAACCAAAAAGGAAAATAGTGTATAAAATAAAAACAACTAGACATTGCTAAAAGAAACTAATGAACACATGAAGAAATGGACAAACACTCGTTTTCAGGGATTGTAACATCGTTATCATTAAGCTAGCCACATTACCCAAAATGGTCTATAGATTGAACACCATCTCCATCAAAATCCCAACGGCTTTTTGTTTTTCAGAAACCAGAAAATCCATCCTAAAACTCATATAGACTCTCAAGACACAGTAAATAGCAAAAAGATCTTGAAAAAGGAGCACAAAGTTGGAGGTTTCTAACTTTCTAAATGGAAGTTTTATCACAATTCTGTAACCAGAACATCATGGTGTGGGCATAAAGACATGCCAATAAAACAGGGCGGATGTTAAGACCATTCAGTAGAGAAAGGACAATCATGGATTTTAGGATAATTGAATATATACAAGAGAAAGAATGGAGTGGACCCTTAATACTACATGCAAACATTAATTCAAAACAGATCAAAGGCTTGTAAGAAAAACCTAAACCTATACAAGTCCTAGAAGAAAGTAAGGCATTCTTCAAAACCTGGACTTGATGGTGATTTCTTGGGTAGGACATCAAAACACAGGCAGAGAAAAAAAAAAGACAAATTGAACTTAATCAAAGTTAAGAATTGTGCCCCCATAAAGAACACAATGGACAGAATTTTTAAAGTAACCTACAGAATGGCAGAAAATATTTTCCCGACTCAGCCACTTGAGGTGTGTGCTACCACACTTGGCCATTTAGGTTTATAGACACCTCTTATACATAGCATGTAGGAGATTTTATACAGTTTTTTTTCATTGTGCCTACACCTGGACTATGACAGATAGCCTGAGGTAAGGTGTGAAAGTTTCCACTCATGACGCCAAGTAGATGCTCAGAAAGGGGTTGACTTGGAAGGATTTCCGACTTCCGATGTTTGGATTTTAGTTAGGATATCAGTTAAATTGCTGGGATTTGGGGACAGCAGCATGAGAAGTAGGTTTCTCCTTTCTTTGCAGCCTGGGACACCAGCCCACAGGACACCAGCCACCACATTTATGACCAATCCTCCCACCTTAGTTAACGTAATCTAGAAAGCCACTCACAGATCTGCTCACAGGACGTTCCCACGGCGACTCTGGATCCTCTGAAGCTGGCGATCAAAACCATCACAGATGTTTACCTGGAGTCAGCATGTGCCTCTCTCCAAAAGAGAAGCAGCTCCCTCATGGTTTCATCAGGCTGCCTGTATCCAAGTTTCAATCCTGCTGCACTTCATCTCTTCCCTCCTACCAGCCGTCTGTCAGCACATACAGAACCAAAACAACCAAGGTTTCGTTCCCTGGGTCTCTGCTGTGATAGTCACCTGGAATATCCTCTTCCTAATCCAGGCAACTTCCTTCTGCCCTCCATTCAAGTGTCCCACCTTCTGCACATGGATCATAACAATTACATTAACCTACATCTCTCCCAATTCTGAGATTAAATTGATGACCAGACTTTAGCACTTTCCTCAGTGGCCCGATGTCACTGGTCTCCTTTTATGTGCAGAGCTCTGGGCTAGAAACTAGATTAGATCCATCAACCACTGTTCTCCAATTGACTCACCCATAACTCTCATCAGGACTAGTAGACGGTCGGGTTCTTAAGGATGAGACCATGAATGTCTTCCCAGGCTTCCGCACAAGACAAGATGCCGGGGCAGATTAAAAGGGCCTCGCTGGTTTTCATTGCCAGCTTAGCAACATAATGGGCATAACAGTGAAAGGACGTTTGGACTTTGAACAGAATGTCTGGAGGCTGAGTCAGGCATAGTGGTGCACGCCCGTAATCCCGGCACTGGGGAGGAGGAGGGGCAGGAGGCTCAGAGCCACAACAGCCAGCCAGAGCCAGACGCCAGCTCGAAATGCACTAGTTAAGTTAATATGGGAGTTTGAAAGTCTGAGCATAAGCATTTATGTAAGCAAAATTCTTCCTAGAACCCCTCTGTCTGCTGTGCCCGCTCCCTCCCATCCCCCACCAAAAAAAAAAAAAAAAGCCTCTGAGTTTGTCATACACGGTATGAACTCCCTTCTATAGGCAGAATGTTAATAGTTTTCCCAAAAGAAGGAAATTTGCAGGCAGACAAGATAGTCTGTGGGGTTCTCCATCTACCAACTTAACCGGCACTGACTAGTCAGTCACATTACTGCGCACCCAAGCATCACACAACCAGCTCCGAGGGCATCTTCAGAACTCAAAGTCGCCACCCCTGACCCCAGAGTCTTCCCACTCCCCCACAGCCCATTCTGGACCATTCCATTGACTCTGAGGCTTCTCCTCTCAGTTCCTTCGAGGTCATACACTAAGTAGAGTCTGAGTAAACATAATTATGTGTGATTTAAGATTTTTCTTTTCAAACGGAACCACCTCATGAAAATTTCATAGAAAGGAAATCGAAAATCAAGGGCAGGATGTAAAAATGTGAAGATTCATAGAAGCAAATGTGTTAAGTGGGAACTTCCTAAAGGCTTTAACTGTCTCCGGTTATATATTCTGCTTACCACCAACATTGAGTCTAACAAGCTTTCTGGTTTTGTTTTGTTCTTTTTTTTTTTTTTTTTTTTAAGCAAATCCCCTGAACAAGGGACCAAAGGAAGCAGTATTCAGCCTACATCACGTCTGGAAGCAGTTTGGGGCACAGGCATGCCTCTCCAATCCACCTCAAAGCAGGCTAATATCGGAGCAATCCCAAAGAGTCTGCAGCAATAAAAGGTGTTGACCACCCCAATGAAAGAGCTGCTTAGCCCAGGCTGAGCCCCCAGAGCCTCGACTCTGTCCCTCTGCCGTGCCCGTTCAATCAAACCCTCTCTGTGTCCCCAGGAAAAGGGTAGGGCAAGCCCAGGAGGGAAAGGGCCCCTGTTTAGACATCCACAATCCATCATCCCAAAGGAAACTATTTCAGTGGCAATGAAGCAGAGCAACTGGGCCAGAAAGCCGAGCCCTGAGGTGTGCGGAGAACTCGGCAGTGCCTTTACTGACGACAAGGAGCTACTAGAAGTCTCTCTCTCTCTCTCTCTCTCTCTCTCTCTCTCTCTCTCTCTCTCTCTCTCTCTCTCTGTGTGTGTGTGTGTGTGTGTGTGTGTGTGTGTGTGTGTGTGTGTGTGTGTGCCACAGAGTCCTGCCTCTGGCTCCAGCTCCTTGAGCCCCTGTGTTAATAATACTGGCCCAGTACCGATCTCAGAGAGTGTGGCAGCTGTGGGAACTCAAAGAGGAGACTGGGCTATTTTTGCAGCCCAGAGATCTGTTTATCTCCCAGGATCTGAGGAGAAGGGACAAACTAGAATGTGTACTCAAATTTCATTTCCTAAAGATCAGTAAACTTTTCAACCATGCAGATTTCTTGTTGGTTAATTAATGTCCTTTTTAACTGTGTGATCATGATTACATTTTAATATCTTTTGGTGGAGCAAACAGGCAGTGTCAGAAGGTTATCATAAATTACCTAGCCTTTGTTATCAGTATGCATCACTTCTTAACAGCCTCTAGTCTCAACTGGAAAACAATTGTTTGTTCATGCTCTCTGCCCAGGGCCCTGCCCTGTTGGGTTCCCTCTAGCCTCTCTAACCACTGAGTGTCACAGCCTGCCCCAAATCCAGAGCTCATACATCCCACCCAGCCCCAGTTCTCAGAGCAGACAGGGGCTAACGCCCCCCTGCCCCCGTGGGGTGCACAGCACCTCCCTGAAACCCATATTCTCCTACCTCTTCTCCAGGGAACAGACCCAAGCACAGTAGGCTCTGGAGAGGTGGTTCTCAACCTGTGGGTCGCAACCCCTTCGGGAGGTCAGACAACCGTCTCACGGGGGCTGTAGATCAGATATTTACATCATGATTCACGGCAGTGGCAAAATTACAGTTACGAAGTAGCAACAAAAATAATTGTATGGTTGGGGGTCACCACAGCATGAGGAACTCTGTTAGAGGATCGCAGCATCAGGGAAGTTGAGGACCATCGCTCTAGAGGGACAGGGTTAGAGGAGTCGTCCAGCTACAACTACGTCCCTAGACCCACTGCTGGAGTGATGGACGCCTTAGGAAGACCAAAGGGTTCCCATCTCGGGATTGCCTTCTCAGAAACGAAGTCGGTAAGTGAAACCTAAGGCTCCCCATTTATTAAGCAAGGAGTCACTTGTAATTCTCCTTGTCTGTTCTTTTTTTCCCTTCACTATTTGTTGGCGTCATCTGGTCCATGTAGTATCATCTATTGAAAAGAAATTAAAGCTTAAACACTCCCAAAGAGTGCAGAGAAAAAGAATGCTTCCTTTTCTCTACCGCTGTGCAATCTTTCTGACATCCCCACACCGAATCTTAGCTGTTGACATGAAACTGGCCACAGTGAAGGCTGGCCAGGCTTCAGCCGACAATTAGTAAAGAATGAATGAGAAGCGGGGGAGGGGAATGACCTGGTCATACTGTATTAAGGATACCAGGGCCTCCGGACAAATTCTGTCCAGAGGCTGGACAAGTGGGGGCCACGCCCACACCCACTTGCCACCTAGGCAAGTCTCAAGCATTTGTCTAGCCAGGCTGATGGATGGGTCTGCCGTGGCCCTGTTTGCCACCAGGGTGAGGCACAGCGGCACACAACCCTTCCAGTGACCCTAGTCAGCACTTTCAAGGTAGGAGGGTCAGAAGAACAGTCCCCTTAAGGCCACAGCGGAGGCGGTGAGGGGGCCCGTGCTCTCCCCGTGAATGGGCCAGCAGGCTGGCTACTCGAAACACACAAACACCAGTTAGAGGGAAGTAGGTGTGAATGCGAGCAAAATTGCTCTCAGGCAGTTCTAGCCTGGCCCTTTGTCACCCTGGGAGACAGCTGGGCCCAGAGCGACTGGAGCACAGACTAGGTGCTACATAAAGTCTCTGCCCTGCAGCAGCTGCCCCATGCTGGTCTGGGTCATGTATAGCTCTGGGAGGCCTGAAGATGTCCTTTGCTTGTCCCCTTGCAGGGGACAATTTGTGTGTTATTTCCCTCCTCTCCCCACTGTGTGTAGTTAATATAGTTCATATGTCCCCAACTGCTCGCACCTCAGCATAGCAGGACCCCTTCCTAAGCCCTGCTCCCAAATGCCCGCTCACTGTGAGAGTCTTGGTGAGTGCTCCCAAGTGTTGCAAGCTCGGTCTCAGGCCCATGTGTTATCAGGAGGTGGGTCAGCGGGGATGTGTCTTGAAGACCACTCCCTTTTGGTCCTCTTTGCTTCTCAGCTGCCTCGAGGTACGGATCTTACTCCACACCTTCCCACCACAATGTGCTGCCTCAACACACGGCCAAAGCAGCAGGACCAGCTGACCATGGGCCACGAGCCCCAAGTAGAATTTCTAGGGTTGTTTTCATACAGTAACAGAAAGCGGCCTCATCCGTCAGCCCACAACGCCCTCCTCTATCTACGTCACTATTGAAAGGAAGAAAACAGAATTTGAATAGATTTCACAAAGGAGCTGACATACATTTGATTCAACGAAGTTGTGGTTACATAGGGTCCTATGCAGATTTGTTTCTTTTTTTTTTAATGTGTGTGTCTGTGTGTCTGTCTGTCTGTGTGTGTGTGAGAGAGAGAGAGAGAGACAGAGAGAGAGAGACAGAGAGAGAGAGACAGAGAGAGAGACAGAGAGAGAGAGATGGATGGACATGTATGTGTGTACATGGTCAGGGGAAGTTATCTTGAATGTTGAGTCTCTCTCTCTCTCTCTCTCTCTCTCTCTCTCTCTCTCTCTCTCTCTCTCTCTCTCTCTCTCTTCCCTCCCTTTCCCTGTATCTCTATCTCCTTTATTCCTGAAGAGAGAGTCTTTAACCGAACTCAAAGCTAGGCTGGCAGCCGTCATGTCCCAGCATCCACCTCCTTGACCCCCACAGCGCTGGGCTTCCAGGCATGCTCACTGGGCTTCCAGGCATGCTCACTGGGCTTCCAGGCATGCTCACTGGGCTTCCAGGCATGCTCACTGCGCTTCCAGACATGCTCACTGGGCTTCCAAGCATGCATGCAAGCGCATCTGGCTTGTTACACGGGCTCTGAGCATCTAAACTCGGGTCCTTACTCGGGTCTCCACTGAGCCATCTCCCCAACTCCTTGATTCTTCATCCACCTTCCTGGCCCCTGGAACTCTCTCTCCTAAGCCTCGTTCTTCTCCTTTGCCTGGTTTATTGAAAACAGGAGAGACACTTACCTAAGCAGTGTTGTGATATGTGGGGGTAAGCCCACATTTCACTAAACCTAGAATGGCTTTTTGTTTTGTTTTGTTATCTTTGTTGTCGTTAGGGTTTTTGAGGTTCGTTTGTTTTGAAGAGACGTGTTCTAGCTCTTATCCCAAGTTGGCCTAAAACTCACTCTGAAGCTCAAGCTGGTCTCAAACTCATAGACAGCTTTCTTCCTCCAAGTCTAAATGCCAGGATTACAGGCATGAGGCACGCTAACCAAGGCAAGACCCAACATTTACACAACTGTCAAAATGTAAAGCACATGTAAGATTATAGATGCAAGAGACTCGAGAGTGGTTAGGACCGTGTGCAGCTCTTACAGCGCATGTGAGTTCAATTTGGAGGATCCATGTGAGATGGCTCACAATCACCCCTAACTCCAGCTTCAGAGGGGCTCACCTCCACTGGTACCTGCACTCACATGCACATACCCCCCAACACACACACACACACACACACACACACACACACACACACACACACCTTTTAAAATGAATCTAAAAGCAAATTAGGTGAAGAGTCTCCAAGCTGATCTTCCATCAGCTTCCAGTAAGTCTGTGTCTGGACCTCTGGATGTGTACAAACTCTCTTCTTTTTGCCCCCTGATCAGAACCCAGGCAAACTGATCAGAAAACAAAGCCGGTCTCGGGGCCCACTCCTACCACACAGTGAGTCAAACGGAGTGGCCCTCTGAGTGTCTTTCTTCTGTATTTTGCATCCTTCCTCCCACCTAAACACTGCCCAGGTAGATTCAGATGTTGAGTCAGGACTGGGGATTGCTGTCCTAAGAAAGTTAAAATAAGTCCGCATGTGTTTTCTGGTCTGCAAATGAGTCTGGCCCTGCTGGGTATTGTACTCACCTATAATCCCAGCAGTCAAGAAGTAGAGGCAGGAAGATCTTGCGGTAGAGGCCAGCCTGAGTTACACAGTGAGTTCTGGGCCAGCATGGACTACATGGCAAGACCTTTAAAAAAAAAAACAATAAAGAGAGTCCAGACCTGGCTAGAGGAGGCAACCCACTGAATACAGCGCATTGTGCCAAATTAGGACCTATAAAAGAAAAAGGAAAGCGGAAGTGAGGGTCACTCCTCATTTCTACGTGGGAGATAAAGTTTTTGACCCAAGACTCCTAGACTTTTTCAGCCATTAGTTACAGCCCATTGTTCTGGGAGAACTCAGGAAAAAGGAACATCTTAGGCCGTGAGTTTGGAAGAGCCGAGTTCGAGCCCAGTGGCGTAGCAAATGTGGAGATGATGCTGAACGGCACTGTCTGTAGCCTGAATACCAGGTCTCCTCTTGGGCTCTGTCCTGTTGTGTGAGTAATCTCATCCCTCTACGGTCCCCAAGGCTTGGCCTCCAAGCCCACACAGCCCAGACTGCCTCCTCAGTCTCTCTTCGGCCTGCTACCGGATCCAACTGCAAACAGCAGTTTTGTTACCAGATGGGGAAGCAGGTGTCGATGCGCCAGGGTTCAAAGGGGCCTTTGGAGACGTGACACAGAGGCAGACCTGAAAGGATAGGAAAGGAAAGGAATGAGGAAGGGAGAGAGGGGGCAAGGGAGGGGAAAAAGAGGGAGCGAGCAAGGGAGCCAAAGCCTAAATCAATGCCACGGGCGAGAGAAAGTGCCCACAGCTGCCTGCAAGGCACATGGCGTCTCCTTTTTAATTAAAAGTATTTTTACTAGCACGAATAGGTATGTGTGTACCCGGAACTCAAGCTCTGTAAACACGTGTGTGTGTGTGTGTGTGTGTGTGTGTGTGTGTGTGTGTGTGTGTGTGTGTTATTATAATTTTTTTGGAGGCAAAGTCTTTAATCCAGGCTAAACTCTAACTCTCTATGTAGCTGAGGATGGCCTTGAATTTCTGATCTTCCTGCCTCCACCTCCCCAGTGCTGAGACTGCAGGTGTGTGCACTACCACACCCATGGCCTCATGCATGCCAGCCACACATTCTACCGACTGAATTTCACACCCAGCCCACTGTAATTATTAACCCTTGTTAATTCTCTATCTCCATTGCCCATGCATTCACACTTCGCGGTGACTCCAATTGAGTCAGATGAAGAGGCTCTGGGAAGACCAGGGAAGATGGCCAGAGCAGGCTGGGCCGTGGCTTCTGTCTTCAGAGTACATTCAAGAGAGGCTGGTGTAAGTTCCCAGAGTCCTGCCGGTGTTTCACTCTGGCCCCATGTGTCGGAAGGAGAATCAGTTAGTGCTCACCCTAAGACTCATGAATGCAGCCTCCCTTCGGGTGAGCCCACTCTCCTCCACGTCCTCTTGCATCCCATAGTCTCCAGCTTCCCCTCTGCTCCCAAGGAGCCTCCTGCCCTACAACTCCAGCGGGATTGTGTTTTTCCTTTCCCACAGCCAGGGGAAAGTGTAAAACTACGCCCCACTCCCCCTGTATTCTTCAAAGATTCGGCTCTGTGCTCGGGCTTATTCGAGCACATTCTCTAGTTCTCCCTCCCCTCCCTCGCCCCACCTGCCCACCTCAAATCATGCAATTCCTTGCATAGGGACGCTCCTGAGGGTGTTTGATAAACACCCTAAGGCATGACCCTGTCCTGAGGCCCCTCAAGACTGAGGCTGTACAAATCGGATTTCATGGGCTCGTATTAGGCTGAGCCACACAAAATGGCTGTTATTCAACCATGTTGACATCCAGAAAGAATGACAACTCTGTGAGCTTCCATCTAATAAAGGAGGCTGGCATTCGAATATTAAAAACATATGATTTGACGTCCCACCTGCTCTCTCCCCAAACGGTATGTATAAATGTGGAAATGGGGGTGGGGAAGAAAGCAGTGTGTATCATGTTCCACAGAACACAGCACCTTGCTCTATTGGGGTTAATTCTGCCCAAACAGGATGTTTATAAATGTCTGGAGATGTTTTTGATTGTCACGGTCAGATGGAAGATGCTACTGTCGTGGGGGAGGAGGGGTAGAGCCAGGACTGCTAAACAACCTACCGTGTGCGGGCATCCCCCGCAGCGAACGTGGTGTTCCAGATGTCAGCAGTATGCCTCCAGTGTCCCCATCCCAACCATTTGGTACTAGAAGTGTCTGTCACACATTTCAGACTGAAGGAGGCTTTAGAATATCCATGTACTATGGCGATATCATGGGGCTAGGACTCAAGTCCAAACACGAAACACATTAATGCTTCGTATACACTTCACACACGCAGCCTGAAGGTAATTTTGACATTGTTTTTGGCATGCCTGCATTCTGACGGCAGCCCGTCACAGAGGGTCAGGCCTGGAATTTTCCACTTGTGGAATCATGTCAGCTCTTAAAAACTTTCAGATTTCGGAGCATTTCAGATTTATTGTCAGGGGGCTGGAAAGGCAGCTCAGTTGGCAGAGGGCTTGCCTAGCACACACAGTGCTCTGGGTTCTATCCCCAACACTGCAGAGTGGTACCTGCCGGAAAGCTCAACACTATCCAGACATAGAGGCGTGAGGATCAGAAGTTCAAGGCCAGCCTCGGCTACATGATGAGTCTGAGGCCAACATGAGTTATACAAGAATCTATCTAGAAAAGGAAAGATAAAATTGAGATGTTCCGTTTTCGAATTAGAGAGATTCAACTTGCCGAGAGGAAATACCCTAATTTTGAGTGTTTTCTGGGGACCTAGACCCTTGTAGTTAAGAAACAACATCAAGAGGCCAGTTCTGTCGGACGTTAGAAGGTAGGTTGTCCCCCTCCTCTGCTCTGAGGCATCAGTACTGCAGCATCTGGCTCTGGGCTTCCTCTTGCTCTCCCCTGGACCTGGGTGCTACTGTAGGTCATCACCATAGCCACCATGATGGGCATCTTCTCAATATCTGCAAACCCTACCCCCTAGAAGGTCTTCAGAAGCAAGAAAGGGTATTGGACCGGTTCTCAACTGTTGGCCCAACAGCCTTCTAAGCTCCTCCCTGGCTGCTGGAGCCAGGAGCCTCAAAACCACACCATGAAGCACTCAACCCCACAAGCAGGGAAAGGCAGTTTCCTGGAAGGAATCTTGTGTCACTCTGGGAGACGGGGAAGGGAATTTGAGAGGTTCCACAGCACCCCACAGCCATGACAGAAAATCACCTACTCAGAGAAACGGAAAGAATGTTGGCGACCGTCTACACAAGGCCACATGGGAATGTCTAAGAATAACAGTCAAGATATGCACTCCAGTGGACTCCTAATGGAAGAGGTCTCCTCAGCCTCCTTGGAAATACCTCCTCAGCATCATGCTGCAATGACATGTTCCTGTTGTCCTAGCGCCTCCAGGTCCAGCTGCAACTGGACACTGCGCAATGCAGTGAGGGAGGGGTGCATTTGGGGTGGGAGAGACATATGATCCTGTTCCAACTCGAGCCTGTTCCCTACTTTTCGGAACTTAAAACCTGTCTGACGTTCACCAAATGACACAGAGTGCTGGCAGATGGAGGGGGAGGAAAAGCTAAATGTATTTTAATGGGACCATTAGGAGTATGTCAAAAGGTGAGAAAAAAGCATTTGCCTGCCAAGAAAATAAGCATTGGTCTAAAAGAAATAGAGAATGTTCCATGGCTTTCCCATTTGCTCCCCCACCCACCCCCTTTTTTCTCTTTTTTTATGAGACTCTGATTCAAAGGAGACAGCCTTGGTCAAGAGTAGCGTACAGACTCGTGTTTTCTTTCTTTCTTTCTTTCTTTCTTTCTTTCTTTCTTTCTTTCTTTCTTTCTTTCTTTCTTTTTGTTTGTTTGTTGTTTTTTCGAGACAGGGTTTCTCTGTGTAGCTTTGCGCCTTTCCTGGAACTCACTTGGTAGCCCAGGCTGGCCTCGAACTCACAGAGATCTGCCTGCCTCTGCCTCCCGAGTGCTGGGATTAAAGGCGTGCGCCACCACCGCCCGGCTCAGATGTGTGTTTTCTTAAGCCCATCAGTGGAGGCAGAAATACAGGACGGCAGAGAAAGAGCACACATGCAGGTATGGGGTAAGTCA
The DNA here is from genome assembly GCF_049852395.1 of Peromyscus maniculatus bairdii. Classification (NCBI taxonomy): domain Eukaryota; kingdom Metazoa; phylum Chordata; class Mammalia; order Rodentia; family Cricetidae; genus Peromyscus; species Peromyscus maniculatus. The sequence goes on from NC_134856.1 coordinate 125,577,761, forward strand.
AACGGGATGGGTGTAGCTTTCAGACTTCGGCAGCCCGCAGAGTTAGCACAAAGCAACCAACTGTCCATAGCTTGCATTCTGGTGTTCATAAGTAAGCCCTGCCCTCATAATACTGGTATTAAACCTTGGAATGGCATTACCAAAACAGAGGTTTTTTTGTTTTTGTTTTTCTTACATTTCAAAGAATGAGTGTGCGTGCGTGCGTGCGTGCGTACCTATAACTCCACTTGTGTCTATTGATTGATTGATTGAATCCAGGGCCTGGCTCCACCTGTCTTCATGGATGCTCATACTTTTCACATGATTCTGACAATACTGAGGCTGACACATTACTCAGATTATGAGCAATATTAGGAAGCATCTGTGTGCTCACCACAGCCGGGGTGCCATACAAAATGCTGCAATGAGCCCACCCCCGACGAACTGGCCATGAGCAGAGAGGATCAAACAGTTATACACAGGAAAAGAAAGTGATCCACACCGAGACCATGAGCTAAAAGACATGTTTAAAATGGCCAGACCAAGCAGAAGGCATGCCTGGCCCACCACTATATCAGCATGATTCACTCTAGCTTTCCATGACAAACTAGGGGACCTGTGAACACTGATTGCAAAAGGAAGGACATAAAGGGATAAGTCACAGAAGGAAATCCCCAGCAGTAGAAACTGGTGAAGAGAAGAAAAGAGGAACAGGAGGAACAGTGAATCAAGCTGGGCAAAGCGGGAAATACCCTTTGAGGCACGTGGGGGGGGGGGTGAGATAGTACTGACCAGGGGTGCCATGGCTAGAGAAGAATTAGGATCATCCCAAATCCATGTTCCCCCTGCATATCAGCAGGTCACCCTTAAAATACTTTATTATCTTTAAATCAATTCCATTTTTATCTTCATTCTTATATTAAAATCCTTGACACAAATACTGAATCAAAACCCAAGGTTGTTTATCACAAACAGAGAGCAACTATGAAAACAGATTCCAGACAGTGAAGGAAAGTGTTATGGGTGAATCGCAGCAAAATGCTGAAGGTTGGGAACCCAGAGCTTGCTCCCTCGAGACTGGCCTGAGCTACATGGCAAGATGGTCTCAAAAAATGTTTTTAAGGTGAAAAAGGAAGAAGATGAGGAGAAATGGTTTTAAATAGAGAAGATCGGTATTAGAGAAACACTTAAAACATTTTCAGAAGCAGGGCAGTGATGGTGCATGCCTTTAATCCCAGCACTCGGAGGCAGGCGGATCTCTGTGAATTCCAGGCCAGCCTGGACTACACATAGAAACTCTGTCTCAAAAAACCAAAAACAAGACAAAAAAAAATTCAGAACCAGCTTTAGACTCTTAGACTTAACCAGTACATCTAAAATAGAATTGAAAGGGAACGCTGTCTTGATAGAGCATTTAATATAGTATTCAGGGTCATGTGGGATGGTCATCTGTGATCATCTCCCATCCCCTAGGCCCACCCCAAGGGGCTGCCAAGCAGAAAGATGTTGAACTGTCCTTTGTCTATCTCGAATACTGAGAGAAGAGGGCACAAAAGCACTACAACATTGTCTTTCTTATAAAAATCCAAGAGCAAATCAGATTGAATGCCGTGTGTTCTTCAAATACCAAGTCAGCTCTGGACCCCAGAAATCTCCCAGTAAGACTCTCTTCTAAGCAAGGTATGGTGATACATTTTCATGATCCTGGTCAGGAGGATCACCAAAAGTTTGAGGTCAGCCTGGGCTGATAGTAAGTACCAGGCTAGCCAAGGCTACATGGCAAGATCCTGTCACAGAAGTCGGGGTGGAGTGTTCCCACCTCTCACGACCTTCTTTGCTAAACCACAACTGGTTACCTATCAGTTGGGTAGATGGGAGTAAAAGACATGGTAACCAAAATGCAGACATTACCAAGGAGTGGGAACCGGCTGGCAACAGGGTACACAAAACCGTAAGAAGTGGTCAACAGAAGATAAAAATCTCCCTTTGGGGCCCGGTCAAGAATCAGATTCCAATTACGGGATCCCAGGAGGAACTGGAGGGAAAAACCCTGGAAACCTGAGCACTCGGCTTCTACCCTAAGTATTCTCTAGTGTCCAGTGGAGAGTGAGGAAAAGCCCTCATGGGCCCCGCTGACCCACAAAGCACCCAACTAAAGGACACAACTGTGATCACTGAATGGGTGAGGTGTGTACGCGAGAATTACCAACCTAGTAAACAGGCAAGTCTACTCAGCCCACAGCACATCTTAAAGGGACAAGACTTGTGCGCACAGATCCTGCCTTGACTTCCAAGATGCCCTTGACTTTCCCCCCAAAGCCATCATCCTTATCCTTACTGTGGATCTCAAGTTTAGGTCAGTTTGTGCATCCGCAGCACATAGCTTAACATTCAGTTAGCTGTTCACCAGTTAGGGTGCAGGTGCCGGGAACTGGGGCTCCGCTGGGTGCTGGCTGCCATCTTCGAAGGTTTTCCATGCTGTTGAGAGATTTAGTAAGCACACAGAAACCTTTCCCCTGCCCCCTCTCCTAGGTCCCTTGGCTGCAGCTCTGTAAACTAGACTGAGAAAAGACAGATTATCAGGAGAAAAAACAAACTGCCAGCATGGACTCTCCATGGAAGACTCTCCTGCTTGGAACAGCCATTCCTAGCTCTACATGAGAAGGGCAAAGGTGGGAAAGAATTGGAGGTTTTACACTAACTCAGGAGAAAGTGGTGGCGAGGAGAGAGAGGAGGACTTACCCCTATAAACAAAGGATTTGAAAAGAGAACCCAGATTTCTTAGGCAAATGGCCTGGAGAAAAAATAGTCTTATGACACTGTCTGGGTGACTTGGAGACTCTGGCCTCTAAGGAGAGAAGGGACTGGATTGCTTCCAGTGAGGGAACAAAAGTGATTAGAGGCCTTTTAGGAAGCTTAGCTTTCGGACAAATAAAGGATCCAGCAACTTTAACACCTTCAGCCTAAAATACTTCTATTACCAAAGTGGCATGCTTGGTGGTGTCCCATCCTGGTCCCCTTCGCAGGCAATAACATCACAGGACACTCCATATGAAAGGCTGAGAGCTGCTGGCTTGCGGCCCCTCACAAACACCTCCACACACTGCATGTGTTGGCTGCTGCAGGCCATAGCATCTCACAGGAACGTCAGGTTCATAAGGCCTCTGGGACATAGACTTTGTCCCAGGCAGAGAGCCTGATGAGGCAGAGGAAGGCTGTATTTCCTTGGACACTGAGTGGGCTGGCCAGAGGGCTGAACTCCTGAGATTTCAAAAGAGGCTGTGACAGGAAGATGGTGATTTTGAGAACACACTCAGTTAGGCGGTGAAATTGTGTCTCACAAAACAAGCTCACCGGACAGAATACTAGATTATCTTCCCCCGCCAGTACACTCCATCCATTGGCTCTGTGCATGATCGGGCAGCCCAAAGTGCTACCTGTTCAGACAAAACAGAGCTCCAACCTATCAGAGATCACCTTCCACCAGCATGGGATGAACAGACTTTTAGAAAGCAAAGGGCAAGAGGCCGTATGTACACGCTCCCACCCACACACTCACTCCAGGAAAAATGGACACACTGTATTCTCCTTATGCCAAAATTTGTTTTGCCTGGAGAAGTCTCTTTGCAGCCAGGGACAAACAAAGAGGCTTAACGGACAAGAAACAAGCCAAAAGAGCCCCAGAGAGCAAGGACAGGAGAGCCCCTTCCAAATAGCATCTGCCCTGCCAAGCCCAGTCAGGCACAGCCTGAGCTGCATAGCAAGGTAGCCAACCTGGAATGTCAGGGAATGCTTCTCTTTTCCCACCCCTTGTTAGAATTGTTAGCATTCCCTTGAAAGAAAGGGGAGCGGGTGGGGTGCCTAGCTCAGCCTCTTGCTCCGTTGATGGAATAGAGAACGCTGTTTATCCCAACAGGGGCACAACTAACTACTCCTAAAACAGGCAGTGTGGAGCTGAAAGGCTAAGAAACTACTCGTTCCTCTTGTCAGCTGCTCCTACTGCTTTGGAGAGGGATATTGTGTCCCCGGCTTGTGTGGGGGGGGAGCGGCGTATTTAAGATTGCCAATGGATAAGGGGAGGGAGAACCAAACTGAGGGCTGGAAAGGCAGAAACAGGAGGATCCATGCAGTTTTCCGTTTGGAAACGGCAATGGGCTGGTGGTTGAACTAAAAAGTCTAGGGGCATATCTTTTTCTGGAAAGTGCTAGGGGCATATCTCCATATCCATTGGGAATGCTGGGGGGCAGAGCTTACACCGAGATTGGCTAAAACATGCCAGTGTCCAGAGAGCAGCTGTAAGAACAGGAAACTCTATGTTGGTTTATTGTTGATTGCTTGGTTGGCGAGTTGGTTGGCTAGTTGATTGATTATTTGTTTAGTTGGTTATTTGGACAGTTAGCTGGTTGGTTGGTTGGTTGGTTGGTGGGTTGGTCGGTTGGCTGTTTGGATAATTGGGTTTTTGAGACAGGGTCTCACTATGTAAATCAGCCTGGCCTGGAGCTTTCTATATGGCCCAGGCCATTCTCCAATTTGTGACAATCCACCTGCATCAGCCTCTCAAGTGCTAGGATTATATGTATGAATTGTCATGCCTGGGATATATATATATATATTAAACTTAATAGGCTGCTCAGCAACTGCCTTCAAATTCCAGAGAATTCTACCCCTGAGAAGGTATGTGTCTTCAAAGCTATCCCCTTTGGCTGACTTTACAGTCAAGCACTTGACTTGGATAGTAGTGGCCAAGTGGCCTCTAGTTTCCAAGTTTTGATGCCCTCAAACATCCTGATCCTAGGCTTCTACACCCCCAGAGGGGATCTCAGCAGCCTGGACCAGCCAAAGTAGTAAGGAAGCAGCTCTCTTTGAAGCCAAGTGCAAACTGACCCGAAAACTGGACCTGAAAGGGGGCCTAGGGTGAACTTTCTTCCCTTTGGGAAAGTTGCCATAGCTGTTGGGAGAGAGCGACTGCTTTTGTTTAGAAACAAAAACAAGATGGCGGACGTAATAGCCTGAGACTGTCCAGTTGCCAGCTCAGCTCCACGGGGGCTCTGAAAGACAACAAGCCACGGCGCAAACCTGGGCAACAATTATTTCATGAAAGGAAGGAACTGATCTGAATGCAGGGCTTGGAAGGACAGCCATGATGGTTAACTAACTAAAAGGGAAAGCCGAGAATGAACCTCATTTTAGTAGACTGTATGTCCATCTTTTTCTTTTAGTTTTATAGTGAAAACTATCACTGAGACCATCTTACATGCGCAGCTTTGAATGCCAAGTGTCAAATCTACCCACCTGAGCTCTCACCTGGCATTCAACATCACTGTGGCTTTATGATACCACTGTATTTCATTCCATGATTTTATTATTCCTGTGGATGCTAGTAGAAACGGACTTGATTAGACGGCCTCCCAAAAGGCATGTTGACTCCGTGAACCTTAAGTTTTGAATTCCAAATCCCCACCACACTATTTCCACACATCCTGATCCATTGTGTCATGAGCATTACCCAATGCTGCTCTTGCCTCCACACTCATGTCTTAGATGTCCAGGTCCCGGCCAGTTTCCACCTGCTCATGCCTTCTGGAATCCTACCACAGTTAGTACAGGTTATTTGGGTGACATTTAAAGACCCAGCATCCATAGACAATGTCTCCTGGAGGCTCCCTACCTGGCTAATGATCTTTATCTACCCAACAGGAGTCTCTCAAAGGAATTCTGTAGTCACAGATCCCCTCTCTTGGAATTTCACAATCATAGAAGAGTGAGTCTTGGTACGAAACAGAAGTCTGGGCCCAGGAGAAACTCTTGAGACACACACAGTCACAAGACTATCTCCCATTACACTCCTCAGGGCCTGCTTATCTTTCCTGAAAGCCATGTGTTACCCCATAAGTGTACCGTCTTTTGCTGTTAAGATGTTACATATGCCCTAAATTCTAATAGCCTCTTTCTAGTCACATTCTTCTGTGACCTCCTGTGTTCTTGAGTAAATAAAAATCTATTTGTCCTCTTGAAATCTGTCTTCTGTCAGTTTAATTTGAGGTTCTCTATTGCAGAGCATGAGAGGGTAGAGGAAAGTGCATGGAGAGGCTAGACGAGAAAAGTGGCTATCCACTGGGAAAGGAAGATACTTGGAAGGCTGTGTCACTAACGACACAATCACGGAGTGGATACTGTAAGGGGTGAAGATTTAGTGTTCTGTCTCAGTTAGGGTTTCCAGTGCTGTGAAGAGACACCATGACCATGGCAACTCTTAGAAGGAAAACATTTAATCGGGTGGCTTACAGTCTCAGAGGTTCAGTCCATTATCATCATGGTGGGGGGCATGGTGGCATGCAGACAGACCTGGTGCTGCAGAGATAGCTGGGAATCCTGCATCTTGCAGGCAACAGGAAGTCAATGGTAGTCACCCTCGGGGAAGCTTGAGCAAAAAAGATCTCAAAGCCCACCCTTGCAGTGACACACTTCCTCCAAGAAGGCCATATCTCATAATAGTGCCACTTCCTTTGGGGGCCATTTTCTTCCAAAGCACCACTCATTCAAGGGGGCACCGTGCCTGATCCTAATGAATTCCAGTGTTCGGTTACTGTCTGCACCAGGGATAGTGACGGCTTTTCTTCTCTCCTCTCTCCTCATTCTCCTTTCTCTCCTTTTCTTCTTCCTCCTCCTCTCCCTGCTCCTCCTCCATTCCCCTCCTCTTTTCCCACCTTTCTCTCCTTTGTCCCCTCCTCTCTTTTCCCTCATCTTTTATTAATGGACTTTTTTATATAGCCGTTTTTATTACATATCTAGGTACTTTATAAGAGGCACACATGTGATGATCAGAAGAAAACTTGCAGGAATCAGATTCTCTCTTTCCACTATGTGGGTCCCAGGGCTTGAACTCAGGTCATCAGACTTGGCAGTGAGCATCTTTACCCACTGAATCATCTTACCAGCCTGGTAACAGTTTTATTCACATGAAGTGAAAGAACATTACAGTGATAACTATACGCCATATACTCTCACCCCATGCTTAGTATCCCCTACCATTAACATTCCTTTGGTGCACTTGCTATAAAGAATGGATCAATAGATACACTACTATTAACTAAGTCCCATACTTTAGATTTCCTTTCATTATCATTAAGTTAGATTTTCCCCCCTTTTGTGCAGATTCAGTTTCTTTTTCTTTTTTTTAAGATTTACTTATTTTTATTTTATGTATATGAGTGATTTGCTTGCATGGATATATACCACATGCATGCCTGTGGAGGTCAGGGCATTGAATATTCTGGAACTGGAGTTACAGACAGTGGTGAGCTCTGTGAGAGTATTAGGAATTGAACCCAGGTCCTCTGCAAGAAGAGTAAGTGTTCTTAACCTCTGAGCCATCCCTCCAGCCCCAGATTCAGTTTCTATCCAGTGACCTTTTCGTGTGCAGCAGGATCCTACTCAGGAGTCACAGTGCATCTCATCACTATGTCACTCTGGGCTGCTCTGGCTGTGACAGTGTGTCAGACTCTCCTTATTTCTCATGGTCTTGGCATTCTGAGTACAGGTCAGCCATGATGTAAGAGGTCCCGCTATTAGAGTGTGCTTGAGTTTCTGTTGTTTTGCTTTGTTTTTGTTTGCTTGTTTTCCAGGCACTGTTTGAAGCATGCTCATCACAGAGGTAAGTGCCATTTCCATCACATATCAAGGCATACTGTATCAGTTACCTCTCTGTCACTGTAACAAAATAAAAGTAACTGGGCTCCCAGTTTGGGGTCCACTTCTTCTTGACAGGGAAGGCATGGCTGTAGGGGCAGCTGTCAGATGTGGCAGCAGGAGGGTGAGGCTGCTTGCTTACATCTAAGTAGATCAAGAAACAGACAGGACAGGAAGCAGGCCAGGCCCACCCAGGGGTCAATTCCTCCAGACAGGCTCCACCCTAAAGAGGGTCTACATCTCCCAAACTGCACCACCAAGTGTTTAAACTTGTGACCTGGGAAGGCGGGCAGCACTTTATACCCAGACCATAACAGGTACACAATATCAACATGATGTTGACCTCGATCGCTGGCTGTGATAGCACTTGACAGATGCACTCATTGGACAGCGGTCTCTTGTCTTCTTTCCATACTACATTTTGTGGAAGGAAGTTGTGGTGGTATTGTGTTCCCCAAAATATTGTGTATCCTAATAAACTTATCTGGGGTCAGAGAACAGAAAAGCCACAATATTAAACAAAGAGGCTAGGCAGTGGTAGCACACACCTTTAATCCTAGCATTCCAGAGGCAGAAATCCATGTGTTCAAGGATACAGCCAAGCATGGTGACTCACGCCTTTAATCCCAGAAAGCGAGCCTTTAATGCCAGGGAGTGGTGGTAGAAAGCAGAAAGATATATAAGGCGTCAGGACCAGAAACTAGAAGCTTTTGGCTGGTTAAGCTTTTAGGTTTTGAGCAGCACAGTTCAGCTAAGACCCATTCTGGATGAGGACTCAGAGGCCTCCAGTCTGAGGAAGCAAGACCAGCTGAGGACCCGGCGAGGTGAGGTAGCTGTGGCTTGTTCTGGCTCTCTGATCTTCCAGTGTTCACCCCAATAACTGGCCTCAGGTTTGATTTTATTAATAAGAACCTTTAAGATTCCTGCTACAGGAAGTCACTGTGCATGGGCTTCACTCAGGAGCAGGGAGATAAGCTCCTCTTCCTTGGACTTGTTATTGATTTTCATCCCTTGATTTATACCCAATGCTGCTTTATTTTTGTGGCTCACGCAACTGTAGCATCTGCTGCTGGGAGCTATTGATTCCTGTGTCTCTTCAAAATCTGTCAGTACCAGGGAGGCTTACGATGGTCACTGCTCTGGCTACTTTGGTTCCAAGTGTTCTCTTACTTGCTGGACTTCAGGGATGCTCCCAGCCTGTTCTCTTGGAGGCTCCTGCCCCAGGTACAGAATCAGCCACTTCCCTGAGGATTCTCGGCACCTTCTTTTCACAGAGACATTGAGTTTCCACCACGGCACCAAACAGTGTGATCCAGACCAAGAGGGAATAAAGCCAAGCTGAGAGGCTAGTGAAAGCTAAGGGATGAATCTGGCTCAGGAGGTGGCTTCTTGGGACCTGCCCTCTGTCCTTGCGCTGTGACCCTACTTTATGTTCAGTTGTTTTTGTGTGTATGGGACAGGGTCTTACTGTGTAGACCATCCTGGCCTGGAACTTGTGATCTCCCTCTCACAACCTCCCAGATACTAATTGGGATTATAGGCATGTGCCACTATGCCTGCTGGAGTACATATTTTTAATACCTTAGATTATTTTTAAATGAAATGTCTTAAACATTTCTGGAATCCATGAAGTACCTCTCTAGAATACAGCTTGTAAGGCGTAGCTAGAGACCACACAATTATATTTTCTGTAAGCATTGCCTTATGGCCTTATAGATAAAGGGACTTATTCATTGTGCTAATATTGATGGTGGTAGGGAATGATCAAACTCAGAGCCGTGTGCATGCTAGGCAAACACCCTACCACTAGGCCTCACCCTCATCTCCAATACTAACTCTTTTGACTTGTTATTATACAGGCCATATTCTCTGGGCAGTACCAGACAATGAAGTCTTACTAAAGACTGAATCGCAACCCACAATTGGCTTATTAATTACATACATATCTTCTTAAGGGGGGAAGGATTGACTGTGGTTCATAGGGTTCAGCCCAACATTGGTGGGAAAGCTGTGGTAGGACAGTTTATATCATGATGCCCTAAGAAGCCAAGAAAGGAACTTTCTCTTTTCTCTTGATATCTGTCCAAGCTACCATGGAGTGCTGTTGCTTATTTTCATGGTGAGTCTTTCACCTCCAGTTAATACTCCCTGGAAAGTCTCTCAAAGGTACATCCAAAGGTGCACTTCCCCAATATTTTTGATTACTATAAATACAGTCAAGCTGACAATGAAGATTAATTATTGCAAGTCTACCCCTTGTCATCTTGATATCCAGATACATCGCCTTAAACCATAACTGTCTTTCATTCTTGACCCTCAAAAGTTCATGGCCATCTCATGTTACAAAATGCATTTAATACAAGAGCCCTCAAAGTCTTCACAACAATATTCAAAAGTCCAAATTCAAGGCTCTTCTGAAACTTAAAGCAAAGTATTTGCTGCAAACACCTATACAATTTTTTTAAAAAAAGTGACATACCCTGAATATACAATGGCATAAACATTCTTATTCCAAAAGGAATGAATGAGGGAGTAACAAGGAAGGATTGGAACAAAAAAGACCAAAGTCCAGCAAAGAAACCCTAAATCCTATTACTCCGTGTCCAGCATAAGAAGTCTTTTATGACCTTGCTGTCTGAACCCATCTTGGCATCTCTCTTGGACTGACTCTATTCACTACAAGAAATCTGAGTCTATTATACATTACCTAGCTTCACATGTCGTCCATGAAAATCTTTGTGGAATTCAAGAGTTACAGGGTCATGGTGGCTTCTACAAAGATTTTCAAAGAAAGTCTGTGAGACTAGGCGATGTATATCAGGATCGGTTTTCTTGCAGGGAGTCCCCAAGAGGGCAATATTTAAAGCTGAGAGGGTGAAGTCTAAGCTGCACTGGAGACCATAGGATGCTGGAGTTGCCAGGAACACAGTGGGCCTATCAAGGAAGCCTTCATGGCCCAGAAACTCTGTAATTCTGCATATGTGCAAAATCAACCTCTCTTCCGGCCAGTCTGCACATTGCTTTTTTTGTTCCTGTACTCAATGTAAACCTGGCTAAAAGCAACTAGCAATAACTATGCCACAGCCTGCATGCTATGCCGTCTAGAAATCTCCTATACCAAGTTATTAGTCTGTCTCCTTTAAACTCAGCCTTATTCAAAGTCTCAGGACACAGGCAAAATATAGATTCCTCTCTAGACTATAGCATGAGTGGACTCTGGTTCAACTCTCTAATACAGTCTTCCTGTAATCTAAAACCCCAGTAGCCTGGTTGGTCTTCACGTTGTGTTTCCATTTGCTTTCTGGTCTGCTGAGCACCCATCAGAATTGGCCACTTAGCTCTGCCACTTATCCAGCATCTGATAGTTTCTCCAGCCCACACACCTATACACTTGCAAATTCCTCTCTGAAACCAGTTCCAAAGACTTCACAAGCATTTGGTGGCCAGGCTTAGTCACATCAGTGATCTCACTTCTCTCATACCAATTTCCTATGAGTTATTCCTGTGTCACTATGACCAAGCACCCAATAGAAACAACCTGAGGGAAGAAGAATTAGTTTTGACTCACCGTTTTGGAGGGCTCAGTCCATCACAGCAGGGGTCGGTGTGGGAAGGAGCAGAACAATTTAGATCATAGTGAGCCACAAAGCAGATAAAAAGAGAAGGCTGGTGTTCTTGCATATTTATTTTAATAAAAGCATTTTAATTTTAAAGAAAGCTGGGGCTTCTTTAAATTACATTTATTTGTTTGAGATTGAGAGAGTGAGTATGTGTTAGAGCTTGGAGGTTGGGTCTCTCCTCCCACCGCATGACCAAACTCAGGTCGCCAGGCTTGCTGGCAAGCACCTTTACCTGCTAAATTATCTTGCTAGCCCAAGAAAGCTCAGGTTTGAACTCAGCGATTCTAGCTCCAATGTCCATGCTCTTAACAATATGCTGCCTTTGAATTCCATAATTTTTTAAAAAAAAAAATTTATTTCTTCTTTGAGAATTTCATACATGTGAACACCATCATCTCTGTGGTCACTAGACTCAAGGCAAATGTATTAATTTATGCTGTGGACATTCCCTGCATGCCTGCTCTTCCCCAGAGTCTATCTCAAACAGATGGTGGGAGGATGCATGGTTGTACAGTCCTATTGAGATTCAAAGGCTTCCCGAGAGCCTATGATGTCTTCCTTTCTCCTGAAACCCATCACATTGTTCAGAAAGCATTCTGGACTACTCCACATCTGCTCAGAGCCTCACTCTGGTGGGGCTGGGGGATGCCTTCCCACCATCCGTCCCTTCATTGGAGATGAAAGTGAGACTCAGAAGAATGAAACCACTTGCCTGAGCAGAGCTGGTGTGAGACCAGATCCACTCTGGATCTTCTGGTACTTGCTTGTTCTGCATTAGCTGCCTGGGTTCCTATTCTTGTCTTGTGCGGTTGTTCTTGTCTTTGGTGTCTTTTGAATCAGATCACAGGCTCCTTGAAATCTAGAACTATATCTCCTCTAGGATAGGGTCAGGACCTCAGAGGGCTCCTGGGATATATCCTTTAGTCTATCTTGAGACATTTTTAGGACACTCATGATATATTAGACTATTACGTCGTGTATACATCTACTGGTACTGAGGATGTAGAAGATGAAGAGGACATAGTTACTTTTGTTGTTTAGAAACTCACCATCAGTGGCAGTGGCTACAAAAGAGAGAGAGAGAGAGAGAGAGAGAGAGAGAGAGAGAGAGAGAGAGAGAGAGAAAGGAAAGAAAGAAAGAAAGAAAGAAAGAAAGAAAGAAAGGAAGGAAGGAAGGAAGGAAGGAAGGAAGGAAGGAAGGAAGGAAGGAAGGAAGGAAGGAAGGAAGGAAGGAAGGAAGGAAGGAAGGAAGGAAGAAAGGAAGAAAGAAAGGAAGAAAGAAAGGCCAGTGAAGTGGCTTAGCAAGGAAAGGTGCTTGCCACCAAGCCTGATGACTTAAGTTCAATCCCCAGGACCCACATGGTGGAGAGAAAGAACAAAGAACTGACTTTCACAAGTTGTTCCATAACGTCCACATGTGTGTGGTAGAACGGGGATGCACACACACAAACACCTGCACACAAATAAACATGTACTTTTTTAAATTTAAGGAAAAACCAGATGGTGGTGGCACATGCCTTTAATTCCAACACTCGGGAGGCAGAGGCAGGCTGATCTCTGTGAATTACAGGCCAGCCTGGTCTACAAAGCAAGTTCCAGAACAGCCAGAGCTACACAGAGAAACCTTGTCTCAAAAAGCAAACAAATTTAAGGAGAGAAATATATATATATTTGTTATATATACAAATACATATACCAGAGAAGGGAAGAAATATATATATATACCAGAGAAGGGAAGATAAGTTTTATTCAAGAGCTCAAGGATTTTTATAGAGAAGACAAGGTTAGGGCTGGGCCTGAGGGAGGAAGAACTTCACAGCACAGAAGAAGGGGAGAGGCTGTTCAGCCTGAGCAAACAGAAGCAGGAGCTCTGGCCCACACAGTTAAGAAATCAGGAGCCAGAGAGTCATTTTATCCACCCCACTCCTTCCCACTTCCATCCTTTCCCTCGGAGCAGGTCATCAAACCCTCATATGAGAGACGACCTCTCTGCAGCCGAAGGGAGAGAAAAAGCATCCTTATCTCTGAGGACCCAGGGACACCGAGAAGAATCTGAACAAGCAGGCCTTGCCAAGCTCCTACCCCCACCAGTTTATACCATTACGTCATACCCTCTTCGTCCTACCAAACTCCTCACAGGTCCCCATTTCTTCATCAGACCTAAGCATCAAAACGCAGGTGTCCCTATTTCTCTGGGTCTTCATTTCCAAAGGCTCCTGTGTCCCACTGAACTAGTATGAAACAAATCTGTGTGTTTTTCTCTAGTTCATCTATCTTTTGTTATAGGTACCTTAACCAGAGTGATAATGAAGTGATAAGTGAAGAAACAAAATCGTTCCTCCCATGAGTGCACCCTACAAAGGAGATGTGATGTGCCAAGCTCTCGCTCCCGACATGAACTGCCTCTGAGAAGGAACCATGATATAACATGAAATCAATGAGTTACGGGGCATGCTCTCCTGGGCCAGTGCCAGGGTAACAAAGTTATAACGGCAGATCAAGTACAGAGAGGAGGGTGCAGATGGAATCAGCTGGAAAGCTGCGGAGGAAGAGACGATTAGGACCCACCCATCCATGAACTTGGCCATAGTCACACTATCATTAGAGTGACACACTCAAGTGCCAGCCTGACCTTCTCTTAGCCTAGAGCTGCCTGATGATTTCCCCTCTGGTTCCTAATGACTACTTTTGCTTCCCAGCTTCTGGTGTAATGAGAGAGGGGACGTTCTCCTCCACTGACACCTGGAATAAGACTTCCTCTCAGGATCATCCCACATTTATCAGAAGGAAATCCATTGCTTTCCTATGTGGGTTGAGGGCTAAGATTCCAAGCAGTAGACCACAGCACTGATCTGCATTGAGAGGAAGCTGAGTTCCCAGTACGTTCTGGACCTTTGTTTTGTGACTATTTGAATGAGTGTGAGTCTATAAGCTTGATGGTGAATTGAGTCCCAGGGAATCACTGTGCTTGATAAATGTGTGAAGAGTTGGGAACCTGCAGGGAGATTAGAATCTGTGGTATGAACAGTGAAAGGAAGGGATGATGGGCCAGTGAGACTGGGCAGTGGGTAGAAACAAGGGCCTTGGAAAGAGTATATGTGGTGATATTGTGTTCCCCAATACATCCGTGCACCCTAATAAATTTATCTGGGGTCAGAGAAGAAAACAGCCACTAGACAGACACAGAGGCCAGAAAATGGTGGCACTCACACCTTTAATCCTATCACTTGGGAGGCAGAGATCCATCTGGATCTCTGTGAGTTTAAAGTCACACTGGAAACAGCCAGGCATGGTGATTCACGCCTTTAATCCAAGGAAGTAATAGCAGAAAGGAATATAAGGTGTGAAAAACAGGAACTAGGCTAGTTAAGCTTTTAGGCTTTTGAGCAGCAGTTCAGCTGAGATCCATTTGGATGAGGACTCAGAAGCTTCCAGTCTGAGGAAACAAGATCAGCTGAGGAACTGTCAAGGTGAGGTGGCTGTGGCCTGTTCTGCTTCTTTAATCTTCCGGCATTCACCCCAGTATCTGGCTTGGGTTTGTTTATGTTAATAAAACCTTCTAACAATTCGTGCTACAAACAGAAATCTCCAATGAAGAATATTTCTCTAGGTGCTGAGAATTGCATTTGGGGCCTTACCCATGCTAGGGAAGTTTTCTAACTCTGGTGAGTGTTTTAAGTCACCTGACATGTCTCCCACTCTGCGGCCCTCACATGGCAAACAATGAGATCTGTGCTCTTTCTTTCAAAGAATCTCAAGAGGTTTTAAGTTCTGCATCCAGCTTGGCCCAAAGACTAAACATCGGCCCACATAATCCAGGACAGAGAGGCACAGGTGGTACCCAGGGTTCACCAGGAGGACAAAGCCAAAATGAGGATGCCCTAGGCGGTCACCATGAGTTTTGTCCATCACAAAATAACATCTCAGCTCTCTTTGACATCAATCACAGTGATGGGAATTAGATTAGAAGGCATCTGCCTCCACAGGATGATCACCCCCAAAGGGGAGAGTCATAGAACAGACTAAGGAAGAGGCAGAGAACACACAGCTTTATCATCATCTGCACAGGCCATTTATTATCAACCAAAAGACTCCAGATATCCTAAAGTCGATCCACAGATGCATATACTCAGCCTTCTAAGGCTGGGGGAAGACCGAATCTGTCATTAACTTTTATATCCCCTCAAATACAATTGTTTTGGAGCTGGAGAAATGACTCAGTGTTTAGGAGTGCATACTGCTATTGCAGAGGACCTAAGTTTAATTCCTAGAACCCATTCACGACTACATGTAACTCCAGCTCCAGATGATTCAACACCTTCTTCTGGCCTCCACACGTGCTATACTCCCATGACACAGATATACACAATTAAATTTTTAATTTTAAAAAACTAAAAATATATATTTTTTAACAACACAATTATTCTTATAAAACTTCTACATCCGATTCAAACCAAGCAACTCCCTGGAGTTTTCTAAATGTTAGTATGTTGATAGGATCAAAAATCTTTCCATTGTCACAACTAGCACCAAAGGAAGGTGGCCAACCAAGAAAACCAGACAATGGGTCTCCAGAAGGCGTCACAAAGTCTAAGAATCTGCTGTCTTGTTTTTCAGGTAGATAAAAGCAAGAAAGAAAGGAAAACAGAGAAGGTGAGCTGGGCTGGGAAACCCCCACCTGCATAGACTCATATCCTGCCGCACCTAAATTACTAATTACTTTAAGTGATTGAAGAAAATATCACACCAGAGGGCTGGCAAAGAGAAGACTGTGGATGCTCCGTACCTCAGAAAGCCCAAGCATCTGGCCGAGGTAAGGGAAGGCCACGCCCACCTGGGTAGCTGTGCAGAAAGATACCAACTTCAAGGAAAGAGCCAAGAAAAACACAAGTAAGAAAATCCCCAGAAAGGATCAGACACAGCTTTCATGAAGAAGCACACATCCTCTGCCCCTGAGCTAGCCCGAAACACAAGTCATAGTAGTGTAAGCCGAGTGACCTCACTTTCTACCAACATGGCTGCCAAGACCATCGGCGACAGCAACACCACCACCATCTGAAACGTATCTGTGCTTAAACACATAACAAGCATATTTTCTTTCTTATCCAAGGAGGTGTCTGTTCTGCATTTATGTTATGATAGCATCAATCCCTTTTAGAAACAGCCCTTCCAGCTTGGAGAACAATGTTGGTGCTTCGTTTTGTTCTAAAGAAAACACTGATGACCCCAGTATAGAGCAATACAGTGTAATACAAGCACTTGGGATTCTGAAGCAGGAGGTTGCCACAAGTTCCAGGGCAGCCTGGAACTATACTGTAATTTCTAGTCCCAGCATTTCTTAAGAAAGGAGGAGGAGGAGGAGAAGGAGGAGGAGGGAAGACGACATCATGAGTAAAGTGTTTACTACATAAGCATGAAGACATGAGTTCGGGTCCCCAGCACCCATCTTTAAAATCAGACATGGCCATGTGTATCTATAAGCCCAGAGCTGAGGTGGCTAACACAGAGAATCCCTGGATCCCATTGGCCAGCCAGTCTAGCCAATCAGTGATCTCCAGGTTCAGTGAGAGACCTTGTCTCAAAAACCATGGTGGAGGTTGAGAGAAAGATGTTCCATGTCAACCTCTGGCCTGTCTAGGCATGTATACATATCCTGTGGTGATGTGAATGAGACTGACTCCCATGGGCTCATATATTTGAATCCTTGGTCTGCAGCTGGTGGAACTTTTGGGAAGGCTTGAGGAGTGTGGCCTTGGAAGAGATGTGCCACAGGGGGCGCTTTGAGGTATCAAAAGCCCGCATGAGACCCAGTTAGCACTCTCTCTGTCTCTGCTCTCTCTGTCTCTGTCTCTCTTTCTCTGCCTCGAGGTTCTCATGGTTGCTGTCTCAAAATGTAAGCTCTCAGCTACTACTTCAGCACCACGCCCTCCTTCCTCCCTGCCTGCCACCATGCTCCCGCCATGAGGGTCATGGACTCGAACCCTCCAGAACAGTGAGTCCAAAAATAAATGCTTTCCTTTTTTAAATAATTCGTTTATTTTTCATTTTGTGTTTTGCCTGCATGCATGTCTGTGTGAGGGCATCAGATCTCTGGAACTGGAGTTACAGACAGGTGTGAGCTGCCATGTGGGTGTTGGGAATTGAACCTGGGTCCTCTGAAAGAGCAATCAGTGCTTCTAACCACTGAGCCATTTCTCCAGCCCCTTAAATGCTTTCTTTTATAATTTGCCTTAATCATGGTGTCACAGCAATAGAAAAGCAATTAAGACACACCTACATGAACATGTAGAAACACTAAGCACACATACATACACATACCAAAAAACAAAACAATCAAGCAAAAACCCCACTGATGACAACATGGCTTTCAGAGAGGTACCTGGAAGTCTTAAACTGTAGGAGATATGGATGCTCAGGGTAACCCAGACAAATATTAAAAACTAGAGAGGTGACACCCCAAATATCTTTCCCCTGGATTGTTCCATTGAGCAAAAAGAAAAGAAGGAAGAGCAAAATAATGTCCCTGGGAGCTCAGGCTGCATTTTATAGATAGTCTTTCAAGGGAGTGGAGTCTCCAGTCAGCCCTTCTGAGCTTGCAAACTAGACTCTTGCAAGCTGGCTCCAGAGAAAGGGAGGAGATGGGGTAAGAATTCAGAGTGAATCACCACCATTTGCGCAATTCAGCTGAAGGACAATTAGGCCTCACGGAGACCCGGTTCTGGAACTGAGAAGTAAAACCACACTTTTAGTGTCTGAGCTTCTCCTTGACGTCTCTTTGTGTACGGCTCGGCCCTACTTTCCTCTCTCATAACTCACTTCCTCTGCTTGCTCATTGCAACCTTAACCCAGCACACCATCCCAGCCCAAGGGAGCCTTTCAGCTCCAGGGACCCAAGGCAATGAGACATCCCTCAGCTCTCAGCAGAGAACCCCAGAAAGGACCTGCCAGGACACCTTGTGTTCTGATTGAGCTGGCCAAGTCACAGGAAGAGGATGGGCCCTCTGACCACATGACTCCTCTGTTCCACCAATCCTACATCCAGGGAAGGCTTCCTCCAAAGCACAAAGTGATTGGAGGAAGTGTAAGAAATTGGAAGAACCTCTTCATTTATAGAAATAGGATGATCATGTCTCATCATTAGGTATTAGCTTCATTAGCAGATCCACAGGACAAATGAGCAAGAAGTTTTGAACACAGAGTAGGTTTTTGAAGAATATATTAATGCCTGTAGCACTGGCACTTGGGAGGCTGAGACAGGAGAGCTGCTGTGAGTTCAAGGCCAGGCTGAGCTCTATAGTGAGTTCCAGGTCTATTTGCATTACCAAGTGAGACTCTGCTCAAAAAAGCATAAAGGGGTAGGTAAAATGACTCAGTGCTTGCTGTCAAGACTGAAGACCTGAGTTCAATCCCCAGAACTCATATAGTGGAAGGTGAGAACTGACTCCCACAAGTTGTTCTCTGACCTCCACACAGATACCATGCTATGTCCACATCCACATGTACACACACACACACACACACACACACACACACACACACACACACAAATAAATAAATTAAATAAATAAATACAGTTTTTTTTTTAAAAAAATGTAAGAACAAATAAACAAAAAAGACTGAATTGGTTAGCTTTCCATTACTATAACAAATGCCTGGAGTCATCAATGTATGAAGAAGAAAGGCTTATTTGGGTGCTCACACTTAGAAGTTTTAATCTGTGAGCATTTGGCCCCATGGTTTCTGATCTGGGACAGCACACTGTGGTATGAGCCTATGAAGCAACATCACTTACTTTGTGTCTGGGAAATAAAGGGGAGGAAAAGGAGAGGGAGGAGTCGAGTTCCTGCATTCCTTTTAGAGATCCTGCACTCCCCTTTAAGGCCACAGCCCCATTACAGTTGGAGATCTCCCACTAGGCTCCACATCTTAAAGGTCCTACTACCTCTCCAGAGCTAGTTCACCAAACTGGGGACCAAGCTTTTTCCATAAGGACCATTAGAGAACATTCCAGATCCCAACTGCAGGAGGTCCTGAACACAAAACCGAGGCCTACATCCCCAATTTTACCTGACAAGCAGCAGAAACTCTTGAGAAATCATTTCTCAGCTCCCATCTTCTGAGCACGTACACAGAGCTCAGGACCATTTCTGAGCAGGAGGCCTGGCTATGTATCCTGGGGAAATGAAGAGGCTCCCGGAACCCATAGCCCAGGAGGAAGGGGCTCACTGCAGTGTTCATTGGAGGAACACAGCTGGCACTTGGGACAGGCTTTTTGTTGTACGGGACAGAAACAAGCATCATGAGCAGCTCTGGCCTGAACCCCACGAAAATGCCTGTAGCGTCCCCTGACATTGTGACAAACTTATATTTTATTAGGTAATATTATTTTCCTTCTTGGATCTCTGAGGGAGTTGAAGATTAGTTAGTTATAGTTGAAGATTAATTAGGATAGAAAGTGAATTAGATACATTTTGGACTTACCAAAATAGGATAGATAATGGAATTATTTTCTCTGAATTTGTCAAATACAAATGGACTAGACATTGTTTAGGTATTTATTACTTGTATATATTGTATATAGTTATTGTACTTTTGTATATAGTTTTTCTTATGTTAGTTATAACTAAAACCATCCACCTGCCTCTGGGTGGGCTGCCAGCTCTGGAAGAGAACTGCATCCAGGCTCACCAGGCTAGCTTTGCAGTTGAAGACTATCCCTGGTCCAGAAAAGGAAGGGGGTGCGCAGCTGTTCAACCATCAAAGGGAACTTAGGTTTGACTGAGGCAGAAACCTGCTGGGGGCCCATTGCAAAACACTGTGGCAAACTGCCCAAGGATGGCTGTCTATTTTGGAAGTTCTTAGGGTGTGTGTGTGTGTGTGTGTGTGTGTGTGTGTGTGTGTGTGTGTGTGTTCATTAGACAATCAGCCTTCTAAAACAGTTTAAGTACACCTCTACTCAGATATGGAAGGATGTCCACAGAAAGGCCTAGAGTTACACCTCAAGTTTTGGTCCTGAAGCCTAAGGAAATCAACTTAATATCCATATTCAATCAAACCCCACATACCCGCCTCAATCCTGACAAACATACCCATTCAGTCTAAAGAGCTTTTATCACATCTTTAACAGTAGTTACGGTCTGTTTTGCGTCACTCACACAGGAGCACGGGCAGGACACCGCACAGATTGCTGATTCGCTGCTGCCCCATGAACAGGCCAGCCGCTGTGTCTCAGTGGCCTTCGCCCACTGTGGATTTCCTTCCACAGAAGCCAAGCCACAGTTCCCCTGGACAAGAGCACTCAGCAGTCTACATTTCCCCAGAAAAAGGATGCCTCTACAAGGAGGAAGTTAGTGTAAGAACCAAACAGGTCTCAGTCTGCCTGTTAGCCCGCTCCATCCTGACCCAACTCTTGAATCAAGTCGGTGTGTTTAAAAATCAATTTGACCGGATGGGAGGAGAGAAGCCGCTTGGAACCCTGTGGTTACTCAGAGCAGGAACTCGAGGCAGCCCTCATTTTTCAGAAGGTCTTTTGCTGGGTGGGCTTCCTTCATCTTCTCAGTCCACACACAAAGATTCAGACAGAAGTGAGGGTCTCAGTAGCAAGCAAGCACATTTTCTTGTTAACTCCTTCACTAACCAGTTGGTTGTGAATCCTGCCCAATGTCTAACTCTCCTAAGCTTCCAGAATGCAGTAAAAAGAGCCAGTAACAACCTCCTTGCCTATTATTGAAGTTCTGAAGAGAAGATTAAGAAAAAAAAAAAAAGCTGAAGTAAGCCAGTCAGTGGTGGCACACACCTTTAATCCCAGCGCTCCGGAGGCAGAGGCAGGTGGACCTCTGAGTCAGCCTGGTCTACAGTGTGAGTTCCGGGACAGCCAGGGCTACACAGAGAAACCCAGTCCCAAAATAAAACAAAAAGCTCAGGTAGAGTAGGGGCAGGCTGGCGAGATAGGATGGCCCAGCAGTTAAGAGGGCTGGCTGCTCTTGCGGAGGACCGGGGTTTGGTTCTCGGCACCCACATTAAGTGGCTCACAACCACTTGTAACTCCAGCATCGGTGGATTCAGCAGCCCTCTTCTGGGCTCTGCATGAACCTGCACACATGTGGTGCCAGGCACATACACATATACATAAATAAAAGTACATTTTTAAAAAATTAAAGATGGTGAATAAGAAAGAAACATGGCCGGGCGGTGGTGGCGCATGCCTTTAATCCCAGCACTGGGGAGGCAGAGGCAGGCGGATCTCTGTGAGTTCGAGGCCAGCCTGGTCTCCAAAGCGAGTTCCAGGAAAGGTGCAAAGCTACTCAGAGAAACTCTGTCTCGAAAAACCAAAAAAAAAAAAAAAGAAAAGAAAAAAAAAGAAGAAAAAGAAACATGGGAGCAAGGATTCCTGATGAGGAAGCCACACTGGGGCCCCTGGTTCTGCTGAGGCTGTTCGAAGGGGAAGCTACACCCGGCATCTGGGGAAGTTGGAGGTCTTGAGGGCAACATGTTGATTCTCCATTCTACTCCCATGTTTCTCAAGCACCCAGTGCACACTCTAAGACACGTCTAGAAGATACACCAGTGATGGGCCCTGTGTTTGGGGTATAGTTTGTCCCCCAAGATCACATGTTCCTTGCATGGCATCAGGATCTTTAAGAGGCAGGGCCCATCAAGAGGTAATTAAGTCACCCCTTTATCATGAATGAATTCATGCAGTTTTGGGGGGTGGATTAAGTCATGGGGCAGTGTATTTGTTCTGTGAGAATGGGTGTCATAAGGAAGCTTGGAATCCTAATCCACCGTGCCCCTCAGCCTCCTTGCACACATTCTTGCCACTATGAAGCCATCTACCATGGCATCCTCATCACAACAATTGGGTGTCAGCAGCATGCCCTTGAACCTCCAAAGTGTGAGCTGAAGAAAACTCTTTCTTAGTATGTTACCCAGCAACAGGTATTTTGTTAGAGTAACTCAACAAGCATTAAGACAATTTTATCCACAGCTCAGGCTCACCTCTAAGAGACTTCCAACTTGAAGGGAATCGAGTTGAAGAATGCTGGAACTGTCACTATTCTGGCTGTTTAGTCTGACCACTCAATGCATCCCAGAATGTCACAGCTCTTACCAGGGCTGAGACACCAGTTGCACTCAGCCATTCATATGGATGCAGAGACTATCAGAACTAGAAAAAGAAATGCAGATTTCTCCTTTTTCAAGGTAATACAATTAAAGCCCAGGTTAACAAGGAATCTCAATCCTCGAATGAGAAATCCTCCCGCCGAACCTTACCTCTTTTTAAACCCTCAAATGAGTAGGTGATATTTGAATGTCGAATGATACAGGACAGATGGGCACTGATTTGAATGCTGCTGTATGACAGACCCCAGCCATCAATCATAACCTGATGTCTCAGGAGAGCCATCCTTCAGAAAAGGACTTGGGAACAGCATGACCAGAATTTACAACTGAAACCAGCGTTGTACCTCAGCTGCCTTGTACCCAATAGCTAAAGCTGGGTTCTCGGATGAGGCAACATGAAGTTCATCTGGAGGGTTTGCGGGGCCTGAGTAGATCTGGAGTGGGAAGCCAGAATGTACATTTGTTACCAGGGCATGCTGGCTCAATACTGATGCTGAAGCTGTGGGATGCAGGGATGCTGGATGACGTACATGGAAAACTCTGTGCTAAGGTAGAGAGGGGCCCATATCTAATCTATGGAAACTCTACCAATATTGGTAATTACATTCATCATTCTTTCATGATAGTAGGAGCTGAGTTGTGTGAATTCCTGTTAAAGGCATGACTCCTAGTCCTTGGAAAATGACTGCATTTGGCAATAGGGTCTTGAAGAAGGTAGTCAGAGTAAACTGAAGTAATCTGAGCGGCCTTGTTAAAAGAGGAGATTAGGGGCTGGTAGTGTATGCACGGTCTACACAAGGCTCCAGCACTGTGTGAACCAGGCATGGGGTAGTGTGTGCACGGTCTGCACAAGGCTCCAGCACTGTGTGAACCAGGCATGGCAGTATTTACATATACACCCAAGAGGTAGAAGCAAGGGGATTAGAAATTCAAGGGCATCAAATTTTCAAAGCAATGCTGTTTTGCTAAACCTGCTTTTAGGCTCCGGATCTGTCAACAATGACTTACACTCCCTTGATTGAGACTTTTCATGTTATTTCCCTTTCTCATTTCCCCTTTCCTCCTTGGTGTGCCTGTAGTGGAAAGCCCCTCCTCTGAATAGCCACCGAGGCAAGCGTCAGCCGTCTCCAGGCTCCACCCCACCTCATTAGGGAAACCTCGTTCCGGAGGTTGTCACTAAGCCACGTCTCACCACTTTGGACTTTACCAGCTTTCTGTTGTTGTTACATTTTAGCTGAGGATGGACTCAAGGCTGAAGACCTCTTCTCCCCCTACCCCACCAGCTTCCCACCATCTCATTACCTCTTCTTATGTCTGCTGATCAAACCTACTCTACACATCAAGATAATTAGCCAACCAATTAAAAACAAAAAGCCTCTGCCCTCCAATGAAAGCTTCTTGGCTCTACTAGGGTTGACTTGCGTTTTAATTCTAAAAATCTATTAAAATTGTGTAATTTCTGATCAAGAAAAATTTCAACATGATCAAAAATATCCAAGAAAAATTAAAAGGAGTTTGTGGAACCTTCAAAGGTAGGTAGTTCCTAGCTGATAGAGACGGTCCTAGCTGGTAGAGATGGTCCTAGCTAGTAGAGACGGAGACAGGACTTTGAAAGCTGTGCCTGGCCCTGGCCCTGACTCCCCCTGCTTCCTGGTCTGCTGTAATGCAGGTCCCTTCCTCCACACTTTGCTGATGCCACGCCTTCCTTCCAATGATGAACCAAAACCCCCTAAAATCATAAGCTACGGTGACTCTTTCTTCCCTAAAGATTTTTTCTGCTGGGTATTTTGGTCACAGTGACACAAACGTGACTAAAACACTGATGTGAAAGGAAGTTGACAAAAAGATACTGCTTTTCTTGAATTCCTTTTTCATTTCACATAAGAAATGGCTACTTCTTCTGACCTTTGGACATCTAAGGTCCTAAAGATGCCCCGATGGGGAACAAGCCTTTAGCACTTGAGCCTGTGAAGGACATCTCAAATTCAGCCATAACAAATCTTTCCTACAACATCAATAAACTCTCTGCATTCAATAGGACTCTGATTTCTAATTCCCAAACACTTAAAAATAGGTATGGATGTTTAAAGTATCACGCCATACTATAGCTAGTACAGATTAATACAAAAGTAGTGTCTATAGCCAGGCAGTGGTGGTGCATACCTTCAGTCCAGCACTCAGCAGGCAGAGCCAGGCAGATCTCTGAGTTTGAGGCCAGCCTGGTCTACAGAGCGAGTTCCAGGACAGCCAGGGCTACATAGAGAAAACAAAAAAGAAGTACTGTCTGGGCTCAGGATGCAGAGTTGATAGCGTACCTGACTAGCATACATGAGAGCCTGGGTTCAGTCCAAAAACTGGGCTTGGTGGGACACACCAGGCAATCCTAGCTTTTGGGAGGTGGAAGCAGGAAGATCAGAAATTCAAAGTCATCCTCAGCTGTACAGCAACGTGGGAGACAAGTACACTACCACTGAGCCCTACACACAGCCCTATCATTTTTCTTTTTCTTTTAAGACAACCCTGCTTCCTGAGGAGTGCTGCTCTGCACAGACCCAGTGAAATGGGATGGAGAGACATGCAGGCAAACTCCTTTTGTTTATGTGTTTGTTTCCAATAAATTATTTGAAAAGAAAAAGGAAAAAAAAAAAAAGAGGAAGGCAAGTCAGAGGAGGAAACTAAGAAGAACAGAGAGGAATTAACAAATAAAGCCTGACTACCGTCTTTAGACAAACCTACCTGGTTGAGCATTGGTGGCACACACTTTTAATCCCAGCACTCCAGAGGCAGAGGCAGGTAGATCTCTGTGAGTTCAAGGCCAGCCTGGTCTACAGAGCAAGATCCAGGACAGCCAGGACTATAGAAACTCTGTCACACACAAAAATAGATAGATAGATAGATAGATAGATAGATAGATAGATAGATAGATAGATAGATAGATAGATAGATAGATAGATACATAGATACATAGATACATAGATACATAGATACATAGATACATAGATACATAGATACATAGATACATAGATACATAGATACATAGATAAAACAAACCAGAAGGAAATCTGTGCTGAGAACTCTTTGTATGTTTGCACATGTGAGAACATGCCACAGTACACAGTGCAGAAGACAACTTCCGATATAGGTTCTGATTTTCACCCTGTTTGACACCGAGTCTCTTGTTCTCTGCTACCACGCCCAGCTCTACGTTACTCCTGGGAATCCGAACCCTGCTTCTCACACTTGCACAGCAAGCCACACACACACACACACACACACACACACACACACACACACACACACACACACACACTGAGCCATATCTCTAGCCTGCTTCTGGAAGTCTAATATTGAGGAACACAGTGAAGAGATGTTTATGTGACCACTTCCCTGTTGAAAAACTGTCTTGAGCTTCTCTGGAGGTCACCATTACATGTCACAACTTGTTGGGGGGAGGGGTATTTTGAAGGGGTTTTTTGTTTTGTTTTGTTTTCTTTTCTTTTCTTTTTTCCGAGATAGGGTTTCTCTGTGTAGTCCTGGTTATCCTGGAACTCACACTGTAGACCAGTCTGGCCTCAAATTCAGGAATCTACCTGCCTCCCAAGTGCTAGAATTAAAGGCGTGAACCACCACTGTCCAGCTGTTTCGAAGGCATTAGTTGGCTTTCCTTTTTTTTTTTTTCTTTCTAGAATTGGACAGCATCCCATCCCACAGAATGGAATAAGTGACCCCACACAATGCTGGAGGGGTGAAGCACAGCTGGTGTGACTCTGTGGGAGAAAGTTCTAGAAGCTTGCACCTGACTTGCACCTGGTTTCCCCATCACCCATGAACCATCTGTTTTTGCTGACTTATTTTGTATCTTTTTGCCAAAATAAATAATAGCCATGAAAGGATCAGTACCAGCTGGGAGCTGTGATCCTCTGCAGAGTGGTTGAAATTGGGATGGCCTTGGATAGCCTTGATGCCAAAAAAAAAAAAAAAGGACAAAAGGTAAATTCTCAATGAAATGGGTCAAACTGAGAATTCTTTTAAAATTTGTTTCTGTTTTTGTTTTTTGAGACAGAGTCTCATGTAGCTGAGGTTAACCTCAAACCTACTATGTAGCTGAGAATGACTTTGAACTTCTGGCCCTCCTGCTACTGCCTCCCCAGTGCTGGGTGGACTTCAGGCATGTAACACCGGCACACTTGGTTCTTGTGGTTCTTGAGCTCAAACCCAGGGCTATGTGCGTACTCAGCGGGTGCTCTATCAATTGTGCTGCATCCCAAACCCCCAAAGGTTTATGCACATACTTTAAAACGATACTCTGTGGCTGTTACCAAGAGAAAAAAAATGACAACAAATGCTGGT
Source organism: Peromyscus maniculatus bairdii (assembly GCF_049852395.1). Classification (NCBI taxonomy): domain Eukaryota; kingdom Metazoa; phylum Chordata; class Mammalia; order Rodentia; family Cricetidae; genus Peromyscus; species Peromyscus maniculatus. Next base: position 125,604,523 of record NC_134856.1, read on the forward strand.
GACATTGTGGAGAAAGAGGAATCACTAATACTAGCAATGTAAGAAGTGCACCCACATGGTGACTCACAATCACCTATAACTACAGTCCCATGGGATCCAATACTTTCTTCTAGTATACAGACAAAACACCCATATACATTAAATAAATAAATGAAATTTTTTTAAAAGCAAGGAAGAATGTGGTTCCATTGACTTTTACACAGCTGTAAAGAAAAGTGATTTTTTTTTTTTTTTTTTTTTTTTACAGAATGTCACTATGTAGCTCTGGCTTGCCTGGAACTTACTATGCAGACCAGTCTGCCCATGCCTCCTGAATGCTGGGATTAAAAACATATGCCACCATGCCTGGTGTGTAAAGAAAAATGAAATTATGACATTTACAGAAAAATGGGTAGAACTAGAAATCATTATATTAAGCAAAACAACCCAGATTTAGAGAGACAAATACTGCGTGTTTCTCTAATTTGTGGAATCTAGAATTTAAAGTTTTATATATATACTTGTATTACTTTTTTTTAAGTGTCATAGTTCTAACCAGATGTTATGGTATAAATCTGTGATCTCAGCACTTGGAAGCTAAGGCAGGGGGACCATGAGTTCCAGGCAAGCCAGACTTTTGTTTTCGGGGTGGGGGTATCATTTTATAAATCAATGCACAGAGACATGGTAAATGTAAAGTATGTAATATGTATGTAAATGTAATATGGCTGCCACAAGCACAGCAGCATTCATAAAAGCAGAGAAGTCCGTGTGCAGTGCGTGATACACAAGGTCCCGCCCACCCTGAGCCTTGAGAGCGCTGGGTCCTCCGGCCCTTATCAGCTGGGGCGTCCTCTGCAGCACAAAAGTCAGGAGGGAAAGTTCCTCTGGTCAGGGTCTTGCTAAGCTTCCTCTTTTGTGGTCCCTAGGGAGTGCCTCAGCACCCCGAATTTAGAGGGAAAAAACTGAAAACAGCTAATCTGATGTAACCCTTCTACTTGTAGGTCAAAGGGCGGGGGCTCACCCCGACTTGCAGGCTTTCCAACACAGCCAACCTTTGTCAAAGCATCACTTCGTATTCAAAACTCTTAGTGGAAAACCCCTGTTTAGAGACACATTTCACTTTTTTTTCCAGGCCTCCCTGTAATCTCTATTTCTCTTTATTTTATTTATTATTTGTGTGTGTGAGAAAGAGAGAGACAGGGATGGACAGACAGACAGACAGACGAGAACATACTCATGGGTGCAGTGGCCAGAGGAGAGCTTTCAGGAGTTGGCTCTTCCCTTCCGCCTTGTGTTCTGGTGATAAACTCAGGCTGTCAAGCTTTGCACAAGTACTTGTACCCAAAGAGCCACCCGGACAGCCTCTCCTCCTCTATCGGTCCTCAAAGAGTGGGTCAGAGCCGAGTTGGGGAGATGGCTCCCCATGCTTGAGGACCTGAGTTTTATTCCCAGAATCCACATCAAGTAACCAGGAAGCTGGCACGCGTTTATCATCTCAGTCCTAGGGAGAGAGAGACAAGCAGGTGATCTGGGGGACTTCCTGGCCAGCCAGTCTGGCCAATTCAGCAAGCATCAGGCCAAGGAGAGACCCTGTCTCAAGAAACAAGGTAGACAGCACCCCTGAGGAGCAGCCATGCACATACACAGTACACACGTGTGTGCCCCACTAGGGTGCCCACCTAGAACTGGCAGATGGAAGAGACAGGCAAAGAGGAATGACCTCATCAGCCTGGGTCTGTTCCCTGTAATGCCCAAACCAGACCACCACAACAGCAGGAAAGCTGAGACCAGGTCTCTTCCACGGAGCGCTCTGGGAATCCCCGGGGAATGCCCACATGCTGTACCAATCTGTCCCGCTGATCACTTGCCACCTGAACTGCCATCTGGCCCCATGCCACTGCCCTACCCTGCTTCTGCTCTGAAACCCGACTCTGCAGGCAGCTGCTGTCCCTGTGTCTCACCCCACACTGGGCACAAACCGTTCCTTTGGTACCCTCAGTGGCAGTTAGCAGGAGACTGTCACAGTGAGATGTTACGAAAAGCCGGGGCATGACCAAAGATGACCGCAACCCTGAGAACCAGGCCTGGTTGTGCCAGATGGCTGTCCTTCAAGCCGCCGACGACTGGAGGTTTTATTTATCAGAGGTCAGTTCTTCTTCCCCCCAAAGTCCAAGCCCCAAACTCCTCCTCCAGATTAAGGAGAGAAAAAGCTTTCCCAACAATAGGGGAGGGCATGGAAACCATTAGACTTCTAGAGCCCCCAGTCTTGAACTTTCTGTTTCTGTAAAGGGCTAAACTTCACCATGGTTTTAGCCAAACGCCTTTAAAATTTTTGTCTAGATGAATAAACAAAGTGAAATGTGGCCCCATGGCAGAGAAACAGTAAGAAAATACGATAACATCAAAACAACTGTTCAAACTTCTTCAAGGGTAAGTTCTCATACTTCTAGACCTTCCCATTCCATGAGAGTCCTTTGGCCAAGAACACATGAAAAGATAGTTAACACCACTAGTGACTAGGGGAAGCCAACCCAATACCACAATGAGATATTCCCTCGCACCCACCAAAAAACCAACTCTGAACACACACGCATGTATGCGCATGCATAGGAAATACGTGTGGGTGAGGAGGTGAGGAAACTGGAGCCCTTACACATGGATGGTGAGTGTGCTAAAGGTGCAGTTGCTGTGGAAAACCATGTCAAGGCTACCTAAAATATCAGACATTTAATTAACCATGTTCTCCCCCAGCACGGTTCCTGGGATCCAGCAGGTCTACCCAAAGGAACGGAAAGCAGAGTTGCGAAGAGATATCTCTACACCAGCATTCATGACAGTCTTATGCACAAAGTCCACAAGGCAGGAACCATATAGGTGTCCATCAACAGATGAGTCAACAGGATACATTAGGCGGCTCCACTTTTGTTTTTAAGGATGAAATTGGGGCTGGGGATGAAGAAGTTAGTTGGTAAAGTGCTTGTTTCGCATGTGTGACACCCCGGGTTCGGCCCCCAGCACGGCCAAAAATCAAATGTAGGGGCATATGCCAGTAATCCCAGCACTTGGAAGGTGGCATTAAAGGGATCAGAAGTTCCGGGCCATCCTTAGCTACATAGTATGTTTGAGGCTAGCCTGGATACATGAGGCCATGTTTCAAAAAGAAATTTAAAAAAAAAAAATTCAGAAACTGTACAAGTCCTTATTGTCCAATAGAACTTAGACTTCTATGAGGAGAGAACTGTTCTGGACAGTCTTGGTTAGTTTCAGGGGTCACTCACCACCGGAAGCCACTAGGCACTTAAGATGTGGCAACAGTGACAAGGTCGCAATTTAAATGCGGAGCTCGCAGTGTGTCACTGGAGAGCACAGGTCTCAGCAGTCACAGACCGTGTATGCATCCTGCTGCAGCTCGGGTGGCTCAGGACAATGAAGCTGGCTGCCCCTTTGGGAACAAGATTGCCACCTTAAGCCTCCACTATCGCCCGGCTTAGCGGGACCTCAGCTTTTCTGCTTACAAACAAACAAAGCAATGTCTGCTCCTGCCTCTTCTCCTTTCTGCTCAATATCACCCTTGGAGGAGCCCTCCACTGTATACCTGTGGCGTGCCCAGCCAGTGCCCCACCGCCCCAGCACCTATTCAAATATGCCCATGTGCTGTCTGAGGACAAGATGGCAACCACTTAGTTCAAAGACTTTAATTGACTTTGTGTGTGTGTGACTCTAGATTCAACCAATACTTCATCCATAAAACAGAATGTGTTCGGACAAACCCAAGAGGGGACGTTGGTTTCTAGACAAAGAAAGACAGAAGAACACAGGAGCAAACCCCAACAAGCAGGAGCCAGGTGTGGTGGTACATGCCTGCAAACCAGGCAGTGGGAGGTAGAAGAAGGAAGCCCAGAGTTCAAGGCCAGCCTAGCCTGTATGCCAAATTTGAGGCCAGTGTGGAGTTCATGAGACCCTGTCTCAAAATAATAAAAAAGTAGAGTACTTTCCACATTAGTTTCCTTGGCTGACAATGTGGTTCAGTGGTCGGGCACATGGTTAGCTTGAATGAGGCCTTGGATGTAAGCCTCAACTCCAAACACAACACACACATGCACACAGACATGGATACACAAAACACAGGCCACCAAAGAGTAGAAAAAAAAATCTGATTGGTTGTCATCTAGTCTAGTCATTTCCAGTTAGCTATTTGTGAAAAGTTTCCATATGATACGAGCTGAAATTGATCTATTTAGAAACTTGGCTGTTGTCTAAGCCTGATTGTCCAGAAGCAGCTTAGTTTCAGCTTGATGATTCTCACTCTTCCCCAAGTGACTCCATTTGGAGTTTTAGATGGCCTGATGGGGTCTAGGGCAGTAGCTAAGGCGATACAATGAACTTCTATAATTTTCATTGAACACCAAAAATCATCGCCTCTGGAAATCAAACTGCTTAAGGCCATAGGTTGTTGATGTAGAATGTCTTCCTCCAAGTCATAATGAACAGTCTGCCCAGATATGCTGACCAAGAACCAGGTGCCTAGACATTGTTCTCCTCTCAACTCTAGCTTCCCTGCAACTCCAGGGATGTGGCGATGGCACAGCAGAGAGCTAAGGGTGGTCCAGCAGCCTGCCCCCTTAGGTCAACATCATAACCGAGTTCCAACACCACAGCTTTCCCTGCGGGAGGCTGGGCGTTCTCCCCAGTACACAACCACAGCCCACGCATGGGAGGCCATGAAGGTTGTGTGTGCTATTTTTAAACTTCCAAAGATCACACTGTACATGGATAATGGGAGCGCCTAAGTGCCCCAGTGCTGTGGCCTCAGTCAGCACGCCAGCTAAATGCAAAAGATAATCATCTTGCTTCTAATAGTAGCCCTTTGAAAAGGGGTCCTGCTCAATGCACTGTTACATTAAATGGCATCGCTTTTGAATAGGCGAGGCGCCATCTCTTTATGAAGAAAATCTCTCTGTGAATCACATCTCCCTGCAGTGACACATTCATGTATTCAACTGGATGCTCTGCTGGGTTTTTTGTGTAAGCTGAAGTTGGAAATATTTTACTAAATATAAATACACTGTATGGTTCTAGGAGTCCTGTTGCCTACTTCCTCTCTGTTATCCATTTCTTTTCCACTACCATTCAGGCCTATTTCTTCACTACCTTGTCTAGTCTTCATTATTTGTTGAAGACCTAGTCTGTGCCCTGGATTCATGGATGAGAGGCCCTAGCTATAAATTTCAAATAATTGAGACCACCATTGATTAGGTATTTACTAGGTGCCAGGCACTAAGTGTGGGACATGCTCTCATATGCCCGATATTGTTGAATTTTTAAATGGATTGTGGCCAGGCAGTGGTGGTGCATGCCTTTAATCCCAGCACTCGGGAGGCAGAGGCAGGCAGATCTCTCTGAGTTCGAGGCCAACCTGGGCTACGGAGTGAGTTCCAGGAAAGGCGTAAAGCTACACAGCTACACAGAGAAACTCTGTCTCGAAAAACCAAAAAATAAAAATAAAAAATAAATGGATTGTGTCAAAAGAATAGACACATTAATTATTTATTTGTCATATCAGTTGGATAAGCCAGCAAATCCAGGAGACAAAACAACTTCAGATTCTATTTTAGTACTCAAAATAGTTGTGTGAACCTAAGAGATTAAATTCGAAAAAATGCAGGTTTATCGTCAATTCAAATGGCCTTTAGAATTAGATGAAAGAGACATTTGATTGTCTTAAGAGCATGGGCTAGGAAGATGACCCAATGGATTAAGTGCTTACAAAGGACCAGAATTCAAATCCCCAGAACTGTACAGTATGGGAGCCAGCATGTAATTCCAGTGCTCCGAAGGCAGAAACGAGGATTCCAGAACCATGCAGGCTAGCCAGACTAGCCCTTATTGGTTGCTTATTGAGAGGCCCTGCCTCAAATAAGGTGGAAAGTGATGGAAGAAGAGACTGCATACCAAATACAAAATCCAATCTGTTCATCACCCTGGTGGACATGTCAGACTTCTTCAAGTAGATCTTAGATGGCCACATCAAGGAAACATGGTCACCAGGATGCTCCCAAGTTAGGGCCTCTGTCTCGGGCTATACACTGGCTCCGTCTGAGTCAACAGGCATGCCCTCAGTGCACCAGCTGAACTCACCTGTCTTCATGAATCAAGATAGTTGGGTGTGGGGGCTCACAGTTACGATCTCAGTGTTCTGGAGATGGAGGCAGAAAGGTCTCCAGTTCCAAACCAGAGTGTCTCAAAAGAAGAAGTCTGAGAACATTTCCTCAAACTTGCTTGCAAAGCACAATTGTTGAGCAGGTAATGCCCTGCACTCCCAGGAACAGCCAGAATTGTGTTGTTGTTGTTGTTGTTGTTGTTTGGGGAGGAGGATGAGAGTTAGAGTGTGTTGTGACAGCTTCCTCTATAGCCCAGGCTGACCTGGAGCTCACTATATTTCCCAGGCTGGCCTCAAATTCACAACAAACCTCCTACCTTAGTCTCTAGAGTGCTGAGACTACATGAAGGAGCAACCAAGGCCAGCTCGACATTTAGGATTTAAAATAGAAGCTGCTAATATTTTAAGGTTAGGGAGCCAGCAGACCTGTTCGAACGCTTTTGTAACATTTAGACTCATATAGCTAAGGAGAGCAGAAGTTCAACTTTAGATCCCAGTTTAGAAAGTGTAACTGAGTAACTGAGTCAGGCTTGAAATCTTAAGTTGAAATGGCACTAAGTGCTTATACATTATACAGAACATTCCAGAGTACTAAGGGTCCAACACATTTGTATGTTTATCAAATTTATAAAAATTACTTCAATGTTTTTTTTTTTAAAAAGCCAGATCATTTAAGTCCTTAAAACTGACTGTAACATGTTAAATCTTAAGTTAAAACATGTAAAAGCATTCACTTAACTAAGTTTATGAGTTGGAATTCATGTAAGCCAAAGACTCCTTTAAAGTGATTGTTGGTCCACATACCTGTAAATCCCCACAGTTAGGAGGCAGAGACAGGAAGATCATGAGTTAGAGCAACGGCTCTCAACCTGTGGGTCACGACCCCTCTGGGGTCAAACGACTCTTTCATTGGGGTTGCATGTCAGATATTTACATTACAATTCATAACAGTAGCAAAATTACAGTTATGAAGTAGCAGCAAAAATAATTTTATGGTTGGGGGTCACCACAAAATGAGGAATTATATTAAAAAGTAGCGTTAGGAAGGTTGAGAACCACTGAGTTAGAGGCTAGCCTGAGCTATATAGGAAAGCCATTTCTCAAAACAACAACAAATTATAAAATCATGCTGGAATGGTTAGAATAATAAAATTCAAAATTGACCTTAAAAATTGGATGTCTGAATTTATTTCAGTCAAAAAAACATCAACTCAGTCGGGCGGTGGTGGCGTACGCCTTTAATCCCAGCACTCGGGAGGCAGAGGCAGGCAGATCTCTGTGAGTTCAAGGCCATCCTGGTCTACAAAGCGAGTTCCAAAAAGGCACAAAGCTACACAGAGAAACCCTGTCTCAAAAAAAAAAAAAAAAAAAAAGAAAAGAAAAGAAAGAAAAAGAAAAACGTCAACTCATAAAATTAAAATAAACTCCAGAATTGCCTTTCTTATAATAACAAAACAGAACAAAAGGCCCTTGAGCTTACCCCAAAGCATCAGTAGAAGACATCTGTCTTTGGAGCACTGCTCCTGATACCTAAGACTGGTCCTCCAGATGGCCAGCTACTTAGCTGCAAACTTCTGTTACCAAAACCACCCATGGTATCACTGTTTTCAGCAAAATCACCCTTTGCACATCCACACAAGGGTTCCCAAGGCTTACCTAGCAGCAAATTTCTTCCCCAATACTTAGGGACCAAAAAGTTTCCTAAAGGCTGGGAGACCCCAGAAGTAACTAGAGATTGGGGTGACTCCAGTCCTGAGTTCATTTACCAATCTAATACATGGTGGGGAATCCATAAAGATGTATTTACTGAATGCATGTGTAGGCTCCTATCTTTGAATACCTAGTCCCCAGTTGGCAGAACTGTTGAGGAAGGATTAGGAGGTGTGGCCTTGTTGGAAGAGGTGTGTCACTAGCGTCAGGCTTTGAGGTTTTAAAAGACTCAGGTTGTTCCCAAAGCCACTCTCTCTACCTCCTAGTTGGAGATCAAGAAGTACGCTCTCAGCTGTTCCTACCACCATGCTTTTGCTTCGCCACCATGAACTAACCCTCTGGAGTTAGTCATAAGCCCAGCTTAAGCACTTTCTTTTACAAGTTGTCATATCACTGCAACAGAAAAGTAACTGAGGGGGCATACCAGAGCTTAAAACTCCTTTGCTCATGCCCAACACATACAGTAAGACCATACAGTAAGGTGACTCACACCACAATTGTTGAGAAACAGAATACTGGAACGGTGAGGAAGGGCCTCTGAGTTGGCCTTTGTGAGGGTTAATGGCTGCTTTTCTGGAACTCGGTGTAGTGGCTGCAAGTGACACCATGTTTTCTGCCACATTTCAATGCTTAAGCCAACATGCTGAATCTATCCAGAGAGGGGCCAAGCCTCCATGTAGGGCCTGTAAAGAAGAAATGACAGAAGACTCCAATCAAACCATGCTAAGAGATATGCTCCCAGCAGTCTGAGGCACATGACCTTTCCAGACACTTTCATAGAGCAACGTCTCACTGAAAAAGACACCAGTGGCCATAAGTGGCTGTGTCTCAGCCCCAGGTTGGGGTGAAACAGATTGCGGTTTCACTTAGTTAGGCATTTGATATTATCAACCCATCTGTCATATCAGACAACACAATAAATGCCAGCACACTTCCCAGCAGTCTGTACTCCCAGGTCCCCTTCCTGGGTGGAAGAATTGACATGTCACACAGCCATGACCAAGGCATTCCTTAGAGGACACACCTTTCAGAATATTCACCAGTCTTTTCCCTAAAGCTTAAGTGAGAAAGAACCCCACACTTCAGAACTACAGCATGAATGATCCTGACACACTGGTTTGTTACTTACGTCTGGGAGCAGCCTCACATGGTATATGTTCATCTATCTACACTCTATGATCTATGCCAGGGAGGTGTAGACTGTAGTTCTGTTTACAAGCCTGTCTCAGAAGCCCACTGGTCAAAACCCCCCAGAAAGAATGGAAACTGGAAACACAATTTACAATCTTCCTTTCCAGAAAGTCAAAGGATGGGTGTTTTCTTAGAATTCTAGGGGGGTTGATATTCTGTTCATTCCCCATAGACTACGATTTCACTTTCTGTAATAACTCAGAAGAGACCAAGAAAATGATGCAATTCCAATCCCTCCCCTGCCAACTACCTGCAAATCTTTCATTTTCTCCCATCAGCCTCCCTTCCCCGGGCTCCAGAAAGTCCCAGCAGCCCAGGGCTGGGCCTCCAGGGCAGGAGGGGAGGAGATGGAGGGAGGGAGCCCAGTCAGTGGAAAAATGAAATCGCATCTCCCTTGCAGGGAGTAAAGCAATACCCAGGTGGTAAACATAACTTCCAATTACTTGCCTTAAACTAGCATTAAAATGTAAAGCTGGGTTTCCTTACCAGACAAAGAGACTACCCAGTTCCTATACCTTTTTGTTTTAACACAGGCATGCATCCCTGTTCACTGGAACTAAACACCCCTGCTTGGCAGAGTCAGATTAAAGACCCTCAGAACATGAAACAAGGGCATTTTCCTAGACCTTTAATAAATAACCTTAGTTATTTACTAAAAATACAAATTCTGGAACCTTACCCCAGACCAACTAAAGTGTCTATTTTCAAAAGGATCAGGCAGCTCAGCCAGCGCCACCAGATGAATCTGACATGCAGTGATTTGAATGAGAATGCTCCCATGGGCTCAATATTCGAATGCTTCTGCAGTTGGTGGAACTATCTGGGAAGGAGTAGGAGGTATGGCCTTGTTGGGGCTGTGGCCTTGTTGGGTATGGCCATGTTGGGGTGTGGCCTTGTTGGAGTGGGTTTCTCTGGAGTAAGCTTTCAGGTTTCAAAAGCCCACGCCAGGCCCTGCCAGGGCCAATCACATTCTCTCTCTGCCTCCTGACTGTGGATCAGACGTGAGCTCTCAGGTACTGCTCCAGCATTATGCCTGCCTGCCTGTCACCATGCTTCCTGCTAGGTGAATCAGGATGGCAGTCCAGTGAGCACAGTGCTACTCGGGAGGTTGAGGCAGGAACATCTGGAGTTCAAGGCTAACATCAACTACAGAGTAGATGTTAGGCCAATCTGAGCTATAGGGATCCTGTCTCAAAAAACCCAGAAAATGGTTCAGTTGGTGAAATGTTTGTCATGTAAGCATGAAGACTTTGCTCTCCAGAACACACATTTTAATAATAAAATAAGAACGGTAGCCCATGCTTTTCATCTCGGCATCAGGGGAGCTCACTGGCCAGCTGGCCTAACCTACTCTGTGACTTCCAGGTCAAACAATGTCTCACAAAACAAGGTTGCTGAGTCCTGAGGCACACACCCTCAGCAGGCTTCTGACTCCAGATAAACATCTGGTCTGTTCTTGTTTCAGTCTGCTGCTGTGGTCCAAAAGCAAAGTTCTGACCTAAAGAAACTCGGAGAGGAGAGAATTCATTTGGTCTACACTTCCTGAGCACAATCGTCACTGAGAGAAGTCTGGGAGAGAACTCAGACAGGAACCTGAAGGCAAGACTGTTTCCTAGTCCATGCAGTTTCCTAACCAGAAAGCTCGCTCACAGGCAGGGAAGTACAGCAGGAACCGGTGAGAATTCTGCTTCCCAGCTGGCTCACTCGGAGGCACAAACTCAGCTAGCTTTCTCACACAACCCAGGACCACCTAACTAGGGATGGTGCTGCCCACAGTAGGCTAGGCCCTGCCACATCAATTAAAATGAAGACAGTCCCTCACAAACATGTTTGTAGACCAATCTGATAAAAAAAGCAACTACTCAATTGAGACTTTTTTTTAAGGGGCGGGGGGGTGTGGTGATTCCATCAAGCTGACAGTTAATGCTAACTGGGACATGTACGTCTACACAAACATATACCCACGTGCACACACATCCATATATGTGTACATGTGCACACAGACAAACACCAATCATTTTCATCTGTAGGAACTCGGCCTCAGATAACCCTAGAGAAGATAGGGGAGGCTTACTTGATGAGCTCAAGTGAACTCTCGGTCCTCTCCCTCCTCCCTCCCCCTCCCCCTTCCCCTCCTCCACCTGGATAGAGGGGAACCAGAGCATCACATATGCTGACAAGCTCTCTATCACTGAGCTATATCCCAAGTTCCCAACTACATTCTAAAAATGTTCCCAGGTTCTCTCTGCACCAACAGCAAGGCTTTGAATACAGCAAGAGATGGGGCGGGGGGGGGGGGGTAGGTTCAGGGGGGGCGGGGTAGGTTCATTTATAGTGCCGGAAGTCAGAGTTAGACAGGTAAAGAAGAAAAAGCCCAAACCCAAAAGTACTCTACCCCAGAGCCCACTGAACACCACACTTCTAAGACTAAACTTCCTTTCAAACTACCAACACTTGGAGGCCCAGGGCCTGCAAGGAAGAGTATGTGTTTGCCAAAGTTGACCCTGCATAAACGTCCATGACTTAGCCTCAAAGGTCACAAAACATCACGCTCATGAAACTCTTTGGCTGTTTAAAATCAAACCTATGGCTTCATGCATGTAAGTCAACCACCTTACTACTCTATCACTAGTCCAGGATGCTTTGGGTTGAAGTGGTTACCAAGCCTGCTCAAATCCGTGTTAGCGGGTCACCAGACCTGAGACCTTGTTAGAAGGACTGTCTAAGAATTAAGACAAAGAGTGAAATGGGAAGTCACTGAATTTAATTGAGGAAGGACAGAAAAATACAATCTCCCCCACCCCCAGGCCAGAGTAGGAGGAAGATGTCCGCATTAGAATCAGCCAGAATAACTGAGTAACTGATGTTCTCATGGAGGATCTAGATGAGAAAACCACAGCTTGGCAAGCTACAGGTTCCATAGTAAAGGATGGTAAAAGTGCTTCTATAACAGACGTTAGGAACTGCTTTTCTCAAAAGGACTGCCTCCTCCCTTGTGTCCACCAGGTAACTAAAGCAGAGGGAAGCCTGGAATCCATCCCTGCTTTCGTCCTGTGTGTCTCCTTTACTTCAGATCACCCATTTACCCCTGCACATAGCCATGTGGTGTTAGCTTGTCCCCCTTCAGGGCTGAGGGAACAAAGAGAGATGAAGGCATCTTACCGCATCCTGTTCCATGCTGCCAAAGATGCCTATAAGTCTCTTCTCACTATTCTAAACCCTAGATTCTATCGTGGGTTCCAGGAGCAGCAGAGGCTCACAGGGCAAGCCACTCCCAGATGAGAGCTGTTATCCATGGCAGTGAGGCTGCACAGTGGAGCTCTGAGTAGTCCCATTACCGCTCCTCTTCCCAATCTATTCCCAACATCTACTTTCTCTGCTTTCCTCGATGTTCATCTCATCAACTGGTCTTTAGGGATGGGTGTCCAAGCTTAGCCTTCTAAGGCTGATTCTGCTAAAGCTAAAGTTGCTGGGCTCAATGGATGTCATGGCAAGAATCAAGCTCTTTGTCCCAGTCAGACAGCTCTCTGATTATATGGCAACATCAGAATGTGAAGGGGGCACCATATCCCCAACTCGCACAGAAATAACTGGGGTGGAATGTTAAGACGTGTTACACTCATTTATGCTGTGGAACATTTGTTTAATGATGCAAAGATGTGTTGCATTCTTTTATGTTGCATTTGTTTAACTCTGTGAAGCTGTGTTACTTTGCCTGTCTAAAACACCCAATTGGTCTAATAAAGAGATGAACAGCCAATGGTGAGGCAGAAGAAAGGATAGGCGGGGCTGGTAGGCAGAGAGAATAAATAAGAAAAATCTTGGAAGAGAAGATCAAGGAGCAAGAGAATGAGGAGGACTCCAGGGGCCAACTACCCTGCTACACAGCAAGCCACAGAGTATGAAGCAAAGAAAGGTATATAGGATAAAGATAAAACCCCAGAGGCAAAAGGTAGATGGGATAATTTAAGAAAAACTGGCTAGAAACAAGCCAAGCTAAAGGCCAGACATTCATAAGAAAGAATAAGCCTTCCTGTATTTATTTGGGAGCTGGGTGGCAGGCCCCCCCAAGATGTCTTTTCACTGTGGAGTGGTTTGTGTTTATTAAAGTCAGATTACTAAGTAAAGCAAGAGCTAGTGTGAGTGCTTCCATGGTAGTGGAGCAGTAGCCCCTGCACACGGAGCTTTGGGATAGGCCGAAGAACTCTGGCAAGTGAAGCATTTAGATTAGTCTTGTAATTCCAAACTAAACTGCGCAGTTCAGGACCCAGTGGGATTTAGTGTTTTAAGCTGGCAGCACCCTCCTTCAAACTTTTGTTCAGACTTCCTTTCCTTTGAGGTTCAAATACTCCATTTACCGCACAGTTCCCTGCTCCCCACGCCAGTGCTGATCCCCAGCAATGGAGGGCTTTCTTCTTGAACAAACACCTTTTTTTTTCAATTGTCCTTATTGTTTATTTATCTCATATGTCAGTTAAAATTTAATTATATCACTCCCCCCCCTTTTCCTTTCCTCCCATGTCCCCCTCCCCATCACTCTCAAAGTGATAGCCTCTTTTTCTCTTATTATGGTTGCACATATATGCACAAATATAAATAAAAACTGCTGAGTCCATTTGTGTTGTTTGTATGAATATGGTTTCAGGGATGGCCACTCTGTATTGGATAACCAATTAGGGAACTTGCCCATGGGAGAGGCTAATTCTTCCTCTCTTAGCAGTCATTAGTTGCCTATAGTTCTTTGTCTAAGGGTGGGACCCTGTGAGATTCCCCCCCCCCTTTCTAGTTAACATGTCCGCTGATATATCATTGTTCAGGTCTTGTTTGTGTAGCCATTTCTAGGACAGATAGTCTCACAGCAGACTTCCTGGTATTCTGACTCTTACAATATCTCCTCCTCCTCTTCCGTAATATTTCCTAAGGCATAGATGCAGGAGCTGGACTGCAAATGTATCCATTGAAGATGTTTTCTAACACAGGACAAATACATTTATTATTTCGTGGCTTCCCCAATGACAAGTGTGTAACAGTACAGAAGCAGAGATCTCATTCTCTACATAGATGAAGCCTGATCACATAGCCCAGAACACCTGTAGATAGTCAACAAATACTTGTCACAAGCCAAGTATGGTGGTGTATGCCTATAACCACAGCACTTGGGAAATAGGGAGAAGAAAATCAGGAGTTTAACAACATCCTTGGCTACATAACAAGTTCAAGGCAAATGGCTGTGGACGGTTTGAGAAACTTCAGATTCACTGTACATGCAATTTTAATTTACTTGAATTATTAAAACTATTAAGTATCTGGGGAAATTCTTACTATTACATGAACAACAGATGTGGCCTTAAGGTTTGGATCATACATGGCCTCTGAAGGCTCACATGCCAAAGGCTTGGTCCTGGTGGTGATACTGGAAGGTAAGTGGTGGAACCTTAGCATGTAGGTCTAGTAGAAGGAAGTCAGGCATGGGACGTGCTCTCTAGGAAATACTAGGATCCCAGCAGCTTCCTCCCTCTTTGCTTCCTGGCTACCATGAAGTGAGCAGTGCTCTGGTACTCATCCCCACTCTGAGGTGCTGCCCTGCCATGACCCCTGAAGCAGTGGAGTCCGGCCACCACAGCCTGAAATCTCTCGAAGGCAAAGCTGAAGTCGTTTATTCTTCCTGTTAAGCTCTTTCTCTCTGGTGTTTTGTCACAGCAAAGGAAAGCTGATGAACAAGAGGTTATTTGCAAAGGGATCTCAAAGTCGGACATAATTAACATAAAAAAGCATCATATGCGTCTACAGATCTGCTAGGATCATACCTTGGGGAGCATCTTTACACACCACTAGATGTTTAAGGAAATCAAGGGCTTTCTTTCTTTCTTTTTCTTTCTTTCTTTCTTCCTTTCTTCCTTTCTTTCTTTCTTTTTCAGTTTTCTAACTTTAATAAATCAGCTGCTTTTGATCATGAGTGAGTGTGTGTGTGTGTGTGCGTGTGTGTGTGTGTGTGTGTGTGAAAGAGAGAAAAAGAGGAGGGGAAGGAAGGAGGAATAGGAGGAAGAAAAGGAGAAAAAAATAATATCACTTTGTAGCCCAGGCTGGATTTGAAATCATAATTCCCCCTGCCTTCACTTTCAGAGTTTGAGGCTTACAAGAAATATGCCATCATGCCTAGCCTCAAATATTATTTCTTAAACCCAAAAGTAGTTTGTGAAAGGTAGCCATGGTATGTAAAATTCATTATAGGAATTTGTAAGCAAGTACACACACACACACACACACACACACACACACACACACACACACACACACACCTCATGCCATCAGACGTCACAAAGGCCTAAAGTGAAATACCTTGGCTATAGGTAGAATTAAGCAAAGCAAATTGGGTAAAGCATAACTCAGGATACTGATGTCCCTACACCCTCACTACCAAATTCTAGAGAAACTTGTCCGCTAATCTGATTCTGCAGCAATACTGTTATTCTAATAACTTTTATTGTCTAGTAAGCCTCATACACGGCTACAAATTTCTCTGTATTTAAAGAAACAGTCACAACCTGACATATTGTAGCTCCAGAGCCAGACCCACAACTAGACACAGGACTGTGTAGTAACCGGAAAGGAGAGAAAAAAACTTTGGTTCAGTCGCTGGAGCCCGTGAGTTAAGCTGGCGAGAGGCAGGCTGAGAGAAGGAATGACGTGTGATGTTTATGGGTGTTAGTGTCTGTGTGGGCACAGACGCCTTGCAGAAAAGCTGTGAAACCTAAGAAATGTTTACAACTTGGCAGCGTGATATATCATTTGAACAAAGGATGATAAATTATGGAGAAGTGACCACCCAAAGGAAAGGCCATTTGGGAGCCTAGGGTTGATAAATTGGGGGAGATGATTAGGAGTATATGGCGGAAATGAACAGATGATAAGGGTTACTTCAGTGAGGTCTATTTATGTACAGTCATTTACGGGCTCCCTGTCTCCAGTGATAAGAGCTGTTCTGCTCTTCCTGGTACAAGGAGCACGCCATTCTCATGGGAAATGTATGCCCTGCTTTTAGACAGATGGGGGGAGGGTGGCAGAGAGCTCTTTCTGGGTCTGCTCCTATTCGGTTGCCTCTAGCTCAAAATAATCCATATGCCAAAGTGCATATGTTAAGGTGGCATATTTTGAAGCCCTTCAGAACGGAACCTCAAGGACCATTCCCATGGGCAAAAGGCATCAGTTTCAAGTTAGTCTTACTTTCTGTTTGAACAAGTTAAGGAGCCTCTAAAACACTCCAAATAACTTACCAACCCTGAGGGCCCATTTCTAGGATTGGAACTTAACAAGCTATCGGTTTCAGCAATAGAACATTCTTTCCAACCTTCACTGTGCTAATTAAAAGGGCAGTTGGCCATAAACCCACCCCAGAGCCTCATAGAAAGAGCCTCAGAAGTGTGTGCTGGCCAGCCTAGCTGTGGGGTTCTGGCCAACCCACATATTAAGGCTTCTCCCCACATCTTATCTTAACCTCTCAGGCCCCACAGAAATGGCACCCTCTTCCTCCTCATTCTCACAAAAGGCAGCTGACCAATGTCATTACCATCTGTAACTATCTACGTCCTATGGAGGTCAGCATGAAGGCTCCTCGAAATACTGAAAATGGACCTGTCCTATGATCCAAACAGATTATTCCTCAGTATACACCTGAAGGACTCTAAGTCAACATACCACGGAGATGCCCGCACACCCATGTATTGCTACATGATTCCTAATTGCTAAGGAATAAACTCAGCCTAAATGTCTATCAGCACTTACTTTTTTAAATTGTGTGTGTGTGTGTGTGTGTGTGTGTGTGTGTGTGTGTGTGTGTGTGTGCTCATGATGTGTATATGGGTGTGCTTACCACTGTACACACATGATGGTCGGAGGACAGCTATGTGGTGGAGTCAGCTCTCTCATCCCTCCTTTCCACAGGTTCCAGAGATCACACTTGGGTCTCCAGGCGTGTGTACATGGGCTCTGACCCACTGAACCATCTCATAGAGCCCCTGTCTTGAGTCCATTTTATCCACCTGGAAATTAACTTCAGCCTATGGAACTGGCAAAGCTGTGAAAACCAAACTTTTTGCATTCTCAAATCTTCTGAAATCCCATAGCAACACTGGGTATTCTAATGGGAGAAACCTCACCTTTAAGGCCGGTTTTCAGAGACACTGTTGTCACTTTGTCCTTGCACTTTGCAAGAAGCAAGGGTTGCACTCACATCTACAACCTAGCTAAACACCACACCATTTGCATGTCATTCTCTGAAAGCTCAGCTGGTCCCTGGAGCTCCCTAGAAGCCTAAAAGAGGCCACTTTTCAGAAAGAAGATGAGTTCTGAGTAAAACAGCGAAGCACAGACCTGGAGGCGCACAGTCAAAGATGATCACCAACTCTAACCACAGGTAAGTAGGTGCCAGAAACTGGAGGCAGCTGCAGAAGCACACAGATGCTGACACCCTAGCGCGCATACGCCATGAGGACGCAGAGTGACAGAGAGGAAGCACGCTCCTGGCTTTGGAGAGCTGTGGAAGCGATTCGTGAAAACGTTTGCTGTGTTGGTGCTGGTTGGCCTGCAAGGGGAGCAAGCAGCAGCTGCGACAGCGCTGTCTCCCTCTGCCACCAGAGGCAGGTGGTCACAGACGGAGGCACTCTACAGCTGAGGTCAGAAAGCAACGCTTCAGAAGAGGCTTGCACGCTGAGCACTTCAAACTACAGGAAACTGGAAGGCCTTAGAGGCTGCCTGAGAATTAAGGTGTCTAACCTCCCTTCTCTCACAGAGGGAACATCTTCCCGAGGAAATGCAATTGTTTTCCAGGCTGAGCACCACACCTCATGGCTCTTTACTCCCTAGCTGTGAACGCAAGGTGACTAGCAGCTCTAGGTTGCTGCTGCCATGCCTCAGGACAGACCTCTCCAACTCTAAGCCAAAGTAAGTCTCGCCCTCCATAGGCTACTTTTGTCAGGGTGTTTCATCTCAGCAACAACACAGATAACTAGTCGAGCCTCCAAGAGAGTACCTGGGAGATTATCTCCGGAAGACAGACTTTATTCACGGTGACACACTGCCATCATCTTTCTGTGACTTGCTGCTGTCTCCCACAGAGCCCAGAGGAACTTTGTCCCTGTCCTCTACTGCCAGATTTTATGGAAGTATTTTCTCAATGGATGTTCCTTCCTTTCACTGTGCCAAACTGACATAAGACCAGCCCGCACAATGCTTTCTCTCCCGTCCTTCTGCCTCTTGCCCATGTATTATTCATTTCAAACACTTCAGGGGACAGACAGTTCACTTCCTCTCAGCCCTACCCTACTGACATGAAAAAGCTCTCTAGACTCATACCTGAAATGTGAGATGATGAGCTGAACATGGCGGCACTATCTGGTACCCCACATCAGGAGACTGAAGCTGGACAGGAGCTCCATGACAGTTCTGGCAACAACAGGGGACGTCCCCAAAATATAAATAATAAATAAATAAATAAATAAATAAATAAATAAATAAATAAATAAATAAAAAGTCTCTAACTAGGCTTCTTAATTGATACAAAACAAAGAAGGAAGAGAGTAAAAATGACCCCAGGAGAGCCCAGGTGACCCCCAAATACATAAGCTATTGTCGTTGCCCTCAGTTGCCTCTCAGAGGTTGAAGTTAAGTCTCTCTTGTTGAAGACACATGGTACATTTAGGACGCAGAACCTGGATGATTCAAGCTGGATCTAACTGAAAGCCTCTTTCCTACAGTCTAGCTTCTATAGTACCAAAAAGTACTGTGCAAACTGCAAGGGAAGGAAGCAATTTATAGTCCTATTCCAGCCGTGACAGCTATGAACCACAACCATGGCAGTCACGGCCAGACTATCCCTAACGATGCAACAGTGGCTGATGTGTTGGTGGTACAGTGAGTCTGTCTACGTGACTTACATCCCTCTCAAACAGGAGGAAAACCATGCCTTGTAGTGGAAACCTAGCCGACTACTCAAAACTAGTGAGGTCGTGGGTCTTAGAAAAGAATCTACTGTTGCCCCTTTGCCAGACTGGCATAAATTCCTAACTGCATTCTAAATCTTATCCTTTTACCCACAGATAAGTGTAGCTACCACCCCTTCTTGTAGAATAGTAGTTGAAGATGTATTACATTCGCTTATGCTGTGGAATATTTGTTTAATGACGCAAAGATGTGTTGCATTCTTTTATGTTGCATTTGTTGTTAAAAATCTATGAAGCTGTGTTCCTGGGCCTGTCTGAAATGCCTAATTGGTCTAATAAAGAGCTGAACAGCCAATAGCTAGGCAGGAGAGGGATAGGCAGGGCTGGCAGGCAGAGAGAATAAGTAGGAGGAGAAAGAGAAAAGGAACAGGAGTGAGAAAAGGAGAAGGAGAAGAAGATGCCAGAGGGGCCAGCTCATCAGCCACCCAGCCAGACAAGGAATTCAAGGAGGAAAGAAAAGATAGACAGAAATAGAGAAAGGTAAAAGCCCAGAGGCAAAAAGTAGATGGCATGATTTAAGAAAAGCTAGCTAGAAATAAGTCAAGCTAAGGTCAGACATTCATAAGAAAGAATAAGTTTCCATGTGATTATTTGGGAGCTGGGTGGCAGGCCTCCAGAAGAGCAAAGAGTTAAAAAAAAAAAAAAAAAAAAAGGTGTGTGTGGGGGTGGGGAGGTGAACACAGTGTAGAGATCCATGGATGGTGGGGAACCCAGCCACACTGGATATGTCTATAGCATCTGCGGCTCAGGGATACCACCAAATAAAAAAGAGCAGGAAGATATGACAAAGTGGACAATTTACTCAACAAACTAAAAAGCAGTGCTGACACTTAGCTATCTGAAATGGATTTGGCGGCCAGTGGGTGAGGCTACATATTACACTCCAAAATGAATGTTCTAGGCAAATTATTTGACTGTGATTTGACTATGATGCAAATAAAAAAAATGTTTTGTTTTGTTTTGTTTTGTTTTGTTTTGTCTTGTCTTGTCTTGTCTTGTCTTGTCTTGTCTTGTCTTGTTTTGTTTTGTTTTGTTTTGTTTTGTTTTATTTTGTTTTGTTTTGTTTGAGGCAAGTTCTCTCTATGTAGCTTTTGGCTATCCCAGAACTCACTATGCAGAACCAGCCACCCTCAAACTCACAGAGATCTGCCTGTTCTGCCCCCTGAGTGCAGAGATTAAAGGCAAAATATTTTGCTAAGTAGAAACTAAATCCCTGGCACTGGAGAGGGCTGGGGTGTGGAAGGGTCAGATATTCTAGGGCTGTAGCCAAAATGGATGTCCCAACAGTGCTGAGAATCTTTAGGTGACCATCCAGGCTGCCAGCTGTCTCTGTCTATTCTTGCAATTTTTCAGAAATTGCTTGTTTGTACTTCCTGTTTTCTCAGGTAACACTATTTTCCTTCTCAGATCTTTGATGGGGTTGAAGACTAGATAGTTACAGTTATGATCCTCTCATATCTTCGCTAAAAACATGTTAGGTACTAGAGTTAGATTCTTTAGGATAGGACAGCTATTGGAGTAATCTCCATAATTTGCCATTTACCTATGTTCTGGACATTTCTGGACATTTAGCATGTGTTTCTTGTTTGATGTTGTTCTTGTTGGTTGTAGTTCCATTTTTGTTTGTGTTATTAGCCTTTGTTTCTCCTGGACAATACTTACTTGATAATCATTCTTATTGTATACAGTTTGCAGTAGGTTTAGAACCTTCTTATTTAGACAAAAAGGGGAAATGTAATGGTGTTTGCTATACCCAGGACCTTGGGCTATACAGGCTGGAAGGAGATGGTGCTTCTTGCCGTCCTAATTGACCTCTTAAAAAGAGAAGAGAGAGGAGTCACATGGCCCCTTCTTCCTTTTATTTACTTTATTTATTTTTTATCCTGGCATGATCAGACTCCAGATGACCTGGGGGCATCAGGGCCACAGACCTGAAAGAAGAAAATGATGGACAGACTTTTATGGATCAGTGGATGGATCATTTCAGGCTTCAGGGTGATAAAACTGAATGAATTCTCATAACACGATCCTTTACGGATCACAAAGGGGGGTCCAATCTAGCCAGCTAGACTAGCTAAGTTGGTGAGCTCTGGGTTCAAGTGAGGGACACTGCCTCAATTCATGAGGAGGAGGAAAGAAGACAGGCAACATCCACCTCCTGCCAGCACACACAAACGCTCCCACACACAGGCACACCGCACACAAATGGCTAGGTCAACATCTGGACTGTGGCCAGGGAATTCACAGTGACCTAAGACTTCTAGAATCCCTATCTCAAGGGAAATAAAGCAACATATCCTGAGCACAGTGGCAATGCCTATAATCCTCACACTTTTGAAGTAGAGGCAGAAGGATCGGGAGTTCAAGGCCAGCCTGGACTACGGATGAACCTGCCTCAGATAAACCAATCACCCAACACACAGAAAAGGGTGGGATCTAGCAGGAGGAAGAATAAATGAATGGTTGATAAGCACCTTGGAAATGCAAGGTGCTATTTAAATGCAAAACTAACTGCAGATTAACAAGTTCACATTCGCTTCAGGGAGAAGGGACTGTCTGCTGCAGGAGTCATTAAAAGTCATAATCTATAAAACAGGCAGTAAAGTGGGTTTTGTTCAGCTTTGCCATGAAGAACCATATAACCTTGCCTGAATCTCCCATTTCCCCAGCTCAGAACTAATCAGCCAAAACCAGCTCGTCCACCACCAGAGCGCCCTCCAGTTTCCTTTGAGACCTCGCCTGTCTCTTACATTTGGCTATTTTTCACTATAAAGGCTGACCTAGCCACTCCTTCCCTGGACACTCCTGTAGTCTCAGGGGCTCACTCCAACTAAACAGTGACAGGGGTAACATTGCACCCATAAATCCAAAACCTTGTCAGTTAACTTGCCCAAGGTAGGGGAGTTCAGACCTTCTCGTTGATGTTTCTACAACTGGGTATGCTGAAATAAACTGACAGACAGACAGCCAAGCATCATCTTATGCAAATGGAGCCACAGGAAAGACAAAACTCAAAGAGGGTGCAGGTGGTTAAAGACTAAATACCCTCTTCATCGGAGAGAAGTTGGGGTTGTAAGACAGTATTGAAGAATTCCTTTTCAGTGGAGAGAAGAAGCCCAGAAAAATGGGCCATGACCTGGGACAGAGTTCCTCTGGACTCTAGTGTAGGGTTTGGTTTCCGGTCTCCTCTGTGATGGGTTTAATCTGCCATGTCAATAAGAAAAGATCACTGTGCTTCATCTTGGCTGATTCAGGTCTTTAAGGGGATGAGGGAACTCCCCAGATTCTATCCTTAGGGTGTGGGGGGAGGTTCCTGACTCTGCCTCTCTCTAGGATCTCTCAGCTAGGAGCTCAAGGGGGTAAATTCAGGGGCTATATCCTGAGTTTCATCACTAGTGTCAAATAAGTCAAAAGCAGAGGCAAACACTGAAGGAAGTTTGGCCCTCCTCAGCTGCATTTCTGTAACAGTCACTAATCCACGCTAGTCACCCCATAACACCAAGGCAGTCTATGTTGCATCATTAGAGTACCTGGTGACAAAAGAAGAGTCAATTTCCACTATTCCCATAGCTCCTTTGGGGAGTTTTTTTTCTCTTGAAAGTTTCTTGACTAGACCAGGGAAGGAGGTAAAGTGGGAAATAAATAAGTATTCTGTGCTCTAGGGTTTCATCTTTAATTTCTAACCCCATGGAGAGTGTATTGAAAAAGAATCAAGGGTGAGGAATGCTCCTAAAGTCTCAGACACGTTAGTGGTTATAGATGGAGTGAGAAACACAACCCCAGTGACTTTGCAAACTAATGACAAAATTCAGAATGGGTCTGAAGTGTCCTTCAGGCTATCCCATAGGGCCTTCTGAGGGTTTCTTGTCTCTATAACCAAAAGCTTGGGTAGCATTGAAGTTTGAAGATTACATCTTTGACAGGGACTGCCTTGGTGTGTCTTTAGGGAGGGTCTCCCTCAGTGAGCTGGTGAAAGGGACCCCCTTCGCCCCCTGAGGACTCATGGAGTCAGGAATTCAGGAGCAGCTCCTGCAAGAGCCTCACTTGTATTGAAACAGCAAGGTTGAGCCAAAGATGGTTCAGCAGGTAGGAAATGCCTAGCAGCCAAGGCTGAGTCTGAGGGTCTGAGTTTCAATGCCAGTTTCAATCCACGTGGTGGGAGGAAAGAGCCAACTTACACAAGTTGTCCTCTAACCTCCACACATCACACACACACACACACACACACACACACACACACACACACACACACTAAATATACGAATAAATAAAATGTAAAAGGAAATGTAACAGCAATGTCAGGCATTTTTTTTTTTTGGTTTTTCGAGACAGGTTTTCTCTGTGTAGCTTTGCGCCTTTCCTGGAACTCACTTGGTAGCCCAGGCTGGCAATGTCAGGCATTTTTAAAGAAACAGTTAAGTGTGGAAGTACACACCTGCAATCCCAGCACGTGGAAGACAAGAGGCCCTGGAGTTCAAGTCCATCCACAGCAACAGAGTGTGTTACATGGAATCCTGTCCCCAAAACAACAAAGAGAGAGGCGGAGGGTAAGGAGGTGGTTCCGTGGGGAAAGACTTGCTGCCCAAGCGTGAGGACCAGAGTTTGCATCTCCAGCACCCACCCAAATGCTGGGTAGGAGTAACAGCCTGTGAGTAATCCCAGTACCCAGAAGACAGAGACCAGGGACCTCCAGAGCAAGCTGGCTAAGGAGACCAGCTGAACTGGTGAGCTCTGGGTTCGAGGGAGAGACCCTGCCTCAATCCATATGGTGGAAAGAAGACAGGACACATCAGCCTCTGGCCTCCACACACAAACACACCCACACACAGGCACACCACACCCACACAAAGAGACAAAGCAGAGGCCATTTCTTTGGGAGATGCTCGGAGAATGCAGTCATTTGTTGACTACCTGGGAAAGGAATACTGTAAAAGGATTGGGTGACCGACGAACAGCTGGGGTGGTGAGGGCAGATGGCAGAGGGGTTCTCGGCCCTGAGGGAGAGCAGTGAAAACCTAGACAGGAGGACAGATGAAACCAAAAGGTGAGGGGGTGGGGGAGAAGAAGAGTCCGCCGAGTCCCAGGCGGCAGAACTAGAGTGCAGCACCCGTGGTGGGTGACAGAGAAACAGAGGCTGCGCCACCTTAGACCTCAGGTAGCTGCGGAAGGCCCCTGTGTCCTCGCCAGCCCAGGGAACTGGAGGAGAAGCTCTGGGATCTCTCCTTTCTTACCCCGTGCTGGCCGCTTTCCCTACGGCCTGCCGCTGGACTTCGGACAGCCCTGCTGGGTGAGTACTCCCGGATCCATCTCACAAGCACGGAAGCCGACCTTCCGAGATCATTGTGTAGTCAAGACAGAGGTCAGTCCAAGAAGCACTCACACAAGCAAAAAGCCAACCTGAGGGAGGGCAGGAGGGAGGGCCATGGAAATGCCAGCCTCAGTGAAGGCAGAGGGGACAAGAATAGCCAGACACAAGGGTACGAAGACAAAAGCTTGTCAGGGACAGCTTGAACACCTCAGGTGTGCAGACTCTGGACTCTAACCCTCAGCAGATTCACGGTCTCAGCCACAGGAAGCTGGTAGGAAATTAACTCACCTTGAAATGAGGTTTAGTTGTTCTATAGAAGCATTACCATGTGTCCCAGCCAAGAAAAGAAAGGTTTTATGATCCAAAGACAGACAGACGCTATGATGAGTCTGGATCAGCCAGGGAGTGGATGAGGATGGAGGAGGAACAGGCCAGAAAGGAAAACAGTTTGTGAGGGGTTCAAATGGGACAAAAAATCCAGTCGTTCTTTGTTCCAGGTTAGGAAGAAGGAGAGCCGGACCCAGCCCTCCACGAGACCATGGGGTAGTAATGATGTCACACTCCTATGAGGATCTGTTCCAGGAACCTCACACTGAGAGGCAGGAACACATTCCTCAAGACAAGCTGAAGCTCAGCCAGGCTTGGAGAATGCGGGGAGCCACATCCAAGATGACTCACATAGGCTGTTGGTGGCTCCATTTCTCTGTACGTACATTTTTTTTTAGGACAGCGAAGAAGGAAGACAGCACACATTTGTAATGAGTACACACTGTGGTAAACATCATGCTGGGACAAGAGAAAAGGGGAGGGGAGAAGAAAAGAAGGAGAGGGAGGAAGAAAAGACCAGGGGGGGGCAGGAAAGGAAGAGGAGGAGGGGGAGGAGGAGAGGGGAGAGGAGGAAGAAAGAAAGTGGGAAGGAAGAGGAAGAGATTGGAGGCACCAGAAGAATCCTAACTGCCCTGGTTCAAAGTCCTTACAGACCATCTATGGAAAATGGGTAAGATAAGCTCCAAGTGCAAAATAGTAGACTAGTGGGAGGCACGGGGTCTCTTGAGAGGTAGGAAGGGTTTTCTGAAATAGGGGTCTTCCTGGCAGAGCCCTAAAGGACACTGAGGAGTGTGTAAAAGCTTTTCTTACTAGAGTAGAACCCGAACAGACTTGTGGCTCCTCCATGAGTCCCGACCAGCATTCGTACTTAAAATGGACTAGAATGGGGGGCGGGGGGCAGAGTGAGCCGCCCATGTAGGAGCTCCTCCCAGCGCATCTGTGTGCGCCCTCTTTGCCTCTGTGTACTTCCGTCAGGTGAGCACCAGTCAGGAGGGACAAGTGACTAACAAATTTCAGTTGCCCACAGCAAGGGTTGACGTCTACAGAACGTTACACATAAATGGGCAATCAGCTAGGGTTATGTTCAGGAACGGAGTGGGAAGAAAGGGTGACAGTGTTAGGGTCTTCTCTAGTAGGACCCCTCTGACGTGTGGCCAAATGACCACCTTCCTTCTATGTCCCTTTGTGGGGTGGTGGACAGGCCACTGTTGCCACAGTTTCACAGTTTTCTTTTTTTTTTGGTTCTTCGAGACAGGGTTTCTCTGTGTAGCCTTGGTGCCTTTCCTGGAACTCACCCTGTAGCCCAGGCTGGCCTCAAACTTACAGAGATCTGCCTGGCTCTGCCTCCTGAGTGCTGGGATTAAAGGTGTGCGCTACCACCACCATCGCCCGGCTAGTTTTACATCTTTAATACCCCACAAGGGACCATGTGTTCAAGGCTACTGGGAAGTGGGGTATCCTTAGGAAGTATGTCACCTAGGGCCCAGTGGAAGTTATGTCACCAGGGCATGCTCTTGAAGGTAATGTTGGATCCTGGGCTCCTTCCCACTCCGTCCTGGTAGTTCCCCTATGGCCTGCTGTGGGATGCAGAGCTCTCCCTTCAGACCCCAAAGAAGACACAATCACACAAGAGAAGCATCTGACAAAAATATGGCTCCCGATCCCGCCGACAGAAAAGGGGGGAAATGCCTAACCACGCATAAATGAGCATATTTTCTTATTTGATTTGAACATTCAAATTCATCTGTATGGAGCATGTGTTTCATTATACAGGAGGCTGGTTCTGTTCAAAATGAGGCTCTGGAATGCCCTAAGTAACTCCGTGAAAGGCGTTCCAGAGCAATGTTCCTGAACATAACCCCGTAAGAGGAGCAATGTATGCACACACACAAATAGACACAGAAGTACAAGGTGACATGTCATAAATACAGAAGCAGAGGCATCAACAAACGCAGTGCACAGAGCTCAAGTTTCAGAGCCAGAATTCTATTTTAGCTTCATCATTTGCTAGTGAGGAAAAGATTTTTTTAAAAATTGTGTGTGTGTGTGTGTGTGTGTGTGTGTGTACAAGGAAGATCCTGGAAATAAGATACTAGTGTCCATGGTGAGGTACATGACCATGAGGAATCCTTTCATCTGTCCCAAATGCCCTTCCCCAAGGAACAGTGTCAGGTTTCTCCACCTTCCAGATCTTTCCTTTGGAGAACTTGACAGTTTTGCAGATTGTGCTCCCTACACAAAGCAGCTTTCTGGGAGTGTAGCAGTGGGAGCCATATTTTTGTCAGAGCCCCTCGATGATGTAGCAGATTTTTACACGTTCCCTCCTCCTTCAGCTAAGGGCTTCAGGCGGACTGATAGGAAAAACTCTCCCTGGAAAGCACCAGCCGCCCCAGCAACACTGTGGAGCCGGGACGAGGAGCCCTCTGAGAAATAGAAAACTGTCAGGAAGGTAGAGAGAATGAACCTGATTGACCATTATTTTTTAAAATAAATGGGGTCCAGTTTGCCTCTGCTATAATCCAGGCATCACATTTATATGAGAACATAAAATACTACACAGCTGTACGTAAAACAATATGTGTGTTCCCAAATAATAGTGATACCACTTGGCAGTAAGACTATATTTTGACCAAATAAAAGATGACCTAAATTTGACTCAGTGGGGTGGGATTTATGAGGTGATTGCTTCTCGAAAATAATGGGATAGAGATAGGGGGATTTTGTGAGGGTGGAAGGGAATAGATGAGTACAGGACTGGATGGAAAGTTACGTGCCTTTCACTGCATCTGGAGGCTTAGTTTGTACAAAGAAAAAGAAAAAAGGAGGGGCGTTTCATTTTCGATGTCTAGTGCGTCCCTCCCAAATAAAAGCCTTTTTTATATCAGGCATCCATATTGCAAAGCCTCACGTGTGTCAGCATCAAACGCACAGAGAAGTGGCTTCTCAAATATAATGAGGAATGCATAAAACCATTGCAGACTTCCCAGTCTCCAGTGATTTTTATGCATTCCTCCGGTCCCTCTTTCATTCATATGTATGATCATTTGACAAGGATGTATTGTGGGCTTAATGTGGAACAGGCTTTCGGGTAGGATGGGAGACAGCTCCTGCCCTAAGTGAGCCCACAGCCCAGGAAACAGGCCACCTCCATCCAGTGTGAGAAGGGTCAACAGGAAGCACACAGCATCCCTGTTGAGACAACACAGCGGCCAGGAGCCCACTCAAGAGGATGCTACAGGAACCAGAGAGGGTCAAGTTCATGAGGTTGGGTTCTAAGAAAGGAGGCACAAGCTAGAGAGGCCTGGAAAGATCAAAGTGGTGAATGCACAGCATGAACAATAGTGGGTGGTGCTCCCGTGTGTGTGTGTGTGTGTGTGTGTGTGTGTGTGTGTGTGTGTGTATGTGTGTGTGTGGTGTGCGTAGCTCTTACACACATTGCGACATTTGAATGACATACATACTGTTCCCAGATGCTTTGTTCAGCGCAGGCATTCGTTAGGATGTGGGTATGGCTGATGTAACAAAAACCTGAACTGGGAGTGTTGTAAGCATAGAGTTTACTGCCTGCCCTAACAGCCCAGGCTTGAGCAACCCGGAGATGCACGGAGCTCAAGGCCCGATGCTTTTGCTGCCCTGTGTCTCTAGGATATCACACTCAGCTGCCATGAGGTCTAAAGGGAAGCCCCTCCACATCTCAGTCCCAGCCAGAGGGACAGGACAACCCAAAGGAGAAGACACTTCCTTTAACTGTGTTTGCCAAATTGTACATGCCTCACTTCTCTGCATAGACCGCTGGCCATAACTTTTTCACATGATCACATCTGTCTACCTGAGAGCTAGAAAAACATCCTTAATCGGGACAGCCTGGAGCACAGCTAAAGACTTGTATGACACAGAAAGGAGACATGGACAGCAGTGGCAGAATGACTCTTTCCACAGCATATGTGCCCTCCTCTAGCTCTGGACCCCGACCCTTGCAAGCTCTAGGCTCCTGCTCTGTCACTACAGAGCTACACCCACAGCAACGTTAAAGAACTTCCCAGAGGCCCATGACTTTAATCTCAGCATTTGGGAGGCAGAGGCAGGTGGATCTCTATGAGTTTGAGGCCAGCCTGGTCTACATAGCAAGTTCCAGGCCATGAGGAAATCTTGTCTGAAAAGAAAAAGAACTTCCCAGAAAACAACTGGAGACTCCTTATGCACATACACACATACAAATTTAATGTAATAGCTAACCGGAAGGAAGGAAGGAAGGAAGGAAGGAAGGAAGGAAGGAAGGAAGGAAGGAAGGAAGGAAGGAAGAAAAGAAGGAAAGAAGGAAAGAAGGAAGGCAAAAAGGAAGGAAGGAAAATTCCACTGGAATCATATAGCAGAGTATGTGCAAAGCTATAGCAAAGAGATTAGAAGATGTTCTCGTTTCAGACATTTTTACCTACAAAGGCTCCAGACTAACTAGGAATTACCTGCAAAGGGTAAGGGAGTCCCTCATCTTACCAGCCTCCTGGCTTCTTCCCTGGAAACACCCTCCCTCCATTTCCACCTTGTCTTCTGAACCAAAACACAGCTCAACACAGCATGCATCACATGTGTCATAGGACGGACAGACTTTGCTGGGAAGGTCACAGGAGCCCACACCCCAGGCTTTCTGATTGATGAGTCGAGGAGCGCACGCTACTTCTTTAACATCTGTGCATCTGTTTCCTCCATATCAAGGTGAGGTAACCGTACTCAACTGTACTCACTGCGGGGTCCTAATCTTCCTTGTTGGCTTGTCTCATTGTGGAATCATCTTGGAGGCATACCCCTGGGCATTTCTGTAAGGTTGCTCCTAAAGAAACTCAACCTCTCGAGAAGACCCACCCCACATGGGTTGGAGACTTACACTGAATACAAGAGAGAATGAAACCTGACGGGCTCCAGGCTTCACCGCGCTCTGTCCTGCTGAGTCTGACCCGTGCCCACCCCACCGCGGTGACCTGAACCTCTTCAAACCACGAGTACAAATAATCCCTTCCTCCCTTAAGTTGCTTCTTGTCGGGTCGCAGCAACAAGACAAAGAACTAAGCCACTCTCTTTCCTTACTGCCTTGTGGAAAGAACCAACAGAGAAGAACCCCAGTGTGTTTCTTTTCAATACTGTAACAAATTACCAAAACCTCTGGCTTTAAAACAACACTGATGTGTGAGCTCATCCTTTCTGTGGGCGGGAAAACCAGCCACAGCAGGCTCAGTCTCTCTGCAAGGATCTCACCAGAAGGCGCTCAAGGTGGCAGCTGGGGCTGGAACATAATAGAGGATCCGGTCCTAGGTTGGCTAGATGCTGGCAGACCTCCCTGCCTTGGGAGCACAGGGCTGAGGTCCCAACTTTCCTTCCAGCTGTCATCCAGGAGCCAGATGAGCTGGGCTGGATGTGGTATATCATACCTGTAATGCCAGGACTTGGGAGGTAGAGGCAGGAGGATCAGGAGTTCAGCTACACAGAGGTGTGAGGTCAGTCTAAGCTGCATGAGATGCTGTCTCAAAATAAATAAAAAGAGAGGTTGTGGCAGAGCACAGTGGCACAGTCCTTTCATCCTAGCTCTTGGGAGGCAGAGGCAGATGGATCTCTGTGAGTGAGGTGGTCTGCACAGTGAGTTCCAGAACAGCTAGAGCTACATAATGAAACTCTGTTGTGGGGGTGGGGGGTAGAGGTGGTGTGAGTTCCTAGTCATTAAACTCCCATGCATGGTTCCTAAGATGAATGTCTCTCTCTGTCTTCCTGTCCTACAATCTGCAAGACAAAATCCTGCTTTTGAAAAGCTTGTTCAGTTAGCCCAGTCCCACCGTCATCCTGTCTTTGGTCTGCCACATCTTAAGGATAACTGACTTGAGGTCTTAATTTTTTTTGGGGGGGTCCTTTACCAGAGAACCTGAATCTATGTTGTGGATCTAAGCACCTGAGACAGGATATGCATACACCAATGACCAGAATTGTGGAAAGCCCCCTCTGAATCCTGTCGCTGGTCCAAGAAGATCCATTCCAAATGCAAAATCCATTCACCCCACCCTGGAGTCCCCACAGGTTTTATCCCAGTAAAGCATGGCAGAATTTTAGTAAGCAGACCGACTCCCTACCTTATGGATCTCGGGATTCAGCTAAGGCCCACATACATTTTCTAACTAACACCTCACATTCTGCGTGGCTGGCCTCCTTTTCCTAATGCAGGCATTATTGCTATAATCTTTTATTCTTTTGTTTGGTTGGTTTTGGTTTTTGTCTGTTTGCTGACTTGCTTTTCAAGACAGAGTTTCCCTCTGTGTAGTCCTAACTGTCCTGGAACTCTGTAGACCAGGCTGGCCTCAGGCTCAAAGATCCTCCTGCCTCTGCCTCCTGATTGCTGGAGTTAAAGGTGTATGCCACCACCACTCAGCAATCTTTTACTCTTACATCTGGTTTTCTCCAGGAATAATGTTGCAGGATTCTCTCTCTCTCTCTCTCTCTCTCTCTCTCTCTCTCTCTCTCTCTCTCTCTCTCTCTCTCTCCCCCCCTCTCTCTCTCCTCCCTCCTGTTTATGTTGATTGTGTTCCAAGCAATAGCCCTCCATCAGCATCTGTTTAAACTGGCTGGCATAATTGGCTTTGTTAGCTTGATTCTCTTCCTCCCTCTGGCACGGTCCCCATTTGCCAGAAAGACAATATGGTCTCATGGCAAGAGTAACGGACCTTGGAATCAGGTAAACGCAGATTCAGATTTTCTCTCCAACCGCTTCTAGCTGAATATACGTAGTCTCTCCGGCTCCCAGTTTCCTCCTCTCTGTATGTGGGGATATCCCTACTATGCTAGGCCATTGAAGGATATAATGTTCATGAGAATTAACTAACATAAGATCCATAGCACATATTGATTAGGCATATGGATCCCTGACTATGACCCCAGTACTTGGAAGGCCAAGGCAGGAAGAATAAGGGTTCAAGGTCAGCTTCAGCTCCGTAACAAGTTCAAGACCTGCCTGAGCTACACGAGACAAAGAAACAAATAGATTGACACAAGTGTGATACGGATGTCACATGTCCTTGCTCTCCACATCTCCTACCCCATACCATTACTACTTTCCTTTCTCCCTCCCCAGGGGCACTGGAGGCTGGTGATGCAATAGTAAGCAATAAGTTCTCATTAGAAGATACAAGCCTTGTCCTTGCATCCGACCCTATTCCATGGCAATGGCAACCAGACCCGAGTTCTGAGAAGTGGATTTCAGTACTAACCAATCATTTCCAGGTGGAGCTATTAGAGCCACAATCCTGTTCTCCCAGTGTCCTGAAGCCATTTGTCATGCTTTTCCCTGAAAATGCACTTGGACTGTGTTCTCATACACTGTTACTGCTCTCTTAACAGATTTATGCTCCTAAGAGAAAGGATTTGATCTTGAAAGTGTTCCAAATGCATCCCTTCTAGAGATGCTTAGGATTAACAAAGGATTAATGGTCAAAAGCAACTTAACTGAAGACCTGCAGCTGCCCAGAAGGACCTGGTACAGACTGCCTGGCACAAAGCCGCACTTTCTGGTGAACTTCTCCAAGTGCTAAAATAAAAGGGTCAAGAGTCATCTACTTAAGTGATGCTCTCCCCAGCAAACACTGCAGTACAGTTTCACTGCCACAATGAGCTATTATGTGTATGTGTCACTGACTTAACATTAGGATCACACCAGGCATAAGACATTCCTTTTTAATACCTAAAGCAGGATTCTAACTTGGTGGTGTTTTTACAAACCTAATGTCCATCCATGAGAAAGGTTTGAAATGCCTATCTCGTTTGTCTAACATTTCCAGGTTCAAGTGATCATCAGAACATCAATACAGACGTCACCTCTGGAGAAAGAATAGTATGTGAACCAGACCCACCAGCTCTCCCAACCCCTTGTAGCTCAAATGCTTTCTTCAGCTTCGTGCTGCTAAGGAAGACTTTAAGAGCAAGAATGAGATAGCCAATGAGTCCTAATGACCCAGGCATGGAGTGCTCCTCTTCCCTGAGTGGATCATGCCAAGGCCAAGGCCCTTTAAGTAAAAAGGCCCATCTATGAATCATTAGAGACAGAGGTGCCAAGAAAGCTACTGGATTAGTTCAGCATTATAGGCAGGAGGCATGCCGTTGCCAACTGCTTTATAACCATTTTTATGAAGTATTACTCACAATCCTCCAAGGAGATAAATGAGGAAAATAAGTCTTTTACTTAAATAGGCATTTGGCCACAGTCATCCTGGAAGCAGAAAGTTCATGTTCGGACCTCCAGACAACTCTCCAGGTCAACATTCCGTCTCATGGAACACTTTGCATTACAGCAAGAATGTCCTCACATTAATGGAAACAAGGTGTGAGGTTATGTTAAGAGCCCAAGTAAAGCAGATCAGTGAAGTACAGCTGAGCCCAGAGGACAGAAAACCTACTTCTGGCTATGGTCGGCTCTTCAATTAACATCAGTCATAAAGTTAGGGTACAGTACAGCGGCCCTAACCAGGGCTACTATGGTTGGGATCAGGAAATGTCGCCCTCACCCCACCCCATGTACTAAAGGTTTGGTTCTCAGTGGATGAAACTGTTTGGAAAGGATTAGGAGGTGTGGCTTTGTTGGAGAAGGTATGTCACTGGGGTAGGAGTTGAGGTTTCAAAAGGCTACCCACTCCCAGTTAGTATCCCTCCCCTGCCTCTTTCTCTCTCTGCTTCCTGCTGGTGGATTAGGCCCCAGCATCATACCTGTCTGCTTCCCACCATGATGATCATAGACTAACCACCTGAAACTGTAAGCAGGCCCCCAAATAAACATTTTATTTTATAAGTTGCCTTTGTCACTGTGTCTCTTTACAACACATAGAACAGTGACTATGGCACAGGTCCTTAGGTCAGTGTTGGGACGATCTTCTTGGACACTGTGTGAAGTTGTGTCTGTTTAACCTCAACCGCCTAAGGCACCTTCTGATTGGTTTAATAAAGAGCTGAACAGCCAATAGCTAGGCAGAAGAGGATAGGTGGGACTTCTGGGCAGAGATAGGATTCTGGGAAGGAATCAGAGAGGTGGCAATTTGCCAACAAGACACAGAGGAAATCAGACATACTGTATGGAGGAGAAGTAAAGAGCCATGTGGCAGAACATAGATTAATATAAATTGGTTAATTTAAGTTTGTGGGTTTTGTTGTTGTTGTTTTGTGTGTGTGTGTTTGGTTTTTTTTTTTATGTGTATGGTTGTTTTGCCTGCATGTATGTCTATGAACCACATGTGTGCAGGGCATTAGATCCCCCCTGTAACTGGAGTTACAGATGGTTGTTAGCCATCATGTGGGTACTGGGAATTGAACTCAGGTCCTCTAGAAGAGCAACAAGTGCTCTTAACCCCAGAGCCAACTCTCCAGCCCTAATTTTTTTTAAGAGCTGGTTGGGAACAAGCCTGAGTTAGGTTAAGCTTTCATACTTAATAAGAAGACCCACATGTCATTATTCAGGAGCTGCTGGTCCAAAGAAAGTCCAACTCCAGGTCAGTGAGGACATGCCCTTAGAGGATTGTGGGACTGTTGCTTCTTCTTTGTTTTTGGTTCATGATGATGAGTTGACTTTTTCTTTCTTTCTTTCTTTCTTTCTTTCTTTCTTTCTTTCTTTCTTTCTTTTTTTTTTTTTTTGACTTTTCGAGACTTTTTCTCTTTCTTGTCTTCTATCATACTGTGCTACTTCACCACAGGCCTTAAGAAGCTGCCCAATCCATCTTGGAATGAGTCCAAATAAACCTTTCCATTTCATAAGCTGATTATCCCAGGCACCAGCTACAGTGGTGAAAAGCTGTGCTCTATGCAGCTGATACTTTCCCATCATGTCACATACAAGGGTCTCCCTAGCTCAAAGGCCTTTGTAGTTAAACACCATGGCCTACATATGTGCAACAGCCCAGAGGTGGGCGTTCCTGAGCTTGTACAATGGCTCTGTCATCCTCAGCGTATGGCGTCTTTTAGTTCAAGGTGGGTTGGCTCCAGTCTCACCATTCCCCACCATCAGGGAGGAGATAGAGCAGGGCCCAATGGCCTGTAATCCTAGCACTTGGGAGACAGGAGTTCAAGGTCATCAGAGCAGCTTTGAGGCAACTATCACTGTTTGTGAGTCTGTCTCTTTTTAAAAAAAAATCAGTTACTTGGCCACAAGTTGCAAGGAGAACTAGGAAATATAATCTGGCTGTATTGTCCAATGCCTCGTAGACACTTAAAGCTTATAGAGAAGGAAGGATATTGATGCACAAAAAGTAGTCATTACCTCATGACACACAACAGGCAAGTATGCAGAGTCCTCAGGCCCAAGGTGCACCTTCGATGTCCCAGTAAGAGAAAACTCATGAGAGCAATGTCAGCACTGATGTGACCAGGGACAAATCTGATATGGGGAAATGAGGATGATGCTAAGATACAGACAGGCTGTATCCTGATACCTGTCCTGTCATAGGTAAGCTATGAGATCTTAAGCATGTCCATCAAGGTCTGCATCTTAATTTTTGCATGCACAAAATAAAAGAAGTCTGGCCAGCCGTGGTGGCGCACGCCTTTAATCCCAGCACTTGGGAGGCAGAGCCAGGTGGATCTCTGAGTTCAAGGCCAGCCTGGTCTACAAAGCTAGTTCCAGGAAAGTCTTCAAAGCTACACAAAGAAAGCCTGTCTTGAAACCTGCTCCCCACCCAAAAAAACAATAAGTCTGGTGACACCCTTTTTAAATCCCAGCACTTGGAAGATGGAGGTAGGAGAATCAGGAGTTCAAGGTCTTCCTCAAATATATAGTAATTTTTTGAGGCCAGACTAGACTACATAAGACCCTTTCTCAAATACATAAATAAAAATATAAATAAACAAACACATAAACAGAAGTTAGATTGGATGATAGATAAACGTTCTTCTAGATCTTTCACTTGATGATGTCAGGGTAAACAAAATAATATGATAAACTTGATGTAATAAACAATATTCCTTCAAGTTATATAGATGTAACGGACAACATTCTCTCAAGTTGACAGATGATAAGAACTTACACCTTGGCAAGTTTTCAGTCTTAAATTATGTGTATACCATAAGCTCTCTCTATAGAAATCACTGCTTGATTTAGTGCGTTCAGTGTCCCTAAAATCGTGGCCTTACAAAAATATCAGTTAGTCTTACCTATTTATATAGAGTCTTACCTATGTTGATACTGATGCTTTGTTTATCTGTTTGTTTGCTGATTTGGTTTTGTGGTGTGATTTTTGGGGGAGGTGGGGGAGATGTCTGAGACAGGGGTCATCCTGTCACCCAAGCTGGTCTTGAACTCACTATGTTGTTCAGGCTGACCTCAAACTCACAGAAATCTTACTTCCTCAGCCTCCTAAGTACAGGTATGAACGACCTTGCCCAGCCCAACATATTTTTATTAGATGTAATTATTCATGTGGGAGTGGCGCATACATGGGGGGGGGCAGAGGACAACTTGCAAAGGTTGCTTCTCTCTTCCCACCATGCAGATTCTACTTGTCAAATTTCTAAGCAAGCATCTTATCCTCTAAGCCACTGAGCCACCCTGCAACACCCCCCGCCATATATATTCCTTTTAAAACTCAATTTCTCTTATACAAATACTCAATCATTTTCAATAAAGAAATGGGAATGTGTGTAAAATTTCAGTGGATCATGAACCAATTTCATCTATAAGCCTAAGTTATCATGAACAACTTACCAAAGGTTAATACAAAAAACACCAAGTAATTCAGATTCGATTCATTGCACGGTAAAGGCAAACATGGTCTTACACAGAATTCCCTCCGCTCTGTTCATTTAAATGTCTCCCGTTAGCAAGGAGGATGTGGGAGTCTGGTTTCTGGAAACAGCAGATACCTGGATCAGAAGAAGGCCCTGCAGAGCCTGCTGAATGCTGTAAGGCATATTTGAACACGCTATCTTCATCTCTGACTGCCAATCAATGCTAATTTTTATGGCTGCACTAGCTGACGAAGCTGATGAGGGAACATGGGATCAACAAAGCTATTGCTCTTGTATGAATAGTAAGCTGGCACACTGCTATACTCAAGAGATGAAGGAAGGAAAAACCCCACATCCAGACCAGCCTAGACTAGATAATAAACTCAAAGCCAGCACGAGCTACATAAGAAGACCCTGTCTAAAAAGCGAAGGTCTTGAGATGCATCTTAGTTTATAGTGTTTGCCTAGCATGTACAAGGCTGGCGTGGTGGTGGTGGGGGCGGGGCGGGGGGGGGGGACAAATTTGCTGCTGCTGTTTAATTTGTTTTTATTAGTATCTGTTGGGTGTACATATTAATGGTGTTCAGTGAGGTATTTCAACACATGCATATAACATGCAATCTGGCTGTTTACTGAACATAGTAACATATAATTAATGAAAATGATATATTGCCTTCCAAGATGATTACCTTTGAAGGCAAAACTCCATAAATGTTCTTCTGTTTAATTTGGCTACTTTTTAAAAGCCTCATTGCTTTATAATTAGATAATAATTCCATACTGTGAAATGAGTGCTTCCAAGAGCCAGCTATTCTGTTCACTGCTTTAAGATGGACTTATCATCTCAAATTCTCAAGACGGTATCTCATCCCCCATGCTTTCCAGAGCTCCACTCTCTCATCTTTGAAAAGAGGGTCCCCATTCTCTAAGAAACTTCAGCGGACCCAATAGAAGCACTCACTTACTGGCTTACCTTGCGGTTCCCAGTGGCTAATGAGATGGAAGCAGAGGCTGTTGATAAAAGCTTCCAGAAAAGAAGGAAGACAGACTGATAACGATGGTCCTCTTGGTTTCATGTCCCTCCCACTGTGCAGCCTGTGGAGAAAATGGCTGCAAGTCCAACTGGGATCTTGTAATTTATGGATGGAAATCACAAACTAAAAGTGGTCAGACTGGTGGTGCAGACCTGTAATCTCAGCTAATTGGAAGGCCACGGTGAGAGGACTCCAAGTTCAAGACCAGCCTGGACTACAGAGTGGATTTTAAAGCCAGCTTGTAAAATTTAGTGAAGCCCTCTCGAAATGAAGAACAAAATAAGGCAAGTGCATAGCTCAGCAGTAGAGTGTGCTTGCCTAACATGTATGAGTCCACGGTTCAATCCTTGCAGAAAGCAAGGAAGGAAGGAAGAAAGGAAGGAAGGAAGAAAGGGAGGGAGGGAGGAAGGAAGGAAAGAGAAAAATAGAGTAGGGCATGGTGGTGCATGCCTTTAATCCCAGCACTCAGGAGGCAGAGGCAAGCAGCTCTCTGTGAGTTCAAGGCCAACCTGGTCTATAAAGCGAGTTCCAGGACAGCCAGAGCTACACAGAGAAAACCTGTGTCAAAAAAAAAAAAAAAAAAAAAAGGAAAGGAAAAATATAAAAGGAAACCCTGACTAGCACACACATATACATGCATACACATACATACACACATACACGTACATATAATACACACACACACATAAATGTAATTTAACACTTTTTAAATAGAGAAGAAAATCACAGAAGTGAACGAGTGAATAGACAATAGACTGTCACAATCCATTAAACTGAGCCCATGGGTTTCTGAGTAATTAAGCATATAATTTGTCTGCTATATAAATTAATAAAGATTAAAACTTAATGCTAAGAGCCCACTCCTCCCCTACATCAAATTCCTTCTTAGCCCGTGATCTTCTTAGACCCTGGGACAAGTCCCCACATCACCTTACAAAGACATACAGATCTGCGTGGATGGCACCATCTTGCAGAACTGGCCTTGTGTGCAGCTGGTTCAGCCTCACTGTCCTGTGCTGTGACTGATGGAGACAGGAAGCCCTCAGTCAGTTCTGATGCTCTCCAAATGGTCCGCACCTGCGCTTAAATAGTGGTCATGCATGTAGTGCTGTGTTCGTGCACAGGAACACCTGGAGCACTGCTATTTCACTGGCCATCACATTTTCCATGACTTCCCAAGAAAGCCAAGAACAATCAAAGGCTTGAGGATGGTTTCAGTGGCAGACCAGGGAATTCTATCCCACACTGCAGTTCATTTTGCTGGTTAGCATGAACTCTAGGCAGTTTCCCTAAGTTTAAGGCCTGTAATTCCACAGGAACTTTAACCAGATTGCTAGGTGGGTCAGCCTATCTTCCTAGAAATAGCAAGGCCCACCCCCTGGGTCATTCTACTCACCAGAGTCAGCTTGATTGTGAAACTGCTGGAAGACCATGACCCAGTCCAGACCTGAAAACAAACTAGCCACCAACTAACTACTACAGAAACTCAGTGGGGGCCAGGGGAGTGACAGAGGAAGAGACAGCAAGATTTTCCTTGGGAAGCCTGAACCACGTCCTTCTGTTTCTCTAGACCAGTGGTTCTCAACCTGTGGGTTGAACCCCCATAGCAAGTATCTACCTTGAGATTCATAACAGTAGCAAAATTACAGTTGTGAAGTGGCAACGAAGTAACTTTATGGTTGGGGTCACCACAGCTTGAGGAACTGTATTAAAGGGTCGCAGCATTCGGAAGGCTGAGGACCCCTGCCCTGGACACTCTCCCCTCCCAAAAGGCTGCTCTGTACAATCAATCATTTAATGGCTCTCTCATCCTGGTTTCAGAAGGAGTTTGCCCAATGGGGAGCTCCAGCAGGTGCTAGAGGTAAGGAGCAGAGAAAGGTCAACGTCTACAGAGGTGCGGTGAGCCTTTCAACTGAAACTCAGTTCTCCCATCAGGCATCCCTCGCACAAAAGCTGTCTTTCTATCTTCAGGTTCCAGGATTCGCTCTATGACTGGACTTCTTCCACCTCACACACAGTAATGGCTTCCCACAGTAACACCCTGATGTGCTACAACCTCCTTAGGGTTGCCTACCTGCCATTCCCAAACTTGACAAACTCTTCTCAAAGGGCATGCCTTTCTTTTCCTGTCAGGGTCCCCAAACAACTTCTGAACAGGTGAAAACTAGTACATGGAAGCCCAGAGCACCTGGAGCTTAAGGTAAGGGGATCTGCGGAATTTCAGGTAAATTCCTCTATTGGGCCACACATGGTCTGGCAAGATGCCCAACCACTCTGTGTTGACCTTCAGATAAAATACAGGACTCAGAGGCTGGAGAGATGGGTCAGTGGTGAAGAGATCTGACTGTTCTTCTAGAGGATCCGGATTCAAGTCCCAGAACTCACATGGCAGCTCACAACTTTCTGTAACTCCAAGATCTGACACCCTCACACAGACATACACTCAGGCAGATCACCAATGCAAATAAAATAAAAATAAACAAACCCCCACAGGACTCAGATGATCTCCAGGAGCCTGTCTAGATTTAGGATCACTCTATACTTCCCTTCCCTTCCCTGCCTTTCTTCCCAACTCTGAAGGATCTCCCACAGGCTCAAGTGTTTAAACACAGGCTCCTTGGCTAGTAACGATAATACAGAAGATTGTGAAAATTTTCACGGGTAGAGCCTGCTGAAGGACACTGGGGAGGTGGGGCTTAAGGTTTTTAGCACAGCCCACTTCCTGTCCCTTCTCTGCTTCCTGACTGTGGTGGCAGTGACTGCCCTCATCATGTTCCTACGGCCCTAGCTCCTCAACCATGTGGACTGGACCTTCACAGCGTAACTCCAAACAAGCATCTCCTCCCTTCCATCACTTTTGTCAAGGATTAGGTGAGAGCAACCAAAAAAGGAACAATATGCCTCCCTTCCTCCTCTTAAATTTATCTGTGAAACACACAGTTCCTCCTCCTAGTCACGCCACACTCACCCAGTCATGGCACACACACCTGGTCATGGCACACTCACCTAGTCACGCCACACTCACCCAGTCATGGCACACACACCTAGTTATGGCACACACACCTAGTCATGGCACACTCACCTAGTCACACCACACTCACCTAGTCATGCCACACTCACCTAGTCACACCACACTCACCTAGTCACACTACACTCACCTAGTCACGGCACACTCACCTAGTCACACCACACACAACCTAGTCATGGCACACACAACCTAGTCACGCCACACTCACCTAGTCATGGCACACACACCTAATCATGGCACACACACCTGGTCATGGCACACTCACCTAGTCATGATACACTCACCTAGTCATGGCACACTCACCTAATCATGGCACACACACCTAGTTACGCCATACTCACCTAATCACACCACACTCACCTAGTCACACCACACTCACCTAGTCATGGCACACACACCTAGTCATGGCACACACACCTCAACTCTCCAGTGTCAACTAAAGAGCAACACAGGATAATCAGACTTAGAAAGAAAACAAAGAAACCATTGTTTGGC
Source organism: Peromyscus maniculatus bairdii (assembly GCF_049852395.1). Taxonomy (NCBI): domain Eukaryota; kingdom Metazoa; phylum Chordata; class Mammalia; order Rodentia; family Cricetidae; genus Peromyscus; species Peromyscus maniculatus. The sequence goes on from NC_134856.1 coordinate 125,645,492, forward strand.
CACCCCACCCCACACCTTAATCCAGAAACCACTACAACATCAGACCCTACTAAATCCTTTCTTAAACTTTAATGTGGCTTTAAAACTGTTTTGCAATGTGCTCACTGACATAAATTACAACTTCATGTTCTAACGGTTCAGGTTAAAATGCACTATCCGTGGGTCCATGGCCAACTAATTCCAAAACAATCTGCCCTTGACTTTTGTTAACATCTAATTAACCCAAAACTGCAACAAAAGGCAGAACAATGTTGGAATCTGGTGTCCAGAAGAGAACTCGGCCAATTTACGGTTGTCAAGCATTTGTGCAGCTTGAGCCGTGGACAAAGCTAAAGTTCTAACCCTTCTCTCATTTCCAATTATATAAACCACAAAATCAGCTGTTGCCAAAAGCACGCATAGATGTAATCCCCAATTTTCCAATTCAACCCTGGATGTAGACTGAAATTGCGCGGATAAAGCTGTGAGTAATCGCAGAGGGGTGGAAATGGACACAGACTAGACAAAAAGCCTAATCAGCAGCCCTCCGAGGACGTTGTTGGGTTGGCCCCTTTTCTCATGGCTGTAGCAAAGGCAACTTAAAGAAGGAAGGGTTTGTTCTGGCCCGTGGATTGAGGGTGTAGGTCGTTTCAGCAGGGAAGGCCTGGCAATAAAGACACTATAGCCGTGATGGTGGGAGCATGCGGCGCCTGGTCACACTCATCTGCGGTCAGGAAGCAGGAAGAGGTGAATGCTGATGTCCCCTTCTCCCTTTTTATTCAGTGCAGGACACTTCATTTAATATTTGTGATGATATTTGTGAGAATTATGAAGTCCAAATGCTAGGCACACACTGGATGGCCAATAAATGTTATGTCCTTCTCCCTCCTCCTTGAATGGCTTGTGAATTATTTCAGTCATTAAGGAGCATGTAAAGCTGAGGATGTAGCAAAAGCAGCAAGGTGCTTGCCTAGCACACACAAAACCCTGAATTCCATGCCAGCATGGCAGAAGCAGGGCGGGAGGGGGCAGGCACCTGCAGCCCCATTCCTTACTCAAGGGGTTCAGAAGCTCAAAGTCATCCTTGGCTGAATGGCCAGTTCTAGGCCACCCTAGAATACAAAAGACCCTGTCTAAAGAAGAGGAGGAAGAAGAGGAAGAAGAAGAGAGGATAAAGCAATAAAAGCCAGAATTAAATAGATTCGTAGCAGCCAAAGCAAATTGCCTGGACTAGGAAAGGGCTACTCTGCTCCACTTAAAATTGTTTGCCTCTTCCTTCCGGCTTTGGACCAGGTCACCCCTTTCTTCCTCTTACATGTTTGTGTCCCCTTCAATGCCCAGTGCACAATAGTAAGAAATGAATGAATTCACCTTACATAAGAGTTGAAGATGAGGGCTATTCATGTAGACCTTGCCAAGAAGAAAGGTGGGAGCCGAAGGCAAAGGAGGTCTGAGCTCCATGAGTTCAAGGCCATTCTAGTCTACATAGTGAGTTCCGGGATAGCCAGGGCTGCAGAGAAAGACCCAGTGTCAAAAACAAACAAACAAGCAAACAAACAACAACAACAAAATCCAAGAGGAGGAGGGAAGAGGGAGAAGGAGATCAGCAGTTTTCCCTAAATGTGAATCAGCACTCATGTGCACACACCCCCATATCATAATAAAATAATAAAATAAATCTTTTTGAAAAGGCACAAAAAATAATCAATAACCTAGCCAAACTTTTCCACTATTACCATTTTGATCCATTTTAAACAGTTGAAGTTTTAGAGGAGAATTAATAGAGTACTATCCCCCCTTCACAATATAGAGGTTTGTCTTAGGTGCACAGTCAGGTGATTTCGTTTCTGGACGGATAAGCCCTCCTTATATATATATACACTTTCAACATGAAAAGAATCCAAATGTCTTTTCTTCAAAACCAGTTCATTAGAGGAGTCCTTCCACCGTCTGCTTCATTTCTGCAAGCTTGTTTATTTCCATGACAAGTTATCTTGGGAGTCTTTGGCTTCTGTCAATTTTCCCGTCCTCTCTCCTCATCTGCATTCAAGGTCACCCATTTCTACACACCTGTTTAGGGGCCCCGGAAACTTATTACTGCTTTGGTCAAGGCAGGGAAGCAATCCTCTCCCAAAGAGACAATTTCCTTTCCATCACCAGAGCCTCTTGTTAGGATAAAAATAACCGTGTCCTCCACAGCTCAGCCTGGCTATTAAGGGTTGCCATTATTTTGGCTCAGCACCCCAGGGCAATGACAGAATTTATTCTCTATTGTTTCCGCCAACCTTTCTGGAGGATCTTTTTAACCTAGCAATTAATCCAAGCGAAAGTTCTAAAGTAGTGACTGGAAAAGCACTTTGTTTGGGTTCTAGAGAAAGATGACAGACAAAAATTGGACTTTTGACTTTTGTTTTCTTTTTTTTTTCCTCTCATTTTTAATTCCTCCTTTGCATTCAGAAAGCAGAGTGTGTGTGTGTGTGTGTGTGTGTGTGTGTGTGTGTGTGTGTGTGTGTGTGTGTTTGTTCTGTGGTTTTCTTGGTCACAAATGTGCAGCTGAAAGAATTGAGGAACTGGAATGTAGGACCACAGGGATCCCCTCTTCATCTTCAGTCATAGCCTGGGTCCCAAGTCTCTGGACCCCCACACACTTGCCAGCCCATCAGGACCGCCTCTGGTCTTTGATGTGATAATCTGAGGGTAAGCATTGGTTGAAGTTGGCTCAGGAGCTACTGTACACATGGCTACAAACTTCAAAGCCCAGTGTAAACGGTCTCCCACAGCACAATAAGTTTGCTTTTTGCACCACCAAAGAGAAAAGTTTGAACAAATTGGAGCAAGATCTTAAGCAGTGAAGGGAGACTCTCCTTATTCAGAAATAAGAAACTAATCAATGCTATCAACATGGATTCTCTCTGTCCTTAGGACTGTAATCATTTCCAGATGACAGCATGCATGTGATTAGGACCTTCTGGCAGCTCATTCCTCTCTTAGGGCCCCAAAAGGGCTAGCAAGAGGCTTGGTGGCTGGAGTCCAAGATATGAACTTGCTAGCAGGTAACACTTGACCCTGAACTATGCTGAGCAGAATTCTGGCAAGAAAAAACTCTCACAGGCTAAGACTTCAAATGATGCAACTATAATCCATTAGCAACACACATGACTTCAGGATTCTCCCGGCTTCTTGAGGTTAGAGCTGTGGTACCTCTCACCACGTTAGTCTTGAGAGGTGAAAGCCTCACATCACAAGCCTATAAGTGTGATGAGGATAGGAGACGGAAACAGACTAGGCAACTTAGGGATAGAAGCCTCCATTCATGTCTTTGGAAAGAAGTGGAAAATATCCTTGAATCTGTCCTGGAAATTGACCAACAATGCAGGGGTCTGGGGGGGGGGGTGGCTCCTAGTCTGGTTTCCTGCACTCTCTTACCCTAAATGGCACCTTGCCTTGAGGCTATACATGAAGGTGGGACCAAGACCAGACACTCATCCCTTCTGGTGAACAAATTTGGATTGGCTCTCTAGAGTTTCATGGTAAAGTGTCTGTCTGTCTGTCTGTCTGTCTGTCTGTGTCTCTCTGTGTGCCTTTTTCCTCTCTCTCTCTCTCTCTCTCCCTCCCTCCCTCCCTCCCCACTCCAGAATCCACAACCCAGTCTGGAATTGTCTCAGGAGGTCACCAAATTTTAAGAGGGCTAGCCTCTCCGATCTGGGCTCTCACTTCCTGTTTTTCACTGTCCTAAAGACCAGACTCCTCATTTCTGTCAATGCATCTCTTTTATCTTTTCCATTTTAAAAGTCACCATTTTTACTCAATTACTGGGCAAGCCTCAGTAAAGCATTTCACTATTAGGATAAGAATTTGTACTATATCAAGCTGATAATAGAAAAATAAATAAATAAAAAGTTAAAAAAAAGAAAGGCACCATTTGCACATACCTCCTGTCTCTCCACCAGGCTTCCCAAAGGTATAGAACCTGTGGATGGGCACAGGAGAGAGCCCATCCCATCACTCAGGCTCCTCCAGCCAAGCCTGACCTGGTGTACTTCCCTCTCACCCTTAGCTGCATGGCCCCAGGTTACCACCTGTCACCCCAGGCTTGACCCATGCTTCCACTGGTATCCCCCGACACCCCTCCCCATCTCTCCCCTCCAACTCTGCTCACACGCTGCCTTGCATTTCTTAAGCAGAGCTGTGTAAGAATCTCACTTTTGGTGACTCCATCTCCTAGACCCACGTGAAGAGACTCCCACCACGTTTCACCCACAAAGTGACCTATCCGTGTACTCTGCCAAACTAAAGGCTGCTTAGCTTCACAGAGGAAATCTAGCACTCCCTAGGTGGAGAGGGATGCAAGTGTAGTCCCCTGTGATTCAAAATAGTACTTTTCCCTCGGCTGTCAAGCTTTCTCAAACTTTTCACCCACAGCATGTATTAACTTTTTTTTTGAGTGTTCACATAACTGTAGGGCAGTGGTGTGACTTTCACATCAGGGGACATTTGGTAATGTCTAGAGATACTTTGTATTGCCACAACTGGATGGGGAAAGAGGTTCTGGCCTGAGGTGAGTAGGGGCCAGGTAGGTTCCCAAACACTCTGCAGTGCTTAGATGGCCTCACACAACAGACAGTGATCAGAACTTAAACGTTAATAGCACTAAGGGTGAGAACCCTCCTCCATCAGCCAATAGGCATCAGGAGGAGGAACTTAGGCCAAGTGCCTTGTCATATACCTGTAATCCCAGCACTCAGGAAGCAGAGGCAGGCAGATCTCTGTGAGTTCGAGGCCAGCCTGGTCTACAGAATGAGTTAGTTCCAAGACAACCAGGGCTACACAGAAAAATTCTGTCTCAGAAAAGAAAAGAAAAAAGAAAAAGAAAAAATGTATATTTTTACTTCATTTATTATGAGTGTGTGTGTGTGTGTGTGTGTGTGTGTGTGTGTGTGTGTGTGTAGAGCTGTATGCACATGTTAAAAGCAGAGGACAATTTGGGGGAGTTCTCTCCTTCCACCCTTATGTGAGTGCTGAGGCTCTTCCTCGGGTTTTCAGGCTTACATCGCTGATCACCTTTACATGCTGAGCCATCTCACCGCCCTTATCACCCCTCTTTCAAGGATGTGGTCTGGTGGGGTCCCAATGTGCCCAAGGAGAGGAGCTGACAGAGACAGTGTACCCTGAGGTAAAGTGGAGGGTGTCCCACAGGGAGGCAGTCTCACCAGCGTTCACACCTGAGCCTTCACACCTCCGCCTCTTGCTGAGAGGAGAGGCAGAAACATGAGATGTGACTGAGGAAGTTTCTCCCAAACTTTCCTGTGTTTTCTTGGGGGATTTTTTTGTTATTGATGGTGGTGATGATGGTTGGTTAGGGTTTTGTTTTTGTTTGGTTGGTTGGCTGGTTGGTGGTTTTAAGACTCAGTTTCACTCTGTAAACCAGGATGCCCTGAAATTCGTGATCCTCCTGCCTTGCCCCTAGATGCTGGGATGACAAGCGTCGTGTAGGACCCACCCACAGCAATTTTGTGGCATTCTATAGACAGAATGTCAAAGCTGGGGTCTCATTCTGGAGGCTTAGGGTTTGTTCTTTTGTCTTTCTTGTTTCCTTCATGTGGCCTAGGCAGGCCTGGAACTTGCTAGGTGGTCTCCAGAGATCTCGAACTCCTGATCCTCCTGCCTCCACTTGCTAGGATGACAAATCCTGCAGCTGTGGGGATGTGCAGGATATACACCTGGTTTATACCACAGTGGAGATCAAACTCGGGACCTAGAATGTGCTAGGAAGCATTCTGCCGACTGAGCGACATACCCATTGTTGGTTAAGCGGCGGCACTTGTGGCTGGCCGCCAACCCTGGCGGCCATGTGGACAGAGGAGAATGATGTATCGGTGACAGAATAATCATGAGCCATGGTTACCTTTCTAGAGCTTTATTGAGAGAGAGAGAGAGAGAGAGAGAGAGAGAGAGAGAGAGAGAGAGAGAGAGAGAGAGAGAGACCCCGCATGGAGGGGGGAGAATAGGAAAGGAGAGAGTGTGGAAAGAGAGGGCACAGAGGGCACGCCCGCTTTTTAGGCTGGGACACCAGCACAAGCTGGTGACGTAATTAAGGACATAATCCTTACACCTATCCCTGGGATATGACCTTTAAAATTAATTAACCATCCCGCCCCTGGGTCCATAGCGAATTCCAGGTTAGCCTGTACTACTGAACAAGACCCTGTCTCAAAAAAGAAAGAGGAAGGAAGGGAGGAAGAGAGGGAGGGAAGAAAATTAACCATGTTATTGGTACGTTGCATATATTTTAAGTAGTTTGGTTTTTTTTTTTTTTTTTTTTGTTTTTTTTTTTGTTTTTTTTTTTTTTGTAGGACAGGAGCTGAGACAAGGATTTGCTGTGAAGCTAAAGATGACTTTGAATACTGATCCCGTTTCCACCTCCCAAGGGGCAGAATCACAGGTATGCCTGTTCATGCCTAGTGAAAAACAACAACCAAAATAATAGTAATCATACATTTAAAATATTTTTTCATCGTTTTTGTTTCTTTTTTCCTACTTTTGTTGTTGTTGTTTCTACATTTATTTCTGTATGGGGAGGCAGTGGGGGTGGGGAGATACCCATGTCAGGCTGCATGTGAAGGTCAGAGGATGAACTGTGAAAGTCAGCTCTTTCCTTCGGCCATGTGGGGGTCCAAGGAGCCTTTATCTGCTGAATCCTCTTGTCAGCCCTTGGGTTTTTTGTTTTGTTCTGTGGTTGTTTATTTATTTGTTTTATTAAAGCTATGTCTTTAAACATCAGAAGAAAGGAGTCCAACCCAGATGATTTCATGACGAGTCTTACAAAGGGTTAAAGAAGAATTTACACTAATTATATATAATCTCTGGGTTGGGGGGTGAGGGAGAGATTACTTCCTAATTCACTTTATGATGCTATCGTGACCCCAAACAGACAAGACCACATCGTAAAAGGAACTCACTGCAAAGGGCAATGGGGAGCCACAGCCCAGCCTCACCCACCCCAGCAGCCAGAGGACTTCGTTCCCTTCCCCCTCAGCAAGCCCCCTCCCCCCAGGTAAAGCCACATCCTTGCCTCCGCCACAGAAACTTCAAGATGAATCAGCCTGAAGCAAAGGAATGAGTTATGAGGTGTTTATACAGAGGGCAGTATGGAAAAAGAGACGAGGTGAGGGTTTCTAAGGGACTGTCAGTCAGTCACGCTTAGTTACCACACTTAGGTGTGTGTGTGTGTGTGTGTGTGTGTGTGTGTGTGTGTGTGTGTGTGTGTGTGTGATGCCATGAGTTTATAAATTACATTGCTCAAAGGATATAAATCATAGCAAGTTTTAAGGATTAATCAAAGTTTAAAAGTTGAGTAAAGTTAAAAGATTAAGTTTAAAAAAATAAGCTGGTTTACTTATTTCTCTTAAAAATTTCCCTTTTGTAAATGAAATCAGCAGGTGGCTTTGCTGTGGGCATTGTTTGATGCTGGAGATGAAAACAGTGTGAATGCAGTTTAAACTGAGGCCACAATCGTGCTGGCCTTGAGCAAGCAACACTTACTGTTCTCCACATCCCTGTGAGAGCTGCCTTGGATAGAACACTCTGTGGGCAATCTTGGTTTTATCAGCTCGGCTGAAGTTTCCTGTCTCACATCAGCAGGAAGCAAACTAGACCCCAGGGCAAGTAGCTTCATTCCTTCCCTATATCCCCTTGATTTCTTGTCTTTCTGTCCTGCCTTGTGACCACTGACCATTTTCCTCAGTAATATAGATGCAAGAAAATTCTTAACAAGGTATTAGCAAATAGCCAGGCAACACATATGCCTGTAATTCTGGCATTTAGAAGCCGAGGCAGGAGGATTGTGATTTTGAGGGCAGCCTGAGCAACACAATGAAACATTTTTTTTGTCCCAAAAGAGAAAAAAGGGATAAGGAGACTCAAACCATTCAATATAAAAAAAAGTCTTTGGCAGAATTCAACATCTACTTATGATTAAAAAAAAAACTCAGAAAAATAGGAATAGAGAGAAAAAAAAGTCTCTAACTTGATAAAAAAGCACCTGCAGAGAAATGTGTAGTGAACCCTATAAATTGATTTTTTAAAAAAAGCACCCACAGAGAAATGTATAGTGAACCATATATCAAACATGACACTTAATGGTGAAAAGTTTTCCCTTGAGCTCAAGAACATGGCAGGGGTACCTACTCCTGCCCCTCCCCCCTTTGCAGTGCTGGGGACCTAACTTGGGGCCTTGAGAGCCATGCAGCTCACTGCATTCAATAAAGCTTTTTCTTGGTGCTAAATCTTCTACCTAGGACCATGTGCATGCCAGGCAGGTGCTGAGCTATTCCCCAGAACAACCCAAAAGTACAAGAGGTTGATTTGGTGTGTTTGTGTGTGAGTGTCTAATCGGGTTGCCCAGGCTGGCCTGGAACTCATGATCATGCTTCCTTAACCCCCAGCAGCTGGGGTTATAGGCACGCACCACCATGCCAGGCTTCAAAACCAGCGGGCAGAATGTTAGTCCTTCTGAAAAGTGATGCTGAAGGATTGGATCTCCACAGTCAAGCCAACTGACCTACAACCTGTCACAGATCTTATGAAAAATGTGCTCAAAATGGACTATGAGTTTAAATTAGACATAAAACATAGAAAATAATGTAGGGAACATTTTCAGGATCTAAGGACATATAAATATGGCGATATATTGTGTCCCCCAATATATTGTGTACCCTAATAAAACTTATCTGGGGTCAGAGAACAGAACAGCCACTAGATTAGACATAGAGGCCAGACAGTGGTGGCACACACCCTAAATCCTAACATTCCAGAGGAAGAGATCCATCCGGATTTCTATGAGTTCAAGGCCACACTGGAAACAGAGCCAGGCTGGTGGCGCATGCTTTTAATCCCAGCACTTGAGATCTCCTGTCTTTGCTTGGGAAGGACACATGTCTTTAATCCCAGGAAGTGATGGCAGGAAGCAGAAAAGTGTATAAGTTGTGAGGACCAGGAACTAGAGGCTTTTAAGTTTTTAGGCTTTTAGCAGCAGTTCAGCTGAGATCCATTCAGGTAGGACTCAGGAGCTTTCAGTCTGAGGATTCGTGGAAACAGAATCAGATGAGGAGTTGTCGAGGTGAGGTGGCTGTGGTTTGTTCTGCTTCTCTGATCTTTCAGAATTCACCCCAATACCTGGCTCCTGGTCTTTTCATTAATAAGACTGTTTAGCAATTTGTGCTACACATTTTAAGAATTCTTAGACTTGGCAACAAAGACATGATCCATAAAAGAAAAAAATTTAGACTAAATGTAAATGTTTGCCCTATGAAAGATGATGTTAAAATGAAGGCAAGATTCGAGGTAGGAAGAAATGTTAAAAGTCACATGTTTGGCAAAGGACTAGTCAAACAACTAATATGTATATACTATATATAGGGAATACTACCCAGCAATGAAAAGTAACAAAAACAGCCTGGGTGGATCATCAGAGAACTGTGCTATATAACAAAAGCTAGTCCCCAAAGAAACATTACTGTGGGAGACCATTTCTATTTTTTTTTTCTTTTTTTTTTTTTTTTTTTTTTTTTTTTTGGTTTTCTGAGACAGGGTTTCTTTGTGTAGCTTTGTGCCTTTCCTGGAACTCACTCTGTAGGCCAGGCTGTCCTCAAACTCACAGAGATCCACCTGGCTCTGCCTCCCGAGTGCTGGGATTAAAGGCGTGCGCCACCACCGCCCAGCTGTGTGAGAGCATTTCTATAATATTCTTGAGATCACAAAATGGAAATGGGGCCAGATTAGTGGCTGCTAAGGGCTCAGAGCAAGAAAAGGACCTAAGAGAATAGGTATAATTATTAACGGGCAACATTAAGGGCTAGAGATGTAATTCAGTGCCTGGAGTGCTTGCCTGGCATGCATGAGGCCCTGCATGCCAGCTTTAGTTCCACATAAATGAGGTGTGGTGAGACACACCTACAACCCCAGCTCTCCAGAGGTGGAGGAGATCAAGGTCAACCTGGACTATGAGATCAGTCAGGGCTATGCATTTGAGACCCTGACTCAAAAACAAGTGGCAACATGAGGAATTTGTGTGGTGACAGGATGTTTTCCCTGTTGACCGTTTTAATGTGAACACCCTGGTTGTGGTGGTGTGCTATGATTTTACAATGTGTTTCCACTTGGGGGGGGGGAGGGACTAGGTAAGAGGTCTGTATTTCTTATAAATGCATATGAATCGACCATCCCCTATAACAAAAAACTTAATAGATGTGTGTGTGTGGGGGGGGGGGGGTGTGGGTGTGTGTAGGTAGGTAGTGTTGGGGATCAAATACAGTATCTAGTGCATGCTAGCTAGGTAGTCACTGTACCATGGAACTATAACCCTAACCATGTATATATTTAGATAGATGATAGATGAAGACAGACAGATGATAGATGATAGATAGATCGATAGATAGATAGATAGATAGATAGATAGATAGATAGATAGATAGACAGACAGACAGACAGACAGACAGACAGACAGACAGATAGATAGATAGATAGATAGATAGATAGATGGATGGATAGATGGATAGACAATAAAGGTTAAGAAGCACCATTCTCTGAAGAAGGCATCTGAAAAATAAGATCAGGTTTTTAAGTTTTTTAAATGTGATCTGATGACAAGGTACCAGCTGAGAAGTATGAGCACCAATCCATGTGAAATGAACTGTACATGTAGGAAGTGGAAAGAGAGAGGAGTGTGAACATGGACTGGGGTCGTAGCAGTGGTAAGTGCAAACAGAAAAGCTGGGAGTTACCATGGAACCTGGAAGGAGCTGGAGACACCAGGCTTTTTCCCAGCACTTTCCAGACCAGAATAGAAGATGCCAGCCAACACAAACATCCAGTCGACTGGGCAAACATATTCCTTGCTGATGGAGGATGTTTCAAGGGGCAGTCACCATACCACAAAAATAAGCCCTCCAGGAGATCCAATTTCCTTTGCTCTGCTCCATATTCATCAAGTCGTTTCTGATCTTAATTTGATTTCTGATGGCTTCCTCACTGGGAAAGAAGGAGCTACTGAGCCTGGTCCACTAAATGAGTATGTGTGTCCTTCCCTTACCACCCTCCCGTGGTTTTGTGGAATTGGATATTTTATTCTAAATTATGTTCTCTCACAGGCAGAATAGTATTTTCCCTCCAACAAGAATATAGTCCTGCTGGGCACGGAGACACACACCTGTAATTCCGCCTATGTTTGTGGCTCAGGCAGGAGGACTGAGAGTTCAGGGACAGCACGGACTGCAGAATAAGACTGTTTCAAAACAAAGAAAAAAGTAGACTATAATCCCTCCTTACAAACAAAATTCAATCAACACCTTCTTTTCTTTTTTTAAATAGTTCTTAGGTATCCCAGTATCCCAGGCTGGCTTTGAATGTGCTATATGTAGCGATATACATAGCTAAGATGAGCTTGAAATTCTACACTTTCTGACTCTGCCTCCTCCTTCTCCTGCCAAGCCCTGGGATTGCAATCACAACAGAAAAGTAACTTAAAGAGTTTTCTTTGTTCGATAGGTTGTATGTAGCCCGAAACTTGCTATGTCGCCAGAGATGACGGTGAAATTCTGCTCCTCCTGCCTCCACTTCCGATTGCTGGGATCACAGGCACGTGCCACTATTTCTGGTGTATGTGGTGTGGGGTTTAAACCCATGGCTTAGGGCATGCTAAGCAAGCCTTCTACAAGCCAGGCTTTGTTTAGTTTTTGTTGTGTTTTGTTTTATTTTTGAAGTGTTAAGGTCTGAACACAAAGTCTTGTACACGTCAGGCAAGCAATCTGCCACTAAGCTGTGTCCTCTGCTCTCTTCTTCCTCCTCCTCCTCCTCCTCCTCCTCCTCCTCCTCCTCCTCCTCCTCCTCCTCTTTTTATTCTTTCTTTCTTTGTTTTGTCAAAACAGGGTTTCTCTGTGTAGCCCTGGCTGTCCTGGAACCCACTCTGTAGACCAGACTTGCCTGAAACTCTTCTGGGTGCCGGGATTAATGGCATGAGTCACCACTGCCTGGCTCTTCTTCCTCTTAAGACAGGATCTCTTTAATATGTCCACCTGGCCTTGAACTCGCCATTTTCCTGCCTCAACTCCCTAAGTAACTAAGATGGCGGGCCTGTGCCAGGTGGTCTGGTTTAAATCTATTGTCTTTCTTTCTTCTTTCTCTCCTTTTTTTTCCTCCTCCATTATCTACTTCCTTTCCCCCCCATCCCTCCCCTCTCTCCTTTTTTTCCTTCTCCTTCTTGTGCGTGTGTGTGTGTGTGTGTGTGTGTGTGTGTGTGTGTGTGTGTATACTTTGTTGCCATAGTGAGCAACGGTGCTTGGGTAATAATCCTCTGCAGTCCACATTGATAAACGTGAGCACCTTTGCTCCTGTTAATCTGTCTGTTGTCAGTTCATTCTAGACCTTTCAGAAGGGGCAGGGAAAGATTCCCTTCAGCACCTACACTGCTCTTCGATGTTCTTCCTCCAGGATGCCTCCCTTGAGCAGGAAAAGCCAGTTTACCCTCAGAATTATCACCACATAGTTATCTAACAGGATAGTGACCCGTGTACTTGACCAAAACTCAGCTAGTTTATCTTTATAAAGGACAAACAAAGAGCCAGGTGTGGTGGCACACAACCTTAGTCCTCAGGAGACAGAAGCAGGTGGATCTCTATGAGTTCAAGTCCAGTCTGGTCTACTTAGTGAGTTCCAGGACAGTCAGGGCTGTGTAGGGAGATCCTGACTCAAGGGGGGAAAAAAAGCTAAACAAAATGGTACTGGAAAGAGAGGAAGAAAGGAGAGGTGGGGAGTGGGGAGGAGAGATGATCAGATGGAAAAGGAAGAAGGGGATGTTAAAGACAGAGCTCAGCTGACAGACTGCTTGCTTTGTATTCACATGGCCCTGAGACCAGACCTCACCAACACAAAGCGGTTGTGGTTCGTGTGGCTATACACTGAGCACCGAGATCAGAAGTACTAGGAGGTGGGGTCAGGAGGATCAGGAGTTCAAAGTCATTCTCTATGCAAAGTGGACTTGAAGCCAGCATAGCATACATGAGACCCTGGGTGGTTGGGATGATACAGAAAGGAGGAAGGAGGGTAGAGGAAAGAGGAGGAAGGTGGGGGAGCCTTTTCTGAGTGTAGAAGAAGAGCCACTAGGTACTACACAGAGGTCATTAAGGATCATTGACTTCCCCATCACAATCTGGGAGTCCCATAATAAGTTCAAGGGTAGGTGACCTTGCACATACATCCCAAAATATGTCACAGCAAAAGGCATTCTACATCCTGGCATGTAAACATTTTCCCCCAGAAATAACTGGAAGTTTATAGAGTGTGTAGACAGCTCAGTTTGTTCTGTTCTTCAGTCCTGAGAACTCTCATGTGATTGGTGGCTGCAATCCTAACAGTCTCGTTTTCATACCATGGATAAGCACACATGTACACAATTCAGTTCAACAAACACAGATTGAATACACGTAGACTTGTATGAATACGTATCGATGCATATGAAGACCAAATGAAGAGGAGTAGGTCAGAGCTGGGTGGGGTGGAAGAACCCCCTCAGCCCTTACAATGGGGTTAGGCATCCTGACTTTGGAGAACAGATACCATTAAGAGTCATTACCTGATTTTTTCCAGTTCTCCCTGGCATGCCTCCTTGATCCCCCAACACAGTGGATGAATAAAATCTGTGTTTATATGCTAAATCAGCATGAATTATACAGCATTGAAAATAACAGCAAGTGGAGGGCCTATACCTTTATTTCCAAGAATGTGTGTCATGAAAGGGCCTCAAGGGATTGTAGAAACCAAGGGAAAATGTTAGCTTCCCCTGCTCCTTGGTTTTTTTGAAACAGGGTCTCCCTCTACAGTCCAGGCTGCCCTCAAACTCACTAGATAACTCATCATGTAACAATATGACTCAACAGGGCTCTGAAGTTGAGGCAATCCTTCTGCCTCAGCCTTCTGAGAACTAGAATTATAGCATATAATAGCATATATCCTGCCTGGCTTTAAGTATTAGCATTTTACATTTTGTTTATTATATTTTATACATCTCGGATTTTGGAAGCGGGCATTGGATTCCCTGGCACTGGAGTAACAGATGATTGTGAGCTGTCATGTGGGTGCTGGGAATCAAACCCAGGTCCTCTGGAAGAGCAGCCAGTGCTCTTAACCCCTGAACCATCATCTCTCTAGCACCCTGTAAATGTATTTTCCATAATTTTGAGATGCATTTGTTTGAGTGAGTAACCTTAAACATTCTAGCAAATACTTTTTTTTTTTAAACAGGGTTTCTCTTTGTAGACCAGGCTAGCCTCGAACTCACAGGGATTCACCTGCCTCTGCCTCCCAAGTGCTAGGATTAAAGGCATGCGCCGCCGCCACCTGGCACAAATACTTTTTTAAACACATTTTGCAGATTTAAAAGGAGTTGCTATAAATGTACTGCTTTCTGAATCTGCGCTGAAGAAAAAATGAACTGCTCTATACAGGCCACTACCACCACTATAGAACAACGGCGGCACCATTTCTTACAGATTAAGGAAGCTTCTTGCTAGGCATGATGGCACACACTTTAATTCCAGCACTTGGGAGACAGAAGCCGATGGGTCTCTGAGTCCAAGGCCAGTCAGGACTGCATGGTGAAGAATGGATCTTCAGGACCTTTGCCCTCTCACCCCCACCCCTGAGAATGAAATCCAAGACCTCAGTCAATGTCAGGCAAGCATACCACTAATTTCACTACCTCCTCAGCCCTTAGAGCTTCATTTAACCTTAACTACTTAAAAACAATATATTGGAAGAGTGGTAGGTCAATGCATGAATTTTAAGGACACAATTTAGTCTTTAATACACTAAAGCAAAACGTTGAGTGCTGAGCATGCAGCTAGTGATAGACAGGGGTTTTGGCATGCAGAAGTTCCCTAAGGTCAATCTATCAAATCTACCAGCATCAAAACTATAACAGCAGCCAAGATTGGCGGTTTGTGCCTAAAGAGGCAGAGGCTGAAGGATCAGGAGTTCAAGGCTATTTTCAGCTACAGAGAGAGAAGCCAGCTAGGACTATAAGAGAATCTGTCTCAAATACAATATGGCTGGTGGGACATCTCAGCTATAAGCCTTGCAATCCAAGTTTGATCCCTGAAACCCATGTGGTAAGGAGGAATTGATTTCCTCAAGTTGTCCTCGAATCTGTGGTATGTTCGAGTGTATGCACTTGCTTGCACACATGCACACACACATAAAACTCCAGTGGCACTAATTATTTCTTCCTCCTCCTTGAGACAGGGTCTCTCCATGTAACTCTGGCCAGTCTAGAACTCAGGCTGGCTTTGAACTCACAGAGATCCACCTGTCTCTGCCTCCTCAGTGGTGGGATTAAAGCTATGCACACCACACTCCACTTGGTGACAGTAATTTTAATTTGCTTTTGCTTTCACTACATACCCACCCCATTTGTTTCCAGTGCCTCAACTTCCATTAAACAAATGTATGGAAAGTTGGGTCTGAGCGCCCGCATTGGGTTCTCCAAATCAAACCAATGTGGACACTCACACTGAAGTTACAGATCACCGAGTTCAAGCTCAGCCGCCTGCCTGACCTTCCAAGAAGCCAGGTCGGAGACAAGAGCCAAGTCCCCTGAGCCAGTGCCAGCATCTCGGAGGAAGCCTCCTTTGCTTCAGTCTTCTCCAAGGAAGCAACGGAAACGGCCAGTCTGCTGTCCATTGTGTTTCTCCCCGCTCAGTCACGTGGTGGTCTGCTTTGGCGTTTTGAGACAGGGTCTCATGCGGCCCAGACTGACCTCAGACTCCATAGATAGCCGAAGATAACTTTGAATTTCTGATCCACCTACCTTTATTCCCCCAGTGCTGGCATTACAGTCATAAGCCACCAAACTCTGCCTTCTTCGCCATTATCTATGAAACCAGCTCACCAGAACACTCACTCTAGCTAATGGAATGAAGCGCTACCCAATATCACATTTGCTGGAGTATTATCTTTTGACATATCTCAAAAGGCAAATTTCACTCATTCTAAGCTGCGAGCTCTCTGAGAGATGCAATTCTTTTTAAACTCCATACAGGATCTGGCACATGACAGGAATGCCACAAATGCTTGTTGTAGGACTGAGTAGGTCCAGCTGGTGTGGCAGTGCACATCTGTCTGTAATTCCATCAGTTGGGAGGCTGAAGCAGAAGGATCATGAGTTCAAGGCCAGCCTGGGCTACATAGTGAGACCCTTGAAAGAAAAACAAGAGGACTATGGATACACAGCTAAGCAGTTGAGACTTTGCCTACCTTGTATGAGGCCCTAGATTTAATCCCCAGGATCAAAAAAGAAAGATGGCAGGTTGGGGATTTAGCTCAGTGGTAGAGCGCTTGCCTAGCAAGCGCAAGGCCCTGGGTTCGGTCCTCAGCTCTGGGGGAAAAAAGAAAGAAAAAAGAAAGACAGGCAAGAAGAAGTAGGGAGTGGCCTTCATTTCCAGCAGATATGAGGCTGGAGGCCGGAAGTCAGCAAACAGGGCCCAAGGGAATGGCAGATGGCTGAAAGGTGCCCTTTGGTGTCTCCAGAACCTACCTTTCTGGTAGCTGAACAGAAAAAAAATCTATGCCGGTGCCAGGTGACCTCAGAAGAAGTGCCCTGACACCTCAAGCTAATCCTCCAAGCACCACATGCTCAGTGAATGTTGAACTGGGATAAAGTTCAGCCTGACTGCCCTGTGGCTCCCCTGGCCACACTTCCAAAAGTTGCCAGGGCCCAAGTCAAAAAACAAAGGTCTGCCAGTACTCACAAACATTGACTGAGTGGCTGCCCTCAGGTCATTCAATATTTATAGATCACATATTCTGTGTCAGATACTTGGCAACCCAGTTAGAAGGGCAGGTTAGACACAGTATTGCCCTTCAGCATAAATATGGGGGTTGGGAGTTTCTCTCTGTGTTTTTATTTGTTGATGTTTTATGTCTATGTTTGACCATTTTACATCATTTTTCTTCAATAATTTTGACTTTTATAACATTTGGTTTTGCAAAAATAAAATCATGATTTACTGGCCAGGGTGGTCATGGATCTGGAGTTCTTTTTTAAGGTAAAGCCTTTGTTTTTTAGATCATTTGCAACTTTAAAATGTTGTATGGAATAAAGCCTAGATTTTTGGGTTAATATAATAAGATTATTTATAAGTATTGTATTAAAAAATCCAAGCTTATGACAAAAATTAGTAAAATGAATGAGAAGGCAAATTCTCTCTAAGTAAGAGTAAAATAATGCAGTGTTGTTAAGCAGAGAAGAGCATTCCCATATTTGTTTAAAAATATTTTTGTTGTTTGTTTAAAAATATTTTTGTTGCCGGGCAGTGGTGGCACATGCCTTTAATCCCATCACTTGGGAGGCAGAGCCAGGCAGATCTCTGTGAGTTCAAGGCCAGCCTGGTCTACAGAGCAAGATCCAGGACAGACACCAAAACTATACAGGAAAACCTTGCCTCAAAAAACCATGTTGTTGTTGTCGATTCTTTGAAAATTTCATACAGTGTATTTTGATCATATCCACACATTCTGCCAATTCCTACCCTTAACTCCTCCCTGACCATTCCCACTTCCCTACCCCTCAACTTCATGCCCTCATTTGGATTCTTGTTTAACAAGGACTCACTATATAGCCCTGGCTAGCCTGGAACTCACTATGTAGACTAGGCTGACAGAATTCATTGAGAACCACCTGCCTTTGCTTCCCAGGTTCTATGATTAACGCTATCCACTTTGCCTGGCCTGAGCCCCGCAGGCCCAGAGCAGGACATGGCAGGCTAGAAAGGCCTGGGTTGGAAACCCAACTAGTCATGAGGCTTGAGGTGACAAACTATAAGATCAGTATGACTGCCAGGGGAATAACAGTATGCTTCTGGTGAGCGGCCATCAGGCAGCTGACAGCCAGCACAGAGAGATTAGGTACTCAATTGACAACCCCATGTGGTGACCAGGCCTCCTGCCAGGGTCATCCTCTCTGGTAACTAAATCATTCAAGGCATGCTTGTGCCCAAGGCAATAAAATCAGTCTGAACTCTGTAGACTAGTAATAGTGGCACATTGCTGTAACTCAGCCCTTAGGAAAACCAAGAAGGAAGGTGCTGTGCTTTTGAGGCCTGGGCTATGGAGATTCTATCATTTTTTGGTTTTAAAGGCCCATATTGACTGACCTGTTTATCCCAACCACTACTCTTTACATGAGACTGCACTGGCTACGGCAGGAATATTACTGCTTGATTATTGTATTGCTGAAAAGATTTTCCCCCTTGATACTAGGGAGGGAACCCAGGGCCTCACCCAGGCTAAGCTAAGCACATGTTAAGCAGATACTACTAACCATCTGTCCGAGTTAGGGTTTCTATCATTGGGATGAGACACCATGACCAAAGCAAGTTGGGGAGAAAGAGTTTATTTGGCTTA
Source organism: Peromyscus maniculatus bairdii (assembly GCF_049852395.1). Classification (NCBI taxonomy): domain Eukaryota; kingdom Metazoa; phylum Chordata; class Mammalia; order Rodentia; family Cricetidae; genus Peromyscus; species Peromyscus maniculatus. The sequence goes on from NC_134856.1 coordinate 125,663,924, forward strand.
CACTTCTATCACTGAAGGAAGTCAGGACAGGAACTCAAGCAAGGCAGGAACTGAGGGCAGGAGCTGAGGCAGAGGCCAGGGAGGGGTGCTGCTTCCTGGCTGCCTCCTCATGGCTTGCTCAGCCTGCTTTCTTAATAGAACCCAGGACCACCTTCCCAGGAGTGGCACTGCCCACAATGGGCTGGACCCTCCCCCATAAATCACTAATTAAGAAAATGCCCTACAGGCTTGTCTGCAGCCCAATCTTATGGAGACATTTTCTCAACTGAGGTTCTCTCCTCTCTGATGACTCTAGCTTATGTCAAGTTGACATGAAACTAGCCAGAACTCCACCTCAGTACAGAATGATAAGCCTTCAGCAAAGAGATACAGCACAGAGTGACAGATATCATGTCAAACTAAATTGATAATTTTATGTGATTCTTTTCCTTAGAAAAGAAAGATGCGTCAGTGGGTCAAGGCAGTTGATGCCAAGATTGACAACCTGAGTTCAAGCCCTGGAGCCCACATGGTAGAAAGGGAGAGCCTACTCCTACAAGCTGCCTTCTGATCTCCACATGCATGCTGTGGCACATACACACACACTCTCCCTCTCCCTCCCCCCGCAATACACACATACACACTAAATGAAAATAAACAAATAAATGTAACAAAAAAATAAAAGCGGAAATCCCTATGGTTCCATTTAATACAGTGATGAGATAGCATGTAAGCAGCACAGTCTATGTGTCAGGTAATATCCTAATCTCTCACACAGTCGCTTGCTGCATCTACATAACAACCTGTAAGGTACATACAATGATCACCCCTGTCTTGTAGAGAGCAGAGTGTTGCGGACTATTCCTTTACAATGTGTGAAGATGTGTAGATGTGTCACTGTGATTGGTTTAATAAAGAAATGAATAGCCAATATCTGGGCAGGAAGAAGTTGGGTGGGACTTCTGGTGACAGAGGTCTTGGGAAGAAAGGCAGGTTGCCAGCTGGATGCAAAGGAAGCAGGACATGCAGAAGGAGAGGTAAAAGCCACGAGTCATGTGATAGCATGTGAATTAATAAAAATTGGTTAATTTAAGTTATAATGGTCAGTAAGAAACAAGCCTAAGCTAAGATCAAGCTCTTATAATTAATAATAAGTCTTTGTGTTATGATTTGGGAGCTAGCAGTCCAAAAAAGCCTGATACAGCTGAGTAACTGTGACCAGTAAAGAGCAGGGATTCATATGGATTCAACCTTGCCCCAGAATCCTTGCTCTCAACCCTTCCCCTGACTGCTTCTGAAGGACGCAGACACAGAACTAAAAAAACCCACAAAGAATGAAGATGCACCAAATGGGCTTCCAGAAGGACACTTGTGCCCTCTGATGCCCTACAGAACAAGCCAAGGCATCCATCTTCTCTATGTCAAGCCCACCAGGACAGTTGATTCAAGTTCCACAATGACTATATCCTGTAAAGAGGAACATTGTCCCTGAGGGTTCACACACCACCACCCCATGGAAATCAGGTTCATACGAACATCTGTGGCACAAATGTGTAAGTGAAGAGAAAAAGAATGAATGAGCAAACCCAAAGAAAACATGTTAATTGATACGGACAAAGAGAAGTTCTAGTTGGAGGGCTAGAGAGATGCTCAATGGGTAACAGTGATTGCTACAGAAACATGAGGCCATGAGGAGCCTTGTTCTGATCCCAGCACTCATGAGGAAAGCCAGGTGAAGGCCAGTGAGACGACTGAGGTGTTTGCTGCCCACCTGAGAACCTGAGTCTGACCCCCGAGACCCACGTGGGGGGGAGAACTGCCATGCAGATGTTCTCTAAGCTCCATGACTCAGACACACACACACACAGTAAGAGGTAAATAAATGCTCTTGAAACCTCAGCTCTGTGGTTGGCAGAGGCAGGAGGATCGCTGGGACTTGCTGCCCACCAGCCTAGCTCCAGGTTCAGTGAAAACTCAAAGAAATAAAGTAAAGAGCAGGACACCCAAAGTTCTCCTCTGGCCTCTGCACATACATGCACAAGTGCACACACACATATGCCATATTCACACGCATACATACACACATGTACATATATACCACAGAGACACATCCAAGTCACACACACATATATACCATACACACATGTGCACACACTCACACATATGTATACACACACAAATACATACACTTATATACACATACACACACACAGAAAGAAAAGCCCTGCAGTTGGTGGTCAGGGCATATGCACCCTCGGTCACTGCTGGGTATGGAATTTGGAGACTGTCGTTATTTCTCTCTGGCACCTTTTTCAATACTGCTTATCAGCCCCGAAAGCCACAGCCATTACGACATTACATCATGATGGGCATATTACAATTTCCTAGATTACATCTTATCTGACATTAGTTACATTTTAGGGTGCTTGCTTCCTGGCACTTTAATTTCATAAGTAGACTATCTCCGGATCACAGAGAGGATGATCCAGCAACTTCCACCCATTCTCCCAGCCTCATTTCCAGAAGCTAACATTTCCTTCACGGACCTAGAATCCAGGTCATATTATCAGCTGGCTTCATGGCTTTCCATCCATTAGCTATAATAAGCAATAATAGTGTTCTTTTTTTCAGGTATTTTATTTTCTGGTTTGGGTGTTCGGCATGAGAGGAGCTATATGCAAGGTCTGTGTCCAATTGTCATCCTGATGGCAGGTGATCTTTGCAAGAGATGGGTCATCAAATCCTGAGGAATTCTTCTTGTTATTGTCATTAGTTTAAGAACAGGAATTACATGTCACATAGAGGAACATTAAAGATACAACTGTGTAATATCACCATAAAATACTCAAGGTTAACGAGTGTAGAAAGGAAAGATCACGTTTTTACAAGATGTATCTGACTCCTATCTCATTCCCTGTCCCTGATGGAAGAGGAGGAGGAGGTGGGGGGAGGGAGAAAGAAAGGGAGGGAGGAAGGAAGGAAGGAAGGAAGGAAGGAAGGAAGGAAGGAAGGAAGGAAGGAAGGAAGGAATAAAGGAAGGAAGGAAGGAATAAAGGAAGGAAGGAGAGAAAGCAAGCCAGCCAGCCCAAACCAGATCTACACAGGGCAGATAGGCACTTAAATTGATTCTAATGACTTCTGGCATCATGTGAGAGAGGTAGAAAGGGACTTAACTCCAGTTCCACAGAAAATCCACAACTGTATCAGTCAGCTTCCGTTACTGTAACAAATCTCCGAGATGAAGCAACTTAAAAAGAGGAAAGGTTTAGTCTGGTTCACAGTTTTGAAATGTTGGTGTAGAACAGGATCTGCTGCTTCGGACCTATGGCGAGAAGGTACACATAGAGGACAATTTATGGCAGAGCAAACTACCTTGTGGCCAAGATCTAAAAGGGAGGCAGAGAAGGAAATAGAAGGGATGCCTTTGAATCCAGGCACAGGAAGTGGAAGACTTCTATTAGAGTCCCCTCCTAAAAGCTCCATTGTAATCCCAGCACTGGGAAGGTAGAGGCAGGAGAGGCAGGAATTGGTTAGCACCAGTTACAAAGTGAGCTCAAGGCCAGCCAAGGCTATATAAAACTGGGAGACAGTACTGTGAGAGATGATTGGGATTTTGAGGGCAGGGAAGGCGTGGGGGTGATGTAGAAACCCAGTGCAGCCGGACGGTGGTGATGCACTCCTTTAATCCCAGCATTTGGGAGGCAGAGACAGGCGGATCTCTGTGAGTTTGAGGCCAGCCTGGTCTACAAAGCAAGTTCCAGGACAGGCTCCAAAGCTACACAGAGAAACCTTGTCTTAAAAAAATGAAAGAGAGAGAGAGAGAGAGAGAGAGAGAGAGAGAGAGAGAGAGAGAGAGAGAGAGAAAGACCCAGTACAATAGAAACTCCCTGGAATCTACAAGAGTGACCCTAGCAAAGTCTCCTAGTAATGGAGGATACGGAGCCTGAACTAACCATCTTCTACAACCAGGCAAGGCTCCCAGTAGTGGGACTGGGACATCAACCCAGATACAAAACCTTCAACCTACAATCTGTCCTGCCTCCAAGATGTGCTAGGGTAATGGTGGCACAGAACTTGGAGTGGTCAACCAATGACTCGTCCAACTTGAGGCCCACACCCTGAGAGGGAGCCCATGCCTGACACTGCCTGGATGGCCAGGGACCAGAGGCAGGACATCCCAGAGACCCAGGATAGAACCAAACTTGATTGGCAAAAAAAAAACCCCAAAAAGTCAATGAAATGATTCCTAGTGATATTCTGCTATACTCATAGATCGGTGCCTAGCCTAATTGTCATTAGAGACGTGTCATCTCACAACTGATAGGAGCAGAGGCACAGACCCACAGCGAAACCTGGGGAATCCCACGGAAGAAGGGCAGGAAGGATCGTGGGAGCCAGAGGAATCGAAAACACCATGAGAACACGGCCCACAGAATCAACTAAGCAGGGCTCACAGGGGCTCACAGAGACTGAAGCGAGAAACATGGACCCTGTATGGGTCCCAGCTCGGTCCTCTGCACATTCATTATGGTTGTGTAGCTTAGTGTTCCTGTGGGACTCCTAACAGCGGGAGTGGGGGGCATCTCTGACTTTTGCCTGCTCTTACAAACTTTTTCCTCTTTCTGGGTTGCCTCATCCAGCCTTGATGTAAGGGTTTGTGCCTAGTGTTATTGTTTCTTGTTATGCCATGTTTGATGACTATCCCTGGGAGGCCTGCTCTTATATTTATTTATTTTTCTCTTTTGAGGGAAACAGAGGAGTAGATCTGGAAAAGAGGGAGCTGGATGGTGGGGCAACTTCAGAGGGAATGCAATGCATGAGAGATGAATAATAAAAAAAAGGAGAGACTCTATCTCAAGAGAATTGTTTTTAAAAAGGTTCTACCTTCTAGTAGTGCCATCCCATGGACAAGGGACCAAGACTGTGACACATGAGCTTTGGGGATGCCTATCTAAACCACAGAAATTCCTTTACAGCTCTTGACAAACAACCAAGAAATAGGAAGGGCAAACAGGGCAGCGCACGTCTTTAATCCCAGCACTTAGAAGGCAAAAGCAAGGGAATCCATGTGAGTTGGAGACCAGCCTGATCTTCATAGCAAGTCCCAGGCCTGCTGAGCCTACATAGTGAGATCTGTCTCCGAATGAAAAAGAGAAAAGAACAGAAGAAGTAACAGGAGCCGGAGATATGGAGATGCAGCTCAGTTGGCAGAGTGATTGCCTATGTATATATTATATATATAAACAGAAGCCCTGACTTCCATTCCTGCCATCAGGCAAACCAAGGGGAGGGGTGTGGCTGTAACCCCAGCATTCAGAAGGCAGAGGCAGAGGATCAGAGGTTCAAAGGCATCCTCAGCTACAGAGTGAATACACGAACCTCACCAAAAATAAAATATAATGGGGCTGCAGAGATGGCTCAGGGGGTAAGGGGCTTTGCTACTCACAAACAAGAAAGGACCTGAGGTTAGACCTCCAGCACCCGTGGGAGAAGCCAGGAGGGTTCAAGCACTTGCTGGGTGCCAGTGTTCATTGAGAGACCCCCATCTCAGGGGATAAGGACACCTGATAACCTACTCTGATTCCAAATGTGCACACACACACACACACACACACACACACACACACACACACCACATACAAAAAAGGGGGGAATAGGGAAGATAGAAAAAAAAAGGAATAAATCTAAAGAAATGGGGAATTTAACGTTATTTTAAAAGATTAGTTGAAGCCAGAGAGATGGCTCAATGGTTAAGAGCACTGGCTGCTCTTCCAGGGGACCTGAGTCCCCAGCACCCACAGGGTAGCTCACACCTATCTGTAACTCCATTTCCAGGGTTTCTAAACATATCTTCAGGCAAAACATCAATGAACATAAAACAAAAATAAATTATATATAAAAAGATTAGTTTAAGGCATGATCGGTCAAGCCTCTTCACTGGGCAAACACTGGGTGCATGCTTTCTAAAATTACCTTTCCAGTTCTCTATCTCTATTCCTTCTGTGGTTCTATTGACCCCCAAATTTGGGTCAGCTGTCTGTAGGGCCTTCACTGAACTTATGTTCAATTGTTTTTAAGTGAAGAGAAAGATTTGTTAGTTTCCATGTACTGGAAAAGCTGAACATTTTCCATGGATATTTTACAAGATGGAGTTGCAAAATCTGCCTGAGCAGAAAATTTGTACTTTCTGTGCTAAAGATATTAAATATACATTCTATGTATTACCTATTGGGAATAAAGGCGTGCTGGTTAGACTCGGTCATTTCATGCCTCTGAGTTTCAGCGGCTGAATTCGGATAAGTGGATTGAATGCTAAAAATTACAAAGCGTGGCAAGAAAAGTAGCAATAACAAGACTGGATTACTTTAAGTTACTCCAAACGTGCACAGTCCAAGGAGTCACTCCTTCAGGTCATGTGGGGACACCCGGGAGGACAAAGTGCAGAATGTAACCGTGACAATAGACGACCGTGTGGCACTAACGGTCCAGTCAATAGAGGAGAGCATCACTCTGTCAAGTACTGTAGGCACTCAGCACTCATTCCCGTTGCCTGTGTCCCTTCATGCACAGCAGAGGGACGAGAAGACTGGAGTCATGTTTCTCAGACTCTCCCAATAGGGTTATGGATGGGCTGAGGCTCTGCCACAAAGTGGCCCGAGGGTGACCGTGGAAAGGAGGAGAGAAGTTGAGGGTGTCTTCTCTGAAAGCGACAGTGGGCAAGTGAGCTTATGGGGGAGTGGGGTGGAGTATATCAGGGGTAAGGAGCGTAGTGCTTCCCACCAGAGCTTACTCTGTGTGTATTTGGGGGCGGGGAGGTTCCCACCATCTGAGCAACCACTTCGCTAGTGAGGCAGGAATGGAAACAGCAACAGAGGTGGACGTTCTTCCAACTCAATTCCATGAGTAATTTGTAATCAAAAGTCCAAGCAAGGAGTGTGGGTCAGTGACAGAGCATCTGCTTAGCATCTACAAGGCCCTGGGTGATGGGGTGGGAGTGGGGGGATTGCTAAAAATTTAGAACATCCAGGTGTGGTGGCAAATACCTATAAACCTATAGCTCAGGAGATAGAGACATGAAGATAATATACAAGTTCAAGGCCAGCCTGGTCTACTTGGCAAGTTCCAGGAAAGTCAAGGCTTCATAGAGAGACTAAGTCTAAAAAAAAAAAAAAAAAACAGTAAAATGACAAAAGCAAAAACAAAAGTCCAGTGCATCCAGATGTGATGGTGCACACCTGTAATCCCAGCACTCAGGAGACAGAGACATGAGTACCATACATGCATTCAAGGCCAGCCTGAACTATTTAGAAAGACCTTGTCTCAAGAAGAAAAAAAAGGAAGAGGAGGAAAAAGAAGAAGATGAAGAAGAAAATGAGGAGGAGAAGGAGGAAATCTAATGAAGCTGGGTGTGGTCGTTCACACCCACAATCCCAGCACTCAGAAGGTTGAAGCCGAGGCTCACATGAATTCCAAGGACAGCCTTGGCTGCAGACTGAAACCCAATATTAATAAAAAGTAAAAATAAAACACAGGACAAAAGTTCAGTGGGGCCCTGATTTCCCTTCCTTTTGGTCCTCACAGCTATAAAAGCATCTAACTCCCTCCCTACATTAACGCTCTTGTTCCTGGAACCCTCCAGAACGGCTTCTGTTCCCCACATCAAGCTATGATGAGCGCATGTGTTTCCTCTCATGCTCAGACACTCTAAGATTATGAAGATGAATAAGGGACTTGAGCTCAGATGAGTCCTTTGAAGGGCAAGCTGAATGGAAGAAAAGAGAAAAGGTAGCTTGGACATCATGTGACAAAGTGTAGCATGAGAGCATGTGACGACTGAAGAGGTCCTTTGAAACCTGTCATGCAAGAGTTATTCCCGCTCAGTCCTCTTGTCGTTTAGGGAGGGTTCCTCGGGCTGGGATTTGATTCCCTCAGCATCCCTCTAATACATACTAATCCTCTTTAGTTGCTGAGAGAACAGGTGTGGAGCCTTTGATTAGACAATGATACTTAGCGACACATAAAGAGCTATTTCCTCCTCTGAATATTTATTCTTAGAATTTGAGTGGCAACTGGTAGAAAACTTCCATTTGTTAGCAAGAGGGAGAGTCCTTTACTTTCTACTTTTTATTTTGAAATATTTTCAGATATAAATACGTGTGTTGATCTCAATAAATATCCCTATCTTTACCAGAGAGTCAGCCATTGTCCAAACTCTTTACACTTAAAATTTTCTTCTTGCCCAACAACTTTAAAGTAAATCACAGACCTGGTGACAACATCGCGCCTGAAAATACTTCACCGTATAATTTCAGAGACCAAAAATGACCTTCTACACACCCGAGAGCACACATAAAACAATTAACAATCCTCACGGGTTGTCTAGCTCATGTTCCATCAGGGGAGCATTCGTATTAGGTAAATTCACTTTAAAGATGCAAGATGACTAAAGAAAAGGCTGGCAGATAATACTAAGCAATAACACTGGTGAGGTGGAGCCATGGAAGAGTGATGAAGGCAGGCTGGGCAACTGGAGCTTGAAAACTACTCCCCGGAAATAACGGGACGTGCTCTCTAGACTGTGTAGGAAAAGGAAACGGAGCAAGACAGACGCTAGTAATTACTTAATTGAGAAAATTAAGTAAGCCAAAAAAATAGAAGTCATTCCTAGGTCAAAAACTAAGTATGGGTGGCTGGGGGACAGCTCAGTTGAGCCCTGGGTTTCATCACCAGCACCCTGTGAGCCAGGTAACCCAGGGCTCGAGAAGCTAAAGGCAGGAAGATGGAAAGGTTGAGACTAGTTGGACTTACGCAGTTAGTTTGAAGCCAGCCGAGGCTCCTTACCGAGATCTTGTCTCAGAGAAAATCTCAGTATGATGGGAAGAGATGGCTCGGGAAAAAATGGATACGTGTAGTGTAATTAGAGGCTGCTCCGGGAGCCACGCCCAGGGCAGCCTGCGTCCTCAACGCTGGTGCTGCTAACGTTGCAAGCTCTGACCAAGACTCAGGCTACCTGGTTTAAACCCTGCTCGTGCCACTCTTAGTGGAAGAAACTTGATCTGCTTAAGATACCTTTGCCTCACTTACCTCATCTGTCAAATACAGAGAGACAGTAGGTCCCGTCCATACACTGCAGTAAGGATTAGTGGATTACAATACTCCAGGGCTTGTGAGAAGGCTCAGTAGGTAAAGGTGCTGGCCCGGCAAGCCTGGCAAGTAGAGTGAGATCCCCAAACTCAGGTAAAGGTGGAAGGAGAGAATCAACTTCACACAGTCGTCTTCTGACCTCACACGCCCACCATAGCACAACCCTGCACACACACACACACACACACACACACACACACACACACACACACATCTCACACACACACATTAATTTATTAATTGAAAACATTCTAGCCCCCCCCCCCAACACATAGGTAAGAAACATTTTTAAAATTTCAGTGAAGCTGAGTTCGTAGTGCACACCTGTAATCCCGGTAGTTTGGAGGTGGAAGCAGAAGTTCAAGGTCAACTCAGACTGATTACAAAAGCCTTCAGTGCTGCCAGAAGTGAGCATGTGCCAGGCACACAACTATAGTGCAGGCACTGGGGAAACTAAGACCGGAAGATTGCTTGAGCCCAGGAATTCAGAGCCAGCCTGGCGACATAATGAGATACCACCTTAGGAGAGAATACGGTCTTCTTGTCCACATCTGGCCAGAAAGAGTCCACCTCCCATTTCTCTCCCACCCCTGCAGACCAAGGTGAGAAGAAGGGCCAGAGTTAAGTGGGAGTGAAAAGGGAGAGGTGGAGCAGGAAAACAGAGCCCAGGATGACGGTAAACCTAGACCATAGATCAAAAAGGGTCTTCTTCCCCCCTGGGGCATGGGAATTTGACTCAGCTCCCACATGAGCATGGAAGCAGGCCCAGGACCAGAGATAATTGCCATCTAACCAATTGTGTTTTACGGGGTATTGATTTATCACTTGGTTTTACTATAGATGTCAAGTGCTAAGAACAAGCCCCAGCATGTCAAAAGCACTCAATAAATGTCTGCTGCCATTTTTATTGTCACCTCCTTCTTTTCCATTCCCACTAACTGCCTCACCTGCTTCAGGTCTGTGGTACCACTTGACTTGCCGACATTAGGGACTCCAAAGAACCCACCAGAAAACCCATAGACACATGCTAAGTTCCTGGGTGCCTACTACACACACCTCAGCCACTTTCTAGAGGGTCCTCACTTGAAAACTGAATTGTTTGGCTCCATGGTTCTCTGCCATGCTAACCAAAGCTTGACTGGACTGTTGTGAACATCTAATATAAAGACAACGCCCCTAGGCTCAATGGAATTACCGGCACAGCATGGGGGCTCGTGCTTATCTGTGATTGGCTAGCCATTCACATTCTGCAAAATAGAGAACTGAGATATAAGATACAGAAAAGATGAGCTGGCATAGAGGAAACAGGCAAAATAACACAGCGACATGCAATAAAGAGAATTGGTGAGTGGGAGAAGCTATGACTAAACAGACCGCCCCATTCACGCTCTTCTCAGTCCCTAGTGAACCTCAGAGCAGCCAGGAACACCAAGGAACTTAAGTTGACCATATGCTGGCCTCTGCTCCTTCTCGTAACATAATCTTGGACACTGCCCAAAGACCCTGTGGCCCTCTAGGCTCTGTGACTTCCCTTTGAGTCTCTTTCTTCCTCCAGTAGAGCCTGGATACTGCCTACAGCTGGGAATCCCAGAGTCACGGGTTCTAAGGCTAGGAGAGACTTGTCATGTGCTCCCAACATGCCTTTCGGAAGTAACTATCGAAGCCAGATGTGCATGTTTATGATCGGAATGAGAACACACGCCCCACCCCCACCCACAGGCTCACGTGTTTGCACATTTGGTCCTGAGTTGTCAGTGCTGTTTGAGGACGTTATGGAACCTTTAGGAGGCAGAGTCTTGCTGGAGGAGGTACTGGGAAGGCGGGGAGCTCTAAGGTTGTACAGCCTCACCCAGCTTCCCGTTCTTGCTGTCTGCTTCTCGTGTACGGATAGAAATGTCATCAGCCAGCTTCCTGCTCCTTCAGCCATGCTTCCCCTCACAGTTGCTGTGTGTTCACCCCTGTGAAGGACCCTATCCTTTTACAGAGTCCAAATATAAACCAAAATTAACCCTTTCCTCCTCTAAGTTGCTTCTTTCAGGGTACTCTATCACAGTGACAGAAAAGTAACAAGGCAAGCATAGACCTTTGTACCCAAACAATTCTACTTCTAGTACTTATCCTGTGAAAAATAACCAGAGAAGCGCACAAAAACGGCGGGACAGAATAGTCATGGCACCGCGCTTCAAACATAAAAAAATCAGAAAACTAATTATATATATATATGTATCATGTGAGACTCAGGTTAAATAATGATTGGAAAAATACAGCTATTAGGTGAGACACTTGATCAATATTGGAAAAGGGCTCTAAGTTTAATATAGAAATAGATTCGTGTCACCATGAGAAACAAAAATATCACGTCATATAATGAAATATTATATTCTGACCTCATTTACTGGAAAATATATTTTAAGCATGCTTTCATAAGCCAGAAAAAAAAAATCTGTGACAGGGGAGATAGTTGAGTTGGTAACTAACGTACTTTCTGCACACAAGCATGAGGACCGGATTCATATCTCAGAACCCACATAAAGAAGCAGAGGCTGCTGTAACTCCAGGGCTGGGGGCTGTGGGGAGAGGCAGACCCTGCACTTTGCTGGCCATCCAGTCTAGCTAATCAGTGAGCCCCAGGTTGGGTGAGAGGCCCTGTCCCAAAAAGCTAAGAGGCTGACTCAGTGGACAGAGGCATTTGCCATGACCAGCCTGATGACCTATGTTCAATCTCCAAAACCCACATAAAGGTGGAAGGAGACGCCAGACTCCACTGCTGACCTCTGACCTCCATCCTCACACCATAGCACACATGTTCCCACATCAAAATCCGTATTCTCAAACAATTTTAATAAATGAAGTAAACACACATTTAAATAGGCGGAAAGTGACTGAGGAATATACTGGATGACTCTTGATACTCATATCTGTGCACACATGCACGTGTGTGTACACACACACACACACACATACACACAATTCTGAAAGGATTTAGAGATCTTGTGTCTAAGTGGTAGGAATATTAGTGTCTTAAATTTGTTTCTTTTTTTAATCTGTAACTTCTATAATTCTTCACTGAGGACAGAGGGTAGAAACATGTTCTATATTGACTGCACATTTATTATGAAATAAAAATGCAACAAAAATCCTTCCTACAGCCCCAGATAGGCCTGCGTTAGCCAGTGTTCAGTTACTATAACAAATACTTGAAATCATCAACTCATACAATGAAAAAGGTTTATTTTGGCTCACGGTTTCAGAGGCTTTGGAGCATTTTCAGGCAGCCCTGATGAAGGTAGGTTTACAGTAAGGCAGTGATGCATGGCAGGCAGGAAGATAACCAAGAGCAAACAGACACGGTCACAGACCGGACACAAAGAGAGGAGTCGGGATCCATGTACGCCGATGACTCAGCTTCCTTCCCGGGGACTAAGACTTCGCTATCCTGACCCTCAGAAGATATGTAGGAGCCAGATTACAGACATTCCTACAAATATTGCTGAGAGGAGCCAATTACAAAAAGTTGCTTCACTTCTGAATATAGACCTGCATGCAGTTGTCTCTCGGCAACACCCAGGACCCTGCGGGGTGCATGAGTATATGGGCGGCACACACTGGAATCAATGAATTGGTTTTGTGATGTGTTTTGTTCTTTAAAAAGAACATAAAGTTGTGGGGGTTGAATCTGGGAGGAAAGTGGACATAAATATAATCATAAAACATTGTGTGCATGTATGAAAATCTCAAAAAAATTATGTTTAAACAAGCATAAAAGATCTTTGCATGCGTAACTAAATGAAGGTTATCAAGATAAGATCAACCTAGATTGTCTGAGTGGGCTCTGTTACAGTTTGGTTATTAAATGTCACCCCAAATCTGTTGGCCAGGAGGCAAAGAAAGTCATAGGAAGGCAGGAACACAGTCCCCATGATCTGTCTTCTCTGACTAGGCAGCACCTCCCTACACCCTCTCAATATCCCATTATGCTATGAACCCACAAAGGGAATCCACTGAAGAGGTCAGGACTCACATGATCAGTCATCTCCCAAAGGCCTCACTCCCAAATACTGCTTTAATGGGGACCAAGCCTTCAACACATGAGTTTGAGTGGATACAGTTTGTCTTAGTCAGGGTTTCTATCGCTGCCACAAAATACCAGGACCAAACGGCAAGCTGGGAAGGGAAGGGCTTACTCATCTTACACTTCCGCATTGCTGCTCATCACCACAGGAAGTCAGGACAGGAACTCCAACAGGGCAGGAACCTGGAGGCAGGAGCTGATGCAGGGGCCATGGAGGGGTGCTGCTTGCTGCTTACTGGCTTGCTTCCCATGGCTTGCTCAGCCTGCTTTCTTATAGAACCCAGGACCACCAGCCCAGGGATGGCACCACCCACCATGGGCTGAACCCTCCCCCATTGATTTCTAATGGGATCCTTCTTTTCTGATGACTCTAGCCTGTGTCAAGTTGACACACAAAACCAGCCAGTACACAGTCTGCCACAGTACACGTGGCAGAGGAGGAACGGTGTCCTGAGAGGCAGGAGCCTGTGATGTCTCAACAAACAAGGAAACAGAGAGAGTTCCACCAGAACATAGACACATCACTGTGTCCCACTTCTTCCAGCAAGGTCCCACCTCCCAAAGGTTCCACAACCTCCGAAAACAGTGCCACCATCTAGGACCAAATGTTCACACCCATGGGGCTGTGGGCGACACTCCAACCCCAGAGCATAACAACTTTAGGTCTTACATTATCCTAGCTTCGAATCCAAAGGAATAGCCTGGCTATATCTTTTTCTAATAACTCATTTGCTATGATCAGGGCTGAGGATTGAAGCTGAGACCTTGCACATGCCAGACACCTGAGCTATATCCCTAACTATCAAATTTGGATTCGTCCCACCAGAGTGGCAGAGGGTTATATGGTGACCTAACCTCAATTTGAGAACACATTAAGGTAGAGTAAAAGTTAGGACTCTCCAGGGCAGGCCATGATGCTGCACACCTTGAAAAGCAAAAGACAGAGCAATGCTTTTGCCAATGGGGTCCTGCTTCTGGGACCCCAGTAGTGCCCTGAGGTACCCCAGATCTTTACAAGCCCCCACTGCTGCTCAAGAAGAGTCTCTAGGGCCAGAGAAATGGCTCAATGGGCAAAAGCAATAGTCACAAAAGCCTGATGACCTGAATCCAATCCCTAGAAGCCATGAAAGAGCCAGACCTGATGGCACATGTCTGTAGTCCCAGCATTCCTACAAGAGATGGGAGACCGACAGGAGACTCCCCCAACACTCGCCTGGAATACATAGCGCAGCAGCAAATGACAAGAGAGACTCTGCCTCAAAAACAAGGTGGGAGGCAAGGACCAACACACCAAATTGTCCTCTGAAGTATGCACCCTCAAAGTGTGCCGCCCTCACACACAAGCGTGTACACACACATACATCATATATACACACACACATACACAAAAATAAATAGTTTTTTTAAGAGAGAATTGTCTACTTTTCAATGCCCTAGCTGTCCTATGACTAGATTCTCCACCTGGACTGTGAGCTTTGTGAACATGGTAGCAATGACTGGTGGCCACATATAACATTAAATAAATCCATGAAGGCTGGGGGTATAGCTCAGAGGCACAGCACTTGTCTAGCCTGTTCAAGGCCCTGGGGTCAATCTCCAGAGAAAGAGAAGACTTAACTGCCTCAGAATCTTCAGATGTGGACAACAAGAAGCGTGTTAGGAAAACGTGCTGGACTAAAAGTCAAAGTCCCATGTAATTAATAATTTTGGGCCTGCCACTAAACAACTGTGACCATAAACACCTTACTGGACTCTTTTTGGCCTCTGTTTGGTCCTGTACAGAACATAGCCTCACAATGTAACATGGTGTAACATGATGTAACATTAAACAGTTGGGATGCATTAGAAAGACACTTATTACTTGACCCATGTTCTCTGTGTCTTGTAAACTTTTGTTCTGGAAGAGATTGTAGGTATTAGTTCATCTTTCTGTGAGCTGGCCAAAAGCTTCAGCCACTACTACACCTGGTAAATACCATCCACTGAAAGCCAAACAAACAGAGCATCATCCATCATCCTCTCAGAAGAGAGCTTGAGGATTCCCATGATGACCCGGGGGGGGGGGGGGGCAGGGGGGGAGGGGTGCAGCGCACAGCCCTCTGGGTATCCTGAGTTGAAAACACTGCACTTGATGACTGAGAGGCTCAAAGATTCAATTATTCTGATAACAAATGTCTGCAAGTCCGTACAGATATATGACCTAAAGGGAGGAGGTCTTAGGCATGGGAAGAAGTTAAAAAGAGAGGCAGGCTGCTCTGAGTTCTGAGCAACCTGAAGATTAAATCACATTTTCAAATACATCGCCTTGCCATGGTCATATCTGCAGCCCAGTAAACTTGTCTCTTGGTTCCATCAGATAATTGACTAGTAACAATTATGGAAGCTAGTGATGGTTTATGTCCATAATTTGAGCACTGAGAAAGATGAGGCAGAAGGAACATGAATTCCAGCCTACCTTGGATTACACAGTGAGAGCATGTCTCAAAAAAGCCAAAAGGTAGAGAGGAAGGGAGGGAGGGGGAAGCAGGGGTTGGAAGGGAATACTACTGTCCACCAAGTGCATCTCACCTCTTGTGTCTTGGTTACTACTTCTCCCCACACCACACCAGCAGGTCCTCTATCTTCCTAGGTCACAGCTGTCCATCTTCATGCTGTGACTTCACAGGATAGAAGGGTCAGGGAACCTCCAGAGTCTCTTTTATAAGGTTGCTATCTTAACTATATTCGAGTAGACACAGGTTATCATAGATGGAGTATTTTATAAACAGTAGAAATGGATTGATTGCTCATAATTCTAGAGACCAGGAAGGCCAAAACCAAACTACCAACAGATCTGATACCTACTAAAGGCTTTCTGCCTCATTGATGGCAGCTTTCTGCTGTTTTCTTATATGGTAGAAGGGACAAACAAGTTCCCTTGGGCTACTTTTCTAAGACCGCCAATCAAAGGCAGGTGTGGTAGGCTGTGTCCAACGTGAAGGAGACTGAGGCAGGAGGATCCTCACAAGTTCAAAGCCAACCTTAGCTACATAGTGAGTTCAAGACTAGTCTAGACTATAAAATTGGTTCAAGGTCCACCTGGACTACAAGTGAGGGCAAAACCAGTCAAAACTTCAGGATGAAGCATATCTCAAGAAAAAGAAACAAAACGTTGATTCCATTCAAGGACACTGCCCCCATGACCTAAAGACCCCACCTCTTACTACTATAGCATTGGACATTACCATTCAATATAGCAGGGTAGGGGATTACAAATATTCAGACCAGGAAGATACTATCTCATCCAGATCCCTTGTGACCTCATCAGTCATCAAAGGTGCCACCAGCTAATTCCATCACACTCAGAGGGAGCATTTGAGCACATAAATTTGAGGGAGATATGTAACTAGAGTTTTCCTGGTCCTGCCTGGACCACAATCAGGACAAATCTTTCTCACCCGCCAGTCCCAAAGCTGCTCAGACCCAACCAAGTAAACACACAGAGACTTATATTGCTTATAAACTGTATGGCCATGGCAGGCTGCTTGCTATCTGTTCTTATATCTTAAATTAACCCATTTCTATTCATCTATAAATTGCCATGTGACTTACTGGTATCTTAACATCTTTTCATGGTGGCAGCTGGCAGCGTCTACTGACTCAGCCTTCCTGTTCCCAGAATTCTCCTCTCTCCTTGTCCCACCTATACTTCTTGCTTGGCTACTGGACAATCAGCTTTATTTATCAATCAATCATCCACAGCAGAGATACATTGAGTCTATGGCAGACTAGCCCTGTTATTACATCATCCTTTTCTTAGATGAGAAAACTGATACTCAGTGGGTAAAGCTGGGTCCTAGACTACCAAACTGCAATCCTGAGCTCCTAACCTTCATGCTATGCTGCTTCTCAAGATGCCCACTGGCCATTAAATGACACAATCTAAACCAAATCCATGGATTTAATGTCCTGGGTGTCATACAAAGAACTGCAATCTTGGCATCCATTCACACAGTTCAAGGGGCTAGTGGGTCCAGAATCAAGGCGAAAGCTGCATTGGCTTCTCCGTTCCATGCCTCTCTCCTGGCTTCTGCTTCAACAATCATCCATGTTCCTCAGCTCGTAACTGGTCCTCTCCAATCCCAGCCTGTTTCCCTAGGGCTGCCTCCCTGTGGCATTTCTGTGTCTTCTTTCCAGTCTTTCTAAGGACCCTCTTTGATTTGGGGCCCACCCCTTTGAAGGTGGTCTCATGTTGGGAGCCTCTCCCCAATTACATGTTCAAAGACCCTTTTTCCAAATAAGGCACATTCATAGTCACCAGATATGAGAGCATTGGCATATCTTTTGGGGAGACACCATTCCCCTACTATGGAACCCAACCATTTCTACCTCAACATTCTCACCAGTCATAAAGTCACCTAATCCCACAGTTCTTCATTGGAGGATGGTGATCGCTCCTATATTCTAAAATTTCATCCTTATTATATTTATTATTTGACTTACATAAGTATGATAATTTTTTTTTAAGCTAGAAGAGGCAGAGGGCATGTCTCAGTGATGGAGAATGTGAATATTTAACTCATGCAAGGTCTTAAGTTCAATTCCTAGCACCACAAAAAAATAAGAGTTAAAATAAAGCAATGGGCTGGGAATGTGACTCAGTTGGTCAAACCCTTGAGCAGCATGCATAAAGCCACTGGGTTCAATTCCCAGTGCCATGTAAAAGCAGATATTTTGTACATATCTATTATCTCAGCACCTGAGAGGCAGAGGCAGAAGGATCAGAAAGTTAAGGTCAGCATTGGCTATATAACAAATTGGAGGCTAGCCTGGGCTATAGGAGACTCTCTAAATAAATAATGATAATAGTAACAAAGGGACCTAAGAAAATATGAAGAGGTAGAAGAAGACAGCTAAACTTTATATTTAACTTACACTTGCTTGATAGCTGTTCATGCACATGTGCACTCAAGTGCATGCTTGTGCATGTGCGTGTGCGTGCATCCATGCATGTGCGTGCATGTGTGTGTGTGTGTGTGTGTGTGTGTGTGTGTGTGTGTGTGTGTGTGTGTGTGTATGTTAGCGGTGGTGCTGAGGACTGAACCCAGAGCCTTGCACATGATAAGCAAGAGGCACTGACATTAAGCTAAGCCAACTGAGAATTTGCTGGACTTCTTGTGGTCTAAGCGCTATGTCGTACTCTAGGGACACCCACAGAAGCTGTGAGCGCAGTAAAGAGGTAGGGTATGCATCTACAGGGCAAAGCCTTGGATTCAAGCCTCAGCACTGAAAAAGAAGAAGAAGAACTCAGTGCCTGTCCTGGTCAAGCATGCCTCGAAATGAAAGAAGAGCTGCTGGGTGCCCGCAAAGCTAGTGGAGCTCACAGCTGACAGTCCCCAGGGAGGCAGGCTGAGGCTTCCAGGTGGTGTCTGCAGTGGGTCCTGAAAGAGGAATAGGGTGTAGCCAAGAAGAGCCTGGGGGCACAATTCAGGTGAAGAACAAACAGGAAAGAGCCACCGCTTACAGCTGAGGACGACCCACAGCCTTCAGGGTGCTGTAATAATTCTACCACTGAGCCTCATCCCCAGCCTGGGACAGAGCTCAGCCCTGGAAAATGTCCGTAAGCTCACAACAGTAATCTTCATGTAGGTCCTGTTAGTCTCTGCTCAAAATTTTTCAATGACTTCTCATCACCTGTGACTAGAACCCTGACTCTTACATCCCAGCCCTCTACCACCCAGATAAAAACACTTCCTCCAGAGACAAAGCCTGTGCTGTGGCCATCCTGTCCCCTGTCTGCCATTCCCGAGAGCGGGCAGTCACACTGGATGAATTTTCTCCAAAACTCCAAATGACCTTGGAATTTGCAAAAGTCTACAAACCATCTGCCAAACTTCCAAAAATCCATTTTCATTATTAACATGAGAAGGCCAATTTTTCAGACTAAAAACTCAACTCTTTCATCCTGAGGGTCACCCAGGGGATAGTGACATAACATGTCTAAAGATCCTCATGATGGCAGTTGCCGACTCCAGCTGAATAACGGGTGAAAAGAAGCCCGGGAGGAAATGGAAGAGCAGGAGTCTAATACTCCTTATCCACAATTCTGAAATTCGAGAAGCTCCCCAAACTACAGGGTATTGCATAACTCATTGGGTGTCAAGGCTTGGCCTGACCTGAACTGACAGACCTGTTTCTAGACTTTATCTCATTCCCTGGCCCTGACTAGCCCTTGGCTGAAGAAATAATAAGACACTTGCACAATACTGCAAGAGACCCCTATAGGGATGGTAGGTCACATTCTGAAACCCACACGGCCCCAAGGACGTTCGATACAAGACCGCCGTGGGCTAGAGGCTGCTGCAGTCATATGGCAGGTGTTTTTAGCTGTTTACTTTAGTTTACATTTTAGCTTTTTGGATTGGTTGATTGGCTGGTCAGTCAGTTGGTTGTTAGGGTCTCTCTAGATAGCTCAGGCTGACCTTGAACTCACTGTACAGCCCAAGCTGACCTCAAAGTTTCAATCCCCCTGACTCAGCCTCCTGAGTGCTAAAACTGCAGTCACGCTTCGCCTGGCTCAGCTCTGCAGGTGTTTTTAATGAGCCTATTCCCTGGGGCTGCATTTATTCTTAGCTTGTGCTCAGTTGAGAGCTTAACCTGGTTATAATCACTGAAAACTCTTCATCAGAAGCCGATAAAATAACCAGTCATGGGCAGCTGGAACAAGAAAAGTCAGCCAGAAACAAGAGGTTGGATCTAGGCCTAATTGGTTCCTTTCCCTGGTTATCTTACCTCCTTGACCCATCTGAAGTGAAGACTCAGAGGATTTGAAATCCCCGCCTGCTAGCCTGGCCTTGCAGGCTCTTGGGCCTACAGAACTGTTGAGTGGTTGGGGGTGGTGATGGCTGCCAATAATCCAGGACACAGGAGGGTGAAGCTGTAAATTCAAGGCCAGCCTGGTCTACATAGGCACTGTCTCAAAAAAAGAAGAGAGGCTGGCAACGAGGTTCAGTGGGGAAAGGTACCCGCTGTCAAGCCGGATGACACTAGTTGGCTGCCTGGCCCCCACGTGAGGGACAGAGAGAAGCAACGCCTTCAGATTGTTTGTTTTCTGACCTCCACATGTGAACTGAGGAACCCGTACCCACACACAAACATACGTGTGCTTTCCACCTTAGTTTATTAAGACAATAAGTGAATTTTTTTAGTCAGAGGACACCAATATTCCAGATGATATTCTGCTATTAAAATGATGCTATGGCTATAAAATAATTGCCTGGCATGCACAAGGGTCTGGGCTCAATCTCCATGCTGGAAAAGGAACCTAAATATAAAATTGAACTATGATCGTCTTTTCTCACTCCTCAGGGAAAAGCAGAATCAGCACTAGCATCTTACCCAGGCTAAGTTTACCATAAATCAGGCTTTTCTTAGAACACTGGGGCCCAATGGGATCTGATTAAAAATCAGTAAGTAGTTGATTTTTGTGTTTAAGAATTAGTCCTTCATGCCATTTCATAAGAAGCACCGAGTGTTTGCCCGGCCAGATGCTCAGTGTGGAGTGCACACAGATAACTCAGGGAGAGGGCCTAACTCCTGAGGTGAATCAAGGTAGAAGAGTTAGTAAGAGCTGCAGGACCATGAAAAATCAATCACTGATACCCAGGTAAAGGTCTCGGATAGGCATCAGGGGTAGAGAGCTGTTTTGTCTTTGTGGAGACAGGATGGATTCAGAAACACTTTATAGAGAAAATGATACCAAGACCAAATCTTAAAAAATATGAGTAGGGCTGGGCGGTGGTGGCGCACGCCTTTAATCCCAGCACTCAGGAGGCAGAGGCAGGTGGATCTCTGAGTTCGAGGCCAGCCTGGACTACCAAGTGAGTTCCAGGAAAGGCGCAAAGCTACACAGAGAAACCCTGTCTCGGAAAAAAAAAAAAAAAGAGAGAGAAAGAAAGAAAGAAAGAAAGAAAGAAAGAAAGAAAGAAAGAAAGAAAGAAAGAAAGAAAGAAAGAAAGAAAGAAAGAAAGAAAGAAAATATAAGTAGGGAGCAGCTAGATGGCTGAGCAGATTTGCCACCAAGCCTGATGATCTGCCTTAGATCAAGAACCAACTCCCACAAGTTGTCCTCAGACCACACGTACACCGTGGCACCAATACACACAAACTAAATGTATTTTTAAAATTAGCAGGAAATAAAAGGAAACACGAAGAGGAGCTGGCCTGGTTACTCATGCCTGTAATCCCAGAACTCAAGAGGCTGAGACAGGAATATCACCAAGGGTCTGAGGCCAGCCTGGGCTATAGAGTGAGTTCTAAGACAGCTTGAACTACATAACAAAATACTCTACCTCAAAGAAAAGAGAAAAAGGAAGTATGATTGGGAATGTTCCTCTATTTCCCTACTTCTAAGGTCTACTATGAGCCAGGTGTGATCATGTGCATCTAAATGCCAAAAATTTACGAGGTTGGAAGGATCAGGTATTCAAGGCCACTCTTGGCCATATAGAGTATTTGAGATCAGCTTGGGGTTACTTGAGACCCTATTGGGCTTTGGGTTTGTTTTTGTTTGTTTGTTTGTTTGCTTTTTTTTTTTTTTTTTTTTGGAGGCAGGGTTTCTCTATGTAGTCCTGGCTGTCCTAGGACTCCCTATGCAAACCAGGCTGGCCTCAAACTCACAGAGAACGGTCTGCCATTGCCTCTCAAGTGCCGGGCTTAAAGGCCTGTACCACCGACGGTCAATGGTGGCACACACTTTTAATCCCAACATTCATGAGGCAGATCCAAGAGGGTATCTGTGAGTTTGAGGCCAGCCTGGTCTACAGAGCAAGATCCAGGACAGGCACCAAAACTACACAGAGAAACCCTGTCTCAAAAAAACAAAACAAAACAAAACAAAAAAAAAGGCATGTATCACCATGCCCAGCAAGATCCTATTTTAAAAGGATCAAAATAATAATAACAATAAATAAAAATAATGTTCACTATGGTGAAACTAGTTCCTGGATTTACCCATATTTAATGATCCTGAACAAAATTCACTCTGGCTTTAGCTTTCAAATTCAAGGTTTCCATTACCCCAGAAGCTTGAGTTACAGCCAAACTGTAACAGAGTGTACAGAAGAAGATTAATTAAGGCCATTGGGTTGAAAAAGGACAAATGAATATGACATAGCAACATGACAAATGTATGTGAATCCAACCCTAATTAGCAATAAAAAAATAATACTTATCTTTGAAATGCACAAAGCACATATTTCCAATGACAGCCCATCCAACGTAATCGCCACCTAAACAACCAGGTCAAAGAGTGCATGGGTCAAAGTGATGCTCTCCTCCCCTATCTGCGAGGGGTCTTCACTCACCAGTCCTCATGAGAGGGAAAGACATGATGATGTGGGCCTGTGGGGGGGCAATGGTCAGGTGCCAACAGGCAATGGCCCCAGGGACACCTCTCCATTCATGAAAGTATAAACATGCAAAGAAGTTGGAAGTAAGCTAGTATTCTCACCTGGGATTGCCTGGGACGGTGTGCAGTTCCTGGTCCTCCTGCCTCGGCCTCCCAGGTGCTGGAGTACAGGCATGCAAAACTCACACATCGGGAATGGCTTCCCTGGCCCATCCAAGCCTCAGGACCGAAGAAAGAACCCAGGGCCTTGTGCTTGTTAGGCAAGCACTCTACCACTGAGCTAAACCCCCAACCCCTGGAACAACTTATGTTAATGATGCCTCTTTCTTCTTTCTGGAGACCAAAGGCCGTGTTCAGTGGGACTGAACTGCACAGGCCTGCTACTCTGCTGAACAACTCACACAGGGGTTCTTCTGTGCTGAACACAGTGGTGCCCTGGAACTTCTTCTACCTCAGTAAGTATGCACTTGCCTCACAGCGCTGTGGAGCGTAACAGCTCCCCAGACCCTCCCCAGTTGATTCTGCTTTCTTTTTATTCCTGGTTGTTTGGTTGGTTGTTTTGGTTTTGGCTTGGTTATGTTGTTTGGGTTTTGTTTGGTTGGTTGGTTTGGTTTTGGTTTTTGAGACAAGGTTTCTCTGTGTAGCTTTTGCGCCTTTCCTGGATCTCGCTCTGTAGACCAGGCTGGCCTTGAACTCACAAAGATCCACCTGGCTCTGCCTCCCGAGTGCTGGGATTGTTTGTTTGTTGTTTTTTTTTTAAGACAAGTTCTCAAGTTTCCCAGACTGGCCTTTAACTCACTATGAAGCTGAAAATGGCATTGAACTACCAATGATCCTCCCATTTCAGCTCCCTCCATGCTGGGATTATTAAGTGTACCACAAGAAACATGAATGCTTTCTGCTTTAATTTTCTTCATAGCATTACAGTTTCTTGACTAATTATATAAATATATTTAATACTTCATTCTCTACTACTATGAAAGCTCCCAGTAATGATAATTTTGAGATTTATTTTTTTGTTTGGGGTTTAATTTTGAGATTTATTTTTTGTTTTTATTTTTAATATATATATTTTTTGAGACAGGGTCTCACAGTGTAGCCCAGGCTAGCCTCCAACCCCTCTGGTCCACATCAGCACCCCACCCCCGACCAGGTACAGGCATGAGCCATCACCCTCAGCAAGACTTGTACTTACTTCCGTCAACCCAGTGTGCAGAATAATGCAGTAGGCACTCGATACGTCCTTGAAATATGAGTGGGCGAGTGAAGTTGAGTGAGTAACTGAAGAACAGAACACTTGTGGGTTCCCTGGGATTTGTTTGCAGGGCGCTGTGGAGCTGGTTAAAGGAGAAGTCAGGGCCAGCCCACTCACTGTTGAAGACTAAACACCCACAATCTTTCTCAAGGAGGTGCCAGGGAAGATCCATTTCTCGTTGTAGAGAGAGGGAGTAACCCCAGGCCTGTGCTTCAGATAAACATAAGAAAAGTGAATACCGTACTGGGTGTCTCACACATGCCTGCAATCCTAGCACAGAGGCAGAGGACTGCCATGAGTTCCAGGCCTCTGGGGACTGAACCTAAACTCTGGGGAAAAGAGAGAATGAGAGAGAGGCTATTGGAGAGGCTTAGAGGGGTGGGTGCCCTATAGCTCTGGAGGAGGGCGAGGGTGTGGAGTGGCTCAACCAGCCTTGTAAGGATGACATTCCATGTCTGCCCACAGACACTTCAGGTTGTTGGAGAGCTAGCTGTTGTTACTCAGTTCCAGCCATATGTATCTGCATCTGAGTATTCTCTCTCTCTCTCTCTCTCTCTCTCTCTCTCTCTCTCTCTCTCTCTCTCTCTCTCTCTCTCTCCCCCTCCCCCCCCCCCCCCCCCCCGCCCTCTCCCTCTCCCTCTCTCTTCAGTCCCCTCTTCTGTTGTCATCTCTGGATCACCACATAGTGTTTCTGAAAAGGCTGTGAGGAATCACTGCCAATTAAGGGGCAGTCAGACTTTGTGGATTCCACAACCAATGTCAGCTCCCCATCCATCCCTGTCCTATGGTCCCATATCATAGCTGGGTACCAACGTCAGAAATAAAGTACATGCAGTGGGGCAAGGCAATCTGCCTAACCTCCCTCGGACAGGAGATTGGTTCAGCTTTTATTGAGGGTGGGGATGGGGCTGTACATGTTCATGAATGAGGTACGTGTGTGTGTGTGTGTGCGCGCGCGCGCGCGCGCTCGCGTGCATGTCAGGTCATTGGGTACCTTTTGCAATCACATCTCACCTTATAATTTTATTTTTTGATGTCTTGTTTTTGTTTAGTTGTTGAGACAGTGTCTCTCTGTGTAGCCCTGGCTGTCCTTGATTCACCATGTAGAACCAGGCTAGCCTTAAATTCACAGAACCCCATCTGACTCTGCCTCCCAGGTCCAGAGATTAAAAGCATGTACCACCACTCCCAGCCCACCTAATATTTGGAGACAGGATCTCTCAGTAGGACCTGGAGCTCACAGATTTAGCTAAACTGGCTGGACAGCATAACACAAGAATCCTCCTATCTCTGCTCTGGGTTTACCGGTTCTACCTCTGCGTAGCACAGACCCAAACTTGGATTCTTATGCTTGTACAGCTGGCCCTTGACCAACTGAGCATCTCCCAGCCCCTGTGGAGCTCTAAGATGCCTTCGGGACTTGTGGGAAAGGAATTCCTGGGTGAGTGACGCCTTTACAAGCTGGTAGGAGCAGGGAAGGGTGTAGCACAGTGACCGACCTTGTGACTCTGAGGGGAGTTGAACCTGGGATGAGCAGAGTCACAGACATCAGAGAGACCATCAAGTAAACAGACTCTGGAGCAATGTTCCTAAGCTATCTATAAGAAGCCTTCCTGGGCTCAGCGGTTTTCCAGTAGAAGCAAGCCATAGATTGCATTTATTAGTTAAATCACCATGAGATCTTGAAATTGAAAACAGCCTGGCTGACCCACAACTGCTGGCTGTTTTCACTAGTGAAAGGTGAACCAGAAGAGTTTATCTTAATCAATGAACCCGGGGGGAGATAGATGCTTCATTCCTCAGACTTTATTGTGGATAGACTATTTTAATTGTATTACTTGTTTGCAATGAAATTCTGTACACTTGAGTGTTTTGAAATCAGAAAAAGATCTGGAGACCAGAAACTGAAATGCTCCACTCAAAAACTGACCATCAGGTTTTTAGACCAAATATTTCCTCAATGTTCACTGGTTTGTTTTGTGGTTTGTTTGTTTGGTTGGTTGGTTTGATTTTGGTTTTTCGAGACAGGGTTTCTCTGTGTAGCTTTGTGCCTTTCCTGGAACTCACTCTGTAGCCCAGGCTGTCCTCGAACTCACAGAGATCCACCTGGCTCTGCCTCCCAAGTGCTGGGATTAAAGGCGTGTGCCACCACCACCCGGCTTGTTCACTGGTTCTTATAAAATATCTTTAGGAGAATGACTATATGAAGAAGTTAAGTGGGTCAGTGGTAGCACGCCTTTAATTTCAGCACTTGGGAGGCAAAGCAGATGGATCTCTGTGAGTTCGAGGCCAGCCTGGTCTCCAAAGCAAGTACCAGGAAAGGCACAAAGCTACACAGAGAAACCCCATCTTGAAAAAACCAAAAAAAGAATGTGTTCTGGGCTTGGGGATTTAGCTCAGTGGTAGAGCGCTTGCCTAGCAAGCACAAGGCCCTGGGTTCGATCCTCAGCTCAAAAAAAAAAAAAAAAAAAAAAAAGATGCACCTTTGCTGTGGCTCAGATATGTCCCCCTAAAGTTCGTATTCTGAAAACTTAGTCCTCATAATCAGGTGTTAACAGCGTTTGGAGGCGGGGCCTTTAGGAGGTAATTCTTGTTGGATGAGGTCATAGGGGTGGGACGCCATGATGGGCTTCACTGCTATAATGAGGGAAAAAGAGTGTCATTCCCCGGAGGGAAAGCATCAGGGTTCAATATAAAACAGGCCTCCTAGCCATTGATTCTGCTCTCCAGGTCACCTGAGTCCTCAGCTTATTCTGAAAGACGGTAATCTAACCTAAGATCTCGCCAGGTGTCTGCAGTCAACTTTGCCCAGACTTCTCCCCCACCCAGAACCAGGAAGGGGACGCTGGTGGTTAGGCAGCTGTGGAGAGCCAGCATTAAGACTCCTAATTACTAGTTTAAATAACAGACTACAACAGGCTCTGGTAACACGATATATTTTATTGGGCTTGTTCATACACATGATGAACAGAAGCTACAGTTTATGCACCTAAAAGTTACTTATCTGAGGCTCTGTGATCTGGAATTATCGTAGGGAATGGGGTTGGGGGACTGGTAGCTCTCAAATGTCTACCCCTCATGGCCAGTGACAGGCCTGGCAAAGATGTCTCAATACCGTCTCCTTCAGATCACCTAACTCATGGGGATTTTTTTTTTTTTTTAACTAATGCATACTAAACTTGTGTTTCCCGGGGTAATTTATGAGCCTGACCTTTGATGAGTTCGGGTGTCCTCTAATAAAAATGTCACCGGATGATTCACGAGGAGAAAGACGGACTTGAAACTTAGGATATTCAGAAATGCTCTCCAAACAGGAAGGCCGCTTGGCTTTGCCACTGCCCACTCACCCCAAGCCTCTGGGTTTCTAAGCTCTTCAGTATCTTTGAACATTTTTGTGTTAGATCTTGGCAGCAGAAGGCCTGGCCTCAATGGGAGAACCTGAGGGTTCAAGGGCACAGCCTGGCCCAAACAGAAACAAAGAGAGCTAAGGTTGCTGGGTTCGTTGGCTTTCTACAGCAATGGAGGTGTCTACGGTCAGCTTCAAAACACAACGAAACCCCTTAGGCCTTTGAGTATTAATTGCCTCAGGCAGCTGCCACAAGATACCAAACCCAGCACTCTGGGGGAGAGTCTATACACTGCCCTTTGATTTTCTGTTTTCTCTTTTTTGGTTTTTTGGAATTTTTTTTTTTTTTTTTTTTTTTTTTTTTTGGTTTTTCGAGACAGGGTTTCTCTGTAGTTTTGATGCCTGTCCTACAGATCTCGCTCTGTAGACCAGGCTGGCCTCGAACTCACAGAGATCCGCCCGGCCATGCCTCTGAGTGCTGGGATTAAAGGCGTGCGCCACCACTGCACAGCCTTGTTTCTTTCTTTCTTACTTTCTTCCTTTTTTTCCTTTAGCACTGGAGTTTAACCACAGGACCTTGCACTACGCTGTACCCCAATCCCACGCCTTTCTCTTCACAATTGATGATGCCATCACTCCTTCGTGACTTTGAAATAGGATCGCATTACTAACTCACCCTGGTCCGGGGTCACTTAGCCTTCTCCCAGTACTCTCATATTTTCCTCCCTCTGCTTTTATCTCTCTCGAAGTCTCTCCTCTTGAAAAGACACCAGTCACATAAGGTCAAGAGCCGCCCTAGTCCATCCAATATGATTCCATTTTAACTAATAACAGCAACCACCTTGCCCCCCCACCACCACCAAAAAAAAAGGGCACATTCTGTGTCAACCTCCAGTGTCAGGAGGTTGTTGTGTCTGCTTGGGCTGCCATCCCAACAATGCAGGTCAAAGAGTATTTGGGACCAGGCTAGAGAGATGACTCAGCAGATGTGAGCACGCACTTACTTACTCACTCACTCACTCACTCACTCACTCACTCACTCACTTACTGCTCTACCAGAGGAGCAGAGTTCAGATCCCAAGCACCCACCTTGGAGAGGAGTTCACAAGCATCTATAACTCCAGCTCCAAGAGATTCAAGGCCCCCTTTTGACTTCCGTGGTCACCTGCACACACACACACACACACACACACACACACACACACACACACAAACACACACCACATGAAGTTTTAAAACTCATCTTTCAAATCTTTGGGGGCTGGAGCGATCGCTCAGTGGTTACGAGCACTGTCTGCTCTTTCAGAGGGCTCAGGCTAAGAACCACATGTAACTCTAGTTCCAGAGGATCCAACACCCTCTTCTGGCCTCTGAGGACACCAAGCATGTACCTAGCATACATATAGACACACATGAAAGCAAAATATTCATACACATAAAATAAAATGAAATCAAATAGTTGGGACCACAAGTATTTTAAAGTTCTTCTTTCTTCAAATGTTGGAGCATAATAATTTTTTTTTAATGTCTTGTCTTATTTCTTTTATTTTAGATAAAATCTGACTGTGTAGCTCTGGCTGGCCTAGAGCTTGCTAAGTAGACTAGGCTAGCCTGAAACTCACAGAGATCTGTCTACTTCTGACTCCTGAGTACTGAGATTAAAGTCATTTGCTGCCAAATAAGCCTTGGAATATTTAGATAGCTACAATGAAATATCTTGAAGAGGGTAATCCAAGTCTAAACATAAAATTCATTCATGTTTAACATACAACTTACAACCCAGCCTCAGTGTAAATTTATATATATTTTTATATAGACTAATACTATCACACCAGGACTTTAAAGGTTGCAGATTTTGGATCATTTCAGATTTGGGATTTGGGGTTTAATGGTGTTCAACCTGTATCAGACTAGGTGACTTAAGCTGTCAAAATTTATTTGTTCATGGTTCTGGAGGCTAGGAGCCCAGCCCAAGGTGACAGAACCTTCTGACTCTGGTGAGGGAACTCCTTCTGAACAATAAGAAGCCACCAGCTCCCTGTGTCCTCTGTATCAGAGATAGTGAGCCTTGGGTCTCTTCACTGAGTACCAGTTCCACAAGGAAGGCCCCACCGTCATGACCTCCATAGCTTAGCGACGGTTTCTATTGCTGTGAAGAGACACCATGACCACTGCAGCTCTTACAGAGGAAATAATGGAGGTGGGTTCGCTTGTAATTCAGAAGTTTAGTCCATTATCACCATAGCTGGAAGCAAGAAACCACGCAGGCAGACATGGTGCTGGAGGAGCTGAGGGTTCTTACATCTTGACCCACAGGCAACAGGAAGTTGTCTGAGACACTGGGTGTGGCTTGAGCATATATAAAACCTCAAAGACCACCTCCACAGTGACACACTTCCTCTAATGAGGTCACACCCATTCCAACAAAGCCACACCTCCTAATAGTGCCACTCCCTTTGGGGGCCATTTTCTTTCAAACCACCATACCTCATCTAAACCTACTTATCTCCCTAGAGGCCCCATCTTCAAATACCATCACTTTGGGGGCACGGTAGTTAGTTTTAAATGTCAATTTAAATGTTAATCTGACACAACCTGGAATCACCTGAAAAGAGACTCAGTGAGGGATTGTCTAGATACAGCTGGTCTACAGGCATATATGAGGTGGTCTTGATTGTGTTAAGAAATGTGGGCAACACCATCCCTTGGGCTTGGGTCCTAGAGTATCTAAGAGGAGTATCTTAGGGTTTCGATTGCCGCAATGAAAAACCATGACCAAAAAGCAAGTCGGGGAGGAAAGGGTTTATTCAGGGAAGTCAGCACAAGAACTTGAGAAGCGCAGGAACCTGGGGGCAGGAGCTGATGCAGAGGCCATGGAGGAGTGCTGCTTACTGGCTTGCTCCCCCTGGCTTTCTCAGCCTGCTTTCTTATAGAACCCAGGACCACCAGCCCAGGGATGGCCCCATCCACAATGGGATGGGCCCTCCCCCACCAATCACCAATTAAGAAAATACCCTACAGCTGGATCTTATGGGGGCATTTTCTCAGTTGAGGTTCCCTCCTTTCAGATGACTCTAGCTTGTGTCAAGTTGACATAAAACCAGCAAGGACAAGGGGAGAAAGTGAGTTGAACAGCAAACATGGACAAATATGCCCTCTCTTTGCTCCTGCCCACCGATGTGATGTGAACAGCTGTCTCAAGTCGCTGTTGGTTTAACTTTTACCTGAAAGGATAGACATAACCTGGACTTGAAGCCAAATAAATACTTTCTCTTTTTGCACCTTTCCTGGAACTCCCTTTGTAGACCAGGCTGGCCTCGAACTCACAGAGATCCGCCTGCCTCTGCCTCCCGAGTGCTGGGATTAAAGGCGTGTGCCACCACCGCCCGGCTACTTTCTCTTTCTAAGGTGCTTTTTCAGGATATTTTAGCACAGCAATGGAAAGGGAATTAAGGTGGGTTAGATCTTCAGCACGGATCGGGGTGTGACATACACATTCAACCCAAGAGATTCAGACATCTATTAGGTGACAGACAGCTGCCAGAGCATCTGCCTCCCTGTGCAGTGAACAGGAACCGAGTCCCAGTTCTCCAGGCTGACCCCTCTAATGTGCAGACACTCTGGGCCCCTGACGTCAGACGACCCCAGATCAGTCCTTTACTAACCGACCCCGTGCCACTGGAATCTGCATGGCACACTTCCCACACGGCCTTTGCACAGGGGAGGGACAAATCAACAAGGTCACTTCCCCTCCTCCCTCGAGGAAACTGGGCTGGCTCAGTCAGCAGAGAGAATTCTCAGGGGAACGCTGGCCAGCTCCAGCAGTGGCCCTGGGAGCTGGCATGGTCTCCTGATTGGAAATAACCCCAAGGGAAGGACAGCCTGGCTGCGACCCAGGCCGACAGATTCCCTCCTGGGCTCCCACAGACCGGTTTAACAGGAACTACCCTCTGCCCCCCTTACACTGTTCAGGTTAGCACAGCCTGTTGAGGAGATCTCTTGTGTTTCCCCTTTAACAGCAGTCCTTGTCCTCAGTCTCAACACCCAAGCCCCACTCGGGGGCTCCAGGCGCCTGCTGCTCTCTAGCCCCCACTGCCCTTCCTGACCCCACCCCAGGGGTTTAAGTAGGCACCATCCGATGTTTGGGAACACGGTGCCCCATCACTATTAATAATGCATGCAGAGAGCCCATCTCCGAGGAGCTCGGAGTGCTTTCCAGGCATTATCTAATTAGTCCTCACCACATCCCGGTGAGGTTCAACAGATGCCGTGCTCCAGAGAAGCCATCAGGGGAAAATGCTTGCTGAAGCAGAGCTGCGAAGGAACGGACGCAGGCCTCCTCCATGCCCTCCGCCAAAGCAGAAAGCGCACAGCCCTTACCCAAGAGGCGGGTGATGCCCGTATACATGAAAAACCAACTGCACTCATGCCCAGCAACCGTTCTGACTCAGCAGGAGCAACACACACCAGTGCTTCCGGGATCATCAAATGAATGGCGGAGGGGGGTCTGTGATGGACTTCCACAAGTCCACCTTCCAGTCAGGGCATCTAAACTGGAATGTGGGGCCCGTAAGGTGGCTCAGCCCTAGGGGGTACTTACTGCCAAGTCTGATGATCTGAGTTCAATCCCTGGCCCTGACGAAATGGAAGGAGAAAACTGATTCCTGCAAGTCATCCCAACTCCACACAAGCACTGTGACACACGCGCACACACACACACATCAATAAATAAAATAAATGTAGAGAGAAAAATTTAATTAAAAAAATGAGGTGATTGAACTTTCCTGGCTGTGTTCCTCTAGGCAATCATGAACTTAGGGTTTCTATCATTTTTTTTTTAGTCAGGGGGAGGCAGGTCGTCAGGCTACCCAGGGCCGCACTCTGCATCCCAGGTCGGCCTCCAACACACAATCCTGCCTCTTTCTCTGGCGTGCCGGCAGGCTGCAGAAGCTCACCTCCACCCGCTGCTGCAAATGCCTTCTGAAGACTCATCTGTCTTCTCATTAAGAAAGACTGATGGGGCTGGAGACTGGCTCCTCCGCGGCGCTCTTGAAAGGAACAAAGGACAGTGGTGGTTGTAGCTGACACGGGGGCCACGCCTCTAATCGGACTGAGAGACCGAGGGGGGAGAATCTCAGCGCCAGACCAGCCTGGACTGCGTAGTAAGGCCACAAAATTAAAATAATAATAATAATAATAATAATAATAATAATAATAATAATAATAAGTGGGGCCTGGAAGTGCGGCTTAGCAGTAGAGTAACGTGATTTCCTATGTTGCAGTGCTGGGAATCGAACGGGCTGTGTGTGTGAGGGGCTGCTGTTTTACCAGTGAACCAGATGTACTGTGAACTTTCCGAACTACATACACAACAGGTGGGTGGGCTGGGTTGTGGCAAATTCACCTTCCTGGAAGTCCAGTGACCTGGATTCTCTTCAGGACTTTACTATCGGGACAGTGGATCCTAGGTTTCAATCTGACTGAAGCGCAGGCTGCCCAGATTAAACATTATCTCTGGGTGTGTCTGAGAGGGCAATTCTGGGTAAGATTAGCAG
The DNA here is from genome assembly GCF_049852395.1 of Peromyscus maniculatus bairdii. Lineage (NCBI taxonomy): Eukaryota > Metazoa > Chordata > Mammalia > Rodentia > Cricetidae > Peromyscus > Peromyscus maniculatus. The sequence continues at coordinate 125,696,663 of NC_134856.1, forward strand.
TTGAATCCACGCACTGGGGCTTGGGAGGAGGCTGTCCTCCCCAACATGGTGGACTTCACTCAACCAGTGGAGGGCTTGAGCAGAACGAAAGTCAGAAAGGGAAGCCCTTTGCCCTTCCTCCCAGGCTCCTGCCTGAGCTGAGCTGAGCCGGTTCACCTTGTCTCGGGTCCTTGGACTGGGCATTGTGCCTTCACCAGATCCTCTGGTTCTCTGGCCTCGGGATTCTAGCTGTGTCAGGCATCATTGCTGCTCCCTGACTCAGCTCCCTCTCCTTCCAGGCTGCAGCTTGACATTTTCAGTCCCTCGGAGTCTGGCAAGGCCACTTGACTTGCTTTCACCAATGAACAGAGGGCGGGGTGATGTTTGCCGCTGGCAGGTGGAAGCATGTCACTGTCGCTGAAGGTCCTCCCAGCTTTCTTCCCCTCTGTGGTCACAGTGAAGGCACACACCGAGACGGGCCTGCATCTGCCAGGTGTCGGGAGTGACTGCTGTGACCTGAACCGCCCTGCTGACCTGCTTCAAAAGGGTACAAGGCTGGGGTACCCTGGTGGAGAATGTGTTTAGCGAGTGGGAGGCCCCAGGTTCAGTCCCTGAGACCAAAATAAACAAAAACCAAAACCAGGAGCAAGAGAGATACCTTTTGTTCCTTTTGCTTTTTTTTTTTTTAATTTTACGTTTTTTTACTTACTGTGTATTGGTGTGTGTGTGCCCTCATGTGAAGATCAGAGGACAACTTACAGGAATCGGTTCTCTCTTTCCACTATGAGGGTTCTGGGGATCAAATTCAAGTCTACAGGCTTGACGGCAAAGTGCTTTTACCTGATGGACCATCTCTCCAGCCCCCTCTTTTTATTTTTTGACACAGCATTTCACTATGTAGCCCAGCCAGACCTTGAAATTATTTCCCTCCCACTCTGTGTGTGTGTAGTGGGGGGGGGGGGGAGATGTGTGCATGTCTGTGTTCATTCATATGAGTTCAGGCATGTGGAGGTCAGAGGATAACTGTGGGACAGGTACTTGTCTTCCATATGGTTTAAGACAGTGTCTTGCCACTGCATATGCCAAGGTTCTCTAAGCATCCAGGGATTCTCCAGTTTCTGTCTCCCATCTCACAGCTCCTGGCTTTATTTACATGGATTCTGAGGATTTGGACTCATGTCTTCACATTTTCAAATTCAGATCCTCAAACATTTGTAAGGCAAGCAGTTTTTTTTTTTTTTGTGTGTGTGTGTGTGTGTGTGTGTGTGTGTGTGTGTGTATGTGTGTGTATGTGTGTGTATGTGTGTGTATGTGTGTGTGTGTTTCCAGGATCTCCCTATGTAACCCAAGCTGGGCTCAAACCCATGATTCCCCTGCCTCAGCCTCAGAGATACTGGGATTACAGGCACATCCAGCAAAAAGGATTGTCACGGTTTGACTTTGTTGACTACTGTGTCTTAGCCTTATCTCTCATGACTAATACACTATCCAGGACACCCCGTCAGTATAATGCACCCTCTCTGCCACAGTGATTAGCCGAAGCAGGACACTAATGACTGAGGATTTGCTTCCAGGAGTTCAGGTAAGAGCCAATGGTAGGAATCTGAAGTTATAACTATTCTCCCCCATGGTAGGAGCGAACTACTTACTGGTACTGTGGTACTGTCTTGAAAAGGAAGGAACTTTGCCTGAGGTCAAAGGTGAGCCAGAGCAAAAGCAATATCTGCAAATTGTAGACATAGGCAGGCAGCCCTGAACCTCAGAAATGGAAAGTAAATCTCCCTAATTTTTTAAGCCAGTCTGACAATTTCACTACTTGTTTTTCAGTTTGTGGTTTGCTTGTGTTTTAGTAGCTCAGACTGGCAATGCCTCCCAAAGGCAGAGCTCTTGAGTTTGATTGCCCAGCATGGCACACACATTAGCTGATAGCTGCATAGACACAAAGATCTATACCTGCATATGTTTCTATAATCAATGTATTATCTTCCAGGGACGCAAAATGCTCATGTCTGTCAGGTTGCAAATATTCCCAAGAAAGGCAACAGAACTGAATCTTGGAGTCAGAAAGGATTTAAAGGAACACCTAGTCTGTCACCTTTGGTAGATGAGGGACCAAGACAAGGAAAGTAACTTCATTACATCGGACAATCTGCGTTCCCAGTTTCCTCCTGCCTTCTGATCTCATCACCATTAGGCTGTACCCTGTCAGGGTCCATTAAAAGGAGATAAGGTACCTGGGGTTCCCAGCAGCATGGCTGGTATAATGTCGATAACCAAACATGACTGAGTGCTTTTTATCGGTCACTCACATTGTAGTATTAAAGTGGTGGGTGGGGACAATAGATAACTGACACTCCCCTTATCAGTTATACTGAGAAAACTCTCCAGAGCGGAGAAGGAGCCAGGACCTCGAGTCTTACCCAGTAACAGGCCACTGCTGTTTGTAGAGGCGGGTTGACTCAGAGTCTTTTGTGGTAGCTAGGGACACTCAGCCTGTGCATTCCAAGTACTCTTGGTGTCCAACATGATGCTCAGGAGAGACTTGAAAGGGTTCTGAAGAGAGCGGGAGCGTGGTGGAGCATCACTGCAGTGCAGCATGTGGGAAAAGGAGGCAGGAAGAACAGCAGGTCAGGGACCTCAGCCACACTATGAATTAGAGGCCAGCCTGGCCTGCGAGAGACCCTGGCTCAAAACAAATCAAGGGAGGAGAAGGAAGAAGAGGGAGAGAAGCACCAGTTAAAGCTGAGAGAGCTTTTCTACTGAAATTCGGGATACTGCAAGGCTAACTGCCCAGGCTAGACACCCCTGCAACTGGATAAAGCATAGAAAAGGGCAGTACCCGCCTCTGGCCATCACCTCAGAGAAATGAGGAGCACAGACACCCAGGGTTTCCGTAGTTCAGTGAGGACCTGAGATGCCTCGTGGCAATTCCTCAGGGGCCAGCAGTCCTGGGCACCTGTAAAGAACGGGTAACTGGCACTGAAACAGTTGTATTATAGGGACTCCATGCCAACCGCAGGACTCGGGCCGCCATTCAGGCTGTGATTGCCTAACCCCATCCCCTGTCCCCACCCCCCACCCCCGTCCCAATCCGATAAACAGCAGTAATGATAGAGCTTTCATCTGCTGAGGGCACACAGGACAGAACATATAAGTAGAAGCAAGGCCAGCAAAGCAAAGCCCAGGCTATCAAAAGCCACAGGGATCAACTATAATGTTAAATATTAAAAGGAAGTCCTGGGCCAGCAAGATGGCTCAGTGGGTAAAGGCACTTGCCACCAAGCTTGATGACCTGAGTTCCATCACCAGATACCACATGGTAGGAGGAAGCGACCAACTCTCAAAGTTGTCTTCTGACCTCTGCACATTCATGTCAAGTCATGGGTGTGTGTCCCCCCACCTCCAACACACACATACACCAAACAAACAAAAAACCCAAACAAACAAAGAAGATAACTCTTTAAAGGTACCCCTTGGGCTTGGGAAATGGCTTTTCGGATAAAGCGCCTGCCCTGAAAGCATCAAGACATGAATTCAGATCTCCAGAACCCACATAAACCTAGACACAGCAATCCTAATGATGCTACAGCAAGTTATGGACAGAGACAGGAGAAAGGCAGGAGCTCCCAAGCCAGCCAGCCTGACACACACAACACCAGCAAGCAAGAGACCTTGTCTCAACAAAGTGGAAGGTGAGGACCAAGGTCATCTTAGGACCATGCACCAGGACACACACACACACACACACACACACACACACACACACACACACTGATAATAACATAAATAGATAGATAATAAAAGGCAACCTTAGAATTGGCAGTCATGTTTCCTTCAGTCTCAGCATTCAGGAGGCAAAAGCAGGTGAATCTCTGTGAGTTCCAAGCCAGCCTAGTCCCTAGTCTATATAGAGTGCTCCAAAACAGCCAGGACTGTATAGAAAGACATTCTCTCTCTCTCTCTCTCTCTCTCTCTCTCTCTCTCTCTCTCTCTCTCACACACACACACACACACACACACACACACACACACACACACACACCAAAAATGGTAACTGTGGTAGTTTGAACAAGAATGACCCATATAGATTTATTTATTTGAATACGTAGTCACCAGGAGTGGAACTGTTTGGGAAGGATTAGGAGGTGTGGCCTTCCTTGTTGAAGGAGATGTTGCTAGAAGTAGGCTTTGGGATTTCAAAAGTCTATGCTTGGTCTCAGCCTGCTGCCTGCAGATCAGGATGTAGGTCTCAGCTACTTCTCCAGCACCATACCTGCCTGCCTGCTCTCACACTTCCTGACATGATGATAATGGACTAAACCCCTAAAGCTGTAAGCAAGCCCTTAATTAAATGCTTTCTTCTTCTATAAATTGTCTTGGTCATGATGTCTCTTCACAGCAATAGAACAATTACTAGGACAGCAACCCTAGAGAATGCTTCTCTTGATTATTTTGGGTTCTAGTGTCTTTGTTTTTTTAAGATTTGTGTGGGAAGGGGGGGTTACCCTAGAAGGTCAAAAGTTTCCATCCCCTAGAGCTAGTTACAGTGAGTTGTGAGCCACCCAACATGGATGCTGGATACTGAACTCCAGTCCTCCAGAAGAACAGCAGGCACTTTTAACTACCAAGACATCTCTCCAACTCCAATTCTTGTAGGTTTATAAGATAACAAAAATAATCAACCCTACTCTGTCCCAGACACAAAATTAGCACAAAATAAGCAGCAAAAGCTGAAGTCTTTTTCTGCCCATCTTCACAGAGCGACCCTCACTTGGAAATTACTTGGACCCCAGGTATTCAAAGGCACCATCCAAACTGCTCAGGTTTCTGTGTAGCTTGAAAAGCTGAGAGATGTTCTACTATCTGCCAGCTGTGTGGTTCTAGATTTATTTCTTGGTCTCTCTATTAATAAACCGGAGATAATGTAACTCCTGCCCTAGTATATGCATCTCATACTGGTTTGTTTTGTTTTGTTTTGTTTTGTTTTCAGAGATTAAATAAAATCATGCAAAAAAGGCCAAAAGGCCTCCATACTGCTTTTTGTTTGTTTGTGTTTTACCCTCAAAAAGGGTTTGCCTCCAGTTTGATAAAAATGCCCTTGAACTCCTGATCCTTCTGCCTCTACTTCCCAAGTCCTGGGACTACGCATGTTCCATCACGCATGGCTTATGCCAGTGCTGGGGATCAAATCCAGGGTTTCATGTGTGCTAGGCAAGCGCTCTGCCAACTGAGCCACATCCTCAGTCCTGGCTTTGGTTTTGGTTCCCTGTAGTTTTCTTTTTAATGTGGTGCTGGGGGTGGAAGCCAGGGCCCTGCACTTGCATGGTAGAGCCTCTCCATGGAGCTACAGTCTCCAGTCTGTCATAATTATGTCAATGACTTCTTTGCTTTTTCTCTCTGTGTGTCTAATTCTCTGTGCCTCTCTCTCTGTCTCTTGCTCACTCTCAGAAATGGGGGGGGGGGGGTTTGAGACAGAATCTTACTATGCAGCCATAGCTGGCCTAGTAGTCAGTATGTAGCACAGACTGGCCTCGTACCCAGAGCCACTTGGTTGCTGGGATTGCAGCAGTGTACCACTACACCTAGCTCCAACAATTCCTTTCAATTGGTGAAAGAAGCTGACACACTTCTGAATGAAGCCCACGACTCTTAGGTCCATCCCCTCCGAGACCCCAGCAGCACGCTCCCTCTTTCTCTAACACACACAGTTGTTTCAGAGACAAATTTCCAGGATTTTTCAAATCTCTGCTTTGTTCAAGCAAATCATTTTTCCAATCTGGGTTCAGGAGCAGATGCCACAGCTGCAAAATGACTTCCTCTTCCTCACACTTCGCCTTGGCAACAGGAAGAAAGTTAGACACACTGCGAAGGTACATTCTACATTTCATCCCACATTATTTAAAAAAAAAAAAAAAGCCATCCTCCTAAATGCAATAGTCCTTCTGGATGGTTCCAAGTGTCTACTAGGCCAGAGGATGGGTGATATGAGGGAAGTTGCAAAGCTAGTGAATTAGTGAGTGTTGGGGAGACAGCTCTGGAATCGCCTAGCAGCAGGGCAGGAGAATCCTGCCATTCATGGTCAAGGGGGCAATGGCCTGCAGCCACCCACACCCACAAAGACACACAGCATCCCTCTTTCCTTCCTTCCTTCCTTCTTTCCTTCATTCCTTCCTTCCTTCCTTCCTTCATTCCTTCCTTCTTTCCTTCCTTCCTTCCTTCCTTCCTTCTTTTTCTAAGATGTAAGACCACAGTCACATAAGGCAGCCGGAAACACACCAGGCTAGCCTCCCACTCACAGGCACCATCCTGTCTCAGCCTCCCAAGCTGCTAGGATTACATGGGTCACCTCAAGGCGAATTCAAAGCACCCAGTTGCCTCCCACTAAATGCATTAGCATTTTACCCTTATTACTGTTCAAAGGCTTAAGTACAAAACTTAGGCTCCTTAATGTGAAGAAGCCTCTGCTGATTTCTCCTTCTGGTTCATCATCCTACTTGAGCAAGATGTTGCAACCACACTGAATGTACCAGGAGTGTGGCTGTTAATAACCACTTGTACATCTTCACTCGGGGGCTGGGGAAAACACCCAGGTGAAAAGCTACACACCAAGACACATGCAGGCACAAGCAGGCATGCTGACATAAGCAGCAAAGGAGGAATAATCTTGGGAGTATGCCAACGTTCTCCTATTGGTCACTGTGCTGGGGATAAAACCCAGGGTCTTATGCATGCTAGACAAACACTCTACCTCTGAGCCACATTCATGGTGCCTAATGTCAACTGTACAATACTTCATTGAGGTTGTTTGGGTTTGGGTTGGATTTTTTTTTTATTACATTTATTTATCTTGTGTGTCTGTGTTCACACATGTGCATGCTAAGATACACATGTACACAGGCCACAGAACAACTTTCATCTTCTACCATTGGGTCCTGGGGATCAAACTCAGACTTGAGGGCAAATGCCTTTCCTGCTAAGCCATCTCCCTGGCCCTATTATTTGAGACAAGATCTCATTACATAGTAAATGCTAGCCCTGAACCCAAGATCCTCCTTCCTCATCCTTCCAAGTGTTAGCATTACAGCTCATGACACCTTGCCCTTTCTGGATTCCTTTCTCAGTCTGTCTTTTCAACGTATCTTTACCCCCACACATGAACCTGGGCCATGGACACGTTAGATGAGTGCTCTACCACTGAGCTACCTCACCAGAACTCTCCTTACTTTTCATTTGGAGACAGGGTCTCCCTAAGTTGCCCAGCATGGCCTTCAACTTCTGCTCATCCTCCTCATCTTCTCCTGTGCTTGGATTAGAAGCAGACACCACCAGGCTCGGCTTCTTTCATTCTCTATAAGCGATGGTTTGCTATCTAAAGCTGACTCTCCAAGGTTAGCCCATTCCTAAAAATGGTAAGCCACTGCCCGTAAGTGGGTACACCAACCCATCCATAGGTCATACCCAACCACGTCTATTTTCATTCGGTCACAGTCTGGCCCCTAGTTACCTGCCACAGTCACTTCAAAACCAGTTACCAAGAAACTAGAAACAGCCTCATTCCATCCCAGCCCACCCCGGCAGAGCCCAGTGAAATTATTCAAACCTGCCAATTCTGAGTCTGTGTATTAATCACTTCTCTCATCGCTGTGACAAAATCCCTGAGTAAAAGCAGCTGAAGGGAAGAAGAGTTATTTTGGCTCACACAGTTTGACGGTGCAGCCACTGGGGCATGGCTACATGATGGTCATGTCACATTTGAAGTCAAGAAGCAGAGAGAGAGGAACGCTGGTACTCAACTTACTTCTCTTTATTAGTTTGGTGTTCCAGCATCTGGAATGGCTCCACCCACATCCAGGTGTGTCTTCTCTTCAACATGCCAACACAGGTATCATCTAGGTGATCACAGATCTGGTAAAATTGACAATGAAGGTTACTCATCATAGCCTACTCTCCATGTCCTGGCTATTCTTTCTTAGGAAACCACAACAGAGGCTCTTGCCTCCACCTCCTGAGTGGCACACATACTCATAAGCCCTTTGTGGTCCCTCATGGCATGGCCTGACCTCTCCTCTTGAGATCTGTAAGAAACATGCTTCAAAAAGAATAGGAAGGCTTTGCTCAGCCAGATTTCATACTGAAAATGTAAATATCATTCACAATAGCCCAAAGGTAGAAAAAAAAAAGCCAAGAGTCTATCAAGAGATGTCTAGACAAACAAAATGTGCTCTGTCCTCACAATGAAATGTCATTCAGCCTTAGGAAGAAACCCTGTCACATGCTGTAACATGAATGAACCTTGAGGACATTATGCTAAATGAAATAGGCCGGACAAAAAGAATGAGTGCTTAATGATTTGATTGATATGAAGAACACACAGTCATCAAATTCATAGAAAAAGAAGAATGGTGGTATCAGGGGGATGGGAATGACAGAGAAAAGAGAGATAATAAATAAGGACAACGTTTTTTTGTTTTGTGTTGTTTAAGTTTGGTTTGGGTTTTTGTTGTTTTTTTGTTGTGTTGTGTTTTGTTTTGTTTTGAGACAGGGTTTCTCTATGTAGCTCTGGTTGTCCTGGAACTTGCTTTGTAGACCAGGATGGCTATGAACTCACAGAGATCCACCTGCCTTTGCCTCCCAAATACTGGAATTAAAGGCATGAGCCATCATGCCTGACAAGAACAGCATTTCTGTTTTACAGGATAAAAAAGTTCTAAAAACAAGGCCGGGCAGTGGTGGCACACGCCTTTAATCTCAGCACTTGGGAGGCAGAGGCAGGCGGATCTCTGAGTTCGAGGCTAGCCTAGTCTACAAAGAGAGTTCTAGGAAAGGCACAAAGCTACACAGAGAAACCCTGTCTCAAAAAAAAAAAAAAAAAAAAAGTTGTAGAAACAAGTGGTAATGATTGAACAATATTGCAAATATGTGTAAAGACACTAAATTATACACTTAGAAATGATTAAGAGCCAAGCATGTTGGTGCATGCCTGTAATCCAAGCACTCAAAAGATAGCTACAAGTTCAAGGCCAGCCTATTCCACAAAGTGAGTTCCAGGCCAGCCAGGGCTACCCAAACTTTCTCAACTAAAGAAATAAGTCCACTCTCCACCGTCATCTCTTTGAGTTTTCCCATGCTGTGCCATGGGCTCCCCTGGGTTCAGCGCCTTCTGCCTTTTGCCTACACACTCACAACCTAAGGCAGACTTGAACAACAGGTCCCCATTGGAGCCTTTCAAACCTTCGCTGTACCTGCCGTCCCTACCTCCTTCACTGCCCCTGCTGCCGTCTCCAAGGACATTGTCACTCTCCATTGGATCTCCTAGCCACCTTTCAAAGGCCAAGCAGCCCCAAGACCCCCACCCTGCAGTGTCCCTCCCAAGTGTGCTTACTCAATACTCTCTCACTGTGTCCTTTATTCTTTCATTACACCGTGCATCTACTTGTGTTAGTGATTCCATTCTGGAGTGAAGCTCTGAGGAATGTGAAGAGATTATTTGTTCAAATCCCTTCATTTGCAGGGGGAAAGCAGCCCTATGGGACTGCGTCCCCAGTGCTCAGCATTCATTAGTGATGGAGGAGAAAAAAGAATCCATGCCTCAGCGTATCTTCCCCTTTCTCTCTCTTTTCTTTTAAGACTGAGTTTCTCTGTATAGCTCTAGCTGTCCTGGAACTCGCTCTGTTGACCAGGCAGGCTTCAAACTCAGCCAGCCTCGGCCTCCTGAGTGCTGGGATTAAAGGCATGTGCCACTACCATGTGCTGTGGGATATCTTTGTGTACACTGTGAATATGTTACTCTGATTGGTTGATAAATAAAGCTGCATTGACCTATGGCAAGAGAGAAGAAAAGAGAGGAGGGAGAGACGCCAGCCACCACAGAAGTAGCAAGATGCCAGCAGACCAGTAATGCCACAACCTCGTGGAAACTTATAGATTAATAGAAATGGGTTAAGTTATAAGAGCTAGCTAGCAAGAAGTCTACCATAGGCTATACATTTGGTAATTAATATTAGGCCTCTAAATGATTATTTTATAAGCAGATGAGGGACCGAGGAGCCAGGCGTGACTCCCTTTTCTTTCTATAACACCAAGCTGCCTCTATTTAACTATATATAAGCAATAGCCAACCAGGCATGCTAGTAGCACATGCCTTTAACACTACCAGTTGAAATACTAAGGCAGGAGAATCAGAAGTTCAAGGCTAGCCCTCATCTACAGAGCAAGTTCAGTTCACGGCAATAGAACAGTAACTAAGTAAGACACTGGGCTACCTGAGATTTTGTCTAAAAAATGAAAAACAATCTAAATGTGTTAGCTTTTCTGTCCCCAACATGAAGCAATGTCAGGATAAACGATGGCCATATTCCATGTCATTTGTGCCCCCAAAGCACCTAAGAGCATCTTCACAAGGCCATGTTGAACCTGAGTGTGTTTCTAGGCCCACCCGGCTACCTGTGGCCTGTGGGTTTTCTCAGCTGTCTCTTTCCTTTTATTATTGCTAATTTATGTTTATTTTGTTTTATTTTTGTTTGTTGGTTTTGAGATGGCCTAGAACTAATGACAGATTTCCTACCCCAGTCTTTCAAGTGCTGGGTTTATAGATTTCAAGCTTTATTTTTTTAAATTTCTATCTATCTATCTATCTATCTATCTGTCTGTCTGTCTGTCTGTCTGTCTGTCTGTCTGTCTGTCTATCTATCTATCTATCCATCTATCACAGAGTCTCACTAGGTAGGTCAGGCAGGTCTTGAACTCATGATCCTCCTCTTCTACCTCCTGAGTGCTGAGATTGCATGTGGCTGCACTCTGACACAGTTCCTTATGAACAAAAATATTTTGAGACTTGCAGTGTAGCTCAGTGACAGTTTTTGTTCATGGATTAGGTGTGAGGCCCTAGATTTGACCCCCAGCACTGAAGGAAAAAGAATAAAATGATTTTATCTTCCCAATTGAGACAGTTTTCCTAGTAATGGTGTCTAACATGGCCAGCAGAGTGCCTGCCTTGCACACACAAAGCCCTGGGGTTGATTCCCAACATGATCAGGTAAATGGCACCATAAGCCTAACATTCAGAAACTAGAGGCAGAGGTAAAGGCATTCAAGGTCTTTAGTTACATGGCATTTGGCTACAAGGCTAGCTCAAGACCAACCTGGACTACATGAGACTCTATCTTTAAAAAAAAAAAAAAAAAAGGCAACAGGTGGTGGTGGCACAAGCCTTAATCCCAGCACTTGGGAGGCAGAGGCAGGCGGATCTCTGTGAGTTCGAGGCCAGCCTGGGCTACAGAGTAAGTTCCAGGAAAGGCTCCAAAGCTACACAGAGAAACCCTGTCTCAAAACACCAAAAAAAAAAAAAAAAAAAAAAAAAAAGCAAACCAAAACAAATAGAAATAGATACTATCCCTAGGGGGAGGGGGGATGGATTGCAACTTCAAAGCACATTCTGGTTTTCTTTTTTTCTGGACCCTAACTGTGGTGTTTGCAACAATGAAGCTTGTTCTAATTTTATCTCAACTTTGCAGGCAGATCGTTCCCAAGGCTGGCCTGCTTCACCTATTTCCTAGTCCATTAATCCATCGCTCTCGCTGCCTTGGCTGTGTGGGGATATTTTCAGATGGAACATACACAAGCTGCTTCCTCCCCCACACTGCTCTTGAAAAACCAAAAAGAAAGCAAATGCAGCCAGCCGTCCTGCAGAAGCTTCCTCTCTCCTTGTAGACGACGACGACGCTGGCCCCTTTGCAGGTCCAACAGCATTCCCGCAGTTATTTGTTCAAGTCCCATTACTTAGGGCACAACACACTCCTCTGCAGACAAGCTCATCTTTCTGGGAGACTATTCCTTTCTTGGCTTAATGGATCCTGTCAGAGACAGGATGTGGCTTTTGCCATCACAACCCTCCCTCCCCCCCCTGCAAAAAAAAAAAAAAAAAAAAAAAAAAAAAAAAAAAAACATAGGGATAACGGCAATGGAGATGGTGCCCCTGGCCGGCCCCATCAGCATAGGGATTTGAGGAAGAGGAAGAGGAAAAATATGGAAAGTTCAGAACACTAAATAACTTTTGAAAGACACTCAGATACATAATTACAAGAGTGGCTTGCAATTTTTAATTAAAACTTGGGTGGAAACGAACACCCAGAAATGAGTGTCATTCATCAACTTAAAACACCAAGTAAGGTAAACACTGCCACAAACTCAGGGTGGGGGAGCCAGGGAGGAGAAAGAAAAGTGGAGTGATCACTCTAGATATCAAGCAAATCAAATTACCCCGAAGGTCCTGCCAGACACCCACATTAATCATTGGTTATCCCAGCTACACACCTGTACGGAGGAGAACCTGGCTACTCAAAAAACAAAAACAAAAACAAAAACCATACAGCTAGCAGAGTGGACCAGCAGGAGGGATGTGGAGGCAGATAGTCCACACATAGGCCAATGCGGAAGTGTCTAAATGGCCCTCACAGCTCCCCCCCAGGCCTGGTTATAGCTGGAGGAGCTGGTTCTGGGCAAGACTATCCTTCACTCTCAGCCAATTCCCAACCCAATTTTTTTGCTCTCTCTTTCTCTCTCTCTCTGTCTCTCTGTCTCTGTCTCTCTCTCTGTCTCGTGTGTGTGTGTGTGTGTGTGTGTGTGTGTGTGTGTGTGTGTGTGTGTGTCTTTTTCCCTGGAATCCTGGGGGTGGAAAAACCACCCCAGACACCAATTCCCCAAGAGGGAGCTGGGGTGACATGGGGACAAAGAGCCTCTGACTTTGTTTCTTGTGTGGCCCAGGCTCTGGACACACACCCACAAGACGTCCCTGGGGCTGGTCACACACAGGAGGCTGGGAAGCAGTTTGGCCATCAGGCTGGAAGCTATTTGCACTGACGGAGCACTTTCAAGTGGTAACCATCTGAGTGTGTACTGTGTGCGTGCCAGAGTGCATTCAGAGGGAACAAATGATTTATTATTAGGGCCTCCACACACCCTCACTCAAAAAGGGAGGAACCTTTCCCCCTAGCTCTTTATCATTAAAACCTTAAAGCAGTGGAATCTATCTGGGCTCTTAAGCCAGCCTGGAAGGGAGTCACAGCTAATCAGGCAGCCAGCTCCGCTCCTCTGAGTACAACAATATGTAGAAACTGGTAAAATGGAGTGCAGACCACTTGGATGTTAAACAGGGCGGGGGCGGGGGGGGGGGGGGCTCTCAAATAATGCAAAAGCCCTGTCTCAGTTTAGCTCTTCCATGTCCTTCTTGCAGAACAAATCTGAGGTGCACACAGCTGGACTACCCTCCAGAGGTGGGGTGGGGGGCTTGGTGGGGGAACTAAATAACGACTCATTTCAGATACAGCACTTCCCAGCAAAACAGACTGGCCAGTCTCCTCTTCTAAATGACTCTTCTGACTAAGCAAGATGCTGCTCATAAAAGATAAATATATAAGCCGGGCGTTGGTGGCGCACGCCTTTAATCCCAGCACTCGGGAGGCAGAGGCAGGCGGATCTCTGTGAGTTCGAGGCCAGCCTGGGCTACCAAGTGAGCTCCAGGAAAGGCGCAAAGCTACACCGAGAAACCCTGTCTCGAAAAACCAAAAAAAAAAAAAAAAAAAAAAAAAAAAAAAAAAAAAAAAGATAAATATATAAACAAAAACAAAACAACAAGAAAAAAAAAACCACCACTATCTTTTAAGCAGTTGCTGGGAATGATGCTCCGAAAATTTTTAGGAGCTGGAGAGATGTTTAAGGCCAGGATTAGTTTTCACATGGTGTCTCACAACTATTCCTAACTCCAGTTCCTCGGGATCCCACGCCCTCCTCTGACTTCCAAAGACATGCATGTGTTACACACACACACACACACACACACAAACACACACACACACACACTCATACTCAGAGGCAAAATACTCATACACAGAAAATAAACCAACTTTTTTTCTTTTTAAAAAAGAACTCTGAGCCGGGTGGTGGTGGTGGTGGTGGTGGTGGTGGTGGTGGTGCACACCTTTAATCCCAGCACAAGGGAGGCAGAGCCAAGTGGATCTCTGTGAGTTCGAGGCCAGCCTGGTCTACAGAGTGAGTTCCAGGAAAGGCGAAAAGCTACAGAGAGAAACCCTGTCTCGGAAAACCAAAAAAAAAAAAAAAAAAAAAAAAAGGGAAGAAAGAACTCTGCACTCACTAGACCTCTCCCTGCAACTACCAGGTGAGATACAAATTATTTTTTCCACCTTGGCTGTGGAGGAATTGGTGGAGGTTAAGGGACAGGCCTAGAGTGCCGTGGCCTGCAGAGGGGCTCCATGCTTGGGTCTCTGAGATCCCAAGTCTCTTTATGGAATACATGGTTATTCTTGCTTCCATTTTTATGAACAAAGGTGGCAAACCTTCCTTCCCTTGGGAAAACAATGTTCTATATAAGCAAACAGTCCGGACACTTCAAACTAATTCTTTGAATGTTTTTAAGTTTTCAGGTCACTGGAAATGGAACTTTTCTAATTGTATGTTCTATGTTTCCTCGGCCAACAAAAGAGCCAAAGCTGAGGAAATGTCCTGAGAAACAGTTCCCCAGCAGGCAGGAACTGCAGCCTTTAGTCTCTGAGGAGCTAGGGGAGGGGAATCTGGCACCCCAAGACTGCTGCTTGTGGCAATGTAGGAATGGGGGCAAGATCCAGGAGAGGAGAGCCAGAGAGGCTGAGGGTTGTTAGTTGAATGAAACCCACCCGAGAATAAAGGGATTACAAAGGCTTTTAAACACCATGGAATGAAGACACACTATGGATCAAGAAATAAACAGCCAGCCAGTGTAATGACAAGTTTTAATCCCAGGACTTAGAAAGCTGAAACAGGAGGATAATTGTGAGTTAGAGTCTCTGGACTACAGAGACTCTGCCTCGAGAAAAGTACAAAATATATTAAAACATAGGCACAGGCCATTAATGGTATCCACATCTATCGTCACAGCACTCAGGAAGCAGAGGCAGATGAATTGGAGTTCAAGGCCAACTTTGGCTGCATATTGAACTCAAGGCCAGCCTAGGCTATATGAGACATTGTCTGGGGAAAAAAAAGGAGGAGGAGGAGGAGGAGGAGGGTGTCCTGGAGAGGTTACAGTGTTCCTGCAGAGGACCTAACTTCAGTTTCCAACACCCATGTAGAACAGCTCACAATCATCTAAAACTCCAGGTCCAAGGGATCCGACTCCTTCATCTGGGCTGCTGAACTCACACATGCATATAACCTCACACAAAGACACAGATAAATAATTTAAAATAAAAATATTTAAAATATGTAAGAAAATAGAAAAATAAAACCAGGTGTTGTAGCTTATGCTTATAATCCCAATGAACAGGAGGTTGAGGCAGGAGATTCGCCAAGATCATCACATAGAAAGATCCTCTCTTAAAAAATAAAATAAAATAAAATTGTTTTGCCCGAGCCCAGATCGTGGAGACCCCCAAAGACTATCACGGTGACCAAATCCTGCATGTAAAAGCAAAGAGCCTTTATTTTCAAGCTCTGGGGCTTGGTCTGTCTGTTCCACACAGTGGTGAGAGCAGAGAGCCCTGAGTCCAACCAGGATAGGGTTTTTATCATAGCAGAGGTTGGGGTGAGGGGATTTCCAGGGTCCAGGGCCCTGATTGGCTGACAATTGTCCAGGGGTATCTGTAACACAAAAGTAGGTGTGTGCTAGACTCAGGGACATCTGGCCACCTTATCTAATGGTTGGAATGTTTGGGGTGTTGGGTACTTCCCCATCCCTGGGTGGATCCCTGGGTGGTGTCAGCTTACGGCTTTTCTTGGATCTGGGTGTTGCCTGCCAGTAAGCCTGTCACAGAAGCTGTGTCTGGGCCCCTAAGCCTGTCATGGCTGCTGTGTGGTCAAGCTATTTTGGGGCCCCTCTACAAAAATAAAACAAAATTTTGGCCAGGTAGTGGTGGCACACACATTTAATCCCAGCACTCAGGAGGCAGAGGCAGACAGATCTCTGTATGAGTTCAAGGCCAGCCTGGTCTACAGAGCGAGAATCCAAAACTACACAGAGAAACCTTGTCTTGAAAAATAAAAAATAAATTTAAAATAGCAAATGTGGTGGGGCACACTTGTAATCCCAGCTGGGGACAGCAGGACCAGAAGTTCAAGGTCATCTTCAAAACACACACATATACATTCAATTTTTTTAATTCATAATTAACTTTAGGTTAGGTGCTTTGTTTTGTTTTATTTTGAGACAGAGTCTCATTATATAGCTTTGGCTGGCCTAGAACTCACTAGTAGATCAACCTGGCCTCAAACTTACAGAGATCTGCTTGCCTCTGCCTCCTGAGTGCTGGGATTAAAGGTATGGGCCACGATGCCTCACAATAATACATTTTCAAAAAATAAAAAACATGTCAAATGTTGGTGGCATGTGCCTTTAATCCCAGCACTTAAAAGGCAGCAGCAAGAGGATCTCTATGAATTTTGAGGCCAGCCTGGTCTACAGAGTGAGTTCCAGGACATCCAGGGCTACACAGAATAACCCTGTCTCGAAAAATCAAATAAATAAATAAAAGACATTATAAAAAAATTTTTTGGCAAGTATGTTGTCTCACTTCGCCCAGTGACAACATATTTCAGGACACGTTACCTCCGAAATATGACCTCTCGGCCTCCAGAAGAGAACAGGACACACTCTCACCTTCCTCCCTGCAGTCTTAAAACTCTCCTCTCTACCCTAAGGAAGGGAGCCTCCTTATCTCTGAAGACCCAGGAGCTCCTAAAAGAACCTGAGCGCAGGGCAGATTGCGCTCCCAGCAGGAGCTCTTACAGTTCGACATCTCATTCTGATAGACCACACCCAGACCACCCCTTCCTCACCAGCCTGCACACACCTGCTTCTCCAGGGTCCCCACTTCTGACGTCCCTCCTGTCTATCACTCAGCACTTACATTAAGTATGTTGATATGCTTTTCTCCTAATAATCTGTCTTCTGTTATGAGGACCCCCAGCTATGAACCTAGCCATAAGTGGGAAAAGATACATACTGTTAACCCTCACAGCCGAAAGTCACCTGGAGAAAAGCAAACCTTTGCAAAACAAAAAATGTGCATGAGCAAAATGTAAACAATCGTGGCAGCTACATGATGGCATTCCCTTTCTGCTTCCTCCTTACTGCATGGGGACTCCATTTATTATTGTTGTTGTTGTTGTTGTTACTATTATTATTACATCTACTTGTGTATGAGGACATGTGCATGTGCATACATGCCAGGGTACATGCACAGAGGTCAGAAGACAGTTTGCAGAAGTTGGTTCTCTCCTTCCACCGTGTGTGTCCCCGGGATTGAACTCAGGTGGTCAGTGGGGGCAGGGGGGCGGGCAGTACCTTTACCTACTGACCTGTCTCACTGGCCCCCATGGACTCCGTTTTAACTGACACCAGAGAAACCTGCTGGATACACAACTTTGGAGCCAACTATTGTCCTCAAGAAGCAGGTTGTAATCCAGTTGTTCAGAAGGCCAAAACAAGAGGATTGTAAATCCACAGCCATCTTAGGTAGGTCTTGGGAAAATTCAAGGCCAGTTTGGGCAACTTAGTGAGACCCTGTCTCCGAAAAGGAAAGAACACATATAAAGAAGACACTATATGGCCTCAAAACACTTAACATTTACAGCCAAATGTGAGACCCCCGACTGTGTCTCTTCTAGCCGAGTCACATTGGATACTTAATTTCCCAGCCTTGGTTTCTCTTTCTGTAACATGGGATTAGAGATGCCTGCTTCACAGATTCAACACCTGGTGCAGAGGGCTCGGCATGCTACTGAATTTATTCCTGATTTATTGAATGAACACACTGGAAGCTTGCATGTGTGTTTTGTCCACATTCACAACAACACACAGTCTCCTGCCTTCTTCCACTGGATGTTAACCCATAAAATTCATGCTGAGATTTTATGGACTGTGGCAATTACCAACTGTAAGTTGAAGCTACAGCTGAGACTATCTTCAGATAAAGCCATCATGCGGGAAAATCAAGTAGATGATCAATTAAATATATGGACTTGATATTATCACATGACTTATCTCACTCAGTTATTCAGCCTCCTAAGGGTAGCATTATGTCCAAAGCATAGAAAGGTACAGCAACTTGAGCTGGCAAGATGATTCAGTTACTTAAAGTGCTTGCCACACAAGCTTGGTGACCCCAGTTCAATCTCCATGAACCCACATAAAAGTGGAAAGAAAACTGATTTCACAAAGCTGTCCTCCACATGTATGCTGTGGTACATATGCCCATGTACACGAATGATATGAAAACATAGACACAATATTAATATGGTTTTGTTGTTTTATTTTTTTTTCAAGATATGGTTTCTCTGTGTAACCTTGGCTGTCCTGGAACTCACTTGGTAGGCCAGGCTGGCCTCAAACTCACAGACATCCTCCTGCCTCTGCCTCCCGAGTGCTGGAATTAAAAGGATGTACCAGCACCGCTTGATCTTTTTTTTTTTTTTCAATTTGTAAAAAGATAAGTTCAACAGCCTCCATGATCACAACATCAATAGTTCACATAACTAGGCTTTAGACCAGACCCCACCGAGGCCAAACCTCCATTTGTACATTTTATTTCATGTTGTCACTTATTTCCATAACCAATTTACATACAGCAATTGTGAGCCACCGGCAGGGTGTGGGTGCTGGGGTCTGAAGGTCAGTCCTCACGAGAGAGCATCAAGGGCCCTTGCCCACTGCGCCTGCTCCCTAACCCCAGATACCTCGTGGGAAGCACAGCACCCACGGGCTGGAGGGATGACTCAGCCACTAAAGACTAGGCTCACAACCAAACAGACAAGAATGGCACCCGGAACATTGCTTAAAGCTGGACAATTTCAGGGAAGTTTTTCAACAGTTTATGATCTGTGGATAAGCAATCATGAATATTACTGGTAAAAAGCAACCTCTCTCTCCATCTGTCTTTCTCTCTCTATTTCTGTTTCCTCCTCCCTCCCCACAATTCATAGAATTCCTATAGATACAGAAATGGGGTTGGAAAGTCAAGAAGTTAATTCAAACTTTTTCTTCTGTTTAGTGTTCCAAACAGAAAGAGTGAACGAGAAAGGAGAAAAATAAACACCTCTAAGCCCCAAGGGTTCATTCACCCGTTGGGGCCAGGCCTGGTGGTGTGGCCTATAAACCCAGCACTTAAAAGGTAAACGCAGGAGGACTGAGAGTTCAAGGCCAGTCTCAACTACAAAGCAATTTTGAAGTCAACCTGGGCCACAGAAGACACAGTCTCAAAACAGACAAACAAACACAAAAAACAGAGGCAGGGCCAGGGGGGAAAGAACGTGCACTTTGGAACTGCATAAAAAGCGTTTTACCCTGCGGTGAAGCTAGTGCTTGCCTGCTTCTGCTAGCGCTTTAGGCAGAATTTCCCAATCAGTGTGCTGAGATCACCGGTCATAGGAAAGATACTGATCCGTCAAGCCTCCAGACAGCCAGCGTCAGGGTGGCCGGTGACCCCAGGTCTGTTTCCATCTGTCATCACAGAAAAAGATGAGGAAGTTCTTGTCTCAAACAGAGAAACGGGGTGTTCAGACAGCCTCCGTGGTTAAGAGCACTCACTGGCTGCCCTACCAGAGGACCCAAATTCAGTTCCCAGTACCCACATGGCAACTCAAAACTGTCAGTAATTCCAGTTCCAACCTGACACCCTCAACTAGCCTCCAAGGTCAGGAGACATGCAAGTAATGTACAGACATACAATGCAGGCAAAACACACAAACACATAAAATTTTAAAAATTTAAAAATTCAAACAAAGGAAGGTTTACTATTTTTTTTTTTAATTCTACACATTAAAATGAAATTGACACCGTTTATGAGAGGTTTTGGACTATCTGCACACATGCCAATGAATAATTTGCTTCATTATGGATATGGCTCCATCAGAGTCAACTGCCAAATAAACTCACACACAGCCATGGTTTGGGGCTGGGAGCCTAACTGGGACCCGGCTACGAATTGAGAGGGAGTCACACAAAAGTTCTGGATCAGCAGGCTGTAAAAACCAAGTGAACAGGCGGCACAAGACAGGAGGAAACCAGGCTCCCACACAGGCTCACACCCTTGGCGTGATATGGAAGCTCTGGTCTCGGTCCTTTGACAAAAAGCACAAGCTGAAGGGCCCTGAGGCTCACTGCTCAGTTACGTTTGTGAGGTTGATCTCCCTGGCCCACGAGGGACGTGACTTTGAAGTGACCAGTCTCTCTGGGTTGGTTCTTCACTCTCCAGTCCTTCTCTGACTGTACACCGAGCTCCTGCTCCGCTCATTAGAGTATTCATTCGTTCTCATGAAATGAAGGGTTGCCCAATCCTAGGGTGAAAAATAAAGCCCATCAAGATCTTTGAACTAAATTGCTATCATTCTGTCCTCTGGGACAGCATCACCAAGTGGAACCCCAGGAATGAGCGTGGTGACTCACTCGCAGGAACACGCAGCCATTTAAACCGGTAGCTGGGGTGAGGCATTGTGACTCACACCTGCAATTCCAGCACTCAGGAGCTTGAGACGTGAGGACCAACGTGAGTTTGAGAACAGCTTCAGGGAGAGAGAGTGAGACTCCAACTCAAAAATAAAACAAGACTTGGCACCAAGTCTGACAGCCTGGATATGAGACCTGAGACACACTTGATGGAAGAAGAGCACCGATTCCTACAAGTTGTCCTCTGATCTCCACACATACCCTGCGGCAGGCACACACACACACACACACACACACACACAAATACATAAACAAAAGTAACTTTTTAAAAATGTTAAAGTAAGCCAGGAGGTGGTGGCACATGACTTTAATCCCAGCACTTGGGAGGCAGAGGCAGGTGGATCTCAGTGAGGTGTTTGTTTGTTTGTTTGTTTTTTGAGGCCAGCCTGCTCTACAAATCGAGTTCCAGGACAGCCAGAGGTGTTACACAGAGAAACCCTGTCTTGAAAAACCAAAAAAGGAAAAAGTTAAAGTAGAGAGAATGAGTCTAGATGACACAAAATAACAAATGCCTATCACATATTTCTTCTTCTCCACCAGGTCTCCATCATCTTCCACCAAGGCCCTTCTTATCAAGCCGGATATGGTGGCTGTGGTGGTTTGAATGAGAATGGCCCCTATAGGCTCATATATTTGAATGCTTGGTCCCTAATTGGTAGAACTATTTTGGGAAGGATTAGGATATGTGGCCTTGCTGGAGAAAGTGTGTCACTAAGGTAGGCTTTGAGGTTTCAAAAGCCCATGACAGGCCTAGTCTCCATCTCTCTGCCTCGGTCGGTAGGTCTGACCAACAGATAGGGCGGAGGCAGGACCGGTCCAGCCGGTCTCTCCCTGGGGCTGAGCAGGATGATGAGTGTCGAACGACCCAGACCTCCCCTGTCCACAAGAGAGAAACACACTGCGCCGGGGGTCTTGTCGAAGCAGGAACTCACTTTATTATATCAGGAGTAAACTTATATAGGTTGGGGTGATGGGGGGGAAGGGTAAGGATAGCGGGCCAATGAAATGATGCCATCTCAGCAGTTACTAGGCAGAGGCCAATTCTAGGTCAGGTAGTGCTGAGTCACTCATGTGGAAGTCATGTCCCAGGACAGGTCACCAAACTCGAGCGAGGCTTGGGAAGTTACACTGGGCCTCACACCTGGGCCTTATGGGGCCTGACCTGCCTCCAACTCGCCAGTAAGATATAAGATCTCAGCTACTGCTCTGGCACCATCCCGCCTGCCTGCTGCCCTGCTCTCTGTTAGGAGGACCATAGACTCACCCTCTGACACTATGAACGTGCTCTCAATTAAGTACTTTCTGTTACAAATTTCCTTGGTCATGTTGTCTCTTCACAATATAACAATATAACAGCATAACACAACATACAATGTAACAGTAACTAAGGTAGTGGCAATCACCTGTTGTCCTAATACTTGGGAAGAAGGATCAGGAGTTCAAGATCATCATAAGATAAATAGCAAGTATGAAGCAACTCTGAGTTTCTTTACACTATCTCAAAAAAAAAGGAAGGAAGGAAGGAAGGAAGGAAGGAAGGAAGGAAGGAAGGAAGGAAGGAAGGAAGGAAGGAAGGAAGGAAAGAAGGCAGGCAGCTAATATCTCAGGCCCAATTTTAAACTCTACATCTTCCAAAGAATTTGTTCTAACCTTTTCCGCCACCATTACCATAGCAATTTTTTTTTTCTCTCACACCACAATTTATTTTCAGGATTTGTGTTTTTGGATTTCATCTCCCCTATCACATAAGAACTATTTAAAGATCAGAGTCGACATAGAGTCTCAAGCCCAGCAAAGCACACGCTCATTCAGCCTTGACAAGCATGCATCGAGCATCTTTGTGCATAAGTCTAGAGAACTGTAGATTCACAGGGTGAGCTAGAGAACTGTGTCCAGTGATGAACAAGAGAAACGTACTCACTGTCTTTTTTGAAACTTGTATTTTTTTGGGTGCATAGGCAAGAAAACGGCCAGTAACAAAATGAGGTTAATGCTCCTACAGGAAGAGGATAAATAATGTAAGAGTGTGCAGAGTAAATATCTAGGATATGATTGATGACTAGCCAGTGAAGAAAACTTCATGAGCTTGTAATAAATATAAATGATTTGAATTACAAATTACTAAATACACCAACAATGATGATATAGTCTAACAAGCAAAAATGAAGAACTTTCAAGTTCTTCTTGTCTACTTTTGATTTGGGTTTTTGGTTTTGATTTTGAGTTTTTTTGTTGTTGAGAAGGGGTCTCAGATAACCTCGGCTGGCCTCAAACTCCCTAGGCAACTGTAAATGACTTTGGACTGCTAATCCTCTTGGCCATCTCTCCCAAGTGCTGGGATGACAGGCTTGTATCATCATGTCCAGTTTATGCGAAACTGAGGATGCAACACAGGACAGCACACGTGCTGGGCGAGCATGCTGCCAGCTGAGCTACGTGCCCTGCCTCTGTTGTGTTTTTTGAGACAGTGTCTCATGTAACCCACACTGGTCTCAAATAAGTAGCCAAAGCTGATCTTGAGTGCCTAATCTTCTTGTTTCTGCCTCAAAAAAAAAAAAAAGCTAGAATTACAGGCATTTACCACCTCACTTGGCTTCTGTCTGCTTCTTAAATTAATATTTTTAGTGTGTTAACCCAATACTCTGGAGCCTAAGACAGGAAGAGTATGGATTTAAAGGCTAGCAATGAAAACACAGCAAGACCCTGAACCAAAAACAATATATATATACACATTGGATGTGGTGGCACATATCTGTAATCTCAACACTTGGAACATGGATGCAATAAGGTCGGTGTTAATGTCATCCTCTGCTATATATCAAGTTTGAAGCCTCCTTGAGTTATATGAGACCCTATCTCAAATAAATAAACACGTCTAATTGATTCTTTTTTCTTTGGGGAGGGGGTGGATTGTGTCACGGTAAGCATGCAGAGGTCAGAGAACAACTTATAGGAAAATTAGTTCTCTCCTTCTATCATGTGGATCTTAGGGCTCCAGCTCAGGATGCCCTACTTGGTGGTGTCAAGTACCTTTACCCACCGAGCCATCTCACTAGCCCAGACTTAACGGATTCTTGGCACATAACAATTGCACATTTTTGTGGGGTACACTGTGACATGTCAGGTCAAGTATTCAATGTGAAATGATCAGATCACTGTGCTTGGTGTGGCCATCTTCTTCTCCACATTGCAAGTAGATACACACATGGGGTTTCTCTGTTGTCTCCAACATGATTGTATCATACCAGAAATATTTTTTAAAGATTTATTTATTTATTTATTTATTCATTTATTTATTATGTATAGTGTTCTGTCTGGAAGCATGCCTGCACACCAGAAGAGGGATCTAGACCTCACTGTAGATGGGTGTGAGCCACCATGTGGCTGCTGGGAATTAAACTCAGGACCTCTGGAAGAGCAGCTAGTGATCTTAACCTCTGGGCCAGCTGGCCTCGAACTCACAGAGATGCGCTGGCTCTGCCTCCCGAGTGCTGGGATTAAAGACATGCACCACCACCGCCCAGCCAGAAATATCTTTTTTAAGTGAGGATAAGATATTTAGGAAGGTTAGAGGCAGGGGTCCCCATCAAGAGCTAGCACTAGCACACCAGCATTGGGCTGGAAGCTGTCCAGATAAGGCAGTGTGAGCATTTTGCTGGTGTGCAAAGCGTAGTGATTAGGGAGGAGGGAGGCTGGGAGGGAGAGAGTTGAAAAGAGGTTACAAATCGTGAAGAGAAATAACAGCATTTACTTCCAAATGATGACTCTTTATCTCCCCACCCCAGGCCTATTTGTTGACAAGCCATTGTATCAAAATTTGTTGGTCAGGGAAAGAGACGCCTTGTGTTCATGCGGCACGCCAGGCCTTGATCTTGTCTCTGCTGGAATTCGAGAGGCTCCCCGTAAGCAATCAGCCTCCTAATGGGCAAGGGGCACCTCTGGGAATGAGAATTTGACAAGGCTTGTCAAAACTGTCAGGTAGTAGTGCAGAGTCTTTTTCATTCCCTCGTCCCTACCACAGGAGGGGGACAACGCCGTGAGCTATGCCAACCCCTTGAGGACAAGCACTAAAACCACCAGAAACGCCGCCGCCGCTCAGACAGGAGCAGGGCGCACACACGAATCTACCATATTTCTTTTAAATGCTAGATGAATAAAACTGTAGGCTTGGTGCACAGTACATCTAGGGGCAGTGCGAAGAGGCTGTAGTAACTAAATAGTCTCCCCCTTTCTGTCCCTGTTCCCCTCCACTCCATGACCAGGCAGAAGTGATTAAATTGCCCAAGGAGTCAAGCAAGTTGTAGTCACCCCTCTGGAGATACAAATTTATCTATGGACAGTTTTTCCCTGAGGCTGTTACGTGATGCCCTCAGCACAGCAGTGCAGAAGCCTACAGGGATAAAAGTCAGCTTCATCGTGGGTGCACCCACACCCTAAAAAGAAAAGGTGTCATTTGGTAGGGTGCCTGCTTAGCATGTATGAAGTGCTGGGTTCGATCCCCGGCTCAGCATAAAACCAGGCATGGTGGCACGTGCCCACGATCCTAGCATTGAAGAAGCAAAGGCAGAAGGATCAGAGAGGCAAGTGGATCTGTGAGTTTGAGGCCAGCCTGGTCTACAGAGTGATTTCCAGGACAATCAGGGCTACACAGTGAAACCCTGTTTCGAAAAACCAAAAAAGAAAGAAAAAAAGAGGAAGGGAGGGAGGGAGGGAGGGAGGGAGGGAGGGAGGGAGGGAGGAAGGAAGGAAGGAAGGAAGGAAGGAAGGAAGGAAGGAAGGAAGGAAGGAAGGAAGGAAGGGAAGGTATCAAAAGCTTAGCATAGGGGCTGGAGAGATGGCTCAGTGGTTCAGAGTACTTGTATCTACATTGAGCAGTTTACAACTCCAGCTCCACGAGATCCACTGTTCTCTTTTGGCCTCTGAAGGTACTGGCGTGCATACAGCAATAATAAATGAGAAGCATTAAAGAAGTCAGCCAAGCTCAGAGGGGGGTATAGGCAGGAGGATTAGAAGTTTACAGCATCCTCTGAACCACAGTGAGTTTGAGACCATCCTGAGATCCTAGAGAGAGGGGATGGGACAGAGACAGAGAGAAGGAGACTGGCCAGTCATGGGGCACACACCCATAATCTTAGCATTCAAGGGATGAAGCTGGAGGATTGCCATGAGTTCAACACCAGTCTAGACTATATAGTAAGTAGGAGGCCTTGGAGAGAGAGAGAGAGAGAGAGAGAGAGAGAGAGAGAGAGAGAGAGAGAGAGAGAGAGAGAGAGAAGACAAAAGGTACTACGCCCTTCATGTGTTTTTGGAGAGTCATATGCAGCCAGGGGATTTAGCAGCAGTTTGAGGCCTTCTGGGTGTGTGTGGGAGGGGGGCATCTGGGTGTACGGGGGAAGGAGGGACCAGCTGGTCCACACAGCAGACCCCCTCATTCCATGCTCACAAGCATGCAGCCCACCCCAGAAATGGCACCACAGGACACAGCTGCATTTGGGCTTCTAATTACTTCACTGTCTAATTCATGCTAACACAGCAATTAGTGATAAAGCTCAAAACACTCATACACATTAGCCTGACGACATTTAATTATGACATTAGATGCACTGCACTTTGTTACATAGGTAGCTTAGCAAGTGGTGAGAAATCTACATGGCTGGCCCCTCGGACTGACGATGGAGTAAAAGTAAGAGAAGCGGCTGTGAAGCCCTCAGCTTGTCCTTAAACAAACCGTGTGTTTTTATGGGAGGTGCACCGTTTCCAGATGCTGGTGAGAACAGCAGTGTTCCCTGGTCAGGAGACGTGACTAGATCTTGAGAGTAAAAAAAAAAAAAAGCAAAAGGAGAAGCTGATCCTGGTGGTGCACACAGCTGAGCTAACCATGAGACAATGGCAAGAAGTCAGTGAGTTCAAAGCCAGCCTGGGCTACATAGTGAAATGAAGGATAGACAGACAGGAGAGAGAGAGACAGGGAGAGAGAGAGAGAGAGAGAGAGAGAGAGAGAGAGAGAGAGAGAGAGAGAGAGGGAGGGAGGGAGGGAGGGAGGGAGGGAGGGAGGGAGGAAGGAAGGAAGGAAGGAAGAAAGGAAGAAAGGAAGAAAGAGAGAGGAAGGAAGAAAGAAAGAGAGAGGGGGGAAGGAAGAGAGACAGAGAAGGGAAGGAGGGAGAAAAGTAGAGCAAGAGGAAGGAAGGAAAGGGGGGTAACAAGAAAGGAAGGAGAAGGAAGGAAAGAAGAGAAGAGGGAGGGAAGGAGGGAGGGAGGGAGGGAGGGAGGGAGGGAGGGAGGGAGGGAGGGAGGGAGGGAGGGAATGTGGGAAGGAAGGAAAAAAGGAAGATCAGTGACTGGTTATGACTTTCGGCCTCTCTGTATACGATCTCATTTTCAGTGTCTTAGATGTTAGCAGGAAATAAAGGGGAGATGTGAGATTCTTTGCCAGAATAGTCCATGGGCTGTGCTGTTCACTGGTGGTTTACATGGAGCCTGTTCATGAGACATGATGAATAGTTCAGCAGCACTGCCAAAAAGCACATAAATCTGGCCGTCCTCGGTGTAATTGACAGGAGGCTCGTCTCACGGATACGAACGGCGGCACTGGCTTATCGCAGCCCGATCCCCAAGTGGGCATTCGGAGCAGCTGATTATGCAATCCGCAGTTGCTGACACTACAGGTTTGGGGTCTGTTCCTTATAGCACCCAATTAGCAGCCACATAAAGCCCCACTCGCCTTGATCAGCCTCATCCAGATGTGAAGAGCCAACAAGAGGGATACAGGTGACCACACAAACCCAGCTAGAGCACTCAGGCCTGAGTAAAGGGAGCGTGAGCCAGGGCCCTCAGATCCACAAGTTCCCCTTTGCTCACCAGGCAGCCTAGCTTCAGAGAGCAGCAGCAGAGATCAGCATTGGCACCGGCCCCGCGGGGGGCCTCTGTGAGCCCCACCCCACAAGCTCGCTCTCCCTCCACCTCATCTCCTTCTCGGCTGATTTGACAGCTTTGTTTTCCAAACTCACGTCTAAACTCTCAACATGCTGTGTGCTACTTGAACTTAAGAACCTCACTGCCTTCCTCTTGGGTCTTTAGATTTCTCGGAAGCAGACACAAAGCCCTGGGTTCAAACCCCACCATCTCAAAAGACAGGTCTGGTGTTGCATGCCTATAAACCCAGCATTTATTCAAGGTTATCCTTGGTTAAGGATATCCTTGGTTAAGGATATCTGGTATCCTCTGGGCTACCAGAGACTATCTCAGAGAGAGAGAGAGAAAACTTTTAAACAAAAACAAGACAATAATGACTTCTCAGGCACTATGAAGATTAAAGATTACATAACAAACAAGTTGTAAAACCCCTTGAAAGCATAAAAATGCCTACGAGTAATTATTACCATTGTTATTAACCACCTCGGTTCATCACATACAGTAAACAGAAGACAATAAAGAGGGGACTCTTAAATGCAGTATCAGCAGCCAGAGCCATTTATTACAATGCTATTTGCTCTGATTCCATTACCGTTATAAAATTTTACGCTCATCTAGCACTTTTCATCTGAGAATGTCAGAGTGCTGGAACAGCATGGACTCTAATTACACTAATCCTTGGAACGCGAAGGAAGCAGCCTGCGAAGACCACTTCCGATGCCATGACTCACCATCCAAGAGGCAAGAGGTCCAGTCCAGATCTGGGGAGGCCTCCTGCTGAGAGCTGCACCTCAAAACTTCTGAAGTCTGAAGAAGTTGTAGGTAAGCCTCTCTCTCTCTCTCTCTCTCTCTCTCTCTCTCTCTCTGCATGCTAAGGATGAAACCTGGTGCCTCACATAAGCTAAGCATTCACTCTATAAGACAGCTACATGCCAAGCCCTCATCTCATTTTCATTCTTTTCCTTCTTCTTCCTGTGCTGGGGTGCTGGGGATTGAACCTAAGAACATTTATTTTAAATGTGTGTGTGTTTGTGGTATAGCTGTGTATATGCGATGTATGTACATGTGTGTGCACACACTTGTCCACTGAATTTGAATTTTTTAATTGTTTATTTAAATGTATTTTATGTGCGTTGGTGTTAAGGTGTCAGATCCCCTGGAATCAGAGTTACAGTCAGTTGTGAGCTGTCATGTGGGTGCTTGGAATTGAACCCAGGTCCTCTGGAAGAGCAGCCAGTGTTCTTGACTGCTGAGCCATCTCTCCAGGCCCTTGTCCACTGAATTTTAAGCCAGCATGCCCATAGATGTTACAAACACAGATGCGCATGAATCTCACTGAGGTGGAAGAGCAGCTGTGTTGGGCTTGGGGGTGTAACTCAGGGCGAAGATCTAGTGGCTGCTGGAGCCTCTTTTGAAATGGAAGAGCTACTCTAGGAGGTGGGGATGAACCATTGGGATGCTTCATTGGATAGCGGCACTTGCCACCAAGACTGACAGCCTGAGTATGATTCCCAGAACTCACTTGGTGGAAGGAGAGAATTGACTTCTGCAGGCCTCCACATGTACACTAAATAAATAAATATAAGGAGCAAAACAAAACGGAAACTGGGCTGATTATAGTGGTATTCACCTGTCATCCCAGCCCTTGGAATGCAGAAGCAGGAGGATCAGGAGTTCAAGGTCATCCTCAGCTACATAGCAAGTTTGAGGGCAACAAATGCTACAGGAGACCCTGTCTCAAACACATAGAAGATGTTTTCCAATCCCGGCTGGAAACACATACCGTGGAGGAAACGGCCGGGGAGTAATTGGGCTGGCATTTCTTTCCATTTTCCCCCTTGATTTCCACTGAGCTGCATATGTCAAAGAAAACAGGAAGCTGCCTCTGTTAAGACTGTCCCCTAAAGACGCCCATAAGTGCACTTACTCCAGCACACAGTCACTCTTTGGCCCAAGAGCTTAAGGCACCGAGTTTACACACTCAGGATGATGGAAAGCAGAGCAGCTGAGTTAACCAACAGCAAAAGAGTCAACAGTTTCATTTACCCCTCAAACAGAGAGAACACAGCCAGGCTGGGGTAGGCCATGCACCTCACACGGGCCAAATTGCTCTTGTGATTACCATGTTACCGTCACGCAAAGCCCCAGCCTCCTACAGAGCCAGAATATCCGAGGTGAGCCGTGCTCTATGCAGTCCCAATTGTCAACTGCTCTTGTCGTCGCCGAGCTCAAGCTGAGCCACTACTCAGCTTGACAGACAATAACAATAACAACAACAAAAAAGCCCTGCCTGGTAAATTATTGTTTTTATACACAAAGCAGATCAGTTTGGTAGACAGTTTCCACAACATCCAACAAGCCACAGACATGTTCTCCAGTCTTACCCCATTAGATCCAAGTGTACCCTCAGGGCATACGATCCGTCTCCAGGCCACTGCGGTCTTACACAAACATTATGATTAGTACCATGCTTGTTCCTATTAGCGTCAGCAAAGAAGAATGGGAATGGCGGGGGGTGGGGTGGGGTGGGGGAACCCACAAAGTCCCAAGCAGAGAAATTAAAGCTGATATGTTTTTTAATTGATAGATAATTGTACATCTTTACGGGATACATAAGATACAGAACATTTATACATTGGATAATGATTTACTTAGGATATTAATCATCTCAAACATCATTGAGTTGACATCTTTTTTTTTCCTTTTTCTTTTATTTATTTATTTATTTATTTATTTATTTATTTATTTATTTATTTATTTTTTTGCAGGGGGGCAGCTATTTAAGACAGGGTGTCCTGTAGCCCAGGCTGACCTCAAACTCAAATTCCTGATCCTCCTGCTTCTGTCTCCCAAGTATTGAGATTACAACATCAAACCATACTCGGTGTTTTCTTGCTTGATTTTTTTTTGTTTGTTTGGTTTGGTTTGGTTGTTGTTGGTTTGGTTTGGTTTAACTTTCTCACTTTTATTTATGACAAATATTCTCCGATCACTTCTGATCACAGGTTCTTTGAGACAATTCCATGAGCATTAGCCAATCTTAGAATAGAATCATCTGGCTCTTCCATCCAGCGAATGGCCCCACAGATAGCATAGGTTTCAGACTGGCCATTAACCCACCTGGGACCTTGCCAGCCTCAGCCACATTCATCTGGATGAACGCGTCGTCTTTGACACCAATAATGCGGTTGCTCTCAGAGCATTTCCAAAGCACTTGTGGGTTGATGAACTTGCCCTGGTGGTTCTGCCTGTGGAGGATGTGCCTGCTCATTCCAGGTCCAGTGGGAGTGCACAAAGATGGTTGCTTGTTTGTTTTAACCTTGGGGGTTTTTGCTTTGCTTTGTTTTGACACAGTGTCTCACTATATAACCTAGGCTGACCTTAAACTCAAACTTCTCCTGCCTTTGCCCCCCCCCCACTTGCCCAGTAAGGGGTGTATTCATTTTTACTACATGAATTATATACATAATAATGGAAAACCGGGCAAGTCCAGGAACTCATTTCTATCTCTACATAATTTATTTCAAAGTTGACAAGCACAGTTCCCAATGATGACCTCCAAATTCACAAATGCAAAGGAGAATAAATGAATCAGGGAAAGTATCTCACCCTGAACCTACTTACTAAGAGCAACTGAATCCAGTATAGCAGACCCCACTCAAGTTTCACAGTGGAATTCTATACAGCTGTAAAGAAAACTGAAATTCATATGTCAATGGATGAATTGGAAAATACTGTACTGAGTGAAATAACCTAGACCCATAAAGACAAATGCCACATGTTCTCTTTTATTTGTGGTTCCTAAATCTAAAGCTTTAGATTTGAGTGCAGAACCTGGAATAACCATAAAAGCCAATAAAGTAGAAAACCCGCAGGTGTGGGGGTGAGAGTGGTTTCTCTAGGTCAGGACACCGATGTCATGAAGAGGGAAAGGGGAAAGAGGGAAAGACTTAACTAGGTGGCTAATATGGAGGGAGAGGGGTGGGGGAGGGGAAATAACACTAAGGGTGTTTGGAAAAGCCATAGGGAAGCATACTATTTTATAAACTTTTTTTAAAATTTTTTTTTTTTTGGTTTTTTTAAGGCAGGGTCTCTCTGTGCAACTTTGGATCCTGTCCTGGAATTCCCTCTGTAGACCAGGCTGGCCTCGAACTCACAGAGATCCTCCTGCCTCTGCCTCCCAATTACTGGGATTAAAGGTGTGCACCACCACTGCCCAGCTATAAACTTATTTTAAAATACATATATAGACAGGCAAATAGACAGTAGATAGATGATAGGTGAGAGAGAGAGAGAGAGAGAGAGAGAGAGAGAGATGAGAGAGAGATGAGAGAGAGAGAGAGAGAGAGATACATAGAGTTTTAGTGCAGTTACCTAACAAAGCAGGCTAATGATCCCCTACATCCAGGAGCCCCAGACTAACAAAAACCCCAGTGTAAGGCCGGTGATATCTCCCTTCATCAAATAAACCTCTTTTTGCAGCAAACAGACAATATTATGAGATCTACAACCTACCAAAATGCAGAGAATAAATAACTGTGGGGTGCTCAGCTCCAAAGGGGGCGTCTATAAACAACCCCCACACCTGAGGTTCAGGGGACATCGAGGAAGGGGAAGCAGAACGATTGTAAGAGCCTGAAGGCCTTTGCTCAGTGACTGCCATCTGAGTGTCTTCTGGACAGGACAGCCTTCAATTCTCAACAACATGGCTGGCTGTCTGAGGCCTGCAAAGACCACACCAATGGACACACCAGCGTGGACGGAGAAAAATTTCACAAGCCCTCACTCTAGATGAAGAGCTACAAACAGTCAAGGCGGCTGAGAGAGAAAACTAGTTTTTGCTGGAAGTTTTTCCCCCCTTTCTTAGACACACACACACACACACACACACACACACACACACACACACACACCTCCCAGTCCTAACAGGTCAGTCACAACCACATACAAATAAGGGCCACACTAGTCAAATTCAGTTGGGGTAAGAGTGTATCAAAAATAAACACAGAAGAAGAGATCATGAATATGAGGAAGGTGTTGAGGGGCAGAGAGGAGCTGGGGGGAGATGAAAATACAATGTACTTCTGTGTGAAATCTTCAAATAAAAGAAAAACTAGGGCTCCTGTCTCCTCTCCAGTGGCTTCTACCCTGTGACATGGGTCTCTGCAGAGCAATCACAAGGACATTCCAAATCCACACTCATGCCAAGTAGCTGCCAGTGATGAGAAAATTAAGAGTATAATGACCATCACATAAGGCTCATTAAGTTCTTTGGTACTAACAAGGGGTCCTCACCCTCGTAAAGAATGAGGGCCATTACTCTAGTCTGTGTTGGGTGCCTAAGACTTTATTACATTCATTTATTTGTATTTATTTGAGGTGCGTGCGTGCGTGCGTGCGTGCGTGCCCGCTTACCCACCCCACAGTGGACCTGGGAGTTGAACTCTGGTCATCATGTTTGCCAGCAGGTCCTTTTACCCTCGGAGCCATCTTGCTGCCCTGACTCCTGAGACCTTAGTGTTTAAGTTTTCTCCCATCTAGGCCCATCCCGCTTCAGAGGACACAGCCACAAGCTTTCACTGTCAGCATGGCTTTGAACATCTAAGTTTTGATTTCAAAGCCTGTAGTGTAGGCTTTGTGAATGGGTGGGAGTCTCAGCTACTCTACAGGATACTGTGTGTCTACTTGTCTACAGTAGCTTTCATTCAAAGGCAACTTCTCAAGCTGAGCATGGCAGCACACATTTGTAATGTCAGCTGTTACAAGGGTGAGACAAGAGGCATGTTTGAAGATATCCTGGGTTACGAATAAACATCAAGTCTAGCCTTGGCTACATAGCAAGACCCTAGCTCATAAAAGAAAGGACAAGAAGGCTTTCAAGATGGCCGGGTGGGCAAAGGCACTTACTGCCACAACTGACTGCTTGAATTCAATCCTTTGGATCCACTTGGTGGAAAGAGAGCACCTTGTCCTCGGACTTCCACACTTCAGCCAACCATGGTATGTGCACAGACACACTCACTCACACACCAAATACACCACACACTTGCACACACACATACACACACACCAAATACACATTAAACAAATAACTGTAGTTTTACATTTAAAACAAATTCTAAAATGTATCAAATTTTTCCCTTTAAACACACTTTTTTTTTTTTTTTTTTTTTTTTGGTTTTTTTTTTTTTTTTTTCGAGACAAGGTTTCTCTGTGTAGCTTTGCGCCTTTCCTGGGACTCACTTGGTAGCCCAGGCTGGCCTCGAACTCACAGAGATCCACCTGGCTCTGCCTCCCGAGTGCTGGGATTAAAGGCGTGCGCCACCACCGCCCGGCTTAAACACACTTTTTAAATGAAGGGAGTGCTAACTTTTTTTTAAGGTTTGTTGTTTATTTTATTTTATGTGTATGGCTATTTTGTCTATATGCATGTGTGTGCATCACATGTGTGCCTGGTACCCACGAAAGTCATAAGAAAAGGCAACAGGTTCTCTGGATCTAGAGCTGTGGAGCCACTGTGTGGGTGCTGGGATCAGACCCGAGTCCTCTGTGAGAGCGACAAGTGTCTTAGCTGAGGAAGTCCCTCCAGTCCAGTTCCAACTTTTTTAAGTGGAAATCAGAAAAAAGGTATTTATTGAGTTGTGGCCACATTAGGAAGTGGGAGAAAGCGATCCAGCACACCCCTCAAGTCCAACTTTGGGGTGCTCAATTGTAAATAGAGGGCCCAGGGCCATGTACACTCGCCCTATGAAGATCAACCTGTGGTCACAACCACTTCTGATCCATCATTATCTAGGCCTCAAGCTCCTACTGTAAGGTGGTCTGGCAAGGTGTCAGAACTGTATGAAATCTCTTTCTGGGACACAAGTTCCCTCATGGGGAAGTTGCCATGGCTGGGGTGGGGGGCATCCATTGTTTCAATAATCTGATAATCAGATTGAGAGACAGGAGTGTCTCTTTGGAATATTTTCATTCCTCCTTTTAAAAAATCCCAGCACTCAGGAGGCAGAGGCAGGTGAGTCTCTGTGAGTTCGAGGCCAGCCTGGTCTACAGAGTAAGTTCCAGGATAGCCCGGGCTACACAGAAAAACCTTGTCTCGAAAAACAAACAAAAATATTTTAAAAGAAACTTCTCATTGAATGCTTCTGTGTAACTCCTTTGTTTTGGTTTGGTTTTGCTTACTATGTAGCCCAGGCTGGCCTAGAACTCAAAGACATCCACCAGCCTCTGCCTCCTGAATGCTAAGATTAAAGGCATGCACCACCATTTGAAGCATGTGAAATTCTTTTTATCTTTTTAATTTTTTTATTACATTTACTTGGTGTGCAAGTGGAGAGCATGCATGCATGTATATGTCTTCATATTCGTGTATTCACAGATCTGGTATAAGAACATGAGTTCAATCTCCAGAACCCAGCTAAAGGTGAAAGAAAGAACTGACTCTGCTGACCTCTGTCTGCCACACACACACTCTGGCATGCATTTGCCCAACATGTCATATAGACACAAAATAACCAAATAGATACATCTTTAAAAATGCATAGCCTGCTTTCTACTGATTTCATTCTCAGGTGATGAACAGACCCAGCCAAACTTTCATTTTAATCCCATCTCTGTTGTGGAAAATTCCTTTATACTGTGTGAAGATGTGTCACTGTGATTGGTTTAATAAAGAGCTGAATGGCCAATAGCTGGGCAGAAAGAGGTTAGGCGGGACTTCTGGAGACAGAGAGGTCTCATGGAGGAAGAAAGGCAGTGTCCCCAACCAGACGCAGAGGAAGCAAGACAAGCAGGAGGAGAGGTAAAAGCCACAAGCTGCGTGACAGCACATCGATTTATAGAAATGGGTTCATTTAAGTTATAAGAGCTAGTTGGAAACAAGCCTAAGCTAAGGCTGAGTTTTCATAATTAATATTAAGTCTCTATATCTTTTTTTGTGAGCTGGTGGCCCAAAGAAAAATCTGCCTACACAGCTCATTTCTCTGAACTTGAGTTTCCTGGTCTCTAAAGTGGAGATC
The DNA here is from genome assembly GCF_049852395.1 of Peromyscus maniculatus bairdii. Taxonomy (NCBI): domain Eukaryota; kingdom Metazoa; phylum Chordata; class Mammalia; order Rodentia; family Cricetidae; genus Peromyscus; species Peromyscus maniculatus. The sequence goes on from NC_134856.1 coordinate 125,732,063, forward strand.
CTATTTCCCATATATAAACTATGGCACAGGCTTGACCAAGGACTGGGCCAATAGCGGCTGGAGCTGTTGTGTCTTATTATCTACCAAGACTCCTATTCTTAAAGACCGCAGAGGAATCCCACCAGTGTGGAATGGTGAAGGCAAATGATTAAGAGAACTTCTTGTGGAAGTGCTAAGTCAGCTCAGGTCCTGGGCTCCTTATCTAAGCCAATTAAAGTAATCAGGAGAGGGCTGTGGTGAGGATTTTGGTCTGTGAGAAGGAAGTCATAATTTGGCCAAGATGGCTTAGTTTCAAAATAAAAATTTTAGTGAACATTATTTTAAAAGAGCAAGAGAAACCCAGGCCATTTTAACACACACACACACACACACACACACACACACACACATACACACACACGGCTTTCAAGTATCCTTGAAGTCAATAAAATTATGACCCTGATACATGAAGAGAAATGCCCTAGAGCAGCCAAGGGTGAAAATAAACATGACTACACAATAAATTAGGATCTCCTGCCTCTCCTTCCACCTCCTACAGGCTTGGGTTTTGCAAAGGGGTAAAACTATAGCCCATCTGGAGGCTATGGCGTAATCAGGGCCCCGCTCCCCAACATCAATGTGCGCGCACACGCGCGCGCGCACACACACACACACACACACACACCTCCCCCAGGTGACTCTGGGCCCTTACATCAGGGGCACTGGATAAACATGAGCTGATATAGATGGAATGAGCAGATGTCTGTAACCCCACGCCTAGCCTGCAGAGGACAGACAGGGAGTGAGTAGGAGGCCCGGAGAGGAACAGACACCCCGTTTTCTGCCCACTCCCTGATCCTGTGAGCGGTAATGGTGAAGGTGGGAAGAAGTGCTCATTCCTTCCTCTGGTGACACCCTCCTCCTATCTTTGGTGGCACTCTCCTCTGCTCGAAACTTTCCCTATACTGTGACTATTTGGGTTTGAAATTTGAAATGTGCCTCCCCCCCCACACCCCCCCCACACCCCCCACACCCCCCCACCCCCCACACCCCCCCCACCCAACCCCGCCACCCATCCCCACCCCCCGCCACCATGTAACACTTGGTCTCATTGATGGTACTTTTTTTAAAAGGTGGTGGGATTATTAAGAGGCCATACCTAAATGGGGGGAGTTGTTCTGGGGGCCACAACTTTAAATGGTATCTGTGGTCCCCAGTCCTTCTTTGCCCTCTGTTTCTTGTGAGGTTAAAAAAAAAAAATCTTCCCACCACACATTCCAACCACCATGATGCTCCACCCAAGCACATGGAATCACGAGACCATGGACTGGACCCTCTGCAAAGGGGAGGCCAAACAACCACACACACATACACACACACACACACACACATACACTCACTCGTCACCTTGGACTATTTTCTCAGGTATTCAAACCACAACAATGCAAAGTAATTTGCACAATGACCTTGAAATATAGACAAAATATTAGAGCCAAAGCAGGCTAAAGTTCACGTGCAAAAGATGAGAAAACTGGGGTTGGGGATTTAGCTCAGTGGTAGAACGCTTGCCTGGCAAGCTCAAGGCCCTGAGTTTGGTCCTCAACTCTGGGGGGGAAAATGAGAAAACTAGGAAGACCCTTTTCTTAAAACACAAAACTTGTTACATCTATGTGTATGTGCCATCTTGCCAGCTCCAAAGCCTCCTTCCTGCCTTCTCTCCCTCCTCCACCTCTCCCCCTGTTCCTTCCCCCTCTCTCATTGGTACTAGGATCTAACATATGTTCAGCAAGTGTTCCATCCCCCAACTACATCCTCAGCCAAATATACATCTATATCTTTTAATTTTCAACCAGAGTCTCAGTAAGTGTCTAAGCAAGCTTTGAACTTGTGATCCTCCTGCTTCAGCCTCCTGAGTGGCTGGTATCGCAGGCCTATGCCACCAGGCCCAGAAGAAACAGAGCCTTGAAGTGACTCAGCCAAGCTCAACTACTGACTCACTGGAGGAGCAGAGTCAGACTCCAGGTCTCCTTCCTCCTTCCCAGACCAGTCTTCCTTTGTTATAAGTTATCCTTCCATATGGCCAAAGACCCTAAATATGATGTGGCCAGGATTGGGTGGGCATTTGAAACAATGAGATTCTTCTAGAGCATCAACAAAATATCTCTCTGAACTTTCCAGAAGAAGAAGAAGACTGGGTGGTGGTAGTACACTCCTTTAATCCCAGCACTTGGGAGACAGAGGCAGGCGGATCTCTGTGAGTTTGAGGCCAGCCTGGTCTACAGAGCAAGTTCCAGGACAGCTAAAGCTGTTACACAGAGAAACCCTGTCTCGACAAACCAAAATAAAGAAAGGAGGAAAGAGAGAGAAAGAAAGGAAGGAAGAAAATGACTTGAAGAGGGGCCTGCTCATCAACTTCAAACATCTGTACTTACAATGTGTCAAGTTAGGTACCAGGTGCCAGAAAAAGGAAGAAATAGATGAGACATCTCTTGGAGGTGTTCCTCAATTAAATTCTAGTCCATCAAAGTGGATAAACAGAGAGGAGACTCAGACCATAAATGAACGTGGGATAAACACAGATAACAAGGAGACAAGATTAAATATTTAGATTATATATCGGCCAGGGGTTAAGTGGATTAGTGGAGTGATGAGTTGGGCAGAGTTACGGGATTTCCATGTTTAGACGGAGTGGATTAGGTTTTGCAGCATATGAAATGCCAAGCTGAAAGTGCTGTCGTCAGCACTGACACCCCACATTCATCACCAAGGGTGCCTTTCTATCAAAAGGCAGAAAGAACAAGACCTCGATGTCTCACGCATCTTTATGACATCTTGGTGAGTCAGATAACCAGCCCTGTAATTCCCAGACTTCTGATGAGGACACAGATGCAGGGCAGGGAGGGAAGGTCAAGAGCCACTAAAATCCAGTCCTGGCTCCTCTTCCAAGCCAGTCGAAACGACTCCCTGGAGCACTTGGGCAATCTAAACAGGCACCAGCATGGCGAGCCATTGTACCACAACCCTTTTGATCTCCTCTCAGAGGCTGAGAAATTGTGAGTTACCTTGTCATTATTTCCCTCAAGTGCACAACTCAGATTTTCTCTAGAGCATAAGTTTCCTAAGGGCAGGGTCCAGCTTCATGGTCCCACTCACTCTGCATGGTAGCCAGAAGCTCTGAAGATACACACATGTATCCTTGTCTAGAGAACAGAGGCCTGGGGAGAAGGTCGGCTACACTGGCAACCAGACATGTTTCTCAATGTCCATGGACTTCCTGCCCTGCCTACCTACCTCCCCCAGGAAGCTTCTAGAACAAGTCTCTGCGAGGACAGTGATTCATGTAGGTGCCCCTGAGATCATCTGCTTGACACTATCCCAGGAACAAAGAGGGGCATTCTCCAGGACCCGTGAGAAGGGCCTGGACGCCTCCCTCCATCTTTGCTTTTCTGGAGAGAAGGATACCACAGTCATAGTTTTGTGGGACTCCCACAGATGATACTTCCAGGAGAATAATGAAAGGCACAAGCTTGCTTCCAGTTCCAAACCTGGACTTGCGCCTTCCTGTAACTTCTCCCAAGCATGACGCTCAGTTACCACCCAGTACATGAGAAAGCTAAAAAAAAATAAAATAAAATAAAAAATAAATAAATTTTAAAGTTATTAAACATGTTTCTTTGTTATAGTGTCACTGGGTATTCTGTCTGTCTTCTAGGCCTTGGTTATATGTGGAAATTGACTTACAAAGCTTCTAAGAGTGAAATACAGCTACCACGGAGGGAGGTAATATAAAGACCTGGGTTTAACTCCTGGTCCTGCTGAGACAGAACACCTTGATTCAGTCTTTGCATATTCCTGTACCATGTGGCACAAAGTATATAAAAATTTTTACGCATTAATTCAACATATGAATGAACCAATAAATTAAATTGCATTGTATAATAACAATAAAAAATAAATGGGGTGAACTAATGAAATACTTTCTGTTGTTTTATTTCATTTCGTTTTGTTTTGTTGTGATAAAGTCTCATTCTGTAGCCCAAGCTGGCCTCAAATTGGTGGCGATCTTCCCGTCTCAGCCTTCCAGGTGCTGGAATTACAAACGTGAGCTGCTGTGTCTGGCTTGGCTGTTGTTCTTTTCAGACAGAGTCTCATCATGTAGCACAGGCTGGTCTTGAACTCCATATGTAACTGAGGTTGGGAGCTCTTGATTCTCCTTCCTCTACCTCCTCAGTACAAGGATTACAGGCATCTAACACAAAGCCAGGCTCTAATGCAACCATTGATAAACAGGAGACAATTGAGATATTAAATAAACTACCTATCAATCTAAATATTTGTCTCTCAGCCATGTACAAAGAGAACTGTTCTAGTCTCAAAGTGTATCCCGGCTAAGCATAGTCCTTCATGTTTACAATCTCAGCACTCGGAAGGAGGAGGCAGGATGATCAGGAGTTCAGGGTCATCCTCAGACTCACTGAGATCAAGGCTAGGCTGGAATTCATGAAACCCTGCCTCAAAAATCAAACAAACATCTGGGCATGGCGGCACATGCCTTTAATCCTAGCAATCTCAAGGCAGAGACAAGATCTCTGTGAGTTCAAAGCCAACTTGGTCTACACAGAAAGACCGTATCCTAAAAAACAAAACAAAACATTTTATTTCAATAAAAAACAAACAAAAGGCACAAGCTCTATGCCTTGTTTGTTTCCTTGTAGGATGTTTTGTGGGACAAAGGGTTATAGTTTGGATATGAAACGTCTGCCAGGTTCATGTGTTTGAGCCCTGGTTCCCACCTGGTGGGACAGTTTTAGAAGGTTATGATATTCTGTTTGTGTTCTGACAAATAAAGCTTTCCTGGAGATCAGAGTGTGTTAACCATAGAGGCCAGGCAGTGATAGCTCACACCTTTAATCCCAGCACTGGGGAGGAGGAAGCAGGAAAATCAGGAGTTCAAGGCCACCCTGGGCTACAGGAGATTGAACCAGTATGAAAGAGAAACATAGCCAGGTGAGAGAGGATTACGCCTTTGATCCCAGCACATGGGAGGATCATGTCTTTGATCCCAGCACATGGGAGGATCATGTCTTTGATCCCAGCACATGGGAGGATCATGCCTTTGATCCCAGCACATGGGAGGATCATGCCTTTGATCCCAGCACATGAGAGGATCATGTCTTTGATCCCAGCACATGGGAGGATCACGCCTTTAACTCCAGCACTAGGGAGGTAGAGACAGGAATAAAAGGCAGGTAAATACAGGACCTGCCCTGTTTCCTCCCCCGACCCTTCAGTCTGAGGATTCTTAGAGACAGGATCTTAAGCCCCCCATTCAGTCTGAGGTTTCTTAGAGATAAGTCTCTGGTGGCTGCTGCTCTGCTTCTCTGATCTTTCAGCTTTCACCCTCATTATCTGACTCCAGGTTTTTATTGTTAAGACTAATTAGGATCTCACTTTATTTAGGAAGTGGGGCCTAACTGGAGAATGGAAGACCCTAGAGGGCTGGACTTTATGGCCCTACCTCTAGCTACGGTCTAGCTCTCTGCTTCCTGGTCCATTGAGATGTGAGAACTTCTAACCACCATATGAGACCCTCCTGTCACCACAAACTCCACCATAACATACCCTACCGTGATGGAGTGTCGTCTCCCAAACTATGAAGCAAAATGAATCCTCCCTTACATTGTTTCCGTCAGTGACTCGGTCACAGTACCAAGGAAAGTAGCTAACCCAGGATGGGATGGGGTCTCATCACATAGGCCAGGCTGGCCTAGAACTCCAGACCCTCTCCTTCTGCCTCCACAGTGCTAGGATTGCAGAGGGGTCTTACCACACCCAGCCCCGTTCCGGTGTATTTGACTACAGTTAAGTTGCCTCTTACCTTCATCGGCCACAGTAACTTGGTCTCCTAAGATGAAGTGTGAGACCACACCTCTCCTGCCTAAGAACACACTGTTCCGCATCTAACCAGAAGTTTGACAGAGACAAATATTGCAAATGGTTGCCAGGTGTGTGCAAATAGGCTCGTAACCTTTATCCACCTTCCTGTTGGGTGAGGTCATCATCATCCTACTCCGAATCACATTGGATGGGGATCCTGGACCATCTGTTCACCCACTTTCCCTTCAGTGCCTGCCTAGTCAGTCACCTGCACTTCCTCAGAGAGACATATGTCTTCTGCCCTCCCTGGCCACCTCCCCCGCTGATTTTCCCGAAGCACTAACCGGTTCGTCCTGGTGAAAATCTTCAGAATAAATGTGTCCATTACAGCTTCCCTCGTGTGCTCTTTGTTGGATAAATGACGACCTAACACAGAGCCCTGAAGTTCTAAGGGACTCTCAATCCTTGAAAGACCAGCTTATATATGGCCCTCTCAGTGAGACAACAAAAGAAACTGTTAGACCAAAATGACTTTGGCCTTCACTGGCCATGTGAGGGAGATGCTTAACGGGAAAGGTGTGGGGGAAGTCCCGAAACAGTTAAAATATTCCTTGAAAATACAAACTGGCAGACTGAATTCATTACTGTGGAGTCTCTTTCTTTCAAAAGCAGAAAAACATTTTTCACTCCCTGGGTTATGTGCTTTAAACATGGTCCTGACATCTGTTCTCTAAACACAAAAGAAAAGCGTGCTTTCAACTCCAAACATAGATAAAATATGAAAACACAGCTATGTCTTCCTGGGCTAGGGACAGGCTAAGTGACAAGGATTTGCATGACTAAGCTTCTGCTATGCTGACATATGCAAAATTCAGGAGCAATCAAATCATTCTTAGCTTGACAAGGTTGAAATGAGGAACAGAGCTTTTACCTTGGGCCTGAAGCCCGTGGGCTTACCTGAAAACTCCGCCTGAGCCAACTGAACAGCAGATCTAGCTGAATGTTGGGTCTCCTTTTTTTTAAGACTCATGGAGATAGCAACAGTGATCAGTAGAGATTAGACCAAGGCAATGGTCACACGGTTCACCTGAGAGACTTCATAGTACAGGTACAAACTGTACTGTACAATTTGTGCATACAAATACCGAGTACAAATTGATGTGTCTGTTACTGTTCCTCGTCTTCCTGTTCCTTGCCTTCGGTGCTGGACCTTATGCATGCCAGGCAAGCACTCTATGCCTCAGACACGTGCCACAGTCCACAAGTTGATGTTTTTAAAAATTCTATCCTAGCTCAGACACTAAGTCTGCAATTCTAGCTCCCAAGAAGCTAAGGCAAGAAGACTGATGTGTGGTCCAGGGCAGCCTAGGATGCGTAGTGAGTTCCAGGCCAACCTGGGATACACATAAGTGAATTCTTGTCTCAAGACATCAGAACTAGGGATAGCAAGATGGTTCAATCAGTAAAGGCACTTATAATCAAGCCTGACGACCTGCGTTTAATCCCCAGAACCCACATAAAAGGAGAAGGGAGCCAGCTCCACAATTGTCTTTTGACATCCCTATGTGTGTACTATGGCATGTGTGTGCTCCACATATGTCATGCACACATGCAAGTGCTAATTAAATTATAGTTTACTTGTTTAATTTGTGGGGTGGAAGGATACACATGTGCCATGGCAAATGTGTGGAAGTCAGAGGTCAAAACTGCTGAGTTGGCTCTCTTCTTCCATTGTGCAGGTCTCACAAACCAAACTCAAGTTGTCAGGCCCAGGGACAACTGCCAGCCCCCAAACCCACCCCCCCCCTTTTTTTTTTAAATTAGAAGAAAAATAAAAAATAGGAATGGTAGTAGACACCTATAATCCCAACATTTGGGAAGTACAGGTAGGGGGATCAGGTTAGTGTCTTCATCTAATTCAAGGCTAGCCTGAGCTACATGAGACTCTGTCTCAAAAACAAAAACAGACTTGGGTGTGATGGCACACATCTTTAATCCCAGCAGAGGCAGAGCCAGGGGTAGGGCAGCTCTCTGGGCCGGACTGGTCTACACAACAAGAACCAGGTCAGTCAGGGCTGCATAGTGAAACTGTTATTTATTTGCAGCGCTACAGGGCGAGAAAGAACACAGGTACATGGAAACCCACTACAAGAGATTTATTAGGGGAGGGAAAGGGGGACCATGCCTACTGGAAATGAATAGTGCGGAAGAGAGAGTAGGGAACGGGTGGAATCTGCTTTCATAGGTCTTGTGTCCGTCGTTCCCCCCCTCCTCGGCTGGTAGTAAATTGGAAACAATCTTGGGATTTATGAGACCCTGTCTCAAATTTAATTAATTAACTTAATGAAACTTTTAAAAATGACAGCCAGGACTGGAGAGATGGCCCAGCGGTTAAGAGCACTGGCTGCTCTTCCAGAAGACCCAGGTTCAATTCCCAGCACCCACATAGCAGCTCAGAACTGTCTGTAATTCCAGTTCCAGGGGATCTGACACCTTCACACCAATGCACATAAAATAAAGTTTAAAAGGAAAAAAAATGACAGCCGGTATGGTGGTGCACACCTTAAACCCCAGCATTTGGGAGGTAGAGGCAGGTAGATCTTAAGTTCAAAGCTGATCCTGTTTCAAAGAAAATAAAAAATATTTTAATAAAAATAAATTCACCATTGGGGCTCAGTGGTAAGAGAGCAAGTTTAACATGCTTAAAGATAAATAAATTACCTTATCTTTGGAGAGAGAAAAAAGCCTAGAAAACTGGACACGGTGGCTAACTCTTGCTATCTAGTTACTCAGAAAGCTGGGGCAAGAGGGTCACAAATTCCAAACCAGCCTCGGCTATATAGAGAGACTGTCACATAACAACAAAAGCCTAAAGCCAGAAAGTAAAGAATGTTTATCCTGACACACTTCATACTGAGTTTTTGAGTGGTCTGTGGTGCTCTTTTTTATTTGTTTGTTTGCTTGTTTTATTTTGTTTTTGTCTTTGTTGTTTATTTTGAGACAAAAATCTCACTGTGTAGCCTAGCTAGCATGGAACTTGATGTGAAGACCACACTGACTTTGAACTCACAGAGATTCACCTGCTTCTGCCTCCTGAGTGCTGGGATTAACGGTGTGCACCACGATGCCTGACCTCGGAGCCTTTTTTTTTTTTTTCTTCATTTTAAACAAGTTTATCTAAACAAGATATTTGAGTGAAAGGGAAAAGTATCTAGGATCATTTTATTTTTCTTTCCCCAAGGGTAATTTACCCCTACTTAAAGACAGATTGAGCTACGTATAACAGCTATGTACAAAAGAGTTATAAAATTGTTTTTGCCTTGGATCTATTTAATAAATGTGTGACCTCCTGCAGTAAACAAATTCCCAACAGCTCACTTAGTCAAACATGTCAAAGACAGCATCTTTGTTGTTACCTTTCTAGTACAATCAGGCCAAATTAGGGGTTCCTGTCACGGGAAGTCTGTCACTGGTCTGCTAGCCAACTGAGAAGAGCATCTTAGCCCAAGAAGCAGAGTTTTCATTGGGAAGGGACTTTACAAAAAGAAAAGGTGGGGCTGGAGAGATGGCTCAGTAGTTAACAAACCTGAGCATGTTTGTTAAAAGAAAATTCAGTCTCTGTCTCATATCAGAAGAGCCATCTGGTATGGGACAGAAGAAGAAAATCAAAATCTAAGGACTATTATATTGCCATTAATCTTATTCCCCTGGAATTTACTTTGACTCTTCAAAAAAAAATTTTTTTTCAGTATAAGTACTATCTCAAAATTTAAACTTTCTGTTTTGATATTGATGATATTGTTAAGTACTAACCAATTCTAACCTTAGGCTTCATGTAACTTCCTGTATGTGATTTCAGAATCTAGTTTACACAGATATTTAGAAATTAAGCCTGGATATCCCGATGTCTTTAATAGATCATGACCCTTGAATCTCCTCTCCCAAGATTGACAACATCTGACATTTAATATGTTTAAGTTTTCTACAGTGAACAATAAAACTTCCTAACAGCAATCTCTGAAGTCTTTAAAAAGATGATTGGGACTCCAATGATGATTCTGCCAGGGTTGTAATAATACCACTAAATCGGTAAAGACCACCCAAAGATCAGCTTTAGACAACAAACTGCTCAGGACAATTCCAAGGTAGCTAGCTTGGAGATCAAATGATACAGCTAGTTCTCCTGAGACTTGACCATTGTTTCAGTTTTTTTCAGGGTACCCTTGCTGTGGAATAATCCTCTTGTACACTGCAAAGATTTGTCACGGGAATTGGTTTAATAAAATGTTGATTGGCCAGTGGCAAGGCAGGAAGTATAGGTGGGGCAACCAAACTAAGGATGATGAGAAGAAGACGAGCAATGTCAGAGTCACCAACAAACACAGAGAGGCAAGATGAGAATGTCATACTGAGAAAAGGGTCCAAACCACTTGGTTAAACAAAGATAAGAGTTATGGGTTCTGGCTAAGGAGATGGCTCAGAGGTTAAGAGCACTGGCTGCTCTTTCCAGAGGTCCTGAGTTCAAGTCCCAGCAACCATGTGGTGGCTCACAACCATCTAAAATGAGATCTGGTGCCCTCTTTTTTTTTTTTTTTTTTTTTTTTTTTTTTGGTTTTTCAAGACAGGGTTTCTCTGTGTAGCTTTGGGCCTTTTCCTGGAACTCACTTGGTAGCCCAGGCTGGCCTCAAACTCACAGAGATCCGCCCAGCTCTGCCTCCCAAGTGCTGGGATTAAAGGCGTGCGCCACCACCGCCCGGCTAGAAGCCCTCTTTATGTAGGCAGAACTCTGTATACATAATAAATTAATATTTTAAAAAAAGAATTATAGGTTAATTTAAGAGTAAGAGTTAGCTAGTAACAAGTCTGAGCTATCGACCAAACATTTATAAATAATATTAAGTCACTGAGTGGTTATTTGGAACCAGGCAATTGGGACAGGAAATGTCTGTTTACATCCCCTAGAGATGCCATCACCCCCCAGACAGCAGGAAGAAATTTAAGAACATGATATCCACGTTACCAAGAGGTGGAATGGGTGGCCTTTGGTCTTTCTCATAGTAACGGATATTTGTCATCTTATAGGGGGTTGGTTACAAGTTGTTATAGGGTATGGGGCTGAACAAAAGAGATTAGAGTCAGGAATCTCGTTCGGAAAAGAAAAAGGGGGATAGACATGATAGGATATAAGGTAGATTATTAAATCTACTTTCAAACTAAAACAGCAACTATCAGTCTTAAATAATTTACAATAGTATAGATTCTTGTATGTTGATAAAAATTTAAGATTATTTTTGTTATACTGTATATATGCTTTTACTTCTGTTTAAGATATTTTTATATATTGATATAAATTTAAGTTTTTTGTTATACTGTATATATGTTTTTACTTCTGTTTAAGATGCTTTTGTCTTGATTAATAGGTTTTTTCTGTACCCCAATAATAAGCTTCTCCACCAATGCAGTAAGCCAGATCAAGCCAAATTGAAAAAGTCAAAAAACAGGTTTATTTGAGCAAAGCAACTCCAGAGTAAGCCCTCCAGGCCCGGAGATTGGGCCTGGAGAAGTCACACACCCAAACTAAAGCAGGGAGCTTATATAGCCTGCAGGCAAGGGGTGATGACATGTCCACCACAAGCTGCGTTTGTGCCCAAGTATGGTCAAAAGCTAGAATGCTTGTGCGGGGACTTGGCTGCTGGCAACCTTAGGAGAAAACTACAATAACCACCAAGAATTCAGAACTGGGCTCTTTGGTGCCTTCCCTTCGTTCAGAGATTCTTTGAGTGGGCGGGGTTTGGAGAGACAGGAACGGGATTTCTGGGTCAAGCAGGAGTGAGCTGGAGGCTCCAGTCAAATACTGACGAGGACATACTTCTGGCTGAGGAAATAAAGTGATGCTTGGGCTAACAGAGTTCTAGTAGTCCACTCACACCAGAGTTATTTCATAGTGTGAAAATACAGGCAGGTTCAGGAGTGCAGCTTGAACATGGATCTTAACTTTTATTTTTTGGATAGGGTCTCCTCTATATAGCTCTGACCATAGAGAACAAGACTTGGATTTTACTATTTTCTAGGGTCTCCCCATGTTGAATGGAGCTGCTGGCCAGTGTTAATTTCCTGACTGGGTGTTTCTCTTCTGAAAGGAGTCACTGGCCAACCACACCTGGTGCCCACTTCAGAGTCTGCTGAAAGCAGAGGTGATCCTGGCCTGCAGTTGCCTCTCTCTTTGAAACAATAATCTCAAGCTGCAGCACATTTGAGACCTTCCCCCCAGAATCTGGGGTAGGGTTGGTTCTGAGAGAATAAAAATGGATGCTGGTGCTTTGACAGTGGCAGGCCCTGATCCACCCATGTCCCCAGTCATATGTCACCAGTCATGGCGGGACTTCTGACTAAAACCAAGCCCAGGGGACATAGCATAGGAATTACAACTTTTTTTCTGGCATTTTGAGGGGTTCTTGTTCTCTCTCTCTCTCTCTCTCTCTCTCTCTCTCTCTCTCTCTCTCTCTCTCTCTTACTGGAGATCAAACCCAGGCCCTTATTTACACAAGTCAACTGCTGTACCACTGAGCTGCATTGCCAGCCCTTGTTTCTTTGAGATGGGATCTCACTAACTTAGGCCAGGCTGGCATTGAATATATATAAATATTCGAGATATATATGGATGCTGGCATTGAATATATATAAATATTCGAGATATATATGGATGGATGGATAGATAGATAGATAGATAGATAGATAGATAGATAGATAGATATGAGACAAAGTTTCACTTAACCCAGGCTAGTCTTGAACTCTCTGTGTAGTCAAAGCCAGTTAACTGTAACCTTAAGTTTCTGACTTTTCTACCTCTACCTTCTATACTCAAGTGCTAAGATTATAGGAGTGTACCACCATACCTGATTTTACATGGTGCTGTATTTCTAACAAGCACCTAAGGATCAAATTTTGAACCAGAAAAGCCTAAACATATTGAAGTATATGGAGAGGCCCACCATAGGCAACTCAGTGTGTGTGTGTGTGTGTGTGTGTGTGTGTGTGTGTGTGTGTGTGTGTGTGTGTGTGACATTAGGGACTGAATTCATGCCTTGTACATGATAGTCAAGTGTTCTACAAAGAGCTATATCTCTAGCCCAATAAGTGATATTGGTCAAATTACCCACCCTAGGAGATGGCTTCCAAGAAACCCAATTCAATTTGATTTAGAAAAATTAAATAAAAGAGTTTCCTGCATCCATGTGTTGTAGAGCAAATTCAAGCTCATTTCTTGTGACACATGCTTGCCCACTAGTAATTTAAAGCTTTAACACAGCTGTTGTCCATCAAAATAAATTAGTCATCCAGGACCAGACTCTGTGTGTGGTACCCATGGAATCTCCATGACGTCACTGTATCTCACAGATACGGCCTCCATCACCTCAACCCAAAGACCACAAGAGAGAGTTCTTCGGTTATTAAAGTGGCTTTATTTTTTGAATGGGATGATCACATTCTAAAAATCTTGTAGAACCATTTCATAAATTCCTTATATTTCTTTGTCAAGACTGAAATCCCGGATAAATAATCTTTCACTGCATGCCCATGCTCTCAGAATCTATATTTTAGACATCGTGCTTTGCCCTTCTCTTACATGCCGCATCAGTTACCCCTCGTGAAAGGCAGACTCTGTCTTCTTTCTGTTGTTGTTGTTGCTGCTGTCTTGTTTTGAGACTGGGTGCATTCGTGTTGCGCAGGCTCTCCTCCTGGGCTCAAGTGATCTATCCTCCTGCCTCAGCCTCCTGAACTGCTAGGATTATAGATGCATGTCATTGTACCCAGCTTAGTCACATTGCAGCTGAAGAAACTGCTTCTCAAAGAGCTGAATAACTTGTCTGTTTCTGCTCAGTGGCTAAACTGAGAGTTAAACTGGAGGCTGTTTGAACTGGGGTTCTTTTGTTGTTTGTTTCTTTAGCCCTCTCCCAGGTCCACAAATAGTCCTTAGCATCACCTACCTGCTTTAAGTTTCACCTCCCAGAAGACCATCATACCTTAAAAAAAAAAAAAGGACAGGGCTGGAGAGATGGCTCAGCATTTAAGAACACTGGCTGCTCTTGCAGAGAATGCAGACCCAACTCCCAGAACACCTACATGACAGTTCATAATCATCTTTAACTCCAATTCCAGGGGGTCCTATTCCCTCTTCTGACCTCCTCAGGTACCAGGCACACATGACGTGCACAGACATACAAGCAGAAGAAACACCAATACACATAAAAAAAATTTAAAAATAGGCTACCTAGCTGGGCGGAGGTGGTACAATCCTTTAAAGACAGCACTTGGGAGGCAGAGGCAAGGGGATCTCTGTGAGTTCGAGGCAAGCCTGAGCTATAGAGAGAGTTCCAGGACAGCCAGAGCTACACAGAGAAACCCTGTCTTGAAAAACAAAACAAAAGGCTCTCTTATCTGAACATCCCACCGTTTCTAAAATCTAAAATTTAAAAACAACAGACTAAACAAAGAACAGAATGTCCTGAGTTGTATCTCCGTTGATAGAGTGTTTGCCTATCATGCAGGAAGACCTGGGTTCGATGCCTAGAGCCAGTGGCATGAACTGGGCGTGGTGTTGCACAGCTACCGTTCCAGCACTTGGGAGGTAAAAGCGGGAGGATCAGAAGTTCAGGTTCATCCTTGGCGATGTAATGATTTCCCAGCCCTGCTGGGCTATGTGGAACTGTACTGGCTAGGTGTTTTTTCCTATGTTTGTTTTGTTTTTGTCAACTTGGTACACATAAAGAAGGCTGGGCTCATCTAGGAAGAGGGAACCTCAAATGAGAAGATGCCTCCATCAGTTTGGCCTGCAGGCAAGTCTATAGTTCATTTTCTTGATTAACCATTGATGGCGGAGGGTCCAGCTCACTGTGGCCAGTGCCACCCTGGATTTACGGTCCTACATTGAATAATAAAGCAGGCTAGCGTCTGAAGAGATGACTCAATGGTTAAGGGAGCTTGTTGCTCATGTAGAAGACCCAGGTTCCACTGGCCTCTGACCTCTGCAGGCACTAGGCATGCATGCAATGTAGATATATACTATTAATCCCACGGATAGAGAATAAGACCACTAACACAGTTTAGACAAATCTGAGGCAAGCTTTAATTAAATACTGTCCAGGTGGATGGGCTCTGGCCAGGTCCATACCCTAGTTCCTGGGAAATGGCCCAGAATCAAGTATGGCAAGGATTTAAGAAAGAAAATCCAGCCAGGTGGTGGTGGCGGCGGCACATGCCTTTAATCCCAGCATTGGGGAGGCAGAGCCAGGCAGATCTCTGTGAGTTTGAGGCCAGCCTGGTCTACAACAGAATGAGATCCAGGACAGGCACCAAATCTACACAGAGAAACCCTGCCTTGAAAAACAAAACAAAACAAAAACAAACAAACAAACAAAAAAAAAAAAAAAAAGCACTGGCTGTTCTTCCAGAGGACCCTGGTTCAATTCCCAGTACCCACATGGCAGCTTATAGCTGTCTGTAACTCCAGTTCCATGGGATCTGATACCGTCACACCAATGCACATAAAATAAACGTTAAATAAATTTGAGAGAGAGAGAGAGAGAGAGAGAGAGAGAGAGAGAGAGAGAGAGAGAGAGAGAGAGAGAGAAGAAAGCAGGCTGAACAAGCCATGGGGAACAAGCCAGTAAGCAGCCTTCCTCTATGGCCTCTGCATCAGTTCCTGCCTCCAGGTTCCAACCTTGAGTTGCCTTCCTGCCCTGACTTCCCTTCCTGGTGGACTCTAAGCAGAAATAAAACCTTTCCCCGCCCCCAGTTGCTTTTGGTCATGGTATTTGTCATTGCAGTAGAGAGCTAACTAGAACAGGGACCTGACTCAAAAAAGGAGGGAAAAAATTGAACTGAATACTTCATACCAGGGCCTTAACTTCCTTCCTTTTTTAAATCTATCTCCTTCTTTCCTTTCATTTTTTCCTTTCTAGTCTGTGTGTGTTGTGGTAAAGCTGGATCTGCTGATGTAGCTCAGGATGATGTAGATCAGGGATCCTCCTGTCTCAGTTTCAGCCCTAGTGTACACCCTTCTAGGAATTCACAGACACTGACCTTCATCCCTAAGATAGATGACGTCATTAGATTCACTAATGCAGGATCATTGCACTCTCCCAAAACCATTGGTTTGGAGTAATATCTCCCAAGACACACTGAAGTGTCCTTGGCATGAATGGCCACCCCCATCAAGCAGATAACAGATGAATTATGGTGATATTTTGTGTATGCTCTAACAAATAAAGCTTGCCTGAAGATCAGAGAAGCAGAGCAGCCAGCCACTAGTTCTTACCTCTATGAAATCCTCAGCCGAAAGGGGGTGAGCTCCTTTCTCCTCCTGCCTTATATTCCTTTTCTCTGCCCAGCCATATCACTTCCTGTCCCAATCTTCCTAGTGCTGGGATTAAAGGTGTGTGTGCCTCCCAAGTACTGGGAGCAAAGGCATGAGGTCCCAAGTTCTGGGATTAAAGGTGTGTGCCACCACTGCCTGGCCTCTATGGCTATCTAGTGGCTGACTTTGCCCTCTGATCTTCAGGCAAGCTTTACCTTAGATCACACACACAAAATATCACCACACTGCATAGATAGTTTCCAAATACCCAGATTCAAATGGGACGGCAACTTACAAGCTAAGACACATTGGTCAAGCTAATCTCCTTCTCTAGGTCTCAATTTACTAACTATAAAGTCACAGCAGGGCCCACTGGTTGTGAGACTACTAGAAGGTAGTGGGAATACCCTCTGAAAAGAGCCTGGCCCCAAATCCTGTTCAATGAATGAGAGGGAGGCCCCCCAAGAGGTCAAGAACTCCATCTTTATTGCTGCTCATGCTCTGTCTTGTCTGAGGGTTATAATAGGGATTTGAATCACAATTATTTTTTATCTTTCTTCCCGTCCATTAACAATCTCATCTCTGGCAAACTTGAAGGCCCTTTCCATTTTAGTTGGATGGAACACCAAATAATAACTGTAATTTTTAAATCTTATCTCTCTCTGCAAATACTTCCAATATGGTAAGTTGGCCAAGTGTGGGTTGAATAGAGTTTTGTCATTCTCCTGAAATGGTGTGTTGGCCTGTGTCTTGATTACGTTAGATCTTATCTACGTGACCTCTCGGCTTGAAAAACTGCCGCAAAAGTGCACACATGGACTGTGGTTTACCCCAAAGCATGTGTATCATCTATCCACACGTCAGTGACACTTCATCAGTCGCCTATACTGAACTTCTTTGCTACAGTTATTCAAATCCTATGTGTAACCCAGACCCTGAATTTTCTTTTGTTCTAGCTCAGAGTTAACTAGTTTTTAAAAAGCTGCTTTCCAAATCAGAGTTCAAGTTCAGGTCAAAATGTCCCTCTGCCCACCCCCCTCCCCACCACCCCTGCATCAGCCCCCTCAAGGCCTCTCAGCAAACAGAGCTAGGCACGGAGTTGGACAATTGAGTGAATAAAGGCATGAACAATCATCCCAGCAGGTTCTGAGGCACTAAGTCAGGGGCGCTAGGACACAGGCCATCTGCTTTGTATCTTGACACCACAGGGCGTTGTTTTCCTCATTTCTCCTAGGTCTCTCTAACCTCCTCAGCAGCAGCATATTTATAGCCATTCAGTCATACTCCTCAGCTAGGGAATTTCAAAGTAGTTGAGATGAGTGACAATAATTAACAGTCCTAGGAAATTATGTCTATGGATAAGGGGAGAGAATTGCCAGCGTAAAAATAGAACTCTCAGGTGCTCTGTTAGCTACAACCCTATAGCGCTGCCAGCTCCACACTCCTGGAATGGCAAGGATGACCCCCTTTCCTACCATCCATCCTCAATGACTGGTCAGCGACCTTTTGATGCCCTACGCTTCCCAGTGCAATCTATAGACCGTCAGCATCAACAGAACCCAGCAACCTGTGAGAAATGTGGACCACTCCCCATAGCTACTAAATCAGCAGCAGCCTTTATACCAAACCTAGAGTGATGATAATGATGCTTTTGGAAAAACTACCCTCTGAGTAGCAAGGCTCTAGAATGCTCATTTTCACTAAAGAGGTCACCCATACGGTACTCGTCACAGCTCTCCAGATAAGAGAAGAGGCAGAATGTATAGGAAACTGGGGACTGAAGAGATGACTCAGCACCTAAAGGTACTTGCTGCATGCAAGTATGGTGACCTGAGTTTAACCCCTTTGACCTGTGTACGAATGGAAAGAGAACTGCCAGGGTACACTTCCTGAGGTGCCATCGCTGACAACAAATGACAAGCAAAAGCTTTAGAATTTCAGATGAATGATGAACTTCTAGGGAGTGTATGTCATGCTTAAACATCCTAGGAACAGCCAGCCCTCTATTATCATCCAGCGAGGTCAAGAATCTGTTTAGTAAGTATCGTTGTTATCTCCCGAGACAATGGGGGTCCTTAAGCTGCACTTGGCAGATTTATTCAGCCATTTCTCTGTTTGTATTTGTTTTTGTGTTAGGACACTTCGTTTCAACCACAGAGGCTCCTGTGTACAGCCATGCCTTTTTTTGTTTGTTATATTTATGAGACATGGTCTAACTGGGTAGCTCTGGCTAGTCTACAGCTGACTATGTAGACCAGGCTGGCCTCGAAATCACAGCGATCCGCCTGCCTCTGCCTCCAGGGTTCTGGGAGTGAAAGCGTGCGCCACTGCTCTTCGCTCCACCTCCACCTTCTTCACCACTGGATCTGTTCCGGTGTCTGGCTTTCAGCAGCGACCATCAACTCCTTAAGCAAACCACTGGAAGGAGGAAGGCAAAGACACTGTGCTGGTCCCAAGAAGGGCCGGCTCGTGAATCCAGGTACCAAGAGACAATACTGTTTTTGAGGGCTAGGGATACAGTTCAGCGGCAGGTTCCTTGCCAAGTATGCACCGGGACCTAAAAAGAATACTCTTCTTGAGGACCATCATGAGGATTAATACAATTCATTCTAACATTCTGATCAATCTTGGAAACTGCGGATTCAGGCCAGGTGTGGTGGTGTATATCTATAATCCCAGCAGTTGGGAGGCAAAGGCAGGAGGATCAGGAGTTCAAGGACAGCCTGGGCTACCTAGTGAGTCTGAGGCCACAAGAAAGTCTGGCTCCAAAAAAAGAGGAGGTGGGAGCACTGAGAAGATGACTTGGTAGATAAAGAGTTTGGACAGAAGGACTTGAGTTTGACTTTCCAGGATCCACACAAAGCTGGGTACAGAAGCCCAGCTGTCTTGGTGGGATGGCAGGCTGGGGGGCAGAGCGAGAATATTGAGACGCTCTTGGGCCAGCCAGCCTGGCATGACAAACATAGCATTAAACAGTAACAGAGAGTCCTCATGTTAAATGAGGTCGAGCTGGGGGTGAGACTGTCAGTGGATAAGTTTGGGGGTTTTGATAGTACAGAGTGTTACCACAGGGATACTGCAAACTTACTATGATAAGCATATTTTTGTTTTGTTTTGTTTTGTTTTTCGAGACAGGGTTTCTCTGTGTAGCTTTGCGCCTTTCCTGGAACTCGCTTTGGAGACCAGGCTGGCCTCGAACTCACAGAGATCCACCTGCCTCTGACTCCCAAGTGCTGGGATTAAAGGTGTGCACCACAACCGCCTGGCGCATCCCCCACACACACACACACTGGAGCTGAGGACCAAACCCAGGGCTCTACCACTAAGCTAAATCCCCAACCCCATAAGCACATTTCATATCTATGTAAAACTAGGTAAAAACTGACCTTTTATTTGTTATTTATTTATTTGTTTGTTTGTTTGTTTATTTATTTATGTATTTATTTATTTATCATTTTAGACAGGATCTCACTATGTAGCCCTGGCTGTCCTGAAACTCAGTATGTAGACCAGGCTGGCCACAAACTCACAGAGATCTGCCTGCCTGTACCTCTGGAATGCCGGGAGTAAAGGCGTGCGCCACCATACCCAGTTTTTCTCTATTAAAAGAAAGAAAAGATCCTGTTGCTGGAGAGATGTCTCAGCACTTAAGACCACTGGCTGCACTTGCAGAGGACCCAAGGCCTTTTCCCAACCCTCACACAGCAACTCACAAGCCTGTGTAGCTTCAGTTCCAGGGGACCCTATGCCCTCTTCTGACTTCCTCACACACCAGGCATGCATGTGGTGTACACATAGACGTGCAGCACAAACACTAGAGGAAACAAAATAAAAATAAACTCTTTTTCAAATGAAATACATGCAGCCAGCACAGAGTATATTCGAGAAAGAGTGTGTGCTTGGCAAGCCCGGGGCCCTTAGCATAATCAATCAGTTATCTTTCTAACAACAGGTTTCAAATTCCCAGGGGGAGACAGAACAAATCTGACCTTGAAATTCCAGGTCTTAAGTTGAACTTCTTGCTGCCTTCTAGCTTATGTGGGGCCCACTCAGTTAGCCTCTTGCCTCAGTCTCCCCCTCCGTCTGATGCTGGGAGCAGCTATCTATATCCAAGAGTTGGTCTGAATAAACAGGATTACAGATGTCAAAGTATGTCGGTCGGGGCTCCTCACCAGGTGTCTGTGGACCCTCACGGCCTTGATCTCAAGATTTTCCTGATACCCAGACATCAATAAAATCTGGCATGTGTATACACACACGCTTTCTTCCTGGGTAGAGAGGTCCATTGCTTCCATTAGATTTTCAAAGGAGTCTCTGACCTAAATAAGTACCCTGATCCCCTTTTTCTCTGTAATTAATTACAGAGTGTTTACGGAGCCTTCACGGTGGAATCTGTTATTAGTGGCACAGCTAACTTCCCCTTCTCGGCTAACCTCAGCACTGTTCGGAGGGTTTACATGGTTTGAGTTTATATGAGGTTTATATGAGTTTGCATTTCACTCCATAGGAAGGAGTGGGTGAGGACCATGCCACCAGAGACGCCCACAAGCCTGAGATCTTCTCTTGGGGAATCCAAACCTAAGGGCTCTCCCACACACAGCCCGGCGGGATGGAGTGAGGCTGAAGGAAGGACCCATTTTGGGGCTCACTGCGGCCTGCCTTCCACTCAACTGATACCTGACATATGGCATGTGCATTGATGCTTATGAAGGTGATGATTCATTCCTAATCCTTAAAAAAAAAATGCCAACCCTATGTGGCTTTGGCTCTGCTCCCCGAGTGCCCTTCTGTTCGCCAGAATGTCTGTTGTCACCTGCCACTGCGTGTATGTCACTTGCTCCTTGGCTTACCTCTCCCGCGGGCTTCCGGCTGGGTCTGCAGCACTGTCTCCTCTTCCCACGGCTCATCCCTCTGCTTCTCTTTTGTCCTTTGTTTTGCTTGGTTTGGTTTATAAACAAGCTTCATTTTGTAGCCCAGGTTGACTGAGCTCGCCATGTAGCCTAGGCTGGCCCTGAACGCAGTAGAAGCTTCCTGCCTTACCCTCTGTGCTGAGATGACAGGTATGAGCCACCACACCTGAGTCCTCTGTTCTGCTCTTCCGTCCCACACATGTCCTGGGTCGAATGTTCCCCGAGGCTCTCCTCACGCCTCTTCTACAGTTCAGCAGGTCAAGGTGCTTGCCACCAAGAATGAGGAACTGAGTTCAACACCCAGGACCCACAGGGTAGAAGGAGAGAACCTGCTCCGCCAGTTTGTCCTTTGACCTCCACATGATGGCTGTGCACTCGAACACGCACGCACGCACGCACGCACGCACGCACGCACGCACGCACAAGTATGATTTTAAATTTTAAAAGAAAGGACAGTCTTCATTGTCAGCTTGGTGATATTTAGAAACATCTAGAAAACACACCTCAGACATAAGTAAGTGTGTTTCCAGAAATGTGTAACCGAGGAGAGGACTCAACTTGAATGTTCATGGCACTATCCCATGGGTGAGTGTTCCAGGCTGAATGAGAAAGGAAAAAGCCCGAAGCCACTCAGGTGACGTGTGTTCTGTCTCAGCCTCTCTGTCTCTCTTCTCCCTCTCTCCCTCCTTCCCTCCTCCCCCTCTCGGCCCCCCACTCCCTTCCCCTCCCCCTCTTCCCCTTCCTATAAAGATAATGTAACCAACCATCTCACAGCCACTGCAGTTATTTCTCCCCTCCTAGGTTTCCGGTCATGACGGACCACATCCCCTCGGGGAGTTGACAGAAACCCTCCTTTCCTTAAATTGCATTGGTCAGGCCTGGTGTTCCAACGACAAGAAGTAACTTGTGGCCAGGGAGGTGACTCAGTGTGCAAAATCACATGCCAGGACCTTAACCACAGAGTTCCATTTCAGGAGACCAAATAAAACAAAGAGTAGGGTGACAGTGATCCCCTACATTGGAAATTCACCCCAAAGCTAGTGTGCCAGCAACCTTGAGGGCACAGCACAGCAAAAAAGAGAGAGAGAGAGAGAGAGAGAGAGAGAGAGAGAGAGAGAGAGAGAGAGAGAGAGAGAGAGAGAAACCTTACCTTAACAAGATGGAAGACGGAAGGAGAGGACAGACTTAATTGTTTTGTTTTAAAGAGAGGTCAGAGTACAACTTTCTGGAGTCAGTTCTCTCCTCTCTTTCTTTCTTTCTTTCTTTCTTTTTTTTTTTTTTTTTTTTTTTTTTTTTTGAGACAGGATTTCTCTGAGCAACAGCTCTGGCTGACCTGGAAATCACTCTGTAGATCAGGCTGACCTCGAACTCACAGAGATCTCTCTGCTTCTGCCTCCTGAGTGCCGGGATTACAGGTGTACACCTCCACTGCCCAGCCAGTTCTCTCCTCTCTACCATGTGGGTCCCAGAAGTGTACTACCCACGGAGTCACCTCCTCAGGGTATTATTGGTGAAATTATTAAGGCCACTCCACGTAGTTAAAAGGGAGGTTTATTTTGTGGGGTAACTTACAAGTGAAGGGATAGGTTACAGGGTCTGGGAAAGGTGTGGCGCAGTCCGGCGGTATTCTCTGAAGAACTCTGCTCAGTCTACCTCCAGCGTCCAGGGTCCAGGAACCAAGAGAGCCAGCACATCCGGATCTCAGGTCTTCAGGGTCCTCTCTCAGCCCCGCCTTGTAAGCATGACAGTTACCGAAGCCTCAATGGGGCTTGAAACTTCTAGATCAAAGCTGGAATGGCTACCCACTACATCAGGGCCTCATATATTCCAGCAGGCCACAAGCTTACTATGTAGCTGAAGATGACCTTGAACTCTGGTCCTCCTCTACTCCTGAATGCCAGAATTACAGTCATGAGCCACTATGTCTCATTTTATATGGTGCTGGGGATTGAACCCAGTGCCTCGTGAGCGGTAGGAAAACACTCTCCCAGCTGAGCTACATCATAAGCACCTGATTTTATTGTTGCTATTGCTTCCGAAGTGTCTTTTATGTTCTTCCTCTGTTTCCTTTTGGGAGGAGAGGTGGCTTTTGTTAAAACACACTCAGCAACTTATCTTAAAGCTGTAACTACTTTTCCTGTATCCTAAATCCTCGAGGGTTTGTTGGGGGGGCGTGCGGGCGGGGCGGGGGGGGGTGAGTAGAATAGACTAAACCTTATCCAGTAGAATTTAGAGAGGCAGAAATAAAACAGCTTTCTCTGCTTTGTGATTGTACTCCTTCACATCTGTTGAGGGACATTTTCTGACCAAAGGGCTTGTCAGTATCAATGAGGAGAGACACGTTCCTCCCTGTTCTAGAATGTATGGTGCCTGGGGTTATTGAAATGGATATTCACCAAAGGGTGGGAAGGCAGAGCTGAGAGAAAGGTAAGAAGAGCAAGATTAAAGTGTGGCGTGGCCCCTGGCTCCCCTTTGAACCCTCTCTCCCTCTTTGGCATGGAACCAGGATCAAACAGGCAGTCGCAGGCAGCTCAAGGCTTCCGCTTCTCTGTGTAAATTTAGGAGTCGATTTTGAGGTTAGGATTATGAAGTTCGGTGGTCGCTTTAAAGTGGACGGTATTGCATTCACCTTGTCTGTTCCCCAAGGAAAGAAGGGATGCCTCGCCATGTAACGAAACTCCTTTCAGCCTGACCACTGCATTAGGGAGACACAGCACACAGAGCAAAGCTCGGCCAGCAGCCTGCTGTGCCTCCCACCATGGTCACCGTGCCCAAGTGTCAGCATGCCGGCAGCACCTGCGACGGAGTGTGCAATTTTCAGGCAAAATTTCATGGGTAGTGTGACTGGAACACAGTATCTTGATCATATCCATGGCTGAGCAATTAGCATTCATTACTACGATAGCTACAAATCCATACAATGGGCAAGCAAGCTCTGCAGATTGTCTCAAAAACAATGAGAAGAACATCCGGTTTGGCATAACATGGCATAAAGCTCCAATGGCTGCAGCCTTCATTCCTGGAATAAGAATTCTTCATCTAGCTGGGTGGTGATGGTGCACGCCTTTGATCCTAGCACTCAGGAAGCAGGTGGATCTCTGAGTTCAAGGCCAGCCTGGTCTACAGAGTGAATTCCAGGATGGCCAAGGCTCCACAGAGAAACCCTGTCTCAAAAGACAACAGCTGCCGAGAACCAAAGCCCTTGCCTTCTTGTTTACTTGCATGGAGTAACCTCACCTCCCGGTCAGTTGTATGCAATAACCCTGCCTCCTGGTTCAATGGAATATGATGAACATGCTGAGCTTTTGGAGCGCTGTGGCTTCTCCATCAGAGAACCCTGTCCACCTGACCCTAGCTGTGTGTCTGTATGTCTGTCCTTTTATCATTCCCTCACCCACCCCAGTCAGGTCAATCCCTGGAACTGGGCAGGACACGGCACCTTCCTTCCCCAACTCCGACCTACACAGGTCTCAGTCTGTAGTCCAGGCTGGCCTTGAATTTACTCTTGCCCTTCTACCTCTGCCTTCCAAGTGTTGGAATTACAGATTTGAGCCACCATGCCTGGCATTCTTTATTTCCTTCTTATATAGTTCCCGTGTCTATTCAATATATAGCATCTTTCTTAGGAAACACAGATTTGAGAAAGTTTATAAAGGAAGTATTCGTGTGTGTGTGTGTGTGTGTGTGTGTGTGTGTGTGTGTGTGTGTCCGTCCTATATGAGAGTGTGTGGAAGCTGGGCGGTGGTGGTGTACACCTTTAATCCCAGCACTCGGGAGGCAGAGGCAGGCGGATCTCTGTGAGTTCGAGGCTAGCCTGGTCTATAGTGTGAGTCCAAAGATACACAGAGAAACCCTGTCTCAAAAAAAAAAAAAAAGAGTGTGGAGGGTGAGCATGCCCGTGTGTTTAGGGGAACAGAAGTCAGCACCAGATGCTGTCCTCTAGGTCTCTCATCTTTCCTTAAAACAAACACAGCTGGGATTGGAGGCATGTGCTACCATGCCAGGCTTATTGTTATTTTTCTAAGGTTTATTTTTAATTATATGTACTTGTGAGTGCAGTTGCCCAAGGATGCTAAAAGAGGTGTGAAATCCCCTGGAGCTGGATTTACAGTTGTGAACCAGCTAGTTTGGGAGTTGGGAACTGAACTCAGGTTCTCTGCAAGAGCAGTGCTTGCTCTTAACCCTTGAGCCTTCTCTCCGACTCTACCCCCTTAGCCTTTGAGACAAGGTCACACTGAACCTGGAGTTAACTAATGCTCGTGATCCGCTGGCCTGAGACCTCAGGAACTCTCTTGTTTCTACCTCCCAGCACTGTTATTAGTGCCATGCACCTACTTTATTGTTGTTATTATTATTATTATCATTATTATTATTATTTAGAGAGAGAAAGAGACAGGTTTCCCTGGGACTCTCTCTGAAGACCTCACTGTCCTTGAACTCAGAGATAAGACTGCCTCAGATTTTAATCCTGCCAAGTACCAGGATTAAAATCCTGCACCACCGTAGCCAGCATTTTCCATGGGTACTGGAGATCCCAACTCAGGCCCTCATGCTCACACGCCAGGCACTTTACCCACTGAGCCATCTATCTCCCCAGCCCAGAGGGAAGTTGTTTGTTTGTTTGTTTTTACAAACAAATACTATATACATTTTAAACCTTTGTTTCTTCAAAGGTGTCTATAAACAAAGTAGTTCAGCAATTATTTTCTCTTTTACAAAAAAAGTTTTTCCTCTGGTTTTTTGTTTGTTTGTTTGTTTGGGTTGGTTGTTTGGTTGTTTGACTGATTGTTTTTTGTTTATCTTGTTTTTTTCCTCAAACCTACCAAAATCCACTGCCTCTGCCTCCTGAGTGCTAGAATTAAAGGTGTACACCACCATGCCCGGCTTTATTTATTTATTTTTTAATATTTATTTTTAATGAAAAAAAAAAAAGAAATTAAAAGGAAAGGAAAGGATGTAACTACTCTTAGGTATGGTGGAGGAGCAAGTTTGTTGTAGATAACAGGGAGAGCATAGCCAGGACAGGGACAGGGACATCTGGGAGCTCCGAGTGGATGTGAGCAGGCTGAGCTGGGCCATGTGGGAGAGGGGGAGGGGAAGGGGGTGGACCAGGAGCAGCAGTCAAGAGGGCAAAGGTACAAGAAGGCAGGTAACCAAAATGTCTGGGTGACTTAAGGAAGAGTCTCTGAGGGGAGGGCAGCCCAGCCCCTGGGCTGGAGAGTTCAGGGTAGAGGGGGCGGGGATGGGATGGGGGTGGAGGGGTGGGGAGGGAAAATGGGTATGCCAGCCATACCTTGTAACAGGTAGGGACAGAGGGATACTGGGAGAAGCTGGCAGTCAGGTCTGCTTTGATATGTTTGTTACCTAGGCACCTCAGCCCTTTGTCCAAGGTTGAAAATGTAACATATTTATCTTGTATATAGATGTGTATGCGCGTGGGTATGCATGTGGGCCTGCCGAGGCACATGGAGAGAGGTCAGATGACAACTCGAGGGAGTGGACTCTCTCCTTCCACTGTGTGGGTCCCAGGTGTCAAAGCCTTTACTAGATCCATCTCTCTTTCTTCCTTCCTTTTCCACACCTCACTTTAAAAAGATAAAACAGTATTATTCACATAAATATCTCCTACCAACACTTCCCAATATGAGAAGCTTTATAGGCTACAAAGTCTGTCGTGATTAACCTTCCTTGAATGAAACTTTAGGGATCTGCTTTGAACCCACAAAAGAAATTAAATGCACAGTTAAGGCTGATTTTCATCATCAAGATGCATCCGGGAATTGTCGTTAAAGCCGTCTCCTGCTGCCTTCATTAAAGTCTTGATCTCCTGTTTCAAATTTATATTCCTTTGTGGGTTTAAGGCAGATATTGGATATCCTTTTAATCTATATTTATTAGGCAAGCTATTGATGAATCTGATTCCATCACAAATTCATGCACAGTGTTCTTATGGCCACTCTGGTAGGAGTCTTAAGAGAATACAGTAAATGGCCATTTTTCACAGAGCAAGCGGCATATTTGAAAACAAAACCATTCAAGTTAAAAAACATGTCCCACCCCCCACCCCCTTTAAATTGCATTTTGAAGCTGGGCTTGGTGGCAAAGACCTCTAATCCCAGCACTTGGATGTGTGGATAACAGAGAAGGTCAAGAGAATGGCCCTCTGTCCCCCACTAACTTCCCCATGAAATGCCTACTCTCACATACAGGCTCCTCCTGGTTTGGAAGAAACAGCATGTGGGAGAGGAAACGGGGGCTAGCCTAGAGTCTGCGCTGTTCTGTAGCACGGAGGAGCCAACCTGCGCAAACGCCCTCCCTTGGGCCTCCCTACCATCTGGCATTCAGTTATGCTCAGCTCTGGAAAGCACTGGGAAGAGATTTGGGGGGCGAGGGGCCTTTGAGAGGAAGACAGAAGTCAGAGTATTTCTCTCCCTTCCTGCCTTGTGTAGGCAACATCTTGGGCACGTGTAGGCACCTGGCCTGCCATGGCAGTTCCCACCCGGCAGCCATTTGGCAAGGGGAGACTAGGAAAGTTTGCAAATCAACTTCCTGTACATGACTCAGAGGAGACCATAGAAGGGTGAGAATGGGATCTGAAAACAGCCAAGTGACCGGCACAGAGGACACAGAGGGATCTGGCGTAAGCAGAGCGAAGAATGTCAGTGAACCCCAAACCCTGCATTCAGTGCTTCAGAGCAGACATCAGGTGTTAGGAACTAAAAATAACACACCATCCCAGCTCTGTGTCTCTGGTTTAAATCCCGGCTCTGTCCCTTTATTCTACCTGTTTGCTTTCCCCGGCCTCTCTGTTCACAGGAACCCCTGGCAAGCCTCCTTACCCTGCCCTGTAAAATGGATACCCCACAGCTTCGTGGATTGCGGATTGCTGTGTGGAAGGAAGCAGGAGGGGAATGCTCTCAGTGGATATGCACTGGACATGCCGGGCTAGGAATGCACGTTGGACAAACCTTCATGGGGAACTGAGGTGACATTCAGTGGGCTTTCTTGGTGCCAGGCCTGGAAGCCAGTTTCTGCTGTAGGATGTTCTGTATGTCCTGTGGAAGCCCTTCTTGGGTTCTTTGTGGCGTTACCCAGCAGGTCCGCATAGAGGATGATTAGGACCATGGGCCTGAGTGCAGGTGTCTGAGATGGTCTGCACTTGGCTGTGCTGGGGGATGGTCTGTATGTCAAGTTGTTCTGATTGATCAATAAATAAAACCTGATCGGCTGTAGCTAGGCAGGAAGGATAGGCGGGACTAACAGAGAGGAGAAATAAAAGGACAGGAAGGCAGAAGGACTGGCTGCAGCCGCCGCCATGACCAGCAGCATGTGAAGATGCCGGTAAGCCACCAGCCACGTGGCAAGGTATAGATTTATGGAAATGGACTAATTTAAGCTATAAGCACAGTTAGCAAGAAGCCTGCCTCGGCCATACAGTTTGTAAGCAATATAAGTCTCTGTATTTACTTGGTTGGGTCTGAGCGGCTGTGGGACTGGCGGGTGACAAAGATTTGTCCTGACTGTGGGCAAGGCGGAAAACTCTAGCTACAAGTTTCTCTTGTTGATGTTGTTTGTTTTTGAGACAGGGTTTCACATTGCAGGCCAAGCTGGTCTAGAATTTACTATGTAGCCCAGGCTGACCTCAAATTAGGGGCAGTCTTCCCACAGCAGCCTTCAAAATGCTGGGATCACAGACATGAGTTACATACCTGTACTATATTATTGCTTCCTTAGAATACAGTTTGGGAGCCGGGCGGTGGTGGCGCACGCCTTTAATCCCAGCACTCGGGAGGCAGAGCCAGGCGGATCTCTCTGAGTTTGAGGCCAGCCTGGGCTACCAAGTGAGTTCCAGGAAAGGCGCAAAGCTACACAGAGAAACCCTGTCTCGAAAAACCAAAAAAAAAAAAAATACAGTTTGGGAAGGGTTGTGCCAAGGCAAGTAAAAGGGGAAAAAACTCAGGAGAGTGTCATGAGCATCTTCTACAGAAACCCATAGGAACACATAGAGAAGGCAGGGAGCTTTCTGCAGGGTGAAACTACCACCCAGAGAGATGGTATCTTGTACTATAACAATGGTAACAAAAATAATCTGAGGTCTCACTGAGGCCCAAACTCCATGCCTCACTCACCCAGCCTTCATGAACATGCTATCACCTCGTCTTGTCCTATTTTGAGAAAAAAGAAACGTATCTTCTAACGCTTTTATTGTTTGTGTGGCTGCTTGTGCGTGAGGTCAGAGGACAATGTACAGGTGACGGTCGGGTCCCTCCTCAGTGTGCATCTGTAGGATCAAACGCAGGCCGGCAGCCTTGGCAGCAGATGCTTTCAGCCACTGAACCAGCTCACCAGCTCCTGTTTGTTTTTGAGACAAGGTGTTGCTATGTAGCCCTGACTAGTCTCAATCTGTCAGCAATCCTCCTACCTACTAGAATTTCCGAGTGCTGAGATTTCAGGCACCGATCCATCCCTATGCAGATTGTGTCTTTGGGAGGTTTTTTTGGTTTGTTTGGTTTTTGGTTCTGTTTTTGTTTTTGTTGTTTTTGTTTTTGCTTAGTGGTTTGGCTTTGTTTATTTTTCGTTTTGTTTTTAAGCAACAGAATCTTGCTGTGTTGACCAGGCTGCCCTCCAACTCCAGCTCAAGTGTACATACAACATGCCATTCATTCGAATTAACCCATACAGTTGCTAGATAATGTGGCCAGGTCACCTGGTTAGCAAGGGTTAGACAGGGTGGGATCCAAAGTTGAATGTGCGCAATCCCGAAGAGCACTCTGTGGGGCAAATGTAACTCTCTGCCTTCCTGAAACTGTGTTTTATTACAGTTGGCCAGGTGAGGTAGCACTCCAAAGGCTGAGCAGGAGGATTATGGGTTTGAGGACAGACAGGTCTATACCAGCACTTGAGAAGCAGAGGCAGGCAGATCTATGAGTTTAAGGCAAGCCTGACCTACAGAAGCAAATTCTATGACAGCCAGGGCTACACAGGAAACCCTGTCTCAAAAAAAAAAAAAAAAAAAAAAAAAAAAAAAGAACCTAATGAGAAAGAGAGATAATTTCTTTTAAAATTCCAAAATTGCTTTTAATGAAAAATACCAATCATTTTTCTTTTCTTTTTAATGCTTAAAAGTTTATCTACACAATTCTTTTGATTTTGATCCATTAAAATAATAAAAATAATAATAAAGGGAATTTTCTTTTTTTTTTAATACTAATCCTTACTTATTTCTCCACACATCTGTGCTAGAGGGGCAAGAGGAGACACCTTGCAAATAAAAGAAGACCTTTTCTTTGTATTTCAGAGCTGTTCAATTATAAACATTGCCAAAATCAATGCAAGCACAATCCTCCTTAAGGCTTTT
Organism: Peromyscus maniculatus bairdii; assembly: GCF_049852395.1. NCBI lineage: Eukaryota > Metazoa > Chordata > Mammalia > Rodentia > Cricetidae > Peromyscus > Peromyscus maniculatus. The sequence continues at coordinate 125,762,544 of NC_134856.1, forward strand.
TAAACACAACTGCTAACCTGTCTAGATGTTTAGCTTGTGCGTTTCAAAACCTGTCAGTTAAGCCTTGCTTCCTGGTGCCGAGTTTCTCCCAAGCTACCAACCAGAAGAGAAATTATGTAGCAAATTGGAAAAGTGCAACTTACACTTGATGGCAACACAGATGACTGGCGGGTGCATCTAAGACAGGCCAGTCTGTGCTCTGGAAACGGAGTGTGGATTTAGGGCTCATCCACTGGCCGCCTCTAACGAGGGGCTGAGGAACCCGCTCAAATACATACAGATCCCCTGGCCCTGTGTGTCAGGACTCTAAACTCTACAGACTTTAAGCAGCTTGACCAGATAAATCTACATCAACAGGTGGCCCAGAGGCGCCTGGCTTAGAAGCAGCCTATGAATCTTGGGGTACACCAGTGTGAACAGTTCAGGATCGACTCTGGTGGTGGCGCAAACAGAGAACAGACAGTGTTACCCTCCTGAACAACAAACACCTTTTATTTTTCCCCCATGATTTTTTATTGATCCTATGTGAATGTCACGTCATGTACCCCAATCCCATTCATTTCCCAGACCTTCCATATTTGCCCTCCACCCTGTAACCTTCCCCCCCCCCCAAAAAAAAAAAACAGAAAAAATAAAAGAAAATAAAACTCTTGCCATGGAAGCTTCAGTGTGTCATGGTGTGTCACACAGCCTTTTGTCCAATTAGCTTTACTTGCAAATGTTCATTGAGATGAGTCATTGGTGTGGTTCCAGGCCTCTGGCTTCTGCTACACCATCCATACTGGACCAGGACTCTCAGATGGCCTGCTGTGGCCCTGAGTCATGGAGATCCTGCAGCTTTGCTTCTGAAGAACCAGCTCCTTCCTGTGCTCCAGCAGCTCACAAATGGGGTAGGTGGTGGGGTGGGCCAGCACAAAGCTTTAGATCTGGGCCTGGGTGGTAGCTGAGTTGGTCAGCCTTCCAGCTCTCCTGCACCCACACCACCAGGCCAGCTCTCCTACCCTGTACAGTTGAAGGGTGCATCCACGTCATTGCTGGTGCGGCCTTGTGGTGGCTGGTGAGGGGCTGGTTCAGCTCAGCGCGGTACTCAAACATCAGGATAGCCTCAAATGGCAGCCCAGACCAGGAAGGTCCACATGGTCTTTGGTGGTGACAGACATAGGCACCAACCCCTGCTGCAAAAGGGCCACAGACCCAAATATGGCCCTTGGTGGTAGCCCAGGTCCAAATATCACCATGGCCTCAGGTGGCAGTGCAGGCCTCTCACACAGGGCTGTTCCTCATCACCTTGCTCTCCAGTTCTCCCTCTTCCCGCTGCACAAACCACTGCACTTCTCTCCCATCTCTCCACCACATACTTGCTAACCATAGTGGGGCTCACCCCGACGGCCTCTGCAGCCTCTGGCTGTCTTCGGCCCTACACAAACATCTTTATTGCAAAACAAAATAGAAATTGGGGTTTGGGGATTTAGCTCAGTGGCAAAGCACTTGCCTAGCAAGCGCATTGGTCTTCAGCTCCAGGAAGTTGGGGGTGTGGGGTGTGGGGCGGGAGGATTGGACATCGTATCTCAGGCCTGTGATCCCAGCACTTTGGAGGCTAAAATAGGAATATTGGCCAGGCGTGGTGGCATAAGCCTTTGATCCTAGCACTGGGGAAGCAGAGGCAGGGGGATCTCTATGAATTCCAGGGTTCCAGGATAGCCAGGGTTATTACACAGAGAATCTCTGTCTTGAAAAACCAAAAGGAAAGAGAAAGAGAGAGAGAGAGAGAGAGAGAGAGAGAGAGAGAGAGAGAGAGAGAGAGAGAGAGAGAGAGAATGAGTTCAAGGCCAGCTTAGGCTACATAATGAGATCCTGTCTCAAAATGAAGACAAAACGATGACAACGAAGACAAAGAAGTAGAAGAGGAGGAGGAGGAGGAAGGAGAAGGAGAGGGAGAAGCAGCTGAAAGGCCAGGCACGGTAGCCACACCTATAATCCCAGCTTGGGAGGCAAAGACACATGCTTCTGTGTCTTTTCCGGAGCCCAGCCTGGTCTACATATCAAGTTCTAGGCCAGCTGAGGCTACACACTGAGACCCTGTCTGGCTAATAAAACGTAACATGTTACACAAACATTAAGCTCATTCATATTACTGAGCCGCCACCACTATCGGCATAGTCTTTACCTTTCCTAACTGCAATGTGGTATCCATTAAACACTGCCACCCAAGCCCAGCCCTTGGCAAGCACCCTTCTACTTTATTTCCATCTGAATTCTTTTGAAACGGAGTCTCTTGCAGGTCTGGAACTCACTATATAAACTCACACAGATTAAAAGAGTGTGCCACCACGCCTGGCCATTGTGTGTGGGTGTGTGTCTGCCAGTGTGTGTTTGGTTTTGGGGGACAGGGTTTTACTGTTTAACCTAGACAGGCCTCAAACGGAAAGTCTCTTGATCTCCGCAATCAGAGTATTAGGATTGTAGGAACAAGTCACCAAGTCTAGCCTGGTGGCCTCCATTCTTTTGTGTTTGTTTTGAGATAGGGTTTTTTTTGCCCAGACTGATTTTAAACTCCCAATGAAGCAGAGAATAATACTGAACTTCTGATCCTCCCACCTCTACCTCCTGGGTGCTAGGATTACAGGCATGTGCCACCCACACAGTTTAGTGGTAATAGAGACTGAACCCTGAACCTTGGTCATGCCAGACAAACACTCCATTAACTGAGCTACATCTCCCACCCCAGTCTCCACCCTTTTTGAGGCTGAATCATATTCCACACATGCATGTAGTATTTGTATGTGTATATTACTTTCTTCTTTTTTTAATATTTGAGACAAGCTCTCATGTAGCTCAGGCTGACTTTGGTCTCTATATGTAGCTGAGGCTAGCCTCGAACTCCTCCTCCTCTTGCGTCATCTCCCAAGTACAGGAAATACAGGTATCTGCTATCCTCTTTGGCTATATGGTGCATTTTTATTATCTGTTCATCTTCTTTCAACACTAAGAACAGAACCCCTAGGCCTTCTACGTGGTACGTAAGCACTCCAGCACACAATTAAGACTCCAGTCCCCCATTCACGGATTTGCAGGTCACGCTACTGTCAGTAACTCTGCTTTGAGCAGAGATGTTCCTACTTTGAGTTCTTAGAGCATACATTCCACTTCATCTTAGTCAAAAGGCCAAGAGCCATCCTTGAGTATAAACTCCACTAGGCTGGGAGAAGGAGAACGGATTAGGGTGAAAGGGGAAAGATGGACGCCTAGACAAAGACATGGCGAGTTTCCGGTCAGTGCTTCCATACAGTGGAGATGGAAAACAAATGGAGAGACACAAGCTCACAAAGAGATAGTCCAGAAAGCAAAGGGTGTCTCATATGCCATGAGGGAAGACAGTAGGGGAGCTACAGCTTGGACTTGTTTGTTTGGGGTCATTTTGTGGTAGAGTGGTTTGGGGTTTTTGTTTGTTTGTTTGTTTACTTGATGTTTTTGTTGTTGTTTGACACACAGGGTCTCGCTATGTAGCCCTGGCCGTCCTGGAACTCACTATGCAGGCCAGGCTGCTCTTGAACTCACGGAGAGCTGCCTGTCTCTGCCTCCCCAGTCCTGGGGTTACAGGTGTGGTACCACCATGGCCAGCTTGCCTGGGGTCCTTTTTGAGACAGGATCTCCCGATGTGGCCCTAGCCGGTTTAGAACTCACGATTTAGATTAGTGATACAGCACGTTAAGTCAGCACGTCATTGTAATTTAAAACAACTATTCAAAAACAGATTTCAGAGCACAGTTTTCTGTACTGGTGACCCAGAGATTCATAAAGGCTAGATAGCACTGTATCACTGAGTTTATATCCCCAGTCCCCTAAATGTTTTCAGGGCAAAGGCTTGAGCCCTAATAGAAATGACCACTAGGATTTGGACACAGGTTTTGGTGACCCCATTCTTATGTTTACTCACAAGAGCCCCCCTCACTCTGCAGGTATTCAGTAAATGGTAATGGAATGATCAATTGACTAATTCCTTCTGGTCAATGTATTTCAAGACCCCACAAAAATCTCTTGCCCACAATAGTTTTCTCTAACACATTGTTTATTTGGTCAAATTCTTCTCAGAATCCACTAAGCCAGGGCATAAATCCTTTTATGACAGTGAGCATGCAGCTGTACAGCTGCTTTCTCCATTATACAGAATGAATTCCTTTTAGTTGTGGAGAAACTGGTTTCAGGAAACCCCTGGCCTACCCAGATATCAAGGACAGTACAACCAAGCTTCTACCCACTCGTTTTTGTAATTCATTTCAGTCTTAATCCTGTGAGAACCCAGTTTCATTCTAGAGAAACAAATGGAAAGGTGTGTGTGTGTGTGTGTGTGTGTGTGTGTGTGTGTGTGTGTGTGTGTGTGTGTGCAACACTGGTATATTTGGGTAGTTCTCACTATGTTGATGATCACTGTTGCACTACAAATGGACAAATGATTCCCACAAGAGAATCCATAGCGAAGGTCCCTGTGTTCTTCTTGTTGTTTAGCTTTTCTAGGATTCATGTATAACATCTGTTTATGAGGCAAGTGCAATGCTTGCCTACATGTGTGTAGGGTATGTCAAAGGTCAGTTTGTGGGAGTTGGCTCTCTCTTTTCACCATGTGGGTTCTAAGGATTGAACTCAGGCCATCGGTCTTGAAACCAAGCACCTTTACCAGCTCAACTATGTCATCAAGTCCTCCTGCTCCCAATTTTTTTTTTTTTAAACATGGTCTCAGTATGTAGCCCTTGCTGGCCTGGAACTTGCTGTGAAGAACAGAATGGCCTCTAACTCACACAGATTCACCTCAATCTCTCCTTCCTGAATGCTGGGATTAAAGGCATGTGCCACCATGCCTGTCTCCAACCCTTTTAAAGACAAGTTCTCGCTGGGTGGCACACGCCTTTAATCTCAGCACTCGGGAGGCAGAGGCAGGCGGATCTCTGTGAGTTCGAGGCCAGGCTGGTCTACAGAGTGAGTTCTAGGACAGGCTCCAAAGCTATACAGGGAAACCCTGTCTCGAAAAGAACAAAAAAAGAAAGAAAGAAAGAAAGAAAGAAAGAAAGAAAGAAAGAAAGAAAGAAAGAAAGAAAGAAAGAAAGAAAGAAAGAAAGAAAAAAGACAAGTTCTCACGTAGCCCGGGCTGGCCTCCAACTCACAATGTAGCAGACATTGGTCTCAAAGTCCTGATCCTTCTGCCTCCACCTTAGATGTGCTAGGGTTGCAGGCATACACCACCACATGACATCCCATAGAGGAATTTAAATGTAGAGTGTGCAATGTTCTGAAGATCACATGCTCCCCAGATTCTTACACTGAAATTTACTCCCCAGTGTAGTGATATTAGCAAGTGGAGACATTGGGAATCAGTTAGGTCATGAGACCTAGCCCTTATAAATAGTCTTTTATAAAAGAGGTACCCTGGAAAAAAGGAAGAAGAAGAAGAACCAGCTGGGCGTGGTGGTGCATGTAATTCCAGCACTTAGGAAGCAGAGGCAGGTAGATTGCTATGCGTTTGGGGACAACCTGGTCTACATAGCAAGTTCCAGGCCAGCCAAGGCTTCATAGGGAAGCCTTGTCTCAAAATCCAAGAAATGAAAAAAAAAAAGGCAACAGTCCTTGCCTAGTCTATGCAGATTGTTGGATTCAATCATAACCCAAAAGAAAAGAAAAATAGCCACAGAAGCATCCCTTTCCACTTGTACCACGTGAAAACACAAGATGTTACCATCCAGGAACCCACTGTGAGCTCTTTCCAGACTCCAAGTCAGCTGGCGTCTTCATCTGGATTTCCAACCAAGACTAAGGTTGACTATTAAATAGAGGTCAGTTTCCTCTGATATGAAGATAAGATTGTAACTTTCTGTTTCTCTGTTTGTTTGTTTGTTTTAAGTTAATTTAACTTTTATTACATTTATCTATTTGTGTGGGCAAAGGAAGGACATGTACGCAGCATGGCACTCTGTGGTGGTCAGAGGACAACTTAAAGAAGGAGTCAGCTCTGTCCTTCCACACATGGGTTCCAGGAACCAGACTCAAGTCATCAAACACTTTTACCTTTACCTGTTGAGCAAACTCGAAAGCCCTGTTTTTGGTTTGGTTTTTTGTTTGTTTGTTTGGTTGGTTGGTTGTTTTTGTTTGTTTGTTTGTTTGTTTTTCAAGACAGGGTTTCTCTGTGTAACAGTTTTAGCTGTCCTGGAACTCTCTTTGTAGACCAGGCTGGCCCTGAACTCACAGAGGTCCGCCTGCCTCTGCCTCCAGAGTGCTGGGATTAAAGGCGTGCACCACCAAGCTTGTTTTTCTGAACACTTGAGAACTGGTACAGCCTTTCAAAATATCATAAATATATTGTGCTCGCTCCTATTTTACTTAACAGCCAATTAATGTTTTTTGAAACAAGATCTCATGTAGCCAAGGCTAGCTTGGAACTGCTGATCCTCCTGCCTCCCAATTCAGAGATTCAGACAGGAATCACTAGGCCCTGGCATCTATTGGAATTTTTGTTTGTTTCTGCTGTTTGTTGTTTGTTTTTGAATCACAATCTCATGTTGTAGCCTAGACTAACTTAGAAATCATTATATAGCCCAAGCTAGCTTCTAACTCAAGCAATCCTCCTGCCTCAGCCTCCTAAATGATGGAATTACAGGTAGCAATATACCCCTCAGTATTGTGACCGTGTACAAGATAAGGTCTTGCTTTGCAACCCAGGTTATTCTCAAGCTCACAACCCTGCCTGTCTCAGCCTCTCCCTGGTGCTGGGATTACACATGTGTGCACTACAATAAGCAGTAGAAAGTCCTTCGTAGGAGATACAGGACAGTGTGTTGGTGTTAAATAACATCCGCAGGAAGCCAGACCTTAACTTGTAGTTCAGCTTGAACCACAGTGCTGAAGTCTGAACAGGGAGCCACTTGCCCTTTCCTCTAGGGGAAACCCGTGATGTCTTGATGAGCCCATAAATTACTATTGATGGATGCTATTATTTTGATCAGCAGGGACCAGGGCATCCCAATACCCCACACACTTGATTGGATGAAGGACTTTTATGTAATCCATTTGCTGACAAGTTGTAATAATGCAAATGCTTTTTAAAACTCCCTTTACACATCTTAGACGGGCTCTGTCAGGGAGTACATTAGAGGAAGGGATGTCCTAAAACATTCTGTTGCTTTTAAACCCTAATTGACCTCTAGAGAGAAGGCCATAGACTCAGCTCTCAGAGTTTCCTTTGCCTCTAAGAGACACTGGTGTCTAATGAGTGTTGTTTCAAAGAATGGCAAGAACTCTTACACAGTTGAAACTGTAGTCTGTGACTGTGCCCTGGGAATGGAAATCCTGATTACAATATTCTAAATCCAAGAATAAAATAAGAAATGCCTCCCAAGTGTGTGTTTCTATTGCCTTCTCTCTAAATCTTTGTCACCAACTCTACTATTTCAAAGTCACAAAATGTGAGCCAAGAACACTGTTGCATACCTGTAATCCCGGATGCTTAGGAGGCTGACAGAGGAGGATCCTTCAGCCCAAGAATTTAAGACATCTGGATGACATACTGACAGTCTTTTTTTTTGGGGGGGGGGAGGGTACAGGGTAGGGGGGACATAGTTACACAATATAACTTCTCACTTCTTGACAAATGCTGCTGATGTGGTATTCAGGTGTATCGTGAAGGCCAGCCTATATCCCCTTTGAACTTCATGGCAGAAAGCTGGTGGTGATTGTAGATATTATTGATCAGAATGGGGCTGTAGTTGATGGACCTTTTGCCCATATAAGGAGATAGGCCCCACCTTTCAAATGCATGTAGCTCACTGACTTTATCCTTAAATCCAATACAAATGCCTGCCAGGAGTATGTATAAAGAGCCTGCAAGAAGATGGGTACCATTGCAAAACGGGCAGTCACGAGATGAACCAAGAAGATTGAAAGTCAAGATGATGGATTTTGATCATTTCAAAGTCATGAAAGCAAAGAAAATGAGGAACAGAAGAATAAAGAATAAAGTTAAAAACTTCAAAGAGCAGCTATTCTGAAGGTTTCTCCCCCCAAAAAAGTACTTGTTGCTAAGGCCCAGCGTGATATACACCTTTAATCTCAATACTCAGGAGGACTCTGTGTGTGTGTGTGTGTGTGTGTGTGTGTGTGTGTGTGTGTGTGTGTGCGCACGCGCGTGCGCGCCCTAGTGTAAGCTTGGAGGTCAGAAAACGGCCTTGGGTGCCAGCCTTTGTTTGCCTAAGCCAGGTGTGCTGGCCCCCAAGCTTCTCCTAAGATTCTCCTGTCTCTAGATGGGATTTCAGAAGTGCATGTTACATGTCTGGCTTTTACATGGGTTCTAGGGATTCAAGCTCAGATCTTCACACCCATGCGACAGAGCCATTTTGGCCGCTGAGTCGTCCGTCTCTCCAGTTCCTGGTGGTGAATAAGCATGAAGAGGAGGGGCCGCTTTGCCGCCTCTCTCTGCTCTCATCAAAGCCTTAAACCCGGGCTTTGGTTTTGGTCATTGTCAGCTCTAAGGGGGGACATTTCATCTTTGCCCACTCACAGGTATTCTCACTTTTAGGCATTATGTGAATTATCTGTCTCAGTCTTCTGCTTTTACTACTGATTGTACCCTTTCGTCTGGAGGGGCCTGCTTGCTGGGGTTAAGGTCATGGGGACCTTTTAAATAAGGGAATGTAAAATAAATGTACAAATGTATAAATAAACAAATGCAGAGGCAGCTTGAGCAGGAGGCACAGGACATGTTTTAAGCAAAGACCTTCTTTTATTTGGAAATCATCAATGGCTTGGATGGTAACAGCAGGCTTACAGCCCATCCTAGGCACGTCACCATAAAACAGGTAAGATTTGATCACATCATGAAAAGTAAAGCACACGTTTCTACAATCCAAAAAACAAACAAATATTTAGTCCCAGCAATTGGGAAGCCAAAGCAGGAGGACTGCTTCAGGTTCGAGGCCAGTGTAGGCTATATAGTAAATTATTCTAAGCCCGTCTGAGCAACAGTCTCTCTCTCTCTCTCTCTCTCTCTCTCTCTCTCTCTCTCTCTCTCTCTCTCTCTCTCTCTTTGGTTTTTCGAGACAGAGTTTCTCTGTTTTCTCTGTGTAGCTTTGCACCTTTCCTGGATCTCACTCTGTAGTCCAGGCTGGCCTCGGACTCACAGAGATCATCCACCTGGCTCTACCTCCCAAGTGCCGGGATTAAAGGCGTGCGCCACCACCGCCCAGAGACCCTTTTCAAAAACACCAAGTATTAGGGCTGGAGAGTGGGTTCAGCGTTTAAGGTTGTGTACTTGTGTACTACTCACCCCAAGGAACAAAAGTTTGGTTCCCAGCACTCATGAAAGGTGGATCACAACCACCTGTAACTCCAGCTCCTGGGGACGCTAATGTTTCTGGCCTCTGAGGACATCCGAATTCACATGCACAAACACACATAATTAAGATAGAATAACCCTTAAAAATACACCAGATAAACTGGCATGGTTGCTAACATTGCACTCCCATCACTTAGGAGGTAGAGGCAGAAATAATATATTTAGGATGAGGTGGGGTACTGAGGTGGAACCCAGCATTTCAGACATGCTAGGCAAATGCTCTACCCCTGAGCTGCATTCCTTCATTCTCAGTTTTTTGTTTTGCTTTTTTTTCTTTTCTTTCTTCTCCTCCTCCTCCTTCTTCTTCTTTTTTTCAGCTCCATATCCAAGAACACGAGCAAAAGCGGTGTTAAACAGGCTAAGGGAGGGCACAAGAGTGCCAACGGAATTTGCGTGGATGGAAATGTCTGTCACGGCTCCCTTGACAAAGCTTCTGGAACATGACCAATCCCCATAGGACCTTTCAATTCAAGGCCACTCATGAATATGAAACCATGAGACTAGCAACATTGAGGGAGTCTACATACTTACTGGGAGCGAACATCCCAAAAAAGAAAGCCATAAATCATTTTAGAACATTACAAAGTCTAATGAGGGGATGTGATTAGTGTTTGTCCTCATTTCAGGCAGAGGTCCCTTAAAAAAAAAAAAAAAAAGGAGGGCAGCTACTCTTAAAAGAGAAGCTAGGGGCAAAACTGAACAGAGAAAGCCAGACATGGTATCTGGGGGTGCGGTGGCGGAATTGGTAAAGTGCTTGTGCAGCACGTGCTGGGGTCTAGGTTCCAACTCAGCACAGACTATCACGCCAGCAATCTCAGCCCTTGGGATATGCAGCAGGAGGATCAGGAGTTCAAGGCCAGCCTGGGCTACATGAGCCTATCTCGAAAAAAGTAAAATAAACCAACAATATATCTACCACTGTGGCTTTACTGCACTGTGATTTCTAGGTTCAAATGTGCTGTTTTCTCTATTTGGCTGCATTTAGAAATCTCTTGCCTTTATCTTCCATTTCTGATTGCACTTCAATAGCAATCAGTTATTTTAAAACATAAGTGAAAATTTAATAACTTGAAATTAAACTAGAATTTCAATAAAATTATTGACATTCAGACGGTGTGCTTATTTTATGTATTTGTGCCATCAGCTTTTGAAGTCAACGAATTGCTAAAGACTTTTTAAAGAAATTGATAGCAAAAGCGGTTTCAAGGAAAGGGGGGGTTTAGGTGCTTTCTTTTTTTTTTTTTTTTTTTTTTTTTGTTTTTCGAGACAGGGTTTCTCTGTGTAGCTTTGCGCCTTTCCTGGAACTCATTTGGTAGCCCAGGCTGGCCTCGAACTCACAGAGATCCGCCTGGCTCTGCCTCCCGAGTGCTGGGATTAAAGGCGTGCGCCACCACCGCCCGGCTAGGTGCTTTCTTATATGTAGTTAGGGTAAGTCCATTCCTTACATTCTAGGAGTTTCTGAGAAATGCTAAGAGAAATAACTTGCATGGGATAATGACTATAAATAGTGGACCCCGGCTAGCCATGGTGGCGCAGATCTATAATCACAACAGCTCTAAACGCTGAGGCAAGAGGATCACAAGTTCAAAGCCAGCCCAAGTAACTTAATGAGCCCCTGTTTCATAATAAACAATAGGCCCAGAGAAAGAGTTCAACAGTTAAGAGTACTTGCTGGGTTTGTAGAAGACTAAGAAGATCAGTTCACAACTGCCTGTATCTTCAACTCCAGGGGATCCAACACCCTCTTCCACTCCTTAGACATTTGTCACTCTAACACATACACACACACACACACACACACACACACACACACATACACACACACACACACACACATATATATTTTTGCTTTTGTTGTTGAGACAGGCTTTCTAGCTCTGTCTGTCCTGAAACTCTATGCAAACCAGGCTGGCCTTGAACTTACAGAGATCTGCCTGCCTCTGCTTCCAGAGTGTCTGTGCTAACATACTGTTACCATGGCAACTTATAGAAGGAAGGGTTTATTTGTGTCGTACAATTCTAAAGGGATAAAAGTCCACCATGGTGGGGCTGGAGAGATGGCTCAGAGGTTAAGAGCATTGACTGCTCTTCCAGAGGACTTGGGCTCAATTCCCAGCATCCAGTAAAAAACAAGGTGGGGTAGTGAGGCAGCGTGGCAGCAAGCTGGAGCAGCAGCTGCGAGTTCACATCTCAGTCCACACTGGGAAGCAGAGAGAACAAACTGGAGATAGTGAGAGAGTTTTGAAACCTCAAAGCCTACCCCCCACCCCACCAATACTTCCTCCAGGCCACACTCCTAATCCTCTAGAGCAGCCACCTACTGGGAAGCAAGTCTTCAAATGTGAGACTTATGGGAGACATCACATTCAAAGCAACACTTTCTTTGACTGGTGAGCATCCATGTCTTCAGACCTAGACTGACTCTAAGGGGATGATGTTGATAATTTTATAATCTTCCTGGCAGTACAGTCACGTCTCCACCCAGGACCAGGGATACAATTCAGATCTCATCTTTTCGACAAAAATAAATAAAATCTGGGCAGGCGTCTCCATGACGGGTAAGGTAACCTGCTGACTTCCCACGCAACCTAAGTCAGAAACTCATTTTTTAGTAAAAGGGGGACCTGTAGGGTCCTGGCCCCCGTTTTGGGTAACTGTTGCCTTGCTTGCTGACCTTGACCTTGATATCCTCCCTATGCTAATTCCCTGCCAGGTTCCACCCTCCTGAATGCTTAAGGGAAGTTCCTTGTCTGTGTATCCTGCATAATGGGCATTAACAGCTTAGATGCAAGATTGTAAAACATTGGTAGCGAACTTCTGCCCTCCGGGGTTCTCCCATTGTGCTGTAAGCCTGTATTTAAGACCTCTCCCTCCTTCAATAAACAGCATTCGGCATTTAAAAAAAAATTAATTAAAAAAAAAATCTGCCTTAGGTGGTATAAAAAGAGGTAGGAGAAAAATGTAAAACAGAAAAACCAGCAGAGAAAAAAATAAAATGAAGAATTAAGCTTTGGCCCTCAGAACAAAACAAAACAAAAAATAAATAAATAAAATCAGGTAACAATACAACTAAAAAGTAAGAAGCAATGAATCTATAAAAATAGCCATGCTTTACCAGCATGAAATGGCCATCCCCTAGTTGGCCTCAGTAAAGCCCTACTATCTCCACCCTCCTCCCTTTCATATGTTTGGTTGTGTTTTTGTTTTTGTTTTTTTGAGACAGAGTTTCTTTGTGTAGCTCTGACTGTCCTGGAACTTACTCTGTAGACCAGGCTGGCCTCAAACTCATAGAGACCTGTCTCTGCCTCCCAAATGCTGGGATTAAAGGCATGAACCACCACCACCCCGGTTTTGTTTTTTTTAGGACAGTCTCAACGGGTGGCCCTGGCTGGCCTAGAACTTGCTTGGTAGACCAGGTTGGCCAACTATAACTGACAGAGATCCATCTGCCTCTGTTTCAAGTGCTTAGATTAAAGGCATGAGCCCCCATTTTGAGAGGTGTTTTAAACCTCAGGGAGAGTCAATTACACTGTTTCTCTTCTTTTTTACGTGGTAATTCAAACTCTAAGAGAAAGAGTTGTGATACCTTTCTCCTTCCTTACAATTAGTATGTTCCCAGGGACAGGTGTGGGAGGGGGAGCAGCCGATTACCAAGGAAGGCTCCATCCTTGATGACCTTCAAGTCTGCTAATTGCCAACTAGCTCCCCGACAGAATTAGGGTATGTCTGTTGGCGTCTTCACATTTTTCTATATTTTCCAAATATTCCACGAGGGACCATTTCAACAACGAGGGATTAAAATTAGAAAAACTAATTAGGAAAAGAAAATACATCGCTGATGAAACTAGGAAATCGACAAAGTCCAGGGGCATGTGTCAATCCCCGTGCAGCCCGTGAGAACAGGAGTGCCACTTCCAGCTTAGGATGGGAATGATGCTGACGTAACATGGTCACCGAGACAAAGTTGTCCTGACTAAGTTAATGGTGGCAGAGGAGACTTCCTGGCAGAGATGGAGTTGGGGTTAACACAGGAACATTGCTAATGAGGACTAGAGAGACAGCTCCGCAGTTAAGAGCTTGTTTTGCCCTTGCACAGGACCTGAGGACCCAACACACACATCAGCAGCTCACAACCCCTTGTATTCCAGCTTCAGGGGGATCTGACTCACACCTCTGGCTTGCACTCACGTGCACATACCTACACACACACACACACACACAATTTTAAAATGAATAAGTATTTTAAAATATAAAAATAGATCATCAGTAAAACCACTTTTTGGCCCAAGTCAGCACTTAAGAGATAAAAGCAGAAAGAGTTTTATTTTTTATTGTTAGTTTCATTGAGACAGGGTCTCTCTGTGTGGCCCTGGCTATCCTGGAACTCACTCTGTAGACCAGGGTGGCCTTGAACTCAGAGATCTGTTTGTCTCAGCCTCCCTTCCTGAGTGCTGGAATTGAAGGTGTGTGCCCTAACACTCTGAGAAGTAGAAAGATCATAAAGTTAAGGCTAGCCTGGGCTACATGGTGAGGTTGTCTCAAAACAAGCAAACAACAAAGTAGTTCTAACTGAATGAGTCTTTCTTGCTTGTCCTAGAAAATCTCTGGAAAGAAGGAAGGAGGTGAGAGGGCTGTCTAAATGCTTCTCCTCCCTTTTTTCTCAGCACACTCCAAAACTGAACCATGGCCCTCCAGGAGACGGATAATAAATCCTGTCATTTTGGTGCCCAGGCAGGATAACTCCTAGCTGGAATCCACAAGCTGGCCTGGTTTTGATTTTTTTTTTTCCCTATTAATAACAGCAGGAGGATCTCATAATCCTAACAGTTGAGATCAACCCTGGCTATGTCACGAATGCCGGGTCAGTACGGGCTATACCGGACTCTGTCTACAAACAAAACAATGACATCAGAACAATAGGAAACAAAGTCGGAGGGGCTCATCATGCCCCTAATGTGACAGGACTGTGAGAATCTACAAGAAGGAGTGGGAGTCCGGAAGGCTCTTAGCTGGTGTACTGGTGGGTAACTCCAAGTGAAGGTGAAGGTCATTATCGGGCCCCTGAGCTTGGGGCAGAATCTGAACAAAAACTTGAACTAGGGTTATAATTCCAGGGAAGAATAGGGATCAAGAGAGGAAGCTGGGGTCTGGGGAGCTAGCTCAGGTGCTAGAAAGCTTGTCTAACATTTAAAAGACCTTGGGGTTCAATCCGTAACATTATGCTAACCAGGCATGGTAGCACATATTTGTAATCTTAGTCTCAGGAGGTGAAGGCAGGGGTCAGAAGTTCAAGTTCACTCCACTATTAGTACATTTCAAGTTCAAGGCCTGCCTGGAATACATGAGCCCTTGCTTTTTAATATATATTTATATAAATATATATGTGCGTGCGTGTGTGTGTGTGTGTGTGTGTGTGTGTGTGTGTGTGTGTGTGTGTGTGTCTCGGAAGACAAGAAGAGCTATGCATAGTGATGCATGCCTCTAATCCTAGCAGTATAGAAACCAAGGAAGGAAGACTATCTGAAATTTAGGGCCAATGTGGGCTACAGAAGACCTTGTCTGAAAAGGGGAAGGAAGGAAAGGAGGCAGGAAGAAAGGAAAGAAGGAAGGATATACCAGTGGGTGGTCCTTTCTGGCACAGAAGCCAGAGGGACTTCAGGTCTCTAGGCCTGCAGAGAAGCCTGAAGCGAGTTCACAGCGCTAGCCTCCTGAAGACCTGCTCTTGGAACTATTATTGAGACTTCACTTCCAGCTCCCTACTGTTGGCGGTGGTGGTAGAATCCACAGTCTGGAAGCAGCATTTCCTTTCCAAGGGTGCACAGGAGGGCGTGTGCACGGGAGGCAAGCTGGTCTGTATAAATTGACGGCAGCCCACCTGGGGCTGCACACCTCAAGCACTGCTGAAATCAAAAGCCAGGCTAACAGGACATGAAGCATAAGCAACCTGAGCAATAGTGAGGCTCAAGATGTGTGTGTGTGTGTGTGTGTGTGTGTGTGTGTGTGTGTGTGTGTTCACTTTATTTGTAGGAATAGAGACATGGCTGGCTGGTTGCTCTGTGGGGAATAGATTTGAGGACTGAAAGGCTAGAAATAGAGAGCTATAAAAAGTTATTAAGATGGGACTGGAAGGTGGTAATGTTGACAAAAGCTGGCTTCTCAACAAGACAGGGTGGCTGTAGATGTGCTCAGTTGGTAGACTGATTGCCAAGCATGCAGGAAGCTCTGGGTTAGATCCCCAAACAGGCACAGTGACGTGCTCTTGTAATCCTAGTACTTGAGAAGGGAAGGCGAGAGGATTCCAGGCTAGCTTAGACCACATGAGACCCTGTCTCAAGAAACAGTCAAGAGGACAAAGTTGTCCATTGCGTTCCATGGCAAAGCAGATCACCTAGACAGAATTTTGGCCGCACGTGAGCATAGGGGCACTTATAATAATCTCAGCCCTTGAGAGATGAGGCAGAAAGATCAGGAGTTCAAGGTCAACCTCCAGCTACTATGGAGCTTGAGGCCAGTTCTTTCTACATAATGAGTAGTGTGACCCTGACTCAAAAAATGTGTGTGGAGGGGAGGGAAGGGAGAAAGGTAAAGAAAAAATAATAATAATCAACTTCTTAATGCTTGGGGAGGTCAGCAACTTACACAAAAGAGAAAAAGAAATGAGGGGCATTTGGGGCAATAAAAGGGGTTGAGTATTGGGAGGAGTTTGGCCTCTTTTCACTCCTTTTATGGTCCTGTGAAGTCACCACCATGGCACGGCAATCCTGAGCTGATACGGCCCAGGGAGCGACAATTAGTATGCAGGCTGAGTACAATAAACTTGGAGCTTGCCTGTCAGACAGCCATCATAGATCCAATCAGTTTCTGCTCAGCCCTGCTGAGCCCCTAGGCACTGGAGAAGATAAGCAAGATTGAGGTCTTCTGGCCAAAGGCATCCGGCCCCTAAAATAAAAAAGATTAGCAATTCTGCTAAGTCACCTAAGCAGTACTGAGGGGAGAGGAAGAAGAGACCAGAGTTTGGGCAGCCCAAAGCCAGTGTTACAGGGATGATACTTTGGGGAATCAGGTTGCCCTGGTGCCTCCTCTGGCATCTGCACAAGAAATCTTGCCAGTCTTCATGGGGCAAACAAGGTTTTGTTAAGAAGCAGAGTCAGACTAGGCAGTGGTGGCGCACGCCTTTAATCCCAGCACTCGGGAGGCAGAGCCAGGTGGATCTCTGTGAGTTCGAGGCCAGCCTGGTCTCCAAAGCAAATTCCAGGAAAGGCATAAAGCTACATAGAGAAACCCTGTCTCGAAAAACAAAACCAAACAACAACAACAAAAGTAGAGTCAGCCGCAGTCAGCCCTGCAGCTGTAGCACACGCCTCTAATCCCAGCATTTGGGAGGCTAAGGCAGAAGATCTCTGTGAGTTCGAGGCCAGCCTGGCCTATAGAGCAAGTTCCAGGACAGCCAGGGCTACACAGAGAAACCTTGTCTCAAAAAAATGAATAAACACACACACACTAAAAAGTAGATTGACAGCTCCACGTAGCAGGGAGGGATCCCCAAAATGGATTGTCCTATTCTTTGTTTCTGAGACAGGGCCTCTAACCCAGGCTTAGCCCCAAACTCTCTATGTAGTCCAGAATGACCTTGAACTTCTGATCCTTTTACCTCTGTTTCCTCAGTCCTGGAATTCTAGGTCTGAGTCATCGCCCCGGTTGATGTGGTGATAAGAACTGAATCCAGGCCCTTGCTCTGCTGAACAGGCATCCTAGCAACTGAGCTACACTCCCAGCCTCCACTGAACTTTTAGATGCAACTCAGAGAAGGAGGCTTGAGGAAAGTCATCCCCTCATGAAGGCACAAAGGTCAACCTCCCTACAAGTCTTTACTCAGCTAATGCCTTCACTGGCCGTATCCATTCCTGTCTACACCGGAGCCCAGAAAAGGAAATATGGTCAGCTGGATGCTGAGAGCCCCAATAACAACAACAACAACAATAATAATACCACCTCTCCATAGGGCAGGTGTGTGTGTAAGGAGGAGAAGGGAGGCCTGCTGTGTACACAGCTGGTAGCTATTAGATCATAAACACTGCCTCTTCCAGTCTATCTCACACCTTCCCAAAGCTGCTAAACTCTTAGCTTATGAAGTAATGGGACAATGGGATTCACTTCCCCAATTAGCACCTTGTATCTCATCTAGTACCTTCATGAATCTGCTAAACTCAGAGACCTCTGCCTTCTCACCGCAGAGACCTTTACCTTCAAGTCTATGAGTGTGTGTGAGGGATTTCCTTTGTCCTGCTAGCCGCTTGTTTAATCTCCTATCCCAGCCATCTCCCTATGGAGCCTGGAAAGAACCTTGATTATTTCTTAACTTAGTTACTATTTATTTACTTACTTATTTACTTACTTACTTCTTTTGAGAAAGTTTTTTTTCTGTGAAACAGTCCAGGCCAGGCTGTCCTGGAACTCGCATTGAGGACTAGGCTGGCCTGCCTCTGCCTCCCTAGTGCAGGGACTTAAAGTGTGTGCCACCACGCCTAGATGACTAAATTTCTCATAAATTTCGCCTTAAAAAGGTAGTTAGGAAATTAGAATGGAAAATAAAAAGGGAGCCAGGCAGCAGTGGTGGCACACGCCTTTAATCCCACCAGGCAGAGGCAGGCGAATCTCTGTGAGTTCGAGGCCAGCCTGGTCTATAGAGCAAGTTCCAGGACAGGCAGAGCTACACAGAAAAACCCTGTCTTGAAACAAACAAACAAATGAACAACAACAACAAAGTTAGAAGGGCAGGATATTTTAGAATGAACTATAAAGGATGTTTTAGAATGAACCTGCTTTGTAGACTAGGCTTGAATTGAACTCAGAGATTCTCCTGCCTCTGCCTCCCAAGAGCTGGGATTAAAAGCATGAATCACCACACCCAGCCAAGCTGTGAGATCTTAAAGCAGTTGCTTAACCTTTCCAGATGCTCACTGGCCCCTAAATACAATGGAACAATCCTATTCATTCCCAAAGCTGTCAAATGTGCAGAAGTCTGTGATTGCCTGTCATGGTGCCTGGTACACCGTAAATCATCCATAAATGGGACTGTCATTCTCCTTGAGAGCTAGAACTAGTACTTTCTTTTTGTTTGATTGGTTTTTGTTTTTTCAAGACAGAGCCTCACTATGTAGTCCTTGCTGTCCCGGAACTCACTATGTAGACCAGGCTGGCTTCAAACTCACAGTGATTCACCTGCCTCTGTCTCCTGGGAGCTGGGTCTAAATGTACAGGCCACCACACCCGGCCAGATCTAGTACTTATATATCAAGGCTCTAAATGAAATTACCATGAGACAGAATAACGAATGCTTAAGACCACTTGCAATTTCCTTCGAGCCAAATCATGGGCAGACAAGCCCATATAGCCATACTACATAACGCATACGAGCTGGGTTCCTCGGTAATGTTTCCCTATTTGAAACTCAGCAGAAAATCATGTACCTGCATGTCTCTCTGAGGCTCAAAGTATAGCCAGAGGGCTGAGCAGCCACTGAGCATCTGCCTCCTCCTTGAAATACAGGGTCAGCAGGAGGACAGACCCACAAGAGCACTCACAAGGGGAGAGAGTTCTTAGCAAGGCAGATGTGAGGCAGATATTAAGCCAGCAAATGTGTTCACATGTGCTGATGAAAAAGTGCACACGGTGTTAGCCAACTGGAGGTTCCTGCTTTGTACTCACTGTCAGGATATTTACTCTTAGTCAGGCTGGCTCTTTGTGAAAATGGTCGAAGGCTGGATGCAGGCTTTGTTTGTAAGGGAGAGTCCAATGTCCACGTCCTGCACAGGACTCGGTTGGCTCCCGCGCAGGGCAGCTGCCGCATGCTAACAACAGCAGTAGACACAGTGTGTGTTTCACTATTTCACTGCTCTACCTTTCCTTTCTTTACTTCTTTTTCGTGTGGGCCCAGGGGGTTGTTTTGGTTGGTGCTGTTTGAAATAGATTCTGGCAGCATAGCCCAGGTTGGCCTTGAATTTGCCGTGGTCCTGCCTCTGCCTCTGGAGCGCTGGGATTATAAGTGAATGCTGCCATATCTGGTTCTGCCTTTTCTCTTTCTTTTCCTTTTTTGTGTGCATGTACGTTTCTTTGTTTCTTTTTGTCAGGATAGGGTCTCTCTGTGTAGTACTGATCGTACTTGCTCTGTAGACCAGGCTGGCCTCACAGACATTCTCCTGCCTCTGCCTCCCAAGTGCTGGGATTAAAAGCATGTGCCACCACACCCACTGTTTCTTTTCTTTTTAAGATTATGTGTATTTGTGTCTGTGTGGATGCATGCGAGCTGCGAATATGGGTGCTATAAGCTAAGTTTGGGTCTTCTGAAAGAGCAGTACCTGCCTTAATGGCCCATATAGCTTTCGGAGGCCTCTTACTTACTTCTTAGTAAAGCTCTGCTTACTTGTCCTTCAGAAAAAAAGGGTAACTAACACAGAGGAACAGTCTGGGCATAGCACACACAAGGCCAAAGAAATCACAAACCAGGCTAGGACACCTTGCCTAACACGGTATGTTAAAAATGGCAAACACAGGCTTGGAGTGAGGTTCTTCCCTTAAGAGCACACTGGATACTCTTCAAGAGGTCCCAGGTTCAATTCCCAGAACCCACATACTGTCTATAAAACCAGCTCAGGAGATCCAGTACCCTCTTCTGACCTCCTCAGACATCAGGCAAGCTCAAAACACAGACAGACAGACAGACAGACAGACAGACAGACAGACACACACACACACACACACACACACACACACACACACATCTCTTACTCCCCTCCCCCCCAAAAAAACCAAACATTTAGTTTGAATCCAAGTCTTAGGAGTGTTCAAAATCAGCCTTTTTAAAGATTTAGAGGAGCTGGGCAGTCGTGGTGCACACCTTTAGACACCAGCATTCAGGAAGCAGAGGCAGGTGGATCTTTGAGTTCGAAGCCAGCCTGGTCTACAGAGCTAGTTCCAGGATAGCCAGGGCTACACAAAGAAACCTGTCTTGAACCCCTGCTACCCGTGTCGCCCCCTCTCCCCCCATCCAACAAAATAAAAGGTTTGGAGGGTTTTTGTTTGTTTTTTTTTTTTTTTTTTTTTTTTTTGAGACAAGGTTTCAATTGGTTGAGGCTAGCCTTGAATTCCCAACCACCTTCTCTACCTCTCCCAAGCCTGGGGACGACAGGCTTGTCCCACCATGTCACCTCCTCTCTTCCTCTAAAGGCATGCACCGGTGCTTTTGTTGTGTTTATTTTATTTTTAAATTATATGTTTCTGTGTTGGTGTCTTCAGAGGCCAGAAGAAGGAGTTGGATCCCCTGGAGCTAGAGTTGAAAGTTACGAGGCAACCAGTGTGGGTGCTGAGAACCAAACTTGGGTCTTGGGAAAGACTGGTAAGCCTTAACTGCTAAGCCATCTCTCCAGCTTATTCTGATTTTATTGAGACAGGGTCTCCCTATGGAACCCTGACTAGCCTCAAACTTTCAGTGATTTCTCATCTCTGCTTCCTGAATGTTGGCATTATGGGGGTGTGCTGAGTTACACGCTCCTTATTTGAGCTCAAGGGCCACTTGTGTTCTTTCCCAAACCCGTATCCAGTTCAGGTTCAGAGAACTCAATACAAGAGCCTGGGCACCAGCCTCAGTTCTCCTGTCAAAGGGGTAGAACAGCAGTGACCTTGAGCGAGGGCCTGCAAATCCTAAATCTTGTCAATCTTGCCCCACCACACCCCGTGAAATATATAGCCTCATTGATGCTAAGCAAATGTTCTACCTCTCAGCAACCCGCCCCTAGTCATTCCTCTTTTGTCTCTGAGTTTTGTGTATGTGTGTGTGTGTGTGTGTGTGTGTGTGTGTGTGTGTGTGTGTGTGTGTGTGAAGTAGAAGTCTCACTGTGTCCAGGTTGTCAACAGCAAGCCATGAAGGGGAAACGAATACATTCCTCATGATTATGAAGGCCTTCCCCTGTAAGAGGACCATCTAACTGTTTCTTTGGCTTCTTTGGGCAGACTTCTTGCCCCCAGAGAATACACTCATTTCCCCTGGAAAATGGCCCTGGTGAGGGAAGGCCCCGACGCACCCAAACCTCAACTCCTTCCAGTTCAGCTGTGCTTTGAGAGGACACGGGCCCTTATTCCCTCTTTCACTAAATGAATCACGATTAACAATAGCCAGAGGGTGAGGAATTAACAGTCATGCCTTATTACTGAAGACGAGTCTTCACCAATGATGACAGTGGTGACGAAGCATTTCATCAACCGGAGGAGAGCTGAGGCCCGGAATTTCCACCCCACATCCCCGGAGAAGGGCTGGAACAAGGTGGCTGAGGGTGCGGAGGAGGTGTGGCTGTTAGTCAGCTGTGTCGGGCTCTTGCACTCCCACTGAACTGGTGATTCAGCTCTTGGCATCAGAAACCTTTCTTTTTTCTAGTTTGTTTTGCTTTTTGAGACAGGGTCTCATCTGGCCTGTGCTGGTTTGAACTTACTGTGTTCCTCCTCCCGAGTCGTACAGATAGGCGCCACCATGGCCGCCTTTGCAGAGAAACCCTGCTCAGCATGTTATAGAGGTGTGCAAATCAGTACAAAACACTCGCAGAGAGAAGCGGGTGCAGAGATGCGGAAGAGAGAAACCGGGTGAGGTGGGGTAGGCCCGTCACCTCAGCATTCAGGCTGAGATGGGAGGAGCACATTGAGTTCTAGTTTGCTAGCCTTGGCTAACAGAACACACGTATATTTAAAAAAATAAAAACACATACCGCTAGTCAGAAAACATAGGAAAGGAAAGAAACATTCCTCACTTAGGAAGACAGACTCAGAAAAAGGAAATGGGGGAGGGGCGGAGGCCGAGTCAGCATTTTCCGACTAACAGTTCCTGCTGGTCCCCCCCACTCTCCCTTTTGGTTTGAGAACTAGTGTTTTTTGTCACCACAAGTGCAAATGAGGTTTATTCATTGGAGAGAGTCAGGCTTAGCCTGACCCCTTTACTGTGAGCTGTGGATTGTTAAATCTAATAAGCATATGCACATTTGTTCCAAGAACAAATAGCTGTGAGGTACATTGCAGGCTGACCTGCAATGAAAATAAAATATTAAGTACTTAACATTTTACCATAAAGAGCTATGTAGTGTCAACTCATGTGGGATTTGATAGTCTATCATTTGATTCCTTTTCAACTCTTTTCTGTTGGGGAATTCAGTTAGCATCTTCTCTATCACTCGCCCAGATCGCTGATAGAGCCATTTGCCTTTAAAAGACTGAACCCACATTCAGAAAAAGAGAAGTTGTAGGAGCGTCAAGAAACTGCCTTCCTCTCTTTAATCACAGCTATCCAAATGGTAAGTGCCTTTATTTGCATTTGAAGGAAAAATTCAAAGAATTGTGTTGGAATGAGGAAGTCCTTAGAGGTCCCGAATAGCCTGACCTTCCCGACGCCACTGAAGGGAAAGTCTAGGGGCAGCAAGATGAGAAACAAAACAAAATTGACTATGAAAAAGCATGCAGACCAGCCGTTCTGAGCTTGCGTCAGTGTTCCTGCCTTTCCTGTTCTTCTGGATCTTTCCCCCTTTTACTAAAGGTTTTGGAGACGAGGTCTCATGTGGTGACCAAGTCCCGAGCCTCTGTCCAGTCTCCACTTGCCAGGTGCTAAGATCACTTGTATGGCCAACACACCAGTTTCGGTGGCTCGTGGTTGCCACCCCCATGGCCAGGAGCCTGGTCTTAGAATAACAGTGCTTATTTCCCAAATCCAAAACATTTCCTCCCACCAAACGGTTCCACAGTAACTATCTCTGGAAGTCTTTTCTTAGTCCCTTTCTGTATGCAGTTTGTCCAAGAAAATGCATGATGCTAGAGGATAACTTTACCCAGATATTTGATAAACAAACAGATGCACAGGCTACTACAAAGATTACCTGGATCTTGCAAACTAGCAGGAAGTATGCTGTCAGGATTCAGAATGAATTGGGTCTGGATGTGATGGTGTACGCTTTAATCTCATTACCCTGGAGCCAGAGGTAGGCTGATACCAAAGAGCTTGAGGCCAGCCTCATCTACATAGCCAGTCCCAGGCTGGGGAACACTGAGACAAAACCTCAGATCGAATTGAGGTAAGTGTAGAGTATGAATTGTCAAAACTAAGAGTAAAAGGCTAGAGATAGAAGGATCTGGGGAGTGGAATAAATATGATAAAGTATATTTCAAATTTCTCAAAAAATGCCAGCCGGTGGTGGCGCACGCTTTTAATCCCAGCACTCGGGAGGCAGAGGCAAGTGGATCTCTGTGAGTTCTAGGCCAGCCTGGGCTACCAAGTGAGTTCCAGGAAAGCCGCAAAGCTACACAGAGAAACCCTGTCTCGAAAAACCAAACCAAACAAAATCTCAAAAATAAACCCTAAAAACATTATTATCATTTTAAAAAGTATGCTGGGCATGGTGGTGCATGCCTTTAATCCCAACACTCAGAAGGCAGTGGGATCTCTGTGAGTTCGAGGCCAGCCAAGACTACATACAGAGACCCTGTCTCAAAAAAACAAACAAACAAACAAAACAAAAAAAACATACAAAAAAATCGGTGTAGGGGTGGGATGGAGAATGTTCTAGAACATTTACATTTGTCCAGTGTGTATAAACCCCTAGGTTCTATCTCCATCACTGCAAAATAAATTTTAAAATGAAACAAAACAACCACAACAAAAGTTAGGGCTGAGCTGGGTATGATGGGAGGCTGAGTCAATGGAGGACTGTCATTTGCTAATGTTATGCCCAGATCGCAGGGACCCCCAAAAGACCACCATGGAGACCAAATCCCGCATGTAAAAGCAAAGAGCCTTTTATTTCAAGCTCAGAGCTTGGTCCCTCTGTCTGTCCGACACAGGTGAGAACACAGAGCCCTGAGCTCAGGTGGGGCAGAGGTTTTATCATAGCAGAGGTTGGGGTGAGGGATTTCCTGGGTTCAGGACCCTGATTGGCTGACAGTTGTCTAGGGGTATCTGTAAAACAAAAATAGGTGTGTGCTAGACTCAGGGACATCTGGCCACCTTATCTAATGGTTGGAATGCTTGGGTTGTCAGGTACTTCCTCATCCCTGGGTGGATCCCTCGGTGGGGTCAGCTTAAGGCTTTTCCTGGATCTGGGTGTTGCCTGCCAGTAAGCCTGTCACAGAAGCTGTGTCTGGGCCCCTAAGCCTGTCATGGCTGCTGTGTGGTCAAGCTATTTTGGGGCCCCTCCACACCAAATGCACCCAAGGCTACAAAGTGAGTTCCTGGCCAGGGGGAAATATTTCATGAGAGATGCAATATCAAAAAGAAAAAAGAAAAAAATTGGGGGCTGGGTTTGTAGCTCAGTAGTAGAGTGCTCAAATAGTATGTGTGAGGCCCTAGGTTCAAAGCCCAGCACCAGGAGGGAAAACTGGGCCAGTGAGATGGCTCATTGGGTAAAGGTGCTTGGTACCCAGGCTGATAACCTGAGTTCAATCCCCAGGGCCACTTGGTAGAATGAGAAAGCCACCTCCCTCAGGTTGTTCTCTGACCTCCACTAACACACACACATAAACACACTACATTTTAAAAAGTTGTTTTAACTAAGTAAATAACCACACAAGGGAAGTCAAGACTGCATCACTCTGTAGCCAAGCAGAAACGCAGTGGCTTAAAGCGACAGCCACCATTTATTGTTCATGGTTATGCAAGTGGGACAGGAATGGCTGAGGAGAGTGGGAGTCTGGGGTAAGGATATTCGTTCCAGGCCCACTCACTTTTCTGGGGATTGGGGATGACTGCAGTCCGCGGGGCACTGGCTGATTCTGCTCTCTCTTCATGCGGCCTCTTTATCACCTGCTAAACCTGCCAGAACTTCTTCACACAGCAGCTCACTGCAGAGGGAACGAGAAGCTAATCTCCTATTGCCTGGATTTGCAGGCCGCAGAAGTCACTTCCACAGGTTCTGGGGGGAAAGGCAAGTTAGGGGCCCAGATTCTAAGGGGTTGGCAAACAGACTGCACCTGTTCCCAGGAAGAGTCATCTGCAGCAGCCGCCTTGGCAGGCAGTCCACCAGAGCACACAACCAGATTCTCAGGGTTCCAAGAGCAGTCTTTCTTCACTGTAGAGAATGGAAGGCAGTTGCCAGGTAGAGGTGAGGGTAAAAGGGAGGGTTACAGAGTGTTCTACCAGGTGCCTGGGTGCCCGCTGGATTCAGGAAAGAGTACCAAAAGGGCTAGGTGGGGACACACACCTGTGATCCAGCGCTTTGGTGGCTGATAAAGGAAGATAGCAAGTTTGAAGCTAGCCTGGGCTATACAGTGAGACCCTACCAAAAAGAACCAAAGGGCTGGCCTTGGGATGTAGTTCAGTTGGCAAAATGTTTGCCTGGCATGCCATCGGTTCAGTTATCCACAGCATTAAACTGTGCGAGGTATTGAACATGTTCAGGATGTGGAGGTT
This sequence comes from Peromyscus maniculatus bairdii, assembly GCF_049852395.1. Lineage (NCBI taxonomy): Eukaryota > Metazoa > Chordata > Mammalia > Rodentia > Cricetidae > Peromyscus > Peromyscus maniculatus. The sequence goes on from NC_134856.1 coordinate 125,788,355, forward strand.
GCAGGATGAGAAGGTTAAGGTCATGAAAAGAAGAGTTCAATGTCATCCTTGGCAATAGTGAGTTGGAGGCTAACCTGAGCTATCCGAGACCTTGTTTCAATAGCAACACCACCACCCAAGAGCTGAGTGTGTTACTCAGAGTACAGTCCTTAATTAGCAGGTGCAAAGCTATTGGTACAAATTCAATCCCCAGCAATGAAAAACAAACAAACAAACAAAAAAAGGGTCTGTCCTTGACTTCCTGGCAGATGCCTCCAGCTGTCAATTCCCAACTTAAAGTTATTCCCTGATGAATTTAATTTTTAGCATTGCTTCAATCATGCTAAGCTAGCTTGAAGCCAAGACACCAAAACTGCTTAAAGTGAGGCAGTCAAGGAGTTTCTATGTCATTGTCAGAGTTGAGGATGTCACATGGCTGCCAATTTCAGAAGTTCGTTGAGAGCTGGAGAGGCCACATGGCTCCATCCCAACCTGCTCATCTGTGGCCAGCATGGAGAGGAGCCAAAGTCAGGATTCGCTGCCCTGCAATGACCCCACTCTTAGGACTTTCTCTAGCTGTCCCCTAACCCCCACCCCACCCCCACCCCCAGCAGGTAACTGCAGCCACCAATTTTGGTAGGATTTTTTTAAACTCTTTTTTAGATAGGTTCTCATAGCAGAGAACCCTTCAATTATTAATCTTCGAGTAAGTGATTACACCAGGGAGGTAGGGTTTTAGGTTTTGTGGTTTTTTGTGTTTTTTTTTTTTGTAACATTTATTCATTCATTAGTGTGTGTGTGTGTGTGTGTATGTGTGTGTGTGTGTGTGTGTGTGTGTGTGTGTGTGTGTGTGTGTGTGTGTGAGAGAGAGATAGAGAGAGAGAGAGAGAGAGAGAGAGAGAGAGGCTAACTGGTAGGAATCTGGTCTCACCTTCTACCGTGTGGATCCTGAGGATTGAATTGAATTAGTCAGATTCGGCAGTAAGCTCTTTTACCTGCCCAGCCATCTCACCAGCCCCTGGAGTAGAACTTGTGAATGAGTGGGGGGCTGCAGGAAGCTTCTCTGTTGTCCAGAGTGGGGGACCTGGGATTCTAGTTGGACAGGCCTATCAGGAAGGCTTGATTCTCAGAGTGAGCACTCTTCTTAGGAAGAGAAAAGTGTAGCCCAGTAAGAGAGGTTCCCCAAGTGTATTTACACCTGAAGCCAGCAAGGAAGAGATTGACATCCCAGGTGAAGTGTCCCCAGGGGTCCTCCTCACTGTGGTACCAGTTCCTTTAAGATCAGCAACAATTCAATAGCTTGTTTCTTTAGGCCTTGGAGATTGTTACATAGATGTGCCTAGATCTTGAGCAAGATTCACAGCTGGGTCTTTGAGCTAGTCTCTCTCTCTCTCTCTCTCTCTCTCTCTCTCTCTCTCTCTCTCCCTCTCCCTCTCCCTCTCCCTCTCCCTCTCCCTCTCCCTCTCCCTCTCCCTCTCCCTCTCTCCTCTCCCTCCCTCCCTCCCTCCCTCCACTGAAACTGGCTTTCAGGGAAAAAGGGAAAGCTACAGACCAAACATGTCACCTCAACCAGAAACAAACATAAAGGGTAGATCCAAAACAGAAATATCTTTTTTTCATCCCGTTTCCCCTCCCAAACCTTGTTTCTCTTCTAATGTCCCTCTTTCTCACAAGAGCAACAGCTGTCCTCACAGCTGCCCCAGCATGTTCAACTCTGAGTGCTTTAAATTGGCCCTTCCTTGTCTGCCAAGGCCATTGTCACCTGGTCTTGCTGGTTCTTCCACTAAAAAGCGCTGTGATACTGAGTGTGGTGGCAGGTGGCACAAGCTGATAGTTCCAACTCCTTGAGAGGATAAGACAGGAAGATGGCTTGAGCCAGGGAGATGGGGGCTGCAGGGGAAGATACTACTACAGCAGAAGAACTTCCCTCCTGTCGGAGGGCTGTCCGCAGAAAGCTGTGCCGCCTCTGTCACTCTCCTTACTACGTTTATTTATTTATCATCTATCTATGTATCTATTTATAGATTTATTGAACAAAGGTAATGCGTCGTGGTCTGGGGATTGAACCAGGGCCTCGTCAGAGTGTATGCTGGGTAGGTGTCACTCTACTACTAAGTCATATTCCCGGCCATAGCACTTTTTTTTTTTTGTTTGTTTGTTTGTTTGTCTTTAGAGACGGGGTTTCTCTGTGTAGCTTTGCGCCTTTCCTAGAACTCGCTTTGGAGACCAGGCTGGCCTCGAACTCACAGAGATCCGCCTGCCTCTGCCTCCTGACTGCTGGGATTAAAGGTGTGCGCCACCACCGCCTGTAGGTGCCATAGAACCTTTTAAAATTAATTGTGATTGACTTTTTGTGTGTGTGTGAGATATGGTCTCACTATCTAGCTCCGGTTGTCCTGGACTTCACTATGTAGACCAGGCTGGCCTCAAACTTAGAGACCTGCCTACCTCTGCCTCCTGTGTGCTAGTATTAAAGACATTAGCTCTCCTCAGCCCTAGCACCTTTGTTCTTCTTGTTGTTGTTTTGAGATAATAGTCTGGGTTGTGTGTAAACAGTATGTAGCCCAGGTCATCCTCAAATTTATTTATTTATTTATTTATTTATTGGTTTTTCGACACAGGGTTTCTCTGTGTAGCTTTGCGCCGTTCCTGGAACTCACTTGGTAGCCCAGGCTGGCCTCGAACTCACAGAGATTCGCCTGCCTCTGCCTCCCGAGTGCTGGGATTAAAAGCATGCGCCACCACCACCCGGCCATCCTCGAATTTATAATGATCCTCTTGAGAGCCGAGTTTAACACCGTTCCCAGCTTTCCATCGTCGTCATCATCATCATCATCATCGTCATCATCATCATCGTCATTATTACATTTACTTATTTTATTGTGTGTCTGCTGTGTGTATATAAGTGACTGTGTGTACTGGAGTCACGGCACATGGCCGTCTAAGGGAGTTGGGCTTCTCCTTCTACCCTGTTCTCCAGGGACTGAACTCAGGTTGTTAGGCCTGGTGTTGAAGTACCTTTACCCACTTAGCCCTCACTGGCTCTCCCAACTTGCTTGTTTTGTTGAGATAGGGTCTTGCCATGTAGCCCAAGCTAGCCTAGAACTCCTTATACAGATGACCCAGCCGTCTCCAAACTGGAGGTATTATCCAATCTAGTCTTCCCTAGTGCTGGTATTATAGGTGTGAGCCACCATGCCTGGTCCTTTTTTTCTCTCTCCAGTGCTGAGTGTGGGGCCCAGGGCATAGCTTTCTTTAAGCCAGGGTTTTACCACTGAACTCCATCTAGGAATTTCTTTCCCCCTTTTCCTGCTTAACCTCCCCTTCCTCTAGAGCAACTAAGTATTCTTTTCATTGCCTGTTTGCCCCCAAAAGAAAGTTCTCATGGAAGAAGGAAAGTTGTCCGGGTCCAGGTGTTCAAGGATCCTCTGGACTGCACGGGGGTGGGGGGTGGGGGTGTGTGGGGGGGGAGTGGGCATGTGCACACCTTGCTGCAGGTCACCCGTCTACTTGGTTGCACCCTCCTCTGCTCTCCCCAGGGTTCTGGGCATAAACCCCTGTTTTATTTGAAAATCCATTTCAAAGACATCCTCCCAGTCCCTTCCAGGAAGCCTTCTCAACTCACCGGACTTCTTTATCTCTTTTCTGATCCCTATGGTATTTCATAATCAAACTGTAGCCATTCCTTCATATGTGATCATATATCATATTACACTAATATTTAGTTTTTTAAAAGGTATTTTATGTTCCAACTCCACTACAAGAACAAGGGTCATTTCTTTTTTTTTTTTTTTTTTTTTTGGTTTTTTGAGACAGGGTTTCTCTGTGTAGCTTTGCGGCTTTCCTGGAACTCACTTGGTAGCCCAGGCTGGCCTCGAACTCACAGAGATCCACCTGCCTCTGCCTCCCAAGTGCTGGGATTAAAGGCGTGCGCCACCACCGCCCGGCCAAAGGTCATTTCTTTTTTGTTTGTTTTACTGCCCGGCCAAAGGTCATTTCTTTTTTGTTTGTTTTGACACAGGTTCTCTCAAACTGGTGGTCCTCAAAGTAACAGAGATCTGCCTGCCTCTGCCTCCTGGGTGCTGGGATTAAAGGCGTGCATGCACCATGCTGGTACTAAAGCCCAGCGTGGCCCTTGTATCTTAACTTAACAAATCGTGGAAACATAAGAAACCAGGGCCAGGAAGAAGCATACTATCTTTTCCACAGTGAAGTTCCGAGAAGGGCACTGGAGATAAAGGCTTAGGTAGAGCATGCATCGCCTCCGTTGTTTTGAGGCCCCAGGGTCCCTTCCCCTGGTACCGGAACACAAGCACAGCCATGGTTATCAAGTTATTTACATGGAAATTAGCCAGTGAATTGAGGGAGTTGAACCTAAAAAGGGGAAGCCTGTGTGTGCTGCTGGCTTAGGACCCTAGTCCACAGGAGGTGGAGTTAGGAGAATCAGGAATTCAAGGTCATAATCACCCTCCACGCCTCACCCCCCCAACCCCAGTAGCTAGTTAGAGGCTGGCTTGGAGTACAAGAAAATCTCAAGAAAGAAAAGGAGAGAAGGGTAGGGAAAGAAGAGGATAGGAGGAAAAAGGGAGAGAAGGGAAGAAAAGAGAAGCCAATCCCATGATGGCTCGTGCCTCTAATTAGGCAGGAAGATTGCTGCTACAAATCTGAGACCAGCTTAACCCAAGTTAGCCTGGACTGTCAGAAAAAGACTAAGGAAAAAAGGAGCGTTTAGCTGAAGTTGCACTAAGCTTTGCAATATTCTTTCACTTGCAGTTAAAGCAGTACACACCAGGGTCCCAGCCAGGCCTAGCCGTTCATGCTCATAACACTAGGTACTTCTGAGTCAAGGCAGGAGGTGGCAACAGAAGGAGACCAAGCCTAGATAAATAATCATTGGGAAGGTTGAGATTAAAGTCCAAGAATTTCCTTTCTCACCTGTCCTGGGCTCTGCTGGTCATCTGGAAAGCCCACGGGAAAATGCCTGGACCACACTACTGTGGATTCTTTTGGGGGGCACTGATAAGGACACAATTTTCTGTTGGGAATTCCTGCTTGTGCACTCATCTTTCCTTTCAGGTTGACTGCAATCTTCTGTAGGGCAGAGGTTATTTTACCATAATTTTTGAAAATCCTAAGAATCCTGAGTATACCAGTGTTTCATGGGAAAATTGGAGAAAAATAAAGGGACACACACACTAACTTTGTTTCCCATCTTGGTGAATTCTTTTTTTTTTCTTTTTAAACATTTTATTTTTTATTTTATGTGCACTGGTGTTTCTGCTTGCATGTGTGTCTGTGTGAAGGTGTCAGAACTCCTGGAGTTGAAATTACAGTGGTGAGCTGCCATGTGGGTGCTGGGAATTGGTTCTTAACCACTGAACCATCTCTCCAGCCCTTGGTGAATTCTTTTTTTATCCTTTGAAGATGATTTTATTTTTTAATTATTTATATGTTTGTGTGTACTTGGTCCCCACAGAGGTCAGAGGCAATGGATCCCCAGATCTTCGGGAGCTGGAGCTCCAAGTGGTTGTGAACCTGCCATGGGTGTTGAGAACTGAGCTCAGGTCCTCTGCAAGCCCCAGCACACGCTCTTAAGCAGTGGGCCAACACTGGTTTTCCGGGACAGGGTTTCTTTGTGTAGCCTTGGCTGTCCTGGAACTTGCTTTGTAGACCAGACTGGCTTCCAACTTTCAGAGATCGGGAGTGCTGGGATTAAAGGCATCAACACCACCAGCCTGAGTCACTTTCTAACGGAAACAATTGCCTAGACTAGAGATGGGGCTCAGTGGTAAAGTGGTTTGCCTATCATGTTTAAGGCTCTGTGTCCCATCCCTAGCACTGCCAGATGATGATGATGATGATGATGATGATATGATGACATGAGATGTACTCCTTGAGACACAGTTTGTTCACTCATTTCTATTCTTTCAACTCCATGATTGAGAGGCACCCTGGTGAATGTGTCATATTTGTGACATGAGGAATGTACAGTTTGGGAGACAAAAAACTGTATTCCAGGGCCAAAGGTGAGTAACTGGCCCTAATGACTTGGAAGTAATTTTGAAATCACACTGGATAGGCTTTCTGGTCCCTCCTGCGTGGAACTGGGGTCTGACGCTGTGGGGGAACTTCGGGGTAGCAAGGGGAGGAGAGAGCACTGTCCCAGCGGCCTCCCTGCAGCTGGCACCATTCCCACTCTCCTCCTCTCCCCAGACTGAATCATGTGGCTTTAAGGAACTGCTGATGCACAGACAACGTGCAAAGCAAGTGGCATTCACAGCCTATTGACCGTGGGTTTAGGAAGTTGTGCCACTCCCATGATTCTCCTCTGCAGCTGCCTTTAAAATCGGCGTTTTAGGAGTTTGCCTCTCCTTCTAGACTGGATGCCTGCTTTCGGATAAGGGTGAACGGGAACAGAAAGAATTTCCTGGCAGTCCTGGAAAGGTAACTGAGTTGGAGAAAGGTTCCCTTAGGGATTGAGGATGATAACAGCTACTGGTATCTGGAATTTATCTCAAGTCTTTCTCCTGAATGTTCAGAGAACTGTCAAAGCTTAACCAGCTCTAGTTCCTGGTCCTCACGCCTTATAGAGCTGGTTAAGCTTTTAGGCTTTTAGCAGCAGTTCAGCTGAGATCCATTCTGGATGAGGACTCAGAGGCTTCCAGTCTGAGGAAACAGGATCAGCTGAGGAATTGGCGAGGTGAGGAAGCTGTGGCTTGTTCTGCTTCTCTGATCTTCCAGCATTCACCCCAATACCTGGCTTCTGAGTTTGTTTTTATTAATAAGACCTTTTAAGAGTTGTGCTACAGCCACTTGACAGTTTCATTTTTATAAATGAAAGAAAGCTACATTTGCAAAGCGATTGCCTTAGTTTCTAAGGCTGTCACCAACGAAGTGCCACTGACTGTAGCTGGAAGCCTCAGCACGAGGTGGGGGGGGGGGGGGCAGTGGGAGGGGGAGGCATCTCTTCCTGGCTTGCAGGTGCCATTTTCTCCTCATGTGGTCTTTCTTCTGTGCACACCTGGGCCGTAATCTCTAAGAAGTCACACAGCAAGGCCCATCATGGATGGGATGAACTCTCTGGCCGGGGTGGAGATCTAACATCCCAGCTGGGTTTGGCCTGGTCACTGACCCAGGAAAGGGACCAACCCAAGAAGGTAGGCTCACCAAAACCACACTAAAGAGATAGGTGGAATAATTTTCCCTAATAAGATAATATACCTTTACTTTCCAGAATCCACACCCCCTAGTGAAGTCCCTACAACCATAAGATGTGTTGTGTCTGTTACCTTTATAAGTCCTGTTTCAGAAAGAAGCAACTTTTCTCTGTTCTGTTTTTCTGTCTTTCTTTCCAATATTGGTCAGAACCTGAGTATGCCTTTTTCCTGGGACTTGGAACTTTCTTACCTTTTCTCTAAAGTGCTGCCTTCCATGATGGCTTAATTTAAATAGGATGGCTTTTTTTGGGCCTTCTTTCTCTTTTCCATTCTCCTCTTCTGGGCAACTCAGAGTTACAGCTTGCCTGCCCCAGAGTTCTTTTAAATAATAATAAAATTGTCCTATCTTCCACTTGAGTCCATTCTTAAATTCTTTCATCAATGAGACTAAGAACTCGAAGAGGGGACCCTGGCTTGTATCAACAGGACAGTTATATTGGAGTAGGACCTGCTCTGGTGACTTCATTATTATTACTATTACTATTATTATTATTTGGGTTTTTTTTTTGTTTTTGTTTTTGTTTTGATTCAGACTCTCACTATATAGCTCTGGCTGTCCTGGAACTCATTGTATAGACCAGGCTGGCTGGCCCCAAACTCACAGAGATCTGCCTGCTTCAGCCTCCCTTGTACTGTGATTAAAGGCGTACATTACCACAACTGGCTGGTGGCCTCACTTTTACTTAATTGCCTCACTAAAGACCTCATCTCTGAACTGGTGAGTTGGTTCAATCAGTAAAGGCACTTGCCACTAAAACTGACAGTCTGAGTTCAAACCCTGCGCCACACCTGGCAGCAGGAGAGAACTGACTTCCATAGCTTTTCCTCTGGCGTCTATGCTCTCAATGTGGCACATGTGTACGTGCACAGCCACACCTACAACCAAAATGAAAAAAAAATATATATATACATACACACACACACACAGAAAAATATATAAATAAACCAAACCCCTCCTCTCCAAGTGTAATCATTTTCTGAGATACTGAGAGTTTATTAAGGATTTAGGCCAGGCAGTGGTGGCGCACGCCTTTAATCCCAGCACTCGGGAGGCAGAGGCAAGTGGATCTCTGTGAGTTCCAGGCCAGCCTGGTCTACAGGACAGGTCCCAAAGCTACACAGAGAAACCCTATCTTGAAAAACAAAACAAAACTAAAAAACAAAAGGAATTCAGTATGTGAAGCCAGATATGATGATGGCACATACTGGTAATAGCAGCACTCTGAAGGTAGAGACAAGAGAGTCTCTGTGAGCTCCTGTCAACTCAAAAATCAAAACTACAAAAGATGTCCCTGTATGAATTCTCCGAGCGTGCCCCCCCCCCCCCCAAGACAGGAGACAGGGTTTCTCTATGTAGTCCTGACTGTCCTGGAACTCTCTCTGTAGACCAGGCTGGTCTTGAACTCACAGAGCTCTGTCTGCCTCTGCCTCCTGAGTGCTGTGAATAAAGAGTATAAAAAGTTAGTCTGTTGACTGTAGCTGTATTTCAGTGGTGGAGAGCTTGCCTTGTATACATGACACCATAAATTCAATCTCCAGTAAAACACACACACACACACACACACACACACACACACACACACACACACACACGAGCCTACAAAGACAGAAGACAAGCATTATTTGTCAGAGGAATATTAGATCTTTTATATACTGACTATCTGAAAATGTCTTAGCTTAGTGGTGACATTTCATAGCATGCACAAGGACCTTGATTATCTCCTATCTTCTTTGGGAATTTCATTAAGAGAAGCTCTGGCTGTGGCTGGGCATGGTGGTACACACCTTTAATGTCAATTCTCTGGCAGTGGTAGGAGGGAGGGAGGCAGGGAGGGGGGAGGGAGGGAGGGAGAGAGAGAGAGAGAGAGAGAGAGAGAGAGAGAGAGAGAGAGAGAGAGAGAGAGAGAGAGAGAGGAGAAGCTCTAGCTAGAAAGCAAAATGGAGAGCTGTTAAGAGCCATTTGTCAGTTTCACTTCCTCAATAATGGCAAGTCCCTGGTGGTAGGTACTTAGTTGAAAGATCACCCCAGGTGCAGAGTACTTGTGAACAAAATGGTAATTGGCACAGTGCCGCATGCCCATTCATTCATTTATTTTTATTAAAAAATTTCCATTTAAAAAAAAAAGATTCATTTTATGTGTGTATTTTGTCTGGACGCATGTTTGAATTGTGAGCCTGATGCCTGTAGAGGCTGGAAGAGAGAGCATGAGCTTCTCTGGAGCTGGAGTTATGAACAGCTGTGTAGCTACCATGTGGGAACTGGGAACTGAATCCATGCCCTGTGGGAGAGTATCCAGTGCTCCTAACTGCTGAGCATTGTTCCAGAGGCCTCCCATCCCCCACTCAAAAGAAAAATTCTTCTGGATCGTGTATCTGTAATGTGTATCAGTACTTGTGATACTGTGTGTGTGTGTAGACTTCAGAGCATAACTTCGTGGAGTTGGTTTTCTCCTACCACCTTTCTATGGGTTCTGGGGATTGAACTCAAATCGTCAGGCTAGTGAAGCAAAAGCCTTTACTCATGGAGTCATCTTCCTGGCTCTGTTTTGTTTTTCTGAGACAAGGTCTCGGGTGGCACAGGTTTGCCTTGCACTTGCTATGCAGTGGAGGGTGATCTTGATTCCTGACTCTGCTTCCAAAGGCACAGTGCTGGGACTGTAAGCATGTGCCAAGTCTAGCTGGCCACACATTCATTTATTTAACTAGTGATTACCTGTTCTGATAGTCTCTGCTGTGGGAGTGGGGACAGGCTCTCTCTATTTAGCTCTGGCAGGCCTGTCCTCATCATGAAAACTGGCCTCAGACTCAGAGATCTGCCTGCCTCTGTCCCTCAAGCCATCTGCCACTACACCTGGCTTTCCCCTAACCTAATCTTTTTTTCCCCCAGGTTTTTTGAGACAGGGTTTCTCTGTGTACCCCTGGCTGTCCTGGAACTCATTCTGTAGACTAGGTTGGCCTCAAACTCCTAGAGATCCACCTGTCTCTGCCTGCCACATGCTGGGATTAAAGATACTTTATATTACACCCCGATAGGACCTCCATTTTTTTGAGGCAGGGTTTCACTATATAACTCTGGATGGCCTGGAAACTTCAGAGATCTAGTCCCTTTGTCTCTGCCTCCAGTGTTAGGATTAAAAATGTGTACCACCACCGCAAGTAATAGGGCCCATTTTGTGACCTGTTAAGACAGGTATGTCACCTGGCCAACCCTCGGTTGAGAGCCTAGAAGTTCCTTTCTACTTTAAAATAGCTTCCCTACTTCCGCATTCTCCTCCACACCCATTATCAGGAAAGAACCTGGGACCTCCCACAAGGTCTGCAAGCACCAGACCCCAAGCCACACCTCCAGGCCATTCTTCTGTATTACTCAACATTCCTTTCCCAAGGATTTGAAAACTAAGCCTTGAGGACAGGGTCTGCTTTCATTTTATATCCCTAGTAAATATCCAAAATTGTTATTTTCAAGGAATGGTTGACAGTGGAAACACAGAAGTTGGAAATTGATTATCTATGAAGTTTAGACACAGTGTAACTGCCAAGGTTGGAAACCTTCATTGTATACTGTGTGTCTGTCTGCATATAGAAGCAGAAAAGGGAAATGGTTTTGGAAGACAGAATATAAACTTTGTAGATGTCCAAACTTCTGCAGGAGACAGTTTTTGCTTTTGTTGAGCAGTCTATGTATTCATAGAAGCCATGGGATAAGGACATTGATCAACATTTTAGTGGCTATCAAGGTTAAGGCTTAGATTGAGGGACTTGAGAGATGGTTCAGTAAAGACAGTGGCTGTTCTTCCAGAGGACGGTGGTTTGATTCCCAGCAAGCACATGGTGACTCACAACCCCAGTCTTTAACCCCAGGACCATGGGATCCAACACCCTCTTCCATCCTCTGAAGGCATCAGGAGTGTAGGTGGTACACAGACATATATTCAGGCAAACACATACACATGCAATGAAAATAAATAAACAAACCTAAAAGCAAGCAAGCAAGCAAGCAAGCAAGCAAGCAAGCAAGCAAGCAAGCAAGCAAGCAAAAGCAGCCTTATACTGAAAGAGTTGTCCCAGATAACTGCCTCAATCTGGAGTCCAATGACTCCCAAGACTCTGACTGGTGAAAGATTTCTGATAGTGGAGAATTACTTCTATGGTGGATGGTGATTGCTGGTGCATTTTATCTATCCAGAATATTTTCTTCCATCCTCTCCCCTTTCCTCCTTTTTTTTTTTTTTTAAGGGTTGAGGATGGAACCCAGGGCCTTGCGCTTGCTAGGCAAGCCCTCTACCACTGAGCTAAATCTCCAAGCCCCTTTCCCCTTTCCTTTAGCCAGCATTTGTGTAGCCCAGGCTAGCCTTAAGGTCCCCGTGTAGAAAAGAAAAAAAAAAAAAAAAGATCCCCGTGTAGCCAGGATTGACCTTGAAGCCCTCATCTTCTGGCCTCTACCTTCTCAGTGACAGAGCTATGGACAGGCCTGTGCCTCTACACCCTGCTTTCCATCCCTTTGGATAACTAATTTGGTTCAGTACATGTCCTGGATGGGAAAGAAGTTTCTTTGGGGTTATTTTCCCTGGCTGCTAGGAGAGAGAAGTGTTGCGGTGAACAGAAATACAGAAAGAAAAGTGGTAGTGTCTCTCTCTCTCTTTTTTTTTTTTCTCGAGACAGGGTTTCTCTGTGTAGCTTTGCGCCTCTCCTGGATCTTGCTCTGTAGCCCAGGCTGGCCTCAGACTCACAGAGATCCGCCTGGCTCTGCCTCCCGAGTGCTGGGATTAAAGGCGGGAGCCACCCCCACTTCCACCTGCATTTTTTACTTGCAATGGGTGTTGAGCTGACTGATACAGCTTCTTCGTCCTCTTTCCCTGGCTACGGAGAAGAGAACTGCGATGTCCATGCCTTAGTTACCACATCATGATCCCCTGTGGATTAGCTGATGGTGGACAAGTTCCACGCCCAGCACGGAGGGCTGTATTAGTATGGAATTTGACAAGAATTTGAAAAACTGCAGGTTTCCCTCTTTGCTGCCTCTCCTGAGTTTCTTAGTGAGGACCAATTCTATTTCAACACAGGATATAATCTAATTAGAATAGCAATGGTGGTTAAATTTTTTTTTAAATTCCTTTTATTTATTACTTCTTGCTTGTGGTCAAAGGATAACTAGAGAGATCGGGTCTCTCCTTCCACCATGTGGGGTCCAGGGATTGAAATCAGGCCATTAGGCCTGATGCAGTCACCTGCTGGGCCACTTGCTAGCCCCAGTAGTTTAAGAATCTTAAATCCAAAGGCTTTTGGTGACTTCTGCCAAAGAGGTTTATAGACAACAAAGAGATTTTAAAACATCATTTGATTGTACCTGCTTTGTGCTGTGGCATTTTACTGAGGCTTGACAAATAAGAGTATAAATTCAGGGGCGAAAGCACTGGCTGACAAAAAAGAACTGTCTCATCGTCTTGACATCACTGACTCCATCTTTAAAATGGCTGTTTACTTCTGGGTTTACCTCCTGGTGTGTTTTAAAATACTCTTGCAGATCTCAGTCTGCTAGAAATAGCTGCTCTACCCTCTTTCAATAGAAGCTCCCACCTTCTGAGTATACTGTCTCATGGTTATTTATAAACCTGATGTCAGTCAAAGATCCCTCCTCCTCATTCTCTTCCTCCACATGTGAAGACAGACCTACATAAAATTAGAAACTTTGCATAAGGTACTCAGTCACTTAGGTAAAAACTATTTGTCAGTCAGCAATCCTTTAAGTGAATGAAAAAAAGAATAAAAAGGAAAGGAAAGGACATGACTGCTCCTAGGTATGGTGGAGGAGCAAGTTTACTGCAGATAAGAGAGAGCACAGTGAGACATCTGGGAGAGTCCAGAGTGGTCAGGACCCTGAGCCATGTGAGCAGAGTGGGGAGGGGGAGGGGGAGGGGGAGGGGGAGAGAGGGAACAAGGTGCAGCAGCCAAGAAGGTACAAAAAGGGAAACGGGAAGCTCCCCAAAAGTCTAGATTGTACAGAGAAGTCTCTGGGGAAGGAAGCCCAGCCCCTGGGCTGGAGCGTTCAGGGGAGAGGGCTGGGTATGCTGTCATCCATACCCTGGAACAGGCAGGAAGTGAGGCATGCTGGGAGAACCTGGGGGCCAGGTCTGCTCTGATATGCTAAATAGGCAACTCAGCAGTTTGTCCCAGGGTTTGAGATTTAGAACATTAAGATGCCTAAGTTCTTTAACTAAAGCACAGTTCTATACTGTTCTGGGGGAAACCAGCTCCTTCTTAAGGAAACAATTCTTTGGGACTTTTTCTTTTTCTTTTTTTTTTTTTTTCAGAGCTGAGGACCGAACCCAGGGCCTTGCACTTGCTAGGCAAGTGCTCTACCACTGAGCTAAATCCCCAACCCGGGACTTTTTCTTTTCTTTCTTTCATTCATTCTTTCTTTCTTTTCTTTTCTTTTTTTTTTAGAGATTTTAAAAACCTGTAATCAGTTTATATTATTATTGTTAGCTTTTTTTTTTTCTTTCTCACCTTTTTAAAGACAGGGTTTCTATTCTGGCTGTCCTGGAACTCGGAATCAGAGGCAGCTGGATCTCTTGAGTTTGAGGGTAGCCTTGTCTACAGATCGAGTTTTGAGATTAAGGTCGCAGCCCAGGATTCCCTTTTACTTGAATGAAGTGGTAGAGGTTGACTTTGAACTCCTGATTCTCTTGCCTTCATCTTCTTGTGTTATATTTCCCTGAGACTGGGTCTTTTTCTTGAACCTAGAGCTTGTAGTTCTTTGGCTACACTGGTTGGCCAGCAAACCTATCTTGTCATTGGTTCCTACCTCCAATGCTAGGGTTACAGGTACACCCAGCTATTCCTGTTTTTTTTTTTTTTTTATGTGGAGTGAGCATGGGAATCCCAATTTAGGTCCTTAAATGTGCACAGCAAGTGCTCTTACCTACAGAGCCATTTTCCCACGTCCCAGATTTTTTTTCTTTCCTTCCCTCCTTCCTTCCTTTTTTAAAAATTTATTTATTTTTTAAGCTGTCCAGGAACTCACTATGTAGACCTGGCTGACTTTGAACTCATAGAAATCCGCCTGCCTCTCCCTGATGAGTTTTGGAAAAGAATGGCATTCATTACCACTGCAGGCTCTAAGAACCCTTTTTCTTTCCAGCTATCTCTGCTAATATTTTATGGAATGTTTCTTAGACCATAGTTTGGAGAATACAGGGTGCTGATGGTTTGAGCCTGCTTCATGGATCAGTTATATGACCTTACAAAAATCATATCTAGCCAGGGGTGGGGAAGTGGGGGTTGGGGTGGCCATGCCTTTGATCTCAGCACTCAGGAGGCAGAGGCAGAGGCAGGTGGATCTCTGTGAGTTCAAGACCAGCTTGGTACATAGAGTGAGTTCCAGGTCAGTCAAGGGAACTTCTAGCTTGTGTAGGAAAGAGAGAGGCGAGATAGGGAGAGGTGGAGAGAAAAAGAGAAAGAAAGCCCGCTGCCACTGACTCTGGAAAGTTTTTTTTTTTTTTTCTCGAGACAAGGTTTCACTGTGTAGCTTTGTGCTTTTTCTGGAACTCACTCTGTAGCCCAGGTGGGCTTTGAACTCACAGAGACCCGATTGGCTCTGCCTCCCCAGTGCTGGGATTAAAGGCGTGCGCCACCACCTTTTTTTTTTTTTTTAAATTTAGGACAGGATCTCACTATTCCAGGCTGGCCTTTAACACTCCAGATTGTTCTCTAGCCTCTCCCTCTGGAGAACTAGGATTACAGGTTTGCATTATGAGGCCCAGCTGGGTACTAATTTAGAAAGGACTCTGCATTCTCACAGGTGAGGACAGTGTTAGCATGTAGTCTTAAGGGTTCCAGAATTTAGAGAATCTACCCAGGCTCCTAAGAATAGTGCTCAGAGGAGTAATAACCACCCCAAGAAAAAGCAAATTAGAAGGCCTAAAAATGAAAAAGATGAAGCAAAGATGATACTTGGCCTGGTCTCAATCTTGGTAAAGGATGTCATCATGAGACAGTTACTTCCACAGCAGGGAAGACTTTCAACCACAAAGGACGATCCAATTTCCTTTTCATGGGAAACAACACTAGTATTATTTAAGCCTTATGGAAATGAGCAAATTCCTCCTCTACAACCCCCTCAGGCCTCAACTATCAGAATGGTTTTTCACACTCTGTGACTTGAAGTTGGTAGTCTGGCAGCAGAGTTCATGGGCCCAGGACAAGAAGCCCAGCAAGCAGAGAGAACCCACAAGAAACTCACTTTGTTCTTTAATAATTGCCTGGGGACCGACAGATAGGACATTAAATTTACACAAAGCTGTTTAAAATCGTAACTACACAGAGAAGGACGCAGAGAAGCAGACACACCACTAGTACACAGGTCATAATGGTCAGAATGGCTTTTGAAAACACCTTCTGGCAAGATGACCATTAAAGTCACTTGGGTGGTCAAAACTGAACTGTAAAATCGAATGTACTGGATCATTCCCACCAAATGGAAACAGTGAACAAGTGTGCAATATTTAGGACACACAGGTAATTAATTTTTTTGATTGTAAAATGAACATAAATTTTAGGAAAATGTTATTTTAAAAAAGGACAAAATAATGAGGCTTTAAAAAAATTTTTTTTTTTTTTAAAGGAGTCTTATGTCAACTCATGAAAGATTCCATCAACTTGCTTGCTTCTAAAGTAGGTTTTTGTTATTTTATAATTCTCCCCACAAGGTTTGGTCGGAGTTAACTTGTAGATGAGGAAATTGAGCTCAGGGAAGCCATTGCTTACCTGTCTGAAGTGGTCCTTGTGCCATTTGAATCCACAACTGTCAACTAGTTTCTTAGTTTATTATTATTATTATTTTTGGTATTTCGAGACAGGGGTTTCTCTGTGTAGTTTTGGTGCCTGTCCTGGAACTCGCTCTGTAGCCCAGGCCGGCCTCGAACTCACAGAGATCCGCCTGGCTCTGCCTCCCGAGGGCTGGGATTAAAGGCAGGCGCCAGCACCGCACGGCTTCTGAGAACTTTCCAGACACGGCGATAAGCTGCCCTGTTGTCAATAAATAGGAAGGGCTGTGCGACCCGAGTGTTAAAGCTTCGGAAGCAAGCCTCCAGCCAGGGGCGAGAGGCGGGCTGGAAGGTGTGTGCAGGTGATCGGGGGCGGCCCAGCCCTTCCGTCCGACGCAGGCTAGCCTGCAGACCTGAGCCGCAGGACCTCCACGACCCCCAGGAGACCCAGGAAATGAACGCAGGCGCCGGGAGACTTGATAAAGTTACTGCGAGTGCGAATGCCCCAGAGAGCGACAGCAGGGCCTGCGATCCATTGATCTGAGCGACTGCCGAGCCTGGGCCGGGGCCGGGGCCGGGGCCGGGGCAGGTGAGGCTGCGGGGCACAGACCGTTGGGATTTCGGGCGCTCGGGGTTCGAGCCGCTTGCTCACGGCCTGCGCCGGTGTGGGTCGGGCTCCGGAGTCCGCTGGGGTTGGTTTTTTTCTGGCTTTTTTTTTGACCTCAGCGTCTCGGTCTCACTCGCGGACAGCCCTGGTCCCGAGGGGAAAGACCCCATCACCACCGTCTTCCCGGACAGCCGCGGCCGCACCCCCGAGCCCCCCGGGCCCCGGCCTAGGGTCGCGCCGGGCGGAGGCTCGCGGGGCTGCCGGAGCGCGGGGGCCGCGTGCCCAGCCGGGAGGCGGCCCGTCTCGCGCGTGGGGTCGCGTGTGGCCACGGGCCGGCGGCGTCGCCGTGACCTCGGGCCACCCCGGGCCGCGCGCCGCTCGCCCGGCACACACACACGCACGCACGCACACACACACGGGCGCGCGAGGCGCTGTCCTGAGGTGACACCGCCTGCCACGGCAAGCAGCAGCAGGCGCCGCCGATCAGCGAGTTCGCACCGAGGATTCCTCTTGGTGCGTGGCCCAGTTTTTGCTTAGGACCCGCTCCAACCCCTCGCTGACACCGCCCCCCGCGCCGCCACGCTCCGAGGCCTTCCTCGGGGAAGCCTGGCGGCTTTCCTCCCCCCCCCCCCCGTCCTCCCGCCCGCCCCCCTCCGCCCCCCTCGCGGGCCCGCGGCGCGCGCGTGCGCGATTCCTCGATTCCACAGGCGGTTCGCGCCCCGGGTGGGGGCGGGGTGCGGCGCGGCGCGCGGGGCCTGGCCGGCCGCCCGCGGGGAGGGGACTTGGGGGGGGCGGGCCGGCCGGCGTGGGGAGTTCCTCGCTCGCGGACCACACGCTCCGCGGGCCAATCCCGAGCCAGCCTCTAGCGGTGTCGCACGCGGGACACGTCCCAGCGTTTGTTGGCAGGGGCCGGCGAAGGGGGAGGGGGAGAGAGCGAGAGAGCGAGCGAGCTCAGGCAAGGGAGTTGAGTGACAGGCGGTGCGGAGCACGCTGGGAATTGTAGTTCCTAGCTCCCGTGGCCATAGCCATTTTGTAGTCAAGGGACTACAACTTCCAGAAGATCAAGGGGACTATTCTAAGGTGCCCCGGGAATAGGCGGCTCTCCCCCGGGCCGGGCGTCCTGGGGCAGTGCTACCCAGCTGCCCGGCTGCAGGTAGACGCGAGGGCAGTGGCGAGGGTTTGCATGTGGCTGCCGTGGGGTGAGCGGACGGCGGGGGGAGGAGGGGGAAGGGGCTGAGGTGGAGCGACCGAGCGTGCCATGCATTGAGCTTAGGGAGCCTCTCTCAATTCCGTGCCCGGGGTCGGAGTGGGAGAGGCGCCTGACAGGCGGCCCGCGAAGCATTGGCTGAGGCCTCTCCCGGGTCTGGTCGGCGGGGCTGCGGGAGTCTTCTGCCCTGGGCCGGGGCTGGTGGGCAAAGGGTGAGCGAGCGTGCCATGGCTCAGCTGTGGGAGTTTTCGGCTGGCGAGCGGTGCGGAATTGGCCGAGGAGCCCTAACTTGTATAAAAGCAGAGTCCATTTAAAGTTGGGCTGGATAGCCTGTCTCTCATTGGTTAGGGGGCTTGGAAAAAAGAGACTCGGCGAGCCCTCCGCTGTGGTGCTGCCGCCGCCGCCGCTGGAGTTGACTCTTCTGCTCGCACTGCTGCTGCAGCACAAACGTGACTTCCAACATTTTAAATCTTATCTTTCCTTTTTCTTTTTCCAAGATGTAACTACAGATCAGACACTAAGGACCTTCACGTTTCGCTGATGTAGTTTTTGGAAGAAAAAAGGGGGGGAGTGAAGGGCGTCGGTTTTTTTTTTCTTCTTTTTTTTTTTGTGTGTCTGTGTTGTGTGTTTCGGGGGAAATTTTCCATTATGAGTGTTTTACAAAAGTGAATTTTTCTTGTTTGCTTCGTTCGTCTTTGGCTCTTTATTTTTTTTCTTTTATCCTTCTCAATTTCGGATTTATTTCAAGGCGAATCTGGCTTTGGGGGAAGAGGAAGAAAAGTCGGATTACAAGATCAACCACCACCAACAATAAAAACCACCAGGATATTTTTTTTTTTGCAAATTTCTGACGGCTTTAAATTCATGAAGCAATTGTCCCCTTTTGCAATCACCATTTGGATCTCAGAATGAGCAAGGAAAGACCCAAGAGGAATATCATCCAGAAGAAATACGTAAGTGCTCCTAACAACACATCCTTTGGCTTGCAGTTTGAAGCAATGGTTGCGAATGTCAAGTTTATAGATAATTCTGCAGCTCAAGGGTTTTAAACATAGCGTCCGATAAGGCTGTTCCTTTCTTTTCCGAAAGGGCTTTTCAGCAAAGTCGTGTCTGCCTAGTTTGGTTGAGAAAACAGACTGGTGTAGATACCTCAAGTGAATAAATTGACCTCGAATGACACAACATTAATGTAGTTTTAGATGAAAGGCAAGTGATTTCGGTGGAGCTTGAGGTGATGTTTGTGGGGGCCTGCGGTAATATAACTAAACTGCAGTCTCGGGCGAATTTGGCCCCATACTGCACTTTGCATACAAATGAGCCTGTTATTGGTGTTATTTGGAAAATCGTTAAAGGTATGTATGTTGGAAGCCCTTTAAGTTGCAATCCAGGGTCCGACTATGGCGATCTTCTTGCACTGGCACATCCATTTAATATGTGTGGTCGTTTTGGCTTACCTAGATTGCAACATAATCCAGTTGAGAATCATGTTACAGGGACTGTGCATTTATTGGTATTGACTTTAATAATGAGGCTGATTTTGGTTTTTGTTTAAGAAGAATTCATGGTTTCTAGTTTTAGGGGGAAATATATATATAGCTAACGTTTTTTAAAGTGTGTGTGTGTGTGAGTGAATGCATATGTTACTGCAAATAATTTATCCTTGTTAACTGGGGTCCTGAAATTAGGTTGTAATAGTTAAATTTGTTTTGTGATAGTATAGCAACGTTTTGCTTGACATAGGGAGTGTTTTTGTTTTGTGTAGTGGGTTTTTTGTTGTTGTTGTAAGTTTGGGGGGGAGGGAGCAAAGAGGGGAACCAGGGGATTAACCAAATATGCACTCGAGTGATCCGGTGGTTAGCTGCATATGCTTAGAGCAAAGAACTCATTTTTACCCCAGAAAAAAGGCCCTTGAAGATGCATAAAGAACAATGCGATCGTATAAGAAAGTTTTATATAACTAGAATCGATAATTTGGTGTTATATTTTCCCTTTCTGATGTGTGGAGTATATAATGGGAGATGACCTTCGGGGTAGTGGCTCTTTAAAAATTATGTTTAATGGAAAACCTGAATTCCTCTTCCGGAGAGCTGATTCTAATCTAGACACGTAAACTTAACTATGAAAGAAACGCGAGATTAAATAATGAAGCTCAATTTACGAAGCTGCTCCATAAGGAATTTAAGAATTAAAATACATCCGCATTGCAGAGGGCTGGGTAGAGCGCTAAGGACTAGTTTAAACTCGGTGTGTAGAAACTGCATGGGCTGAGCCTTGCCTTGGAGAGTGAACGCCTTCCCAGAACATGTCTGTTTCTGATGTACCACAAAGACGATGGGCTAGAACTTGGACAAGAACCCTCCACCCTATCCCGGACCTCGATAAGTTAGAGAGCACTGTGGGGTAGGCTTTTTTTGTTGTTGCTGGTGGCCAGCGGATCCTGTCGAGTCCCGGCGTCCGGCCGCAAGCCGATGTGGCCGGCCGTGGCCGCGCGAGGCAGAGCACGAGTCACAGCTGCGGGAGCCGAGTCGGTGCTCAAGCCGAGCTCCGGACCCAGCGGGCAGGGAGGGTGAGCGGGGCCCGCGGCGGGCTGGGCCGGGGCCGGGGCGGCGGCTCGCGGGCGGCCTGTAGGGGGCAGACTCTGGGCTGTGCTCTGGCCGGGCGGGTGGGTGGGGCTCGCGGCGTGCAGACCCGGGGCGGGTCGGGCTGGGTGAGGGCGGCGGAGGGGAGGCTGCCTCGGGCGCCCCCCGCCGCGCGCTAGGCTAAGCTTGGCGGCTCTGGCGTCTCCATGCCGCCCTGCCCCGCGGGCTCCGGCTCAGTCTCGAGAGCAACAGGTTAAGCAGGCAAGACGTCAGCGCGCCCCCTCCCCGCCCCGCGGCCTTCCCCTACCGTGCGCCTATGTACCCCGCCCCCTCTCCGCCCCTTGCCCCTAGTGGTTCTGCCCCCCCCCATCGCAAGCAGCCGCGGTCTGTTGTCATTGTGACGTCACAAAGGGACGGCCCGGTGGAACCTTCCCCTCCTCCGTGATGTCAAAGGTTCCAGGCGCGGCCAGAGTAGGAGCTGTGGGAGCCGGACGTGGGAGGAGGAAGGGGTTGTGAAGGGTGCGACAGACCTTGACCTTCCGCTTTGAGGTTGTTCCAGGTCCTACCAGGTGAGCATCGGGAAGCCTTTTACCCCTCACCGAGTGCCCTTGAACCTTGTTCTCATACTACTAATGGGCTGGAGAGCAGGGAGGAGGGGAGGGGCCTTCTTAACGCCAGGAGTATTGTCACTCCTCAGTTCCAAGTTTTTTTGATGGTGTGACATTATTAGTGTATCCCCCCCCACTCTTGCTAATGAAAACCAAGGAAAGTGCATTTAGGGGAGCTTTACCTTGTGTGTGGATGGAGTTGAGTGAGAATTTGGTTACTTTGTCGTGTTGAGGGATGCCATTGCAGGAGGTGGCATGTTACCTTTGAAGGGGGATGCTGATGCTGCTCAGCTGTTGCTCTTTTTGGAAGATTTTCACTGTCATTGGGGGAAAGGCTGTCCTCTTGGCTGTGCTGTTCATCTGCTCACCCTCTGTATCAGGGAACTCTGGAGACTGAAGGACTGGATCCAAAGAGCACAGGACTCTTGAGTCTCAAGAGTCACTGGATCTTAACAGGAGAACAAATGGTTCATGGTGTGAATCTTCACTTTTCTGTAAAATGGAAAATGTCATAACTGCTTTTGTCACTTGACTAAATCATTGAGATTATGTGGGTGGAAGATGTAAAACAGTGTGCTGCTTTATATAGAAGGTGGCATTATTACTAAGCTGGTGGAAGGCAGCATGCTTCCTACAATTGGTCTCAAAAGCTTTAGATGTCTTCCACCTAGTTTATTGCCTTAGCAAAGAGTTTGAGAGTGTGATTGTAGATGGAAGGCTTTGGGAGAAGTGAATGTTGCATTTCTTACTAAATGACATCCTTGAGAACCTCATAAATTGAAATATAATCCTGTCTTAATTATATTGGGCACAACTCCCAATACAGTACCTTAAATACCTGGAAAAGGTTGCTTTCCAGAGCCCAAATTCACTTGGTCAATAAAACAGTTGCAGGTTTGCTCAGTGTGTATTCTGTCTTTTGCATCATTTCTTTTATCATTGAATTCAGATCTTAAGGCTTGTTAGGAAGACACATTTACCTCTACCCTGTGGAGGAGCCGTTTCACCCCACGTCCCCAGCCTGCATGTTTTAAGGGTCTCGTTTTCCAAATGCCTGTAATTCCAGCACAGTTCAAGGTTATCTTCAGTTAAATATCCAGTCTGTGTCCATAAGCCCTTCTGGGCTACATAAGAAACTGTCTCAAAGATCCCCTGCCACCAATATGGCTCAGTTGGTAGAATGCTTCCCTAGCATTTACCCATTGCCAGGAAAATGACCTAGTGCTGCCTGTAATCAGGAGGTTTAAGCAGGAGGATCAGGAGTCAAGGAAGTTCTCTGCTGCCTAGCAAGCGTGAGGCCAGCAGCTGGGAATATACATTTTTTTTTTTTTTTTTGGTTTTTCAGACAGGTTTTCTCTAGTTTTGGTGCCTGTCCTGCATCTCGCTCTGTAGACCAGGCTGGCCTTGAACTCACAGAGATCCGCTTGGCTCTGCCTCCTGAATGCTGGGATTAAAGATGTGTACCACTACTGCCCAGCCCCTGGGAATATACTTTGGAAAAAACATGACCCAGACCACCCCATGACCCCAGAAAGTGAGAGAGGTTGCTTCATAAGGTTTGGAAACTGAGTTTTACTACAGTTTATAGTTGCAAAGTAAAATCAAACAATAGAAAAGTATACTAGGGCAGAGGTGTTTAGTTCAGTGCTTGGAGTGTTTACTTAGCATGGCTAAAGTCCCTGTGGGTAGGGGTGGTGGTGGTGGGGTGGGGGGGATGATCTCCAGCACTAAAAAAAGTTCAAAGTCATGATTTCCTGGCATGGTTGGTACACACCTTTAACCCTCAGCACTGGGGAGGCAGAGAGACCAGTGCATATCTCTTCGTTTGAGGCCATCCTGGTCTACACAGCAAGTTTCAGGCTAGCCAGAGATAGTGAGGCCTTGTCTTGAAAAAAAAAAAAATCAGCTTGCTTGCTTTTCCTTTGTGGAACAATCATTGTGATATTTTACAGCTATGGGGGAAGAACTGAAGTTATTCAGTTGCCTTGTATTCCCTTTTCTTTAATTCATACTGTCTTTTCTTTGTTTTTAGTGGTTGAAAATCCTTCCCTTTCCCAAGGAGTCTATGGTGGAGGTGATTTGTTTGATTTTTGCAGAGTTTGGGGTGGAACTTTTAGGGCCTTACACATGCTAGGAAAGCCATGACACCAAACGAAATCTTAGTTCCAAGCAGAAGCATCTTTAAAAACTGTCACTGTAGGTGTAGTATATAGACAATACAGAAGCAATACAGTCAGGTTCATAGTGTGTAAATTTAAAATGAATAATAAGCTTTGTTCAAAAAGCCAAAATTGGGTTCTTATTTTTTTTTTCAGAATAAAGCTTTGGCCATTTTTTTTTTTTTTTTTGTTGTTGTTGTAGCTTTGCACCTTTCCTAGATCTCACTCTGTAGACCAGGCTGGCCTTGAACTCACAACTCTGGAGTGCTGGGATTAAAGGTGTGTGCCACCACAACTTTTTTTTTTTTTTTTTTTTTTTTTTTTTTTGGTTTTTCGAGACAGGGTTTCTCTGTGTAACTTTGCGCCTTTCCTAGAACTCACTTGGTAGTCCATCCAGGCTGTCCTCGAACTCACAGAGATCCGCCTGCCTCTGCCTCCCGAGTGTTGGGATTAAAGGTGTGCGCCGCCGCCACGCCCGCTGCCCCCCCCCCCCCCCCCCCCCCGCAGCTTTGGCCATTTTAATTAACATTTTGGGTACAGTGTTCAAATCCTACTGATGTTACTGGCTCAAGCCTCCTCAAATATTCTTGTGTCAGTTCTAACTAACCTTTACCTACCTAGCCTCCTTGCCCTTAGGTGCAGAACATTCTGGTTATTAACCTGAAGCTTCTGCCCAGTGGGCAGCTATGGGGTGTGCTTCTGTCCTCTTTGGCTTCCACCCAGAAGTCTTGCCAAGTGTCGGTTGTTTGTTCCCAAATCTGGTTATTCCAGTTGAGCTTATACTTGTAATTACAATTAAGTCTTATGTAAACCTCGAAATGACTGTGAAAACAGTTGGTTC
Organism: Peromyscus maniculatus bairdii; assembly: GCF_049852395.1. Taxonomy (NCBI): domain Eukaryota; kingdom Metazoa; phylum Chordata; class Mammalia; order Rodentia; family Cricetidae; genus Peromyscus; species Peromyscus maniculatus. Next base: position 125,812,317 of record NC_134856.1, read on the forward strand.
AACTTTAAGTTGAATGCTTTGGAGGAAACATGATAAAAGTGCTAAAAGAAAAAGGATGTTAAATTAGATGTAGGCTGGACACTTGAGATTTTGTGGATTCTTCATAAACACTGCATTGCAAGTCCTTCCTCTTTGGTGGTGGTGGTGGTGGTGGTGTGGTGGACTAAGTTATACCTCTAGCCTCCAGGTCACTCCCTTTTAACTTGAAATTCTCCTTTAACAAAACAAGTGGAGCAAGTCTGAAAGAAAAATGTGTACTCAGAAATAAGACTGTACTTGGATCGAAAGATAACTGAGATCCCAGCCTTGGGAGGGTGAAACAGGATAGTTGTGATTTCAAAGGTAGCATGGGCTATAGAGTGACAAACTGTCTCAATAAAAGAAAAAGTCCAGTAGCTAAAAGTATATTTTATTTATATTTTCATCATCACATCGCTTACTTTGTAACTTTTTTCTTTTTGACAGTCTCATGTAGCTCAAGCTGGTCTAACTATACTGTGTAGTAAAAGATGACCTTGAACCCTTGATCCTCCTGCTTCTGCTTTCCAAGTGCTGGCGTTATAGGCACCCACTGTTATACTCTGCTGAAGGTTTTTTTGTTTTGTTTTTTAAATTTTGCATTTATTCTCTCTGTCTCTCTGTGTGTGGTGTTTGGTAACAAGTGCCTTTACCCACTGAATCATCATCTTATTGGTCAAAAACTTGGGTCATATATAGCAACTTTACTGTCTGTCCCACAAGATACCACCGAAGATCTTTTTCAAATCCTTTAGTGCATAAGCATACTTTTAATTTACTTTTGAGTCAAGGTCTCATTCTGCAGTTCGTACTGGCCTCAAACTAATGGTCTTCTGTGATTCTAAGTTCTGGCATTACAGACATGGCTTTTAGTAAAGCTAAATGTCTTTTTTTTTTTTTTTTTTTTTGGTTTTTCGAGACAGGGTTTCTCTGTGTAGCTTTGCGCCTTTCCTGGAACTCACTTGGTAGACCAGGCTGGCCTCGAACTCACAGAGATCCGCCTGGCTCTGCCTCCCGAGTGCTGGGATTAAAGGCGTGCGCCACCACCGCCCGGCAAAGCTAAATGTCTTAATGTTTAGTTCAGGATTTATTAAAAACTATTAAAATTGCAGCTGACTTCTTCAGGAAGTAACTACTTACTGTTTTGCTTCTGGTGCCATAGATTTGCCTGCTTCCAGTACTCCTGCTCCCCCTTAAATAAATATTTGTATGTTGGGTGTATCTGTGTACATGTATGTCTCTGCCTGTGTGCTTGTGTACACATGGCCTCGCCATGGCATATGTAGAGGTCAGAGGACAACTTGCAGAGGTATGTTCTTTCCACCGTTGTGTGGAGTCCTGGGGAGGCAAAAACGCCTTTACCTGCTGAGCCATTTTACCGATTTAGAAAATACTTTTAGACAGCCACACAATACCTACTGTTCTTGAAAGCATTATGAAGAGAAGGTGCAGTCAAGTCTGAAGTAGCCACCCACATAGTTTACATAGCAAGGTCATGTGAAAAAAGGGGCTTTTGAGGCCATTTTACAGAAGAGAATATCAATGCCAGAACATTGTTCATATAGTTTAAAGCTGTGTGTTTTCCCGTGTTTTTTTGGCTCAGATGAAATAGATGGCAAATGATTGATCATCACTACCCTAAAGGGGAAAACAGGTCATAAAAGGTTCCTGTCGGCCTCTGAGAACACGGTGTGTGCTAGTCTGCAGCATGCTTATGCTTGATGGTTTCTTATGGCACATGGTGGAGCTACTCTGTTCCTTTGTTTCTCAGTCTTCATTGGAAGATCCTAGATAGGACTGTTTGAAGCTCTGTAGTTTTGTGATTATCACCCACACTTGTGGTGGGTGTACCTGAGGGCTATCATGGGCAGCAGTTCTCAAGGCTTACAGAAACTACTTCGCTGTCTTAGGCTGTCACAAATCACCTTTGGTACCTTTTCTTGCACTTGGACTGTTGCTCCTGGCTTTGCTGTTTGGAGACCATGAGTTCTGGAGGAAATGGTCCTTGATCCACACCAGTGGTCCATCTATGAAACAGAAACTGTCTAGCTGTGTTAATGAGGCATCTTGAGTAATAGGAATATTATATGTAATCACTTAAGTCATAAGGATGTGTGACAGACTGCATTAGAGAAGAACCCTACAGTAGAGTTCTTTTGACCTTGAGTTTGTGATCCTGTAGGTTCTGCCCCAACCATAGGGGCTGGGGGATTACAGGTGGTATTACTCCACACTCCAGGTGTGCTGACTAGTTTTAGGTCATCTTGACACAAGCTAGAGTCATCTGAGAGGAGGGAACCTCAACTGAGAATGTCCCCCAATAAGATCAGGCTGTAGGCAAAACTGCAAGGGTGTTTTCTGATTTTGGGGAGGGGGCAGCCCATTGTGGTTGGAGCTACCCCTGGGCTGGTGGTCCTGGGTTCTATAAGAAAGCAGGCTAAACAAGCTATGAAGAGTAAGCCAGTAAGTAGTGTACTCCTCCATGGTCTCTGCATCAGTTACTGCCCTGCTTGAGTTCCTGTCCTGATTTTCACTCAGTGACGGTGATGTGGAAGTAAAAGCCAAATAAATAAACTCTTAAAGTTGCTTTGGTGTTTCATCAGAACAATGATAACTCTTAAGACACCAGATAAGGCACTTACTTCATGTACACTGTTCTTGAATACGCACAGGGATTTTTTCCTCTTCATTTCTTTTGGAGGTTGGGTGGTGTAAATAGGGAACAGTAATGGATTGATTCTGAGTATTGTCAGTCCAAGAGATGACTCTCTGACCTCCTGGGATAGCACAGGCATTTATTTCTGTATTTCTGATGACTGGATTGGCCAGAGAATATAGGAAGCCATTTGGCATCTGTCTTACTACTTTCTTACAATCTGACTGGTTCTTTCTCTATTATGTTCTAATCAACATTTTTGAGAGATGTTCAGTGGTTGACTCTTGCTTGGTTCTCATTTCTGCCAACTATTACACCAGGAGGAAATGAGAAGGGATTAGTACTGATCATGTTTTTCTTGCATTTGTCCTTCCATAGGTTTGCAGAAAGGCAGAATGAATGTTCATTGTATTAGGCAGCAGGGAGTTTGCTTTTTGTATGTGAGTTGTCATTACTAGTACATGAGCTTCAGTCATGAAGGGTCTTCAATTTGGACACGTCTGCTTTGACTATTTAGGGCACTTAGATAATGGACAAGTTAGTTCCAGCTCTGATTAAACTTGCTTGTGTGACCCTGGACAAACTGTACAACATGGCTAAGTTCTTTCCTCATCTGGAGCATGGTTGAGTGCACCTTATAGGCTGGGAGAGAGAGCCAGGGAGATTTTTTGATGTGAAAGCACTTTGTAAACTGCATACTGCTGCACAAATGCTCAAGGTATTATTACACAGTTGGAAATCACCAACTTGGAGACATCAGGCCTGCCAGCCGCCTTCCTAGCTGACTCAGAAATAAATAAATCTAGGAAATTCAGAGCCGAACAGTATATTTAGAGCAAGGCTTTAAAGATTAGGAGGTGATGTAATCCTCTCCACCTCCATTCCCACTTTGCTTGTTGAATGTCTATTGAATCAGGAAACATGACAATTAGAAAGGATACATTGAGAATTAAGATTAGAGCAGCACCTAATCTGTCCTCACAAACATGTTTAAAAGTACAACTTGAAGGATATATTCCTTGAAACTGAAAATCTGATCATGATCTTTCAGTGGATACTTGTGGTCTCCTGCAACCGAGTTTGTCCTCAGTTTAGAATAAAAACCCACTTACCTGCCCCCATCCACTATACACACTCCTGGATTTAGCCAAGCCTCGCCTCTAACTTTGCAAGTTTGCATCCGTGCTCAGGCAGGTGGATTTTCTGAGGACTCCACTATACTCCTCATAGACCTCAACAGACATACTCTGGCTCTTAGTCTTTCCTTACTTACTTCTAGGTGCAGAGGAGTACTTCTTTGTGTGTCTGTTAGGATCTGAGTTTTGTAGGTGATTGTGGATGAGTCTGTGGACCAGCGTGAAGTTATTACTCGGAGAACTCTTGGTTTATTTTGAGACAGGGTTTCTCTGTGTAGTCCTGACTGTCCTGGAACTTGCTCTGTGTAGACCAGGCTGGCCTCAAACTTAGAGATAAACTTGCTTCTGCTTCTGCCTGGGATTAAAGGTGTGAGCTGACACTGCCCAGAACCCAGAGAATTTTTTTTTTTTAAATCATTTGTTCTTATTTTATTTTCATTGATGTTTTGCCTGCATGTATGTCTATGTGAGGGTGTCAGATCTTGGAGTTACAGACAGGTGTAAGCTGCCATGTGGGTGCTGGGAATTGAACCCAGGTCCTATGGAAGAGCTGTCAGTGTTCCTAACTGCTGAGCCATCTCTCCAGCCTCGAGAATTCTTGAATTAAAGCTATGGTCGAATATTTTCAGTGCCATTGGGAGGGAATTAGTATGGTTCTAGTGGAAAAAAATGGAGTTCACTAATTAGAATTTCAGACTCCTTATTTTAAAGCTGGGAAGCTGCCTAGACTCACACTTTGTTGGACAGCTGGGCATGAAATCCAGCACTTGTGAGTTAAGGCCTCTTCTGTTGCCTTTGAACAGGTCATAGTGACACTTCCAGCCAGGTGCATTCTTAGTCATCCACTGTAGCTGAAGTAATTGATTCATTTTTATGGAAAAATAAAAATTCATATGTAATCCCCATAGCTAATTATAAGCCAGTAGCGTTTTTTCCCTTGTGAAAAATGGCTTTTCTGCTTCATAGGAAATCATTTCAATCAGACAAGTACTCAAAGATAAAATTACTGAAATTGCATACCGGATATTCTTCCACTTGTAGATGCATTCCCTCACTCACGTGTTTTTTTACATTTATATCTTATCCCAGTTATCAATACAGTGTTTTTGTTTTTGTTTTTTTAAATGGCTCTAGGCATGCCATTGGCATAGGTTTCACTTGACCCATTGCCTCTTTGGCTTTTCCACAGGTTTAGGGCTGTTTAAAAAATGTTTTGTAGCCTGCTTTGTATGTATCATTTGCACTGACTCAGAACTGTACCATATTGTCTTCTGGGGAGGGGCTGTGCTAATTTGTTTTATGCATGGTGCATGTTAAGGCCATCCAATTTGTTTTTTGGCCTTTAAAAAGACACTTCTTAATCTGTAGTTGTCAGTTGAGTTTTATTTTTACCTAAGTAAGTTTCTATTTTCTTTTCTTGTCCTTTCTCAGCATTTAGGACTAAGATAAGAAATGTGAAAGCATTGTAACACAAAATTACTCTTAAGAACACAATGTGTTATTAGACAGAAGGGCTTTATTTAGTACTGGAGGAAAGAGAGAGCTTGTATAATAGTACATTTTGAGTGTTTATGAGGTTCTTTCATTTGTGAATACATGGGAGATACTTAAGTATTAAAATGACCTGGGATCATATTGTTTGTACTTGTGATTTCAGTCCAGTTTGTAGGATGGCCTTGTGCCATTCTTGGGGCTGAGTGAACTTCAGAGCTTGATCAATTTAACCGTGTTTTACTGTGTTTGCTCTCATTGAGAGAATCTATAGTTTACTAGGGAGCAAGGATGTAAACCACTAGGAAGAGCGAGGAAGAGAGCACTAGCTTTAGAGTCAGATCAAAGGTTTGGAGTCAGATTGAAGGTGAAGATCTTTCTTGGCTATGTTTACACGATGGTGACCTTGGCAGATTGCTTTACTTCTGAGTTTACAGTAGGGAGAAAGCCTCTCTCCTTCTCAGAGGAAAAGGAAAAGTATTAATGTCTAGATAGTGTTAATCCAAGTCCTACAAGTCTGTAGGGTGCAACTCTTCAGATTCAAGGTGGAAGAAAAAATGTGTTTCTGGGTTATCTCCCACCATTACAGCATGTTCTAGTTGTTTGAGGAAGAGAGTGGAAATTAATGTGGCTACTTAGCATTTGTCTTTCTCATCAAGGCTTGCCTTTTCCTTCTTAAGTAATGGGAAAACTCTGGGATTGATTGGATTTTTCCGCTCTCCCATGGTGTTTGTGAGGTTGAGATAGAGTGTCAAAGAAGCAACATTTCTTTTTTGTGTGAGCCAACCATGGTGCTGAGTTTTTAATCCCAGGGAGGCAGAGGCAGGTGGAGTTCTAGGACAGCCAAAGCTACACAGAGAAACTCTATTCAAAAAAAAAAGGCTTTGGATGAACTTTGCTGTCTTGGGTGGAATCTACTAACTCCCATTGGTTTTGCTCAAGTTGCTTCCTTTCCCATTCTTATACTGCCCAAAGCACTAAACTCTGTTTGTTCTATTTTCAGATTGTAATGATGTCTTGATGTTGGAGGATGAAAGAGTCAATGTGAATGGAAAGCATTTAATAAGGAGTCATGGTCTGGGCTCCTAGTTAAATTAGTAGCACATGCTTTTCATCTGCCTTGAATGAAGGGTTTTGGTTATGTTTCCTGGCCATCAATGGAGCTGTGACATCACACAGCTTGGCCCTTCACATATGCTCCATGATTCCATCAGATGAGGCTTATCTATCTATCTATCTATCTATCTATCTATCTATCTATCTATCTATCTATCTATCTATCTATCTAGGTGTGTGTGTGTGTGTGTGTGTGTGTGTGTGTGTGTGTGTGTGTGTGTGTGTTTTGAGACAGTTTCTCTGTGTAGCCCTGGCTTTCCTGGAGCTTGCTCAGAATTGGCCTCCCTTGACCTCCCAAGTGCTGGGATTAAAGGTGTGTGAAACCAGTGCCTGGCTGAGGCCACTACACTTAATGCCAAGTGCACTGTGGATTTGGTACCTAAATATTGCAAAGATCATGAAAAGAGTTAATTGCTGTGCAGTTAAGGATGCTGGGGTGTTGGTAGAAGGAACAGACCATCTATCTTATTGTTGGTCCTCATTATTTCACTGGTTTTGTTGAACATGTGGGTCTGTTCACTTTTCAACCGTTTACTTGAGTTTCTAATTAGTTTTGTTCTTAAAAAGTTGCTAAAAACAAACACAAAAAACCCCTCAAACCTAGGGTCTCACTGTGTAGACCTGGCCTGGAATTTAGAGATCATCTGCCTCTGCTTACCAAGGTATTGAATGTGTATGGTACCACATCTGGCTGAATTACACTTTACGTACGTACGACGTGTGTGTGTGTGTGTGTGTGTGTGTGTGTGTGTGTGTGTGTGTGTGTGTGTGTTTATAGGTGCTTGTATACCTGCCATAGATTAGTTGTAGAGGTCAAAGGATAACTTTTGGGAGTTGGCTTTTCCACCTGGGCATTGAACTTAATTAGATTGTTAGGTTTGGTGGCATTTGCCCCAACTGTTACCCAGTGACAGACTTAACAGAGCCTCTTTTTTTTTTTTTTTTTTTTTTTTTTTTTTTAAGACAGGGTTTCTCTGTGTAGCTTTGCGCCTTTCCTGGATATTGCTCCATAGACCAGGCTGGCCTTGAACTCACAAAAGATCCCCCTGGCTCTGCCTCCCGAGTGCTGGGATTAAAGGCGTGTGCCACCACTGCCCGGCTCCTTTTTCCTTTTTATTCTGTAGCTTAAGGTTTGTCTTCCAACACCTCCCCCACCCCCCAAGTACTGGGATTGTAGGTGTATGCCATAACACTCGTTTTTCTTGCCTTTTATTTTTGATATACTTTCATATCAAAATGATAGTTTTATTTTTGATATATTTTATCAAAATGGTATAATTTTATATATCTCTTACATGTCACACATACTCTTTAAAAGGATGTACAACATAATGAGCTGTCATCCCAGGAACAAATATCCTCAACCTGACTAAAGTGCAGTTTTGACATACAAAAATGATACAAGATTAAAATATGGGCAAGGAACAAACAATTGCCCTCAAACCAGCAGTTGTTTGGCACTGAGCAGCTTTGATTTTTTTTTTTTTTATTTATTTTTTATTCTTTTTTTAAATTTGTGAACGGGTCTCTGTGTAGCCACGACTGGCCTGCGATTCACTATGTAGAACAGGCTGGCCTCAAACTTGTATCCATCTGCCTGCCTCTGAGTGCTGGAAGTAAAGACAGTGCACCACCACACTTGGCCCCAGTTATAATTTTTTTGAGACAGGGTCTTTATCAACTCAGGACTGTTTGAAACTCATTATGTAGCTCAGGCTGCCCTCCAAACTTTCACTAAGCCTCCTTCAGAGTCTGGGTTTATAAGCATGAGCCAGTACACCTGGGTAGCTTTGAATTTTGACCAAAAAACTTTGCTCAGTAGTATTGGTATTGACACCCTGACAGAACTTTAATCTGCAAGAATTTTAAAGATTCATGAAAGTAATCCTTAGTGATGGTTATCTCCAGAGTGGCAGGGATCAGATTTCTATTTAAATGCCAGTGCAGTTTAGCACCCTCCCATCCCCATCCTCCAGTGCAGGGGGCCAGGCAAGGTCTGGATTTAATAATGAACTTCTGAACTCCTGTTAGCTTGGTTGTTGTTAGTAATGCAGTGTTTTATGTCTTTAAAAATGTTTTCAAATACTCACTCTGTATTGTAATCTCAAACTACGGTTAGAATCCAAACCACTGTGGTTTTAACTAGGTTGTAATCTGAAAGGTGGCAGACGAGTGAAAATAAAACCTCGTTAAATAAAAAACATGTTTGGCTTGAGATTGGCTCAGAGTCTGGGCTCTGGGCACATCCAAGCCTTAGGCCAAGTCCCATGGTTGAAGAATCAGGGAACACTTGCTTCTCATTCTCTTAGATTTACCTTACCTTATCGTCGCCTGTCCCCCCAGCAAAACAAAACTAAAACTCACTGTTAATTATGAGTTTTTGTGAGTTAGCTGTACAGAACTCTTAGTTAGACGTGCAGAGCATGATGATGCTATATGGAACTTTTGTTTAGATAAGAGAGCGTAATGCCACGTTTCGATTGTACTTGAGATAAATCATAACTAACTATTCTAATAAAATAGGTTTCCTTTTGGTGTTGGTAAACTGGTTGGAAATAAGAGTCTGACTTGGAATTATTGACTAAAGCCTGCCTTTTTTTTTTAATTCCCCTTTTTCTTTTGCCTGCTCTAATTAAGAAGTGATGTATGACAATCCCCAAACTGACATAAACTGGGATGAAACACAGTTTTCTACTCATCTAGCCTTTCCCCCGACCTTTTTTTTTCTTCCAGGAGACTTGCTGAAGTTGTCATTATTTCTTTGCAGAATTTATTGGAGCAGTAGGCAAAGCCTCCTGGGAGTCTAAATAAGGATGATTATAAAGAACAGTCAGTTTACCAGGGAAGGCCATTATCTTTGACTTGCAAAGCTCTCACAGCCAAACAGTGTTTGCTTACAGTTGTTTAATACAAATAAACACCTTCGTGTTACCTATTGTAAGAAAGTGTCCTTTCCTCCCCTTGGTACATGGAGGTCATCCCATCCCTGCAAAGAACAGATGATGTCACCATGGCCAGGCAAATAGCTTGTTTTTCTGGACAGGCATTGTATATGAAGGCTTGGGGAAGTCTTTTCCAAGGAATGGAGTGTCTGGGTGCTTTCTTTCCTGCAATCAGCAGCAAAGAATCCTCTGTGTTGAGTGTTAAGACATTTGTAATGCTGATAAGTAGGAATTACTACTTTTGCATTTCCTTTTTGTATCTAAATTACAAATTCAAGGTGGTTTTGAAGTTAATCTAGGGAACTTGTCAGAGTAGGCACCAAATGACTGTATCTATGATAGATAGACTCACCTGTTCTTTTTATTTTTAGCACAGATTACAACTCCAGAGTAATAGAGAAAGACTAAAATTGCAGCTTAAAATATTTTTGTTAAATTAGGTCAGGGGACAGTTTTCAGGAGTCCATTCTCCCTTCCACTCTAGGTCCTGGGAATCTAACTCAGGTCTCTCAGTCTCAGCTGAAGTGCTTTTACATGGGAAGCTGTTTCTTGAGCCCTCAAGTTGCAATTTTTGCTTGATTTAGGGATAAAGTTACCCCTGGTCCTAGTTTGCTTCTCTGTAAACACACACAAACAAACAAATTCCCCAAAACAAAAACCTGTCCAAAAGCAACTTTGTGGGGGAGGTTGGGCAAGGAAGGGTTATTTTGTTTATCCAGCCCAAGTGTGGTCCTATCTTAACCTTCCTAAGTACCTGGGAGTGTAGGCATGCCACTGAGCCTGGTTGTCACAGCTTTGTGTTTACATTTTCTTTTGAAATCCAGGGCCTGCCATACTCTGGGTGAGCACTTTCATCACTGAATAACACCCCCACCCTCAAGTCTGTCTGTCTTTTCTTAGGCTTTCTTGTAGCCCAGAGCATGAACTTCTGATTCTTTTGCTTCCACCTCCTGAGTGCTGCGATTACAGACATATGACATGTGTTGTTGGAATGGAACCCAGTTCTTTCTTGCATGCTACCTAAGCATTCTGTCACCTGAGCCACCCCCACATAACCGGCTGACCTTTGCTTGCTATATGTTTTGCAGATCTTCAGCTCTGAAGCTTTTCTTTTAATTGTCTTCTATTCAGTTCTGGGCAGTCCTGGTCCTACCCCCATGTTTGTGGTACTTTAAACCAAGATGAGGCATCTCAGTCTTCCTATGTAATTTTGGATGTGAGTGTAATGTCTTTTAAAAACAATTCTGTGGTATGTTAGTATATTCCTAGAGTTCTACAGCTATCACTGTTCAATATTTGAATATTTCAGAACTCCACAGAGAAACTACACAGCAGTGGTGCTCACTTCCCACTTCACCAGTTTCCCAGTCTCTACAGTCACTAATCTTTTTTTGTTCTGAGGAGTTTTTCCTCCTGGATACTTGACATAAATGGATTAATAAAATATGTGGCTTTTTTTTGTGATGGACTGGCTTCTTTCATGTAATACAGATGAATCTTAGACATTGTTTAGTATGTTTCAATTTTTCTTTAAGGCTTGATCATTGCATAGTAAGTATGTGTATATCACATTGCTTATTCAGCTGTGGTGATTATTGGTGTGTGTGTGTGTGTGTGTGTGTGTGTGTGTGTGTGTGTGTGTGAATTTCACACAAACTAGGATTCACCAGGTAGTCAACTGAGGAATTAGCCACCATCAGATTGGTCTTTGAGTGCATTTGTGGTATTTTCTGTTTCTCTTTTTCTTTTTCTTTTTTTTTTTTTTTTTTTTTTTTTTTTTTGAGACTGGGTTTCTCTGTGTAGCTTTGGAACCTGTCCTGGAACTCCCTCTTTAGACCAGGCTGGCCTCGAATTTACAGAGATCCGCCTGGCTCTCAGTGCTGGGATTAAAGGCGTGCGCTCGGCTTATGGTGTTTTCTTGATAATTTAATAGGGAAGGCTCAGCCCACTGTGAGCAGTCCTCACTTTTCTGGCCGAGTGGTTCTGGGAGACAGAGGAAAGGAGCCACCCCTGAGCTGGAGACCTTTCTGCATTGGCTTCCCTAACAGATAGCCCATAAGCTGGAACTAAAACAAGCCCTTTCGTCTCTCAGGTTGATTTTGGTCAGTGTTTTATTACAGCAACAGGAACGGATACTAGGATACCATCCATCATTTGGATGGTTGGGATCACATTTGGGTTTATGTGCACCTTTTTCTTGTTGTATGAAAGCTTTTATGTGGACGTCGGATTGCATGTGTTAGGAAATGCAGTAAATGGTTAGAAAAACAGCACAAATGCTCATTATCCCTCTGTTACTGCAGTTAGGTTGTTTCTGCACTGGACTTGAGGCCCTCCACTTCTGAGGTTCAGTGGGGTGCTTTTCAGATTGGCTGCTGCTCTTTATGTCTTTTATGTATGTGGGTACTTTGTTTGCATGTACATCTGCACACCAGAAGAGGGCATCAGGCAGTTGTGAGCTGCCATGTGGGTTCTGGGAATGGAACTCAGGACCTTTGAAAGAGCATCGAGTGCTCTTAACCACTGAGCCATCTCTCTAGCCCCCTTGGCTGCTTTAAAAAATTTTTTTTTTATTTTATGTACATGAGGGAGTCAGATCCCCTGGAACAGGAGTTACAGATAGGTGTGAACTGCCATGTGGGTGTTGGGAATTGAACCTGGGTCCTCTTGAAGAGCAGCCAGTGCTCTTAACCGCTGAGCCATCTCTCCAATCCTGCTGCCACCCTTAATGCAGCCATTGTAGTCTTCCTTCCTCTGCTCATTTGTACACTAATGCCATTCACACATTTACGTATTCCACTTGCTTAGTGGTGGAACCTCATGGTTCATCATAGGATGATTTGCTTCATGTGGCTCAGATGTTTTTGGCTGTAGTAGGTTTTCAAATGAACATCTCAAGTATCCGGTGTTTCAGGGCCTGGTTCCTGTGTGTGTTTCTGCTTTGGATGAAGGACTGAAGGACTTACAGGCCCCCGCTTTGCTTCAATTTCTTGTTTTCAATTTCTTTTCTTACAGCCTGTTCTCTCCCAGAACTTGCTCTGTATACCAGTCCAGTATGGTCTCAGAGAGATCCTTTTGCCTCTGCTTCCTGAGTACTGGGATTAAGATATGTGCTACCACAGTTTTCTTGATTGCAGGCTAGCCTCCAGCTCCTGACTCTGTGCTGGGATTATAGGCATAACCCAGCACACTTGTTTTAGCTAAGTTTCTGTGTGGTTATCTCTGCTAACATTGTTTGTCAAAGTACTTTGGGGTCAAACATTAACTATTTACCTAGAAATTCTCCCTGGGGAGAAAAATTTTTTTTGAGGTGTGTGTCTCTTTGAAACAGGCACTAACGTAGTTCAAGCTTGTTTCAGTTTACTGTATTTTCTTGTGCTAGCCTTAAACAGGCCCTCCTGCCTCGATCTCCCAAATGCTAAGATTATAGGTTGCATAGAGCAAATTTTCTTGCTACTTCCAAGCCAATTGAAACCCTTAACAAGTGCTCTTCATGATAAATGTAAATGGCAGATCTTTGAAGAGGACTGGAATAGAATTCTTGCTTAAAATTTTATTTTATGTGTTTGGGTGTTTTGCTGTGTGTGTGTGTGTGTGTGTGTGTGTGTGTGTGTGTGTGTGTGTGTGTATGCTTGGTACTTGCAGAGGTCAGAAGAGGCCATTGAATTCCCTAGAATTGAAGTGATAGACAGTTGTGAGCTGCCATGTGGATTCTGGGAATTAAACCCAGGTCTTCTGGAAGATCAGCCAGCTGAGCCACCTAGCTCTCCAGCCCCTTTTGATATTTTTTCTGACTTGTCAGATTTCTTCATACAGTGATGATGTGAAATTGCTTAGATATAGTTGCTTACTAGGTCAGGCCAGTTTTGCTCATTTTTAAGCATTCAGAGAAATTGAAGGGGCAACAAGAGAAGTGGAGTGAGGAATTTGCAGATGACAGGTAAGGTGACCCCCATGGGGTTGGGTATCATTCTGGGAAGGTGGAAGGTGCCTGTGTTGTACTGAGGATGTCCCCACTTTTCTTCAGGGTTGCTGTTGATAGGAAGCCAAACACTAACATGTCTGTGTTTGGAATGTTACATCTTAGAGAGTTGAAGTTCATTGTCAAAATAGTCTTTACTAATGATGTTACCCACACTTTCACACACTTTGGTTTTTCTGCAATGATTATATTAAGTCCTGTCTGGAGACCATTAGTTAGCCTACTTATATTACTAGTTAACCACTTCAACCCAGAAGTTATGTGTGACCTTGGGTATTTGTGTGTCTAAGAAGTTAGTATTTTAAGCTTTGCATTAACTGGAAATGTGTTCTGCTGTGCTGCTTTTGTATGGTGTTGCTATATACATAGTTGTGTCATTTGGAAAGCAACTGCCACATCCTTTCCACTAAAATTAAAATTGCTTATTAGAACTAATTTTAGAATTGAGTTAGAACTGCCCTATAATGTAATGCAGAATATTTCCCAATAATGCCTAGGTTAACAATGATAGTCTTGCTGTATTGTGCAAAAAAGGCTTCTGTTCAGACCCAGCTGGGTTTCAGGCTTAATTCATTGCTCTATGGTGGGATCACCACAGCTGCTGTGGGGCCTTTACAAATGCAAAAAAGCTGTCAGTGTTTGTTTCATCAGCTGCATAAGTGATGAGGCCAAGTGGAGGAATCCATTCCAGTGCGCAGTGTGCAGGCTGTAGCCATCATTGTTTACAGAATTGGTGTGTTGGAGCTTTAAAATAGTTGGCACATCATCTGCCCTTTAAGAGCACGAGACTAAGGAACAGGACGAGTTGGTTGTCCTTGTAATGCTTGCTGGATCCCAGTCTAGGCTTGTCTTTTCTCTGGTCTCTTCTAGGACTTAACCTCTTTAGATGCAGTTGGAGTGCTAAATTCTTGTCCCACACTTAAAAGGCATTTATCTAGAATTCTGCACTTGATTTGAATTCTAGCCTTAATCACTCTCACAGATCCAAATAGGTATGACTGTCAGCCGAAACTTAAATAGCATTCCAGATTTTGCTGTGTGAGATTGAGTTTATGAAATGATACTGCTTTGGGAATTGCCTTCTTTTGAGCAGTCCAGAAATTAGGACCATTTCTTGACAACAGATCCACTGGATAGACACTTTACAGTCAGTTGAAGGTGACTTCTTCCTTCAAGTCCTGGCATATGCACACCCAGATTTTGTTTGGCAGGCAGGCCTTAGGGACCAGCACCCATAGTTTCCTTGGTATTTCACATGGCTGTAGAATCCTGCCTCCTCATGTTCCTGCACCTCTGCCCCATGCTGGCCCGAAACTTGCTATGCAGCCTTGATTGTCTTTGGGTTTGAGAGCCTCCAGCCCTTTCCAAATGAGATTATATATAGGAAAGGGCATAGGAGCCACCATCATTAATTGCTCCTCATTTGTTGTTTAGTTTCTTTTCCTTCCTGTGGTGTTAGAATTGAACCTAGGATTTCATACATGCTAGACATGTGCTTTAATCCCTCCTTTCATTTTTAACCTTATTTAGTTCTCAGAGTCTTTGTAAGAGAAAATGTTGAAGGGTGTAGCTAGTCTGCCTCAACTGTCAGAGTATGTAGCTTTTTAAGTCTCTTAGCCAACTAGGATGAATAATTATTTCCTTATTTCCAGTTGGAAAGGCCACAAAATGCCTGTAATCCCACCCAACTCATGGAGGTAGGGGCATAAATATCATAAGGAATATTAGGAAAATGGCACAAAGTTGAGGGGCTCCAAATGAAAGGTCAATACCAATCAGCTTTATCTCCAATAACAGTCACTCCTGCTTGCTAAATAAAAACTGGGCAGACAGCCATAGCTATACCAGGATTTAAGGGAAGAAGTCACTGTACACTGTTGACTCCTTCAATTGACTGAGGACATAACCTGTTTAGTGGGTTTTCCTACAGTCAAGAAGTGACCCTAACTTCTGGATTCCTAAGCAGAGAGCACCTTAATCCTTTGAATCCTAGGAAGTGTTTGAAGCCTAAGAGGACAAATGGGGCTGATGAATTCCATGTGGTATGCTGATTAAGCAGGGTTTGGGGACCCTATCCTTACTTGGCTTTAAAAGAAAGATTCCTTAGGATGGTCTCTAACAAGTATATTTACCTCTCAATTACAGACAACTTCCAACAGAGAACAAATAAAAATGCCAGTTTCTCCTACGTTTGCTTTCCTAACAGCCTCTCTCATGTGCTCGCCCTGAAACAGCAGTAATGGAAAGGAAAACTGTAAATAGTGAAGGCCACATACGTCTCTCCCCTAGGGAAGGACTAATTTACAGGACCTCCTCATAAAGAAACAGCAGTTTCATGGTCATTCCCCGCCTGTGCAGCCCTTGGTTGCACTTCTGTTGCTTGACCAGTTTCTCCTGCTGTGGGTGTTATGAATCGATCTTTTGGGTTCTGGACTCTTATCAAAAGCCCCTATTGCTTTTTTTGAATCACTTTGAGACAAGACGTTTTCTTGTGATGGCTTGAGAAGTTGTACATCCTGATGGGTTAAATCTTCTGGTGAGGTGAGCAACAGTTCTGTTATTTGCTGCACGCATGCGCACGCACACACATTAGTAAGTGGGCAGTGTCTTCTCAGGATATCTATGAGCACAGGATATCTCCTTGGTGGCTTGCTTCCTAGTAGTGTGCTACTGTAAATGACAACCGTAGTGTCTCCCTGCCAGCTTAGTAGCTAGCTCATGAGTGCTCATGAAGTTACTTTTAAGTCTTGTGAAGTGGGATGCACGCTCCTGTAGGGGTGCTCTAAAGTAATCAACTGTCCTCCACCACCCTGGAGGCATTTCCTTCACTGGTGCTTCATTGCTGCTTTATTACAGCTGCTTTGATTGGTGTTACAACTTGCTGCTGGATGGTAAACCTTATATCCTCCTCCTCAGCTATAGGGAGACATGGTAAATTCGGCCATAGTACACCGAAACTAATGGTTTTCTGGAGTGTCACTCCTTTGTTAACGCTCTTGCCACCTAATCATCAGAGAGCAGCCCACCTTCTTTTCCCATGTGAAGTAGTTGGAGGACTGCTTGTGGGGAAAGCCTGCAGTCTCCTGGAAAAGAGCTTGACCGTGAACTAGCTGATTGTAAACATCAGTAGGTGATGAATAGGGGAAGTGTGGTACTCCCTGGAGGGATATCAGTTGTAAAATGTAGTTCAGGGTTCAGGTTCAAAGCTGTTAGAAGCAGGTTTTTTTTTTTTTTTTTTTTTTTGGTTTTTCGAGACAGGGTTTCTCTGTGTAGCTTTGCGCCTTTCCTGGAGCTCACTTGGTAGCCCAGGCTGGCCTCGAACTCACAGAGATCCTCTGGCTCTGCCTCCCGAGTGCTGGGATTAAAGGCGTGCGCCACCACCGCCCGGCTAGAAGCAGGTTTTAAACTATATGGTACACCATAGATGAACTTGGAAGTATGCCGATTCTAGTGAATTTTCTGGTTGTCACAATCCATGTTGTTGAAATGCCTCCTGAAGGATCTTCAAATATAGTATGATGCCTAGGTTTCACCTTGGTTGTGTTAGTGAGGATCTTATAAATGTGTAAAACCCCCAAGCTCTTTCAGTCTCCATTTACCTGGACATGTGGTTGAGTGGCTATTCTTGGGCTGTGCGCACACTGATCTCAAGGCCTATGCATTCTACTTACATTCATTCTTGAGGATGTGGTTGTGATGCTTGGGCTCAAGAATAAACTGCAATTTACTGAGTTCTGTGGGAGGGAGGTAAGTTGGTGATGAACACTGATAGCCTTTCAGATAGCTGGCTTAGAAGTTTTTGGTTTTTTGAGACAGAGTTTCTCTGTGCAACAGTCTTGGCTGTGCTGGAACTCTTGTAGACCAGGCTGTCCTCAAACTCAACAGAGATCTGCGTCAGACACCATGTCCGGCTGAACAGTTTTAACCTGCTCCTTTCCAGAGGTGATGTTTAGTAGAGGGTATATGTAAAATAGAGAATCCTTCCTACCTGAGAGAATGGCTGGATGGATAGTGGATAATACTGGGACACTGGTTTCTAAGGAGCCTTTTTACTAGAAATTGGTAGTGGCTACTTCTTTTCCCTCTGGAAAAACCAGCACTTAAACGTATAAACGTAAAACCCTCTCATCTCGGGCGGCATATCAGACCTAAATTAGCTTTCTGTAAAAGAGCAGAGCTAGATTTTTTTTTCCCCCAATAGCTTTCAAAACACAACTGAAAAGCTCATCTCTGAACTTTGAGCTGTTGATGGTGGCAGTTATCCTGTTCCCACTAATAGAAAATAAAAAGTTCATTTGCCACAGTGATTGTCATTTCCTTCTTAGGAGTGCAGCTTAGCTCCAGGACTTCATTTAGTTAGAGGAAAATGGTTGCTACCTCCCTGTTAAGCTGCTTTCCATTATCCAGTTGTGGCAGAAAGACTGTTGGGGAGGCCTGGGGAGATGGGGGGGTCACATAAAGGAAGACTAAGAAGGGCTGCTGCAGAATGTGTTCTTCTATCTGAAAGCCTGTGTGGAGAGGATGGTGGCTTTAGAAAAGGGGGTGAAGTAGGGGGGCAGCAGTCGCTGAAGCATGACAAGCCTCCAAAGGCCCCTGGGACTTGAACACAAAAAAGGGAGCTTTTTGCAGCTCTTTGACATGCACACGTCTCCCTCCGCTCCAGCCATTCTCCCCCGCTGTTTTGTAAATCTCCCAGTTGGAAATTTCTAACATGGGAGAGCTTCTTCCCGTGCTTCACTTGGCAGAATGCTCACATGCAGCTGCAAAGAATTTGCTTTTCCTTTTCACAGCATCTCTCATTTAAAAGCATTAGCGAGACTACAAAACAAAATAAAAACTTGAGGATTTTTCAGAAGTGGAAGCCAAGTTTAATTAAAGTCAAGGAAGTTGGGGGCTATAACTCTTTTGTGAAGCCTCTTAAAGTCAGATGTGAGCGTGTGCCAATGGAAGGCAAGGTGGGAAATACCCGTGGCTATTATTCTTAGGAAATTTAAAAGGCCTGCTTATCGGGGGTATGCTTGTAGGATAGCCTAGAATTTATCAAAGGATGTGCTGAGCTATCATCTCTGGCCTCAGGATATTTTCTAGTTGGTCAGTAGTGGTTTGAGGAAGAAGGCATGTAATAGCTTTGTATTTTCTAGTCCCCTAAAACCTCCTAATTGGCTCCATCCTTGATCTGACCAAACAGTGGGCTTGATAACTTCCATTGGATTTACCTCCCCTGCAATGGTGGTGAAGCATGCATGCTTGGCTCCCCGTGTTCCTAGACTGGCCTCAAATTAGGAATCCTCCTGTTTCTCAGTGCTGGGGTTTAGTAGGTATGTGCCACCATGTCCAGGTGTTTAGATTTCTTAAAAAACAAAAAACAAAAAACAAAAAAACTGTTAGTATTTGTCCGTGCCTGAGTCCTCTGTTTTGGAAGCCAGTTTCTTCATCTAATAAGAGATCACATAGTATATTAGGTCCAAAGTACTTTACTGGGCAGGAGGTGGAGCTCAGGGGTAGAGTGCCCAAGTAGCATGTACGCCCCAGGGTTCAGGTCCCTGAACTATCATAAAAAGAAGGCACTTTTACTGGACATTTCGCCCTGGGGTCAGTCAGTATCAGGAAATGACTTAGTGGTAGTTAGACATTTGGTGTGATCTGTGGACAGGAGATCGATTTCTTGAGTATTTGTTGAAATTGCTTGGAGTTTAGTTTTGCCATGAAATTGGTTATTGTTAATAACTTCATTTTCTTTTTTTTCTGTGTAAATATTAGTGGCTAGATATTTTTGGTTTTGCAGAAAGAAGGAACTTGAACATAAGGATTATAGAGTAAGGGAGTATCAACATTTCTTTGTGTAGATCATTGTCCTTGTACCTGAAAATAGTTTGTTTAGCATTTGCTTAGGTTAGTTTTTGGACTCTATATTTGATCACATTTGTTAGGTGGGAGTTAGTACATTAAAATAAGTGTAGGGCCTTGAGAGATGGCCCAGCGGTTGGGAGTGCTGACTCCTCTAGTCTAGAGGACCCGAGTTTGATTCCCAGCATCCACATGGCAGCTCACAGACAAACATGCAGGACGAACCACCAGTGGGCATTAAATTTATTTATTTATTCTAGGCAAGCATTGTACCAACAGAGCTGCATCCAAAGCCCTAGTATGTGTTTTCTTTGTTGGTAGATTACTCATTGAGTCTTCTTTTCCTCATGTCTTCTGATAGCTGGTTGGTGGCACTGGTTGCAGGCCATGGCCACGACTACCAGAGTTATAAAGAGCTTTATTAGAAAGAAAGAGGGATAGGAGGCCTGGCGGGGGAGGGAGCAGAGAAGGAGAGAGAGAGAGAGAGAGAGAGAGAGAGAGAGAGAGAGAGAGAGAGAGAGGAGGAGAGAGAGAGAGAGAGGATCTGTGTTTGGCTTAGCCGGGATTGCATGACCGATTCCACACCTGCTGCCTGCTGATGACATAAGATGCCAGACCCCGAGGAATGAGAGCAGAATCCTAACATCTTCCCCAACCAGAGCATCTATTCATTCATTGAGATTGTGTTCCTAATAAGACTTGGGGCTTTCTAAGGCAGCAGGAGCTGCAGAGGCATTCTCTTACAATGTAAGCATGTCAAAAACTATTGTGGGTGTCCGCCCAGTCTGATGCAAAGCCTAAGCCCTCTTTTGGAAGCCTGGTGTCCTAGTTAGTTGTGTATAGTATAGTGTTCATGTACATTTCGTAGCATTCTGTGTTATCTCACTGGCCCTACCTGCCAGTAGTCCCAGTGAAGTTTGTCTTTACTCATATAGTTTACTGGAGTCATAAACTTGCCTTTTTTTTTTTTTTAAAATCCCGCCTGATTTTATTTCTTTTGTTGGATACTAGCTATCACTGGTTGAATGTACACTTATACATTGTATAAATACTTTATAAGTTATGTTTTACCGCTACCTGTTCATGGCTTGTTATTGTCTGACTTACCCATTCCCTTCATATTACAGTTGTGGGAACAAAGCTAGCAAAAGGGGTTGGACACACTAGTCCTCCAGATATGAAATATGAACAGGAGCTCCCCAAAAGTAGGCTCAGAAAGCATCCAATATGCTAATTAGAGAAGTCATCACCGAAAGCATTGAGATTTAGGAAGAGGAACAAATGGAAGTAGTCCAGTGGGTCCAAGTCTGTCTGACATGAGACAGAGGAGTGCATGTTTGAGCAGTCCTGGTCAGGGTGTTGGTCCTTCACCCTTCATTGCCTCTTTGAATCTGCTAAGTAGTCTGAAGTCAGTCAGATAAGCCTGGAATTCAGAGATCACCTGCCTCTTGGGATTAAAGTGCTGATGTACCACCAGTGCCTGCAGAGTCCAGAAGAGGGCATCAGGTGCCCAGGAACTAGAGTTACATACAGACAGTTGTGAACTGCCATGTGGGTGTCTGGGAGTAGAACCCCAGGTCCTCTAGGAGAGCAGCAAGTGTTCTTAACCACCCAAGGCAAGGTGCAAAGAGATCCTTGGCACTCCTAGTGCTTTGTTGGACCCAGGAAGGGGGGCTTCCTCTCCCTTTCCCAATGCTGATTTCATTCTGTGATCATATCAGAGACCCTTAAAAAGCAAAAAGCTACTGACAATCTTATGGTCTAAAGCTCCACCTGCAGTTAGAAACTGGTTATCCTGGAATGTTCTTTTGCGTGGAAAGGAAGCTGGTAGAAACCTTCATCCTAAAAGAGGTTTTGGTTAGCCTTTTGACAATAGTGGTCTCTGGGATCTAGCATTAGATTACATGAGCCTTTCAAGTACTCTCTGGGAGCTGGTACTAGATGATGAGAATATTTCTCTTGTGTGATAGGATTAAAAATGGGTTTTGTTGGGTTGCTGTGTCTGGTTTTGGGTCATAATTTCAAAAGGTTAGAGGAACACAGGATGTTTGCTGGGTGCTGGAAGTTCTGTCTCTGGGCTGAGTTTGGACTGCCCCAGGGTTAGGAACAGGGAGGCTGGCACTTCAGGTAACAGGCAAAGAGAAAAATTTTCCTAACCTAGAAAGAGGTTGCCTCGCTGGAGTGTGCACACCTGTGGTGTGTGTGTGTGTGTGTGTGTGTGTGTGTTTGAACTTGGAGATCACTTACTAGCAAGAGCGGTTTGCCAGCTGGTGAGAATACTTTTGCCCCATTTTCCTCAGCACCAGAGTTACAGATGTATGACCTGCAGTGTCCAGCTTCTGTGAGCACTGAGGATTTGGAGTCAGATCCTCACACTTTCAAAGGACTTTTTACCTACTGAGCCCTCCCTCCCTGGAACAGCTGTATGTTCAGAACTGGAACATTTCCTACACACAGAGCTTCTTCATTAGGTACTGATACCCCTTAATTCAAAATTGCTTGTAATAATTGGAAGCAGCTGCTGTTTCCCTTCTGACTAGGTGTCGGAGTCAGATGCTTTTGAATAGCTGGACTTGGGTTGTTCATGTTTTAATTAAGGTCCCATTTTATCATCCACCCTCTCCCCCAGTCTTTGCCTCTCCAGTGACCTGGATTTTATAGTAATAGATTTGAATTATATGGGCATCTCAGTAGAAAGGTGTATAATCTAAGTTCACGGACTTAAGTTGATATTCTTTTATTATTTAATAGTGACTATAACTGCATGATAGTTCCCTTTCCTCATCCTCAGAACCTTGTTTCTTGGTGGGGGTGGGGATGGCACACAGAAAACTTACTTCCATTAGGCAAAGTTGAGACTACTCTTAACTTCTCTAGAGACACTGGTCTAGTAAACTAGTTAGTTGCTTGTGTCCCTTTACAGGGAAGGCACTGTGTGAAACAGCACAGACAACTTTCTGCTACTTGTTGTCCACCAGAGTTTGCACATTAAGCTATGAAGAGTGAGGGTTAGGGATAGTGGGGATATTTTCTTAGACGAGAATAAACCTCAACTGTTAGGGGAAAGCTGCTGCCCAGGGTTTGTGTGTTGATTCACCTGTTTACACACAGCTTAGGAGAAAAAGTGCCTGAATTAATTTTTGGAAAGAAAGTTGGAGGGGATGTTGCTTGCACTCCTCCATGACTAACAAGGGAAGAGATGTAATGGCTGTTTCCTCCCTTTTTGATTTAAGAATCTAACTTGGGCTAAAGTTTTAGCAGATGGTTCTAGTCAATTTTAAGTTTTCCTGCTTCCCTCAAGTGTTGGGTTCTACTTTTGCTGACTTGTAGAATATTAAGGTGGCACAGATACATTAGTTTCTTACACGGCTGTTTTGACCATTTTCTGTGCTGTGGGAAGACAAGTTCTCTGTCCATGAGCACTAAGGATTCCTGGACAGAACAAGTCCATCAATCTCTGTCTCTTGATTTGGCACTGTTCTATACTGAGCACTGGGAGTGCTGGGGAAGCTCAACTCTGGTTATCTATAGGTTTGGCCAGTTGGAACAGCCCAGTAGGCCCTATAGGACCTAGAAGAAGTTGCCCATGGTGTGTCGGAGTGCTTTGTGGAATCAGTCTGAGTTTTTAGTTTTACTTTTGTGTGCATTGGTCTTTTGCCTGCATGTATGTCTGTGTGAGGGTGCCATATCCCTTGGACCTGAGTTACAGACAGTTGTGAGCTGTCAGGTGGGGTGGTGGGTATTGAACCCCGGTCCTGGAAGAGCAGCCAGTGATCTTAATTGCTGAGCCACCTCTCCAGAGTCCTGAACTTCTTGGTTGTGCACTCATGGAAATAACAGTTTCTTGGGACCCTTAAGATGCTCTAGGAGGTCTTTTTGGTCCATGTACTTGACCAGGTATGGAGCTAGGACTGGAAGAAGTGGCAAGTTATGGAGCTGCTTTCAGGGAAGCCCGTGGTCCATCTGTTTCTTTGCTACAGTGTTTTCGTGTTCAAGTAGACCCATCCTATATGCACAAAGCCACTAGTAGTCAAACAGCAGCTTTAGTCTAAGGACACTTGTTCCACAAGTGTAAATGCTTTGTTACGTTTTCTCTATGATAATTAAATGTCTACCATATTTTTTAATTCTTGTAACAGAATCTTGTGTTAAACACCCTCCCCCAAGCCCAGTCTTTTTCTTTCAGTCTTTCTCAGTGGAAGAGAGGAACTTGTAGTGTTTCTTTTTTTGGCATTGCTTATGACAAAACACTGGGGTGAAGCATTTTAAGGGCTGTTTTAGGAGCTTTGTTTAGGGGATGTAATCTTCCAGAGCCAAGAATACAGGGCAGCTGGGACTGGCTTGGTTCATGGTATGGTTTCTTACTTATCTCCTAGGATCAGGAAGCAGAATTAAGGCTGGATTTATGCCATACTGGTTTATAAGACTTCATCCTCAACCTTGTGACCCTGTTTCCTGCTATCTAGTCTCATTGTCAAAGGCTCCACAACCTCCCCAAACAGTGTTGCTAGCTAGGGATCAAGTATCCAAACACCTGAGCCTGTGGAGGACATTTCACGCTAACTACAGTAAGAAGTTAAACTGAAATCAAATTCTAATCATCATCTTTGTATTTTTGAGGTACTTGATGAAAGTACTGACTTTAATCAGCAAGATTTGTTCATCCAGTAGTTACTATGGAAGTGTTAACATCAATCTGAAATTGTTTCAAAGAGGTGGCATGGTGGCACAGTCAAAGACTGTGCAATCCCAGCACTCAGGAGGTGCTTGAAAGGATCATATGAGGACAACTTGGGCTTCATCACAATGAGACCCTGTCTTTAAGGAAACTAGAAGCCAGGCAGTGGTGGCTCATGCCTTTAATCTCAGCATTTGTGAGGCAGAGACAGGAGAGTTCCAGGCCAGCCTGTTCTGCGGCGAGTTCTAAGACAGCAACCAAGGACACACAGAAAAAACCTGCCTCAATGCCCTCCCCCCCCCATCAGAGAGAGAGAGAGAGAGAGAGAGAGAGAGAGAGAGAGAGAGAGAGAGAGAGAACCATCAAGGTGGCTCAGTGGATAAAGGCTCTTGTTGCCAATCTTGATGGCCTGAGTTTGATCCCCAGTACCTACATGGTGGAAAGGAACTGACTCCTACAAGCTGTTCTCTGCCCACTACCTACTTGCTATGGCATATGCATAAAACCAACAAACAGATATAATATTTTTTTAAAAAGGGGAAAGTACAGTAACTCTTGTAGTGTATTAATAGAGAAACCTAGGGAAACTAAAACTCATTTAACAAGTAGTTTGGCAAGGTGATCCATGACTATAATGCCAGCACTAGGGAGGTGGAGTTCAGGTCACTTTGCTTTGTGTGAGGCTGGAGAAATGGTTCAGAGGGTAAGAGCTCTGGCTGATCTTCCATGATACCCTGGTTCAATCCCCAGCACCCATATGGCAACAGATAACCTGCTATAACTCCAGATTCCAGGATCTGATGTCCTCTTCTGACCTCCAAAGGCACCAGGCACACAAATGGTAGACAGACAGACATATAAGTACCCCCCCCCCCCAATAAAAAGGTGGTGACTTGTTAGAAATGACCATAGGAGTTTCAGAGAAAAGAAAACTACAGCCTGATGGTGTAGGTACACACCTTTGAGGCAGGCTGATTTCTGTGAGTTTGAATTTCTGTAAATTCCAGTACTGCCAGAGCTACATAATGGTACCCCTCCCCCCCCCAAAAAAAAGGGAACAAATAACTACAACACAGTATTTGTATGGGTGAGGGCCCATGCTCCACAGTATAGCTACTGCACTTTCAGAAAAAAACAAAATAGAAAACTGGTAAAAATCTGGGTAAATGGAGAGAAAGCCCCACCATTTAACTATGACTGGCCAGTGAAAGGAAGGAATATACAGATCAAGAGGGAAAGGGCCTGGGCGCACTTGTTTATAGGAGTGATTGAGTTGGAAGACCGGCAGTTGAAAGCAAGTCCTTTGTGTGGAGCTCTATGTTGGGACCTCTGGCATTCATTCATTCTAGGCCTAGTTTAAACCTGCCTGAATGCTTAAGGGCCTTATTTTGTTTGAAATTTTCATGTGTGATTGACTGACCATTGAGTGGGCAAGATAGGGTGGAAAATAATAGGAGGTTTCACAACTATTAGCTTTATAACAGTTTTCCAAGGGTTTTCTTTGGAGAATAAAGAAGGTACTCTAGAATAAGGAACAACTTTTGGTTTCTGGGAAGGATGCCACACCACTGAAGCATACATAGGATGTCTCCACCTTTCACTCCAGGAGGGTATGGCTGGAACTAGAATTATCACTGGTGCTTTCTTTTCCTTAGGAAGCCACACAGAAATAAAGGAGGCATTAGCAAAAAGCCATGTCCAAGAAGAGGAAGCAGAAAACTTAGGTTGTGGCCCTTAATGATTACATTTTCTGGCATGTATATAGGAAGTTCTCTAGTATACAGACTTAGAATTTCAAGTGCCTGCTACTGATACAACAAATTAATAATGATGTACATTACACAATGTGTGTACCCATTATTTTATTTTGCTGAGTTTTAATTTTTTAGTGCAATTGGTACAGTGCTTGCCTAGCATGTACAAAATCCTGCTTTGATCTCCAGAATCACATAACCCAGATGTGGTAGTGCAGGCCTGTAATAAAACTGAGCAGGAGTGTCAAAAGTTCAAGATCAGAAAATTTGAGAGTCTGGGAGACAGGACCCTGTCCCCCAATTTCTCTCCCTCCCCCTTGTAGATGTAACCAACTGTCTTATTAAATAAGAAACACAGAACCAATGTAAAAGAGAAAGTCAAGAGGTCAGAGCTCAGAGCTAAAATCTCACCCTTCTTCCTGCGGTGGGCTTCGCTTCCCGAAAAAGAGCTATTTCCCTGTGTGTAAGTCGTTTCATAATCATTCTGCCTTTTCATTGGTTGTAAACCCAAACACATGACTGCCTCATCATTGTCTGTATGTACAGCCCCCCAGGTCTTAAAGGCACATGTCTCCAATGCTGGCTGTATCCCTGAACACACAGAGATCTATTGGATTAAAGGCGTGCGGCGCTGCTGCTGCTGCTGCTGCCGCCGCCGCCGCCCCCGCCGCCGCCGCCGCCGCCACCACCACCACCACCACCACCACCACCACACTCTGTCTATGGCTCTAATAGCTCTGACCCCCGGGTAACTTTATTTATTAACAATCAAAATCACATTTCAGTACAATTAGAATACCACCCCCCCCCCCACCACAACAGTACAAGAAAATGGGGGTGGGGGGGGAGTGTGACTCAGCAGTTACAGAGATCTGCATACTCTTCCAGAAGAGCCCAGGTTTGAGTTTCAGTACCCATATTACAGCTAGCAGCTGTAACTCAAGTTCCAGGGAATCTGGTTCCCTCTTCTGGCCTCTGAAGGCATCAGACATGCATGATGCTGGTGCACAGACATATACGAAGGGCCGGAAAGCAGAATTGTTTGTTACACAAGTAGTATACTATGTCTTGGACAGTACATCAGTGCTAGTGAAGCTTACCCAAATTTGCAAGGAAGAAAATGGCTAAAAAAACTTTAAGGCATATCTGTAATCCTAGCCTGCAGGAGGCTGTAACAGGAGGATGGAAGCAAGTTAGTTGCAGGCCACCTAGGACTACAAAGCAATAATACCTCCAGCAACAAATCTATGTATGTACTGTGTGTGTGTGTGTGTGTGTGTGTGTGTGTGTGTGTGTGTGTGTGTGTGTGTGAGCGCACACACATTGTGTAATGTACATCATTATTAATTTGTTGTATCAGTTTATTAGAGTTGACAATTTTCTTTTTCTTTTCTTTTTTTTAAAAGTTTTCTGTCCAGATCTTGAGAATCTCCACGATTTATGGGGCTAAAAACGTGTTGTTGTTTCTTTGTTTTGGTCTGTGGATGGAATACAGGGTTTTTTTTTTTTGTTGTTGTCCCCCCCCCCCTTCAGTTTTTTCCGAGACAGGCTTTCTCTGTGTAGCTTTGGAGCCTGTGCTGGAACTCACTTTGTAGCCAGGCTGACCTTGAACTCACAGAGATCCGCCTGCCTCTGCCTCCTGGGATTAAAGGCCTGTGCCACCACCGCCCGGCGGAATCCAGGGTCTTATGGAAGGACATTAAGCACACATCCACCTGCCACTGTGTAGGCCAGGCTAAACTGACAGAAACCCACCTGCCTCTGCCTCCTGAGTGCTGGGATTAAAGGTGTGCGCCACCATGCCTGGCCTGAGTGGCCTTTTCTCTTTTGCCTGCCAAACACAGTAAATGTGTCGGTCTCATTTCTGTATTCATTGCTGTAGCAATTCCGTTTCTCTCTGCAGCAATGCTGTTCCTCCAGCAGTTCTGTTTCTCTAGGTTTGCTTAAGTCAATCCAGCCAGCTGAATTGAACGTAGATCCTCCTTTACAAAGACCCCACAAACATCTACTTTAGGAAAAATAATCAACCTTCCTCGTCTTCTGCTTGGAAACTTGCCATTTACTATTGTCAGTGTATCTTTCAGTTTATTTTCATCATGTGATTAATTTTAATACAGGAAGTTGTTGTATTGTGCCATCCAAGCATTCATAACTCCTAGTCTCTAAATCAGAGTAGTACTGCTTGCAAGAGAACCTCAGGAGCAGGCCTCTTGACTCATAGAAAGAGGGGTGGGAGGAGGGTCATGGGACCCTCACCTGGTCTTAGTCACTCTCCAAAGCTTTACATCTTGCTCTATGTGATTCTACCCTAATTGCCTATGGTCTCATGGTCTCAGGAAGTGCTAGAGTTAGACTATGGGGGCCTAACTAAAGGGGATTCCCACCCACGCAGTTAGCTATGCTGGGGTTAGGCTTTTTGATATTATAATTTAGAGTGGCTCACACTCCACTTACCATTAAACTCAGTGGTTTCTAAGTTGGACTATGGATGTGTTGGTTTGTTGTTGGTGTCCTAAGGAAAGAGTTCCCACAACATTACCTAGACTTACTGTATTGAAGTGAAGGTAAGGATTCCGTGATAGAGGGTGCTATTGTTTTCATGCATGGACTTGGAAATTGCATGTCAAACACACATTGGGCTTTAACAGGAGGTGGACATATTTGGTTCAACATCTTGAGAGATGGCTCAGTGGTTAAGAGAACTGGCTGCTCTTCCAGAGGTCATTCTAAGTTCAATTTCCAGCAACCACATTTTATTTGTATTTGTGTCTGTGAGTTTGCCTTGCAAGGTTACAGAGTTTTCTTAGGTTAGAAATACTCTATTTGTCTTGAATTCTGATTCTTTGTCAAACTCTAAGCCACTTTTCATATTTGGCATGCCGTCATGTAGCAGAAGGGGCTGTTGAATCTTTGCCCCCATCATGTTTTTAGTAACTAAATGGTGTGGTTTCTCAGCTGCTATCATCAGGCTTGAAGTGAAAGTGGGAAAGAGTTTTCCTGGAGAAGATGAGCATTGGTTCTGCAGTGAAACGTTGTAGCAACAGTGCCTGGACATAGCCACAGGCAGTGTGGGTCAGCAGTATGTGATGGACAGCTCCAGCCTTAGGCTTTGTAGTGGTGGGATATCACTGGTGTACAGTGCCTTCCTTGAAAGAAGGTAAGGGTAATAATGCTTTTCCCCCAAGGAGTAATAGAAAGGCACAGTGAAAGGTGTCCTAAGATTATGGCACTGCCCAAATTGTTTTAATGTTTTTGAGCCTTTAAAAAACAAATTCCGCCGGGCGGCAGTGGCGTACGCCTTTAACCCCAGCACTCGGGAGGCAGAGCCGGGCGGATCTCTGTGAGTATGAGGCCAGCCTGGGCTACCAAGTGAGCTCCAGGAAAGGCACAAAGCTACACAGAGAAACCCTGTCTCGAAAAAACCAAAAAAAAAAAAAAAAAAAGAAAAAAATCCATGAAAATATCTTTCAGTCCTACTATATGTAAATTTCCTCCCATTTCCTATTATAGTATAATCATTCTTAGGTTACTACATTCTGCTTTAGCAATTTTAAAAAAAAATTATTTTTTGTGCATTGCTGTTTTGCCTGCATGTATGTCTGTGTGAGAGAGTGCCTTTTTTTCTTTCGTTTGTTTTTTTAAGTTTGTTTGGACCTGTGTGGAAAAAATTTAAGCCAGGCATAGTGGCGCAGGACTTTAATCCTAACACCCAGGAGACAGAGGCAAATGGATCTCTAGGAGTTTGAGGCCAGCCTGATCTATAAATAAATTTCCAGGACAGTCCTAACCCCGTCTCAAAACAACATATTGTTTATATGTGGGGGTGCACATGTGTGGGGGAGTGTATGCATGTGTGCCACATACATCGTCAAGAAAAGGCATTAGATTCCCCTGGAACTGGAGTTGCTGGTGATTGTAGTTCTAGCTTTGACCTGGAAGTACTACCCCCAGACTGTCAAGCCTGCAAGGCAGGGCTGAGACAGGAGTTCTTAAGACCTGAGATCTGGAGATCTGGATGTGCCGGTTCTTTTGGTTCCTGGATCCTGGACGCTGGAGGTAGTTTTCCAGAGAACACCACTGGACTGTGCTATACCTTTCCCAGACCCTGTAACCTATCCCTTTACTTGTTAAGTTACCCCACAAGATAAACCTCCTTTTAACTACGTGGAGTTGCCTTAATACTACAACCAATAGGTGATTGTGAGTAGCTAGCTGTTATGGGTGCTGGGAACTATAGGTCCTCTCTGCAATAGCAATAAGTGCTCTTACCACTGAGCCAGTCTTTCCAGGTCCAGACTTTCTTCAGTTTCAGGCTCAATGAGTACTCCTTTGCCTTGGTTAACTATGTCATGGCATCTGGCTAATTCCTACGCTAGGAGAGGAGGCCAGCCTTCCCCGGCCCTGTGTGAGGCCGGTGGTCCTCAGGCTGCTTGGCTGATCTTGTCCATCCAGTGTTTGCTGACTGTACACCAAGATGTAGTAAGCAAGTGTTCGAAGACTTGTATAATGTGATAAGTGAACAGAAGTATTCAGAAAGAGAATACCCAACTGCTTTAGGGACTGGTCGGGGAGAGTTTCCTGGAGGAAATCCACTTCATTCAAAGGAAGAGTAGAAGTTAGCTGAAAGGCCTAACTCTGTAAGGATCAGAATAAACAAGCGTTGGAGGCAGTGGGGAGAGAAGGAGAGTACCAGGCCCCGAGCACTGCGTAGTATGCCTCTGTAGTTTGGCAGGAGCGGAAAGTTCATTATAGGCCATGGGAGAGTATGAGGCTGGAGAGTAGAAGATATACAGTGGGACAGTCAAGAACCAGCAAAGTTGGATGAGGAAGAGGTAGAAAGAATGAAAGTTTGAATCCTAGACTTAAAGATTCGCCACCTAGCTCCTATGTAAATCACACATGGAGGCTTATTCTAAATTATAAATGCCCCACCTTGTTGCTAGCGAGCTTTTTTTTTTTTTTTTTTTTTTTAAATAACACTGTCTGTCTTTTGCCTCTGGACTTTTTACCTTTCTCTGTTTCTGTACACATTTCTTTCTCTGTTGCTGGTTGTGTAGCTGGGTGGGTGGCTCCTGATGTCTTCCTTCTCTCACTCCTTTTTTCGTTCATTCTTCCTCTCTTCCCAGATTTTTCTGTTTATTAATTTTCTGTGCCTGCCAGCCCCACAAGCCCTGTCTCCTGCCTTGCTATTGGCTGTTCAGCTCTTTACTAGACCATCATATGTTTTGCACAGGCACAGTAACACAGCTTCATAAAGTTACACAAATACAACATAAGCAAAAGTAACACCCCTTAACATAATATTCTCTAACACCCAACCCTGACCCTTTAGCTTGTAAAGCTATGATGGTGATCATTCCCAGTGAGAGGAACTTCGCTGAGAAACTCAACCTGTTGGTTGCTTGGCGAGTGCTTTTTACTTGCCCAATGATCCTGAAATTTGGAGAAGCACTAGGTTTGGAGTTGATGCCTCAGTTGGTCTACATTGACTTGATTTCTGCTCAGTTATGTCTGCATCACATGTCATTTCCCTCAGTTCTTTTCTTTAGTGCACGACCGGGTGGGGACTGCCGATGGCTCCCAGAGCACTCATTTGGCCAGAAGTGATTGAGGCTGCTGCTGTTTTTGTTTCCTCAGTTCACAGGAGTGGGTGTAGGTGTGGGTGTATTGCATCATTTTCTTGTTCTGCTTGCCTTAAGGAAAATTTTGCCTTCGTATCTCTTAAGATGATGAGTATACCCTTTGTCCCTGTGGATATGAACGTCTGAGCTTCTAATTCATTCTCTACCCAAAAGATGTTTCTAGTCCTCTATGACTGACTCAAATGGAATTCTATATATGTCCTAAATGGTTTAGTGCTAATGAGAATAAATCAAGAGACTCCATGTGTCTCTGTCTCCCTGTTTGTGGTTGGTGTGGTATGGTGATGTGGTAAAATGACATGCAGGCTGGAATCTGTCAGAATTTTCAGTAGTAACAGTTGAATGATGAGTATTCTATCAAGGTTTGTTCATTTGGAGTAGAGTTTTCTAAAACTGTCCTCCAACCGGCAATTCTCTTGCCTTACTTCTGAAATGCCAGGGTTATATATAGGTATGTGTCACATGTCCAGATGTGTAAATGATTACTTACTACACATTTCCTTTTGTAAGCACTTAAGAAACTTCCTTTTAAAGGCAAGTAAGAAATGCTGGATGCCTTACAGCTGTGCTCCTGACACTCTACTGTGATTGGATAAGTGACATTTAAGTTTCATCTATAGAAGCATCTTGGTCTTATTAATGTCTCTCTTCCAGCTTCCCGAGAAGCTGTGTTTTCTGTGAGCTCATTCACAGTAATAAACTACATTTGTAATTCATGAGCTAGTGAAGTTGTCTTCAACTCTATATAGCCAGGAGAGTAATGAGCAAGTTTAAAATTGCAGTTTGTTGCCAGGCATGGTGGCACACACTCTTTAGCCCTAGTGTTCAGAGGCATGTGGCTGAAGAAGCCCTTAGAGGAAGATGGATCTTGGGGAGTGTGAAGGCCAGTTTGGTCTACACAGCCATTTGCAGGCCCTCCAGAGTCCCCATAGTCTGACCTTGTCTCAGACACATAGACAGACAGACAGACAGACAGACAGACACACACACACCCCAGATTGCTCACTTTGGAACTTCCTACTTCAAGTTAAGAATGAAATGTCTTAAATACTAGATGATAGAGCCTCTTGCTTCCCTCCATGTTGTTAAATCTGCTATGGTGTGTGTATATGTATACATAATGTGAAAGGGTGGGTCAAATAATAGAGTCGCTAGCCTCTCTTTATCCATGATACACAACAGGCATTGAGATTGGTTGATGAAAATTTTAGACTTATTTTTACTGTTGTATTTGCTTTTGTTTTTTTTAAGTTTTTTTGAGATCATGATACTACATAATTTTTCCCTTTCCTTTTCTCCCTGTTTTTTTTAAATTCATGTGTATGTGTTTTGTCCGTGTGTGTGTGTGTGTGTGTGTGTGTGTGTGTGTGTGTGTGTGTGTGTACACAAGTTATGCACTTTGAGTCACTCTGTTGGGGGATGGCGCAGGACACAAGGTCCTCTGCAAGAGCCATACCTATTTTAAACACTGATCCTTTATTTCAGCCCCATGTTCTTTTTTCCCTGTTTGTTCTTTGTTTATCCTACATGTAAGTATGCTGTATTAACTTGGTGCCTTTGGAGGCTAGAAGAGTGTGTCTGATCTGAAATTGGAGTTCACAAATAGTTGTGAGCTTGCCACGTGGGTGGTGGCAACTGAACTCTGGTACTCTAAAGAGCAGTAAGTGCTCTTAGCAGATGAGTCATCTCTCCAGACTAAAACTTTGACTTCTTAATTTGGTATTGATTTTAAGAGATTGGCGAGTCAGACTCTGTCGGTTTTCACTACTAGATAACTGTTTTACTGAGTTAGTTTTGGTAGGGAGTAAGCAAATATATTGGTGAGAAGATACAGAATGTTAGTCTGTATAAACCAGCACTCAAAGCAGTGGGTAGGTGTAACTGGGCTTTGGTAACTTTGAAATTGCTGTAATTACTGAAATCCCAGGTCTTGAAAAATTCCAATGGAACAGCCAGGACCACATAAAGAGGAAAAGCTGCAAAATGATAGGGTTTTACTGAAGTTAGCAAATTGGAAGTTGAGCTCCCTTTCCACTTAAGCACCATCCCCCTTCATTTTTTTCAGTGTAGTGAGTATCCGTGCTTTCAGTCGTGACATTGTATTAATTACAGGAATTTCACATTCTGTCATGAACTCTGCACTTGGCTTTGAATCAGCCATCAGTCTGTGTTCCATAGATATTTTCTGCATCTCATTTGTAGTATCTTTTTTCTTCAAACTTTCTACTTCACATCTTACCTTGGTAACTGGAAGTGACATTTATTTATTGACAGTGGAGGCCAAATCACAGTAAAGCCTCTGCCGTTGATTGTAAATGCGTATTGCTGGCCATATGTTATTTCTTTTATGAAGTTAACTCGACCGTTAGTAAGTCTTTAAAAGTAGTGTGGGAGAACAATTCACTTGTCTTTCCATAGTGGAGGCAGTGTGTGCTTGGGGCTTGGAAGCTTTCCTACACTGTCTCAGGTAATGTAGCTTTGTACCTTGAATTGTTAGCACCCTTGATAACCAGCCTGAGCTTGGAGCTTGTGACTCTGCGGCGTTGTTGGCTATCCAGTTTGCTCCAGCAGTGCTGGAGTTGGTAAAGACAATGGACAGGCATAGCTTCAACTATAATTTGGTAGATTAAACTCTTGATTTTTGATAACATCCTAGAGATCCATCCATCCATCCATCCATCCATCCATCCCTCCATCCACCAATGACAGGGTTTATCCTGGAACTCACTCTGTAGGCTAGACTGTAGAACTCAAGAGTTCCATCTGCTCCTGCCTCCTGAGTGTACTAGTATTAAAGGGGTGCACCACCATGCTTGGATTTTAAATTTTATTCTTAAGAGTAATTAGAGGCTTTAAACAACAGAGACACACAACTGGACAATTTATTGAAATTTTATGAGACTTTCCACCTTTCTGGCAGTCTCTAGCGAGTCAGTTTGAAGATGTGTAAAAGACGTGCATTCTTTTTGCAGTGGCTAGATCAAGCATCATCAAAGGGTTCTTATAATTTCTCATTCTAGATGAATAATGTTTTCCTTTTGACCTTTGTTCTATGCCTCCTTTCCTCCCAGCCCCTTAATTAACTCTTAAAAACAAAGCAAAACAAAACACCCAGATACTTACTATCCTGTTGCTCTGAGTGATTTCTGTTCAGGGTCCGGGGAGAATACAGACAGAAATTCTATATAATTGGTTTATATTATAGTCATGAGCTGAACTGCTGAGTGATAGGAGGAGGGGTTGTGGTGGCCTAACCTCACTTTTGAGAAAGTGTTCCAGGAAGTGATCTAATGTATCTTTTTTAAAAGCCCAGGTGGGTTCCAAAGGTCTTTCCTGTGCTGGGCCTCCAGAAGTACCCCACCATTGCTGGCTGTTTCATCTCTGCGGAAGGCTTTTTATGACCATTTGTGGTAAAGAATCTCTGAAATGTGTTTGGGGACACCATAGCCAAGTTGCTGGTCTTGGTGATTGTTGAGAGGGTGGTACCTACCTAGAGCCACCATAGGCCTTTAAGGTGGGTGCTATGGCTCCTCTTTGTTTTGCTGCTATCTTTTTCCTTTTTTAAAGGACTCAATGTGAATTGTCCCTGTTTTTTTGTTTTTTGTTTTTTTGTTTTTCGAGACAGGGTTTCTCTGTGTAGCTTTGCGCCTTTTCTGGAACTCACTTGGTAGCCCAGGCTGGCCTCGAACTCACAGAGATCCGCCTGGCTCTGCCTCCCGAGTGCTGGGATTAAAGGCGTGCGCCACCGCTGCCTGGCCTTGTCCCTGTTTTTTGTTTGTTTGTTTGTTTTTTAACTTTTATTTTTACCTCTGATCTGTGCTGACCCAGTGCAAGGAGGAGTGCTGACCCTGAGTAATTGTGTTGTCCTAAAGAACCCAAAGCTTTGGATTGCTCAACACCACGGTCCATTATTCCATGTTTTCACCTTTCCTGCAGCTGAGCTCAGCTCACAGATAAAGTTGGTTTCCTTCTCTGTTGCTTACTGCTCACTCTTTCCATGTGTAGGTGAGTTTAGAATGGCTTTGCTGATTTGAAAAGCATCTCATTTCACTTTACAACTCAGGTTTATTTTGAGCAGGAGGCAAAAGAGGAGGTAGATAAGAGTTTAGGGTTCTTGGCTTGGATTTTTCTGTTCTTGGATTACTCTATTTTAACATTTTGTTTGTAAGAGACTCACTTAACTGTTAAAATGAAGTCCTAGAAATTACTTAGAAAGCATGAATTCATAAGAGGGTTTATTCTTTTGAAAGAACTTGGTGGTTATTCATTAATTGTATGTATGCATTTCGATTCTTCCCACCCCCATCCCACTCCACTGGCTACCTCTACCTGCCAAGTGCTGGGATTAAAGGCCAAGTGCCACCACCTCTTGGCCTTCCACCCGCCCCTTTAAAAAATGTAAATAACTATCATTGTTTACTAAGTTCCAGGTACTTTTCCCTAGATCATTTAACTTCATTCATTCAGCTCACATAATACTTCATTTCAAAGAATGTCAGTTGGACTGTGTGTCAGCAGTTCTTTGATACTCAAGATAGAGGCACTGATAGATAGGTCCTGTCATGAGGGTGCATAGTCACTACTAGGCAAGGAGTCAAGAAACTTGGCCTTATTCCTGGATCTACCAACACTTTGCTCTGACAAGTCAATTTCTCTATGGAAACTTTTCCATCTGAAGGTGCAGGTGTAGGCTTCAAGCTCACTCCCTTCCCATTGTCATGTTCTGCTTCAGGGAACCTCTTTTGAGAAAATGGCTCCATTATCAGATTGGCTTGTGGTATAGACTGACAGACATTTTCTTGTTTTAATAATTGATCCAGGGCAGGTGGTCCTGGGTGCTGTAGGAAAGCAGGCTGAACAAGCATGAGAAGCAAGTAATCCAGTAAGCTGTACTTGTACTTTTTCATAGCTTCTGCTTGTTCCTGTCTTCATGGTCTCTCTTCTTGATGGACTGTAACTAGTAAGCTGAAATAAAAAACCCTTTCCTCCTCACATTGCCCTTGTCATGGCTGTTTATCACAACAGAAAGCTAAGACAGCAGGTACGGAACTTTCAGAAGGAGTGGTGTCCAAGGCATCCAAAGTGCAGAGGCAGGAGACAGCAAATGTAATCTTTTTTACAAATTTTTTTTTTATATTTTCTTGATTTGGTTGGTAGTATGTGTTTAAATTTGCAATCAAATTTTAAAATTTGTTAAATCTCTGATTGTGGCCTTAAAATGAAACACCATTTATTATTTTTTTAAACATTTATTTATTTATTTATTTATTTATTTATTTATTTATTTATTTATTTATTTATTTATTTATTATGTATATAGCATCTATGACTGCAGGCCAGAAGAGGGCACCAGATCTCCTTACAGATGGGCTGTGAGCCACCATGTGGGTGCTGGGAATTGAACTCAGGACCTCTGGAAGAGCAGTCAGTGCTCTTAACCTCTGAGCCATCTCTCCAGCCCGAAACACCATTTATTTAATCCATTAGGAATGTTGATTGTTCCAACATTGAGATTTGAGGGCTTAGAAGCGACTGGATGATTTCCTTTTCTTTTCATGTTCTTCCATCAAGAAGGGAGACTTTTTGGTTTGATTTTTTTTTTTTTTTTTTTTTTTTTTGATTTTTATGTGTGTTTTGCCACCTGTGTGTCTGTGGTGGCCAGAAGAGGGTGCTAGATGTCCTTTAGGATCTAGGATTACAGGTGGTTGTGAGCTGAGCTGGGGTCCTGTGGAATAATAGCAAAGCTCCCCCCCCCTTTTTTTTTTTTGAGACAGGGTTTCTCTGTGTAGCCTTGGCTGTCTTCAAACTCACTCTGTATACCAGCCTGTTCTTGAACTCATCGAGAGCCTCCTGCCTCAAATGCTTCCACCACATGGCAGGAGCAAAGCACTCTTAACTCACTCCTGAGCCATTTTTTCATGTCCAGATTTTGTATGTTTATGTTCAGCTAGGTTCCATTTGATTAGCTTAGTTTATAACTAGGAGGGGATGTGAAATACTTTCAGGTTTGTTAGTGAGGCCAGGCCTGGCTTCACATGGTTTGCAGAGCTCCTAATAATGCAGAATTCACCCCAAGAACTTAAATAAATGTTTTATATTTTATTTATAGTTGCTGCCTTATTCAGTTTTTTTTATTGCTGTGGTACATCAGTATCAAAACAATTTATAAATGCGTTTGCTGGATTGTGATGGCATATGCCTTTAATCCTATCACTCAGGCAGAGGCAGGCAGATCTGAGTTGGAGGTAAGCTTGGTCAAGCCACCGGGAAACCCTGTCTCAAGAAAGAAAAAGAAAAAGAAAAAGAATTTAATTTATAAAAAGTTTTATTTGGGCTTACAGTTTTGGAGAGATGGAGCCCTTGATGGCAGATCAAAGGCATGATGGCAGGAATAACTGAGGACTCTGTAAGTAGGAGGCAGAGAGAGCACTCTGGGAAACCTCAATGTCAACCCAAACAGTTCAAAAAATTATCCAAATAGGAGCCTGTGGAGGCTATTGCGATCCAAACCGCCACCACAGTTAGGGCAGTAACTCAAGGCAGGACTTGAACTAGAGACTATAAAGGAACAATTCTTACTGCTTGCTCCCCAATACTTGCTTAGCCTGCTTTCTCATGATGCAGGATCACCTGCCCAGGGTGGGCCCTTCCACTTTATTAACTATTAAAAATAGAAGATTTGCCCATAGTCCAATCTTATGGAAGCATTTTCTAAAATGAGTGCCCTCTTCCCAGATGACTTTAGTTTGTGTCAAGTTGACTTAAAACTAATGAACATAGTCACTATAGCTTAAAATATTTTTCCCCCTTTCTGGGCCTAGTCAAATAGCAACTAGAACAAACATTGGGTAAGTTGTATGTTCTGACTTGGTTTTCCCCATGCAGATTGAGAAATTTCTTGGGTTTGTTTTGCATGTGTACTCACCCTTCACACCCCATCTCATTTGAAGAATCATGGTCTCATCTTCTAGCCCGTGCAATCCTAGAACTGTGTCTTTCCCTATCTCATCTTTCAAAATCAGTTTTCTCCTTCTACCTTATGGGAGACAGTGATTGAATTGAAGCCTGCTGGGCCTGCCTCCCCAGTGCTGGGGCTCTAAGATTATGGCCTTCAATTCTAATACTGGTGTACATCATGGTTGGTGTGTGCATTTTCACCAGAAATTTTTCTAGTAATGGTCTGTATGTACCCTGTATAATGTTCATTAGAAGCTTCTAGTAATTTTTTATTTAAAACAAAAACAAAAAAACAAGAGGGCCCATGGCTGAGGAGGCCAGAGGTGTCAGATCCCTTGGAGCTGGAGTTACAGCCACAGCTAGGAATAAGTCCAAGTCTTCTGCAAGGTCAGCGTGTCACTGCTGAGTAATCTTTCTACTCCTATACTCCTAGACTTGATTTGAACCCCCCCTCCCCCCCCAAACCTTCCCAACGTAGCCCTGGCTGCCAGGCATTTCTGTTAAAACTTGTCCTCTTGTTATTTATTTACTTATTTGTTGTTTAAAAAATACTCTGCTAAAGAGAGATGCTCACTGTTTAAGAACACTTGCCCTTTTACGGAGGGTGCAGATTTGGTTCCGTGTACCCAGATGGAGGCTCATAAAGTCAAGTTCCAGGAGATTATTTTTTTACTGTCTTGAGACCTCTGAAGGCACCAGGCATGAACACATATACACAAGTAAATACATACAGAAAAAATATTTTTCTAAAAAAAGATTTAAAAGTTATTTTTATTTTTTATGTATGAATGCTCTTTATGTATGCCTGCATTTGAGAAGAGGGCATCCTGTTACAGATGGTTGTGATCCACCATGTGGTTGCTGGATATTGAACTCAGGACCTCTAGAAGGGCAGCCATCTCTCCAGTCCCCAGTTCTCTGTATTTTAAAAACAACCTCTTTCTTCAGCAACTCTTCTTGCTTAAGGTCCTGTTATTGTCATGGTCTTTATCCTTAGTTACACATGTAGTACACGTGTAGATGGCACTGATGTTGGTGATTGGTCAGGATCTAGATTTAGGAGGCATTCCCAGTGTCCTGTATGCACTTTATATACAGGGTCTGATTTCATCTTCATATCATGCATGTGAGGATTGTACTTCAATCTCTTAACAGAGATGAGGAAATACAAGCGAGAGGAGTCCAAGTCACAGTCTGGCTCTAGAAATAGTTATCTTAATTATCAAAAACTTACTTCAACTAGCTTTTCAAAGATGATGAAATGCAAAGTAGCCTTTTCCTCATTTTCTTGCATTCTTTCAAAGTTGTTTTTAAGATAAGTTTATATATATTTATATAAGTTGTATAAGATTTTATATTTGTGTGTGTGTGTGTGTGTGTGTGTGTGTGTGTGTGTGTGTGTGTGTGTGTGTTTTGATAGATGGAGACATGGCGCAGTAGTTAAAAGAGCACTGACTTCTCAGATTTGGTTCTTCTCGTCCACATGCCAACCCACAACCCTCTGTAACTCCAATTCCTGGATTCAGGTCATACACAAGTCAAATATTCACATCAAACACACTTAAAAAGAGAGAGAGAAAAAAAAAAGACATACTATACATCCAGAAGGCCTGAGTTTGGTTTCTAACACCCTTTTATAGTACACATACCCAAATAACAACAAACACACATTACACATCATTACAAATAAAATAAATCATAATAAAAAAGGTTGATAGAAATCCAGAAAGGAAATTTTGTAACATAATGACAGTTGATCTGATGGATTTTTAAAACACAGTAGACCAAAAGGCCAAGGCAGTGTTGTCATTGGGCTGTATTTCTGATGCAATGAGAGCATGGAGTTGCCAGACTGTTGAGATGCTTCTCATTCGGAGAAGACCAGAGCTGTATGCAGAATAGCTTGTCACAAATAACAAAATCTAGTGTTTAATTACCATCTGGTTTCCTCATCATTGTGGGCCATGAATGTGTTGGGTGCTTGGCTGATAGTTTGTTTAATCAGGGCTTTTCTAAGGCTTAACGTGAAGGCTACAGTGTATTGTGGAATTTTCCTCCAGGGTTGAAATAGTAGTAGTTGAACATGAGTGAACTTCATGGTTGACTGGCTGACCTTGCTGTGAAACTGTCCCAGTTGATTTCTCTGCAACATTCCTCCCCTCCTCAGCATGAATAATAGTTGGAGTAACTCTGAGTCTGGATGTCAGGAGCAGGGCAAGTCCATTCTCTTGTATTCAACTCGCAGAGCTGCATACCTTTTTTTCCTCAGCTGGTTTCATTTTTGTTAAGGAAACCTGTCTTTCCTTTGGTAATCTTCCTTCCTTCCTTCCTTCCTTCCTTCCTTCCTTCCTTCCTTCCTTCCTTCCTTCCTTCCTTCCTTCCTTCCTTCCTTCCTTCCTTCCTTCCTTCCTTCTTCCTCCCTCCCTCCCTCCCTCCCTCCCTCCCTCCCTCCCTCCCTCCCTCCCTCCCTCCCTCCCTTCCTTCATCTCTCTCATTCTTTTTTCTTTCTTTGTCTGTCTCTCCTTCCCCCTCCCCCCCTCTCTTCCTGACTGTCTGTCTCCTCTCCCTGCCCCCCACTCCTTTCTTTCCTTTTTCAAGATAGGGTTTCTCTGGTAGCCATAACTGTCCCGAAACATTGTAGACCAGGCTAAAGCCTTGTACTCACACAGAGATCTGTTTGCCTTCTGCCTCCCAAATTCTGGCATTAAAGGTGTGCACCACCACCACAGTCCGGCTTCTGCCTTACTTTTGGATACAGACTGATACTGAACTGCCCATGTAGCCTGGAATGACTTGAATTCCTGATCTTCCTGCTTTCGCTGTCTGTTAGGATTATAGGTGTATACCTCTATACTCAGTTTTATGCCATGGAGATGGTGCATGCTAGACAGCACTCTACTATTTGAACAGCATCTTCATCTTCAGCTGCATCATTATTCTCTGTAGGATTCTGGTAGCATTCTATTGAGCCATTTCTTAGGCTTCCTGATGCACCACAGTTGATTTATTCTTTGTATATCGCTTCACTCAGTTACCCTGTTTGTTTATTTACATTTTATTCATTTGGTCTCATTTATTTGGGTGGTCTCTAGAAGTAGCTCTCGCTGGTCTCATTCTTTCTTCCACTGACTATAGATTGCTGGAATCATAGGGGTCTTAACTTTGTTGCAGTTATGAATCATAATGTAAGTAGCTGATATGCAGTTGGTCTTAGGTGACCACTGTGAAAGGGTTATTTGACCCCTAAAAGGATCATTGCCTACAGATTAAAAACAGCAGGGGTTTAGCAAAATGGGCATCTGGTTTATGTAAAAATACAGGAATATTAATTTTTTAAAGTTTTTTTTTTTTTTGAAATGGGGTTTCTCTGTAGTTTTGGTACCTGTCCTGGATCTCACTCTGTAGACCAGGCTGGCCTCGAACTCACTGAGATCTGCCTTGCTCTTCCTCCTGAGTGCTGAGATTAAAGCTGTGCACAATCACTGCCCGGCTAGGTGTTTTTTTGTTTTTTTGTTTTTGTTTTTTTTTTTTAAAAGCATAAACTGGAAGAAAAAAATCTGTAAAATACTTCCTGATGAAGACACTGTGCAGAAATAATAACTGGTGTTAATGGTATTCTTCAAAGGGCTAGCAGTATGAGAAATAGTATTTGTTGAACTTAGTATTTGTAGGTAGTATTAACAGATTACCTTCTCCCAACCAAAACAGAAACAGTGATTTACAGAGCATTAGGTGAACCAAAGGTGTAGTGATATTGTGTTCCCCAAAATATTTTGTACCCTAAATAAACTTAATCTGGGGTCAGAGGTCAGAATAGCCACTAGATATAGAGGCCAGAAAATGGTGACACACACCTTTAATCCTAGCATTCTGAAGGCAGAAATCCATTTGGAGTTCAAAGCCACACTGGAAACAGCCAGGCATGGTGACACACGCCTTTAATCCTAGAAACTGATGGCAGGAAGCAGAAAGGTATATAAGGCATGAGGACCAGGAACTAGGTCTGTTAAGCTTT
Source organism: Peromyscus maniculatus bairdii (assembly GCF_049852395.1). Classification (NCBI taxonomy): domain Eukaryota; kingdom Metazoa; phylum Chordata; class Mammalia; order Rodentia; family Cricetidae; genus Peromyscus; species Peromyscus maniculatus. Next base: position 125,854,551 of record NC_134856.1, read on the forward strand.
TAGGCTTTTGAGCAGCAGTTCAGCTGAGATCCCTTTCAGAAGAGGACTCAGAGGCTTCCAGTCTAAGGAAACAGCATCAGCTGAGGAATTGGCAAGGTGAGGTGGCGTTCACCCCAATAACTGGCCTCAGGTTTGATTTTATTAATAAGACCTGTTAAGATTCGTGCTATACAAAGGTGGCCCTGAACACGCAATGGGTGAAGTGAAGTTTATTTAGATCTTCCAGGAATTGGATTTCCATCGCTAAAATCTCACCTTTGCCTTCGGGGTGCCTGTACCCCGTTCTGGAAGATGAGATAATTGAAAATTTTCTTAAAATGAATATTATATGTTACCAATTCTAGGGTGGCTCTGAAATATAACTTAAAGAATAGGAAGAGAACTAACTTATATTTTTGTTTTTCCTCTCCTGAGGTGTGACTTTTGGCATTGACTTCTGTTCAGTTTGGCATAGCCACTTTCCAGGGAAATCAGTTCACTGAAATGGTTACAACTGTGTGTGTATGTATTATCTTTGTATTGTATGCACACTCCCAATTAAAGCTTAAAATTTACACTTACTTACTTGGTGTGATTTGTTGAGAGTGGTCAGAGAACAATTGTGGGAAGTTTTTTGACTTTAGTTGGATCCTAGGGATCAAATGCAGGAGTCAGGCTTGGTACAAGCACCTTTACCCACTGAGCTCTCTTGCCAGCCCAGGTACTCTTCCTCTTTTTCAAAAGTTGTAAGTTGGAATGGAGAGATGGTTCAGTAGTTGAGAGCTCTGGCTGTTCCACCAGAGGACCTGGGTTCAATTCCTAGGACCCACATGGCAGCTTACAACTATCTGTAACTTCAAAGGATCTGAAACCTTCACACCAATGCACATAAAATAAAGTTAAATAAATTTTTAAAAAGTTGTAAATCTGCTTAGGTTTTAAAAATCCATTTATTGAATAAATGCCTTTCAAATGTATAGTTTGACTTTTGACTTGACTTGTCCCACTTGAGATGATCTCCTACCTGGCTATCTCTGGCCGTGCTGACGTGATTAGTAGAGCCATAGATGGCTTTTGTATGCTGTAAAGCTTATGTAAGTGGTGGCACATCTGTGTCTCCATGGCTTTACTTTGTTTCTTAGACTCCTGTTGTTTGTCTCAATAATAGGTAGCTTGCTCTCATGGCTTAGTTCTTCCATTCCCTGTGTCTTCCAGTATATCTGTCCATCGCCTCCACAAGATCCTTTTGTTACTTTGTAAGTAGATATTATTAATAGATGAGAGTGTGGAATTTTGAATATAATGTATAGATAAGTGTTGGTCAACTGTTCACCCTGCTTACAACCCTACACCTCTTCTGAGAAATGTTACTTTGGCAGCTGTGGAACTTTATCTGAACCCAAGATGTCATTGAATTTATGATTCCCCTCTTCCCCCCAGCACCCTGAATGCTGGTATTACAGGTGTGTGCTCCCTTTCCCCCACTTATTTACTTCCCTTTGATGGCTAGACAGAATGTGTAGACTCAGAATGGCAAGGAAAAATGGAGCCTCAAAGGAGGCCAATGCTTTTTTAAAACAGCAATTGATGGGAGAGCACCGTTCATTGGATCTGTCTGCCTGGTCTACACACGTTTTATTTAATAGCTCATTTCTCTTAGGAAGTGTTGTGTTAAGAACCAGTGTCTTGTCTAAGGCAGCTTTGAGAGTGTGTGATCTGGATTTGAAGTCAAGATGTGTCAGTTCCCCAAGATGCACTGAGAAAATATGTTAGGGTTTAGATGTTTTTTTCATAGATGATCACATTGGTGACTTGTTTAGAAGAGAACAAACTTTTCTGGGAAACCAAAACTACAGTACCAAAACTACACAAATTGCTGTTTAAGTCTTAGCATGGTTGCCATGGCATCAAGAAAACTGAGGACTTGTTGAATTAGGAGTGTGATGTGCAAATGCAGCAATCTGTGTTTCTCTGTGCTATTGTGTTTTGAGTTGCAAATCTTGAGGTCTTGATGTAAATGTTTTCATATAGTTGGATTTTTCTTTGGGCCACTAGCTCACAAATAACGACATAGAGACTTCTTATTAATTATGAAAGCTTGGTCTTAGCTTAGGATTTTCCCATTAGCTTTATAACTTAAATTTATCTTCTCTTACGTCCTTTCTCTCTCCTAGAAATCTGCCTATATCTCCTGCCTAGTATTGGCTGTTCAACTTTTTATTATACCAATCACTGCAAATATATCTTCACAGTGTTCAGATATCCCACATTTCCAAATCTACTGAAACTTGTTAAAATTTAAGAAATAATTATAGCCTATAGTTTCAGTACCCAAGATGCAGAGGCAGGAATATGTCCATAAATTTACCTGTGTGGCCTGTATAGTGAAATCTTATGTGCAGTGTCATATCTCCTCCCCCCCTCCCCCCCGTTTCCCATTTGCTTGTGGCAAACTCAGTTTCATGAATTTCTGGTCCCTCTATGACATTGTTTGACTTTGATGTCGACCTGTTGGCCAGGCCTCATCTCCCTCTAAGTTTAGAGCTGGTTTGGCATTGATTGTGACTTGTTTGCCTCAATAACAATTATAGTCTCATACAGCTATGTTCTTTATTGTGGCATCAGTATTGACCCTCAATCTGCATTTAGGAGTTTTCACGTGCCAGACATGACGACAGAAAAATGTCTTCAGTTTGTTCATGTTCCTCTAAGGTTGTAAGTCACAGAAGTTGTAGTGGTCCTGAAGAAATGAGTAGAATTTCTGCCTACTCCTTAACACATTTCTTGGATTAATTCAATTCAATGTTTCATTCTAGTCTTGTAATCAGAATTAGGAAATGCATTCATGATGCAAGTGGGTGGGGCCTACTATGTTGCCATGGCTTCTCAGTACCCACTATTGTTGGTTCTGGGAACATTTCCTACTCCCAAGTGTATGAAAGAAGAAAGTGATGTTGTCCTCTTTTAAACAAATGTTATGTGTATGTGTGCATGCCTGCTGAGGCTAGAAGACAGCATTGGAGCTAGAGTTAAAAAGGTAGTTGTGAAGTATCTAATAATCTAACATGGTCCCTGGGATCTGAACTTGAGTCCTGAAGTGCTTTTAACCTCTGAGCCACCTCAAATCTATTCTCCAGAGGGTATAAGCTGGAGCCTGGATTAGACCACAGATAATTAATAGGGATCCACCTTTCTTGTAGATTTTTTTTTTTTGCCACAAATGACTCTTTCTGGTGTAAAAACCAACCTGACGTAGTAGCCAGAACTCTGGAAGAGTAGCAAGAGTTCTTAACTGTTGAGCTAGTTCTGCAGACCCTTGCCTAGAGGCAGTGAGAGAGGTGCTATCACAAAATCAGCTGTTCCATTCACTCCTTTCCTTGACGTGATAGAGGATCAGTGATGAGGTCCTACTTTGCTGTGTTTGCAGATGAGATGAAAGAAGGGCCTTACTCTAAATTAATTTTTGTTTTTTAATACATTCCAGCAACTCTTTCTCCTCCTTCCAATTTTCCCAGTCTCCTCCCACCCCCTCTTTTCCTCTCCCCTAGACCCACTTCTTTTTTCCCCCTCTTTAGATAAGAGCAAGCCTCCCAGGGATATCAGCCAATCAAAGCATAACAATATACAATAAGACTAGGCACAGACTAGCTAGGTTAGGCAAACCAGTGGGAGGAAAAGAGTGCCAAGAGCTGGTCAGAGACACCCCCCACTTCCACTGTTAGGAGTCCAATGAAAATAATCAAGCCAACAAGCATAATATATGCAAAGGACCTAGGTCAGACCCATGCATGCTCAGTGATGATCACTTCAGTCTCTGTGAGCCCCTATGAGCCCTGCTTAGTTGATACTATGGGCTGTGTTCTCCGGGTGTCCTTGATCTCTCTGCGTCCTACAGTTCTTTCCTCTTTTCCACAGGGTTCCCTGAGCTCCCTGGAGAGGGACTCAGTGGAGATATCCAATTTGGGCTGGCCCTCTCCCTCCCTGCCCCCCGCCGGTTGGGGGTAGTCTCTGTATCTGCTCCTATCAGCTGTTGGCAGAAACCTCTCTCCATTGGGTTAGGCGACCAAACTGGCAGCTGGCAGGCCTTTGGTGGAACATTGAGTCTCCACTTTTACTCTATTTCTTACTAAATTTTTTAATGTAGGGTAAATTTTTAATAGGTACAGCAGTTGAAAGCAGTCCACTGTTTACAGACTGCAGAGAATGGTAAATGACCTGTTCTGCAATGTCATTGGTTCTTTAAGAAGCCTAGCTATCCACAGAACTGATATGAATTGATTGGGAAAAAGGCTTGCACTCTGAGCTTTGAATATCAGAACTGATATGAATTGATTGGGAAAAAGGCTTGCACTCTGAGCTTTGAATATCAGTTCTTCCTCTTGGGGCGACCCTAGCTGAAAAGCTGAATAAGGAGCCTTTTGGTTTTTTTTTGAGACAGAGTTTCTCTATGTAGCCTTTGAAGCCTGTCCTGGAACTCACTCTCTAGACCAGGCTGGCCTTGCACTCACAGAGATCTGCCTGCCTGTGCCTCTTGAGTGATGGGATTGAAGGTGTGCACCACCACCGCCCGGCCATATTTTTAAGCACATGGTAATTGTGGTGTTTCAGTGACTAATGTCTGGTATAGAATGAGTTCCTGGAGATGCTCTGAAATATTGGTCATTATGCTTCAGTGTCCTGTCAGTTATAATTGGAACAAGTCATTTATTGCATGTATTTACTTTGAGCCATCAGGTTTGATATCTTGATCCTTTCTGAAATCACCTTGAGAAAGTAGCAAGATAAAACTCTGATGCCAGTTAGAGAGAATCTTATCTGTAAAACACAGAAACTGCTAACATGTCACATGCATTTTTAAGAAAATGTTTTTAAGAAAATTCACCTGGTGGTTTTGCTTTAGTGTAGGCATGTTTAAGGGTATTGTACAATTTACAGGAAAGAGCCATACAAACGTTTTTGTCTGAAATCACAAACATTCAGCAAATATCCTGGTGAGACTTTCTCCAAAATTCCCTGGGTGCTCCCTCTTGGCTTTTACCTTTTAGTCAGTAAACTTTTGTGTCTTTTTTTTTTTGTTGTTGTTGTTTTTGTTTTTTGTTTTGTTTTGTTTTGTTTTTGGAGAGAGGGTTTTTCTGTAGCTTTGGAGCCTGTCCTGAACTGAATTAGCTCTGTAGACCAGGCTGGCCTCGAACTCACAGAGATCTACCTGCCTCTGCCTCCTGAGTGCTGGGATTATAGGCGAGTGCCACCACCACCCAGCATAACTTGTGTCTTGTATTGTATACATGAACAGTGATAGTTACTTTTCTTTCTCCAATTTACCCAAGTTGCCTTTCATGTATCTAAAAGGCCGTTATCCCAGTCAGAAGGAAATTCTGGATGTTGTACCTGGATGTTGTGGCAAATTCATTTTTCCAGGTGAGAATTTCTAATCTGAGAAGATGACATGGCCCCCTGGGCATTTGGTTTATCTTCACACCCTCCATCCCTTGGATAGGGACGTTGATTGGTGTGGATGGGCAGGGAGATGAAGATAGATAGACATGAAGAGATTTTTCTATGCTTGGTCCCACAGACTGTATTTATGCTTTCTCCTTAAATGTGTTGTGTTCATTGCAGATGAGGTGAGAAATCTACTTAGGGAGGTAGGCAAGTCTGTTTTCTTCTAGTTGAAATTTACTGATGTTGCTGGGCTTGGAGCATGCTAAAACAAAGCCAAAAACAAAACAAATATGACAGCTGTGAGAATAGGAATGATTAAACAAACATCTTGATTTGCTTTTGTATTTAAACTTCAAAGAAAAAGCTGAGATTCTGTCCCAGCTGGAGGACAAGTGGATATAGCAGCATATTAGGTTTGAAAGGTGAATGTAGGGGCTTCCATCTGGGACAGTGTTTGGTGGAAATAGTCTCAAAATGTTCCTGAGATGTTTACAGAAAACAGCAGGATTTTATTTTTTGGACCTGGGAACATTTTATAGATCTTAAGAACTGACTAGGTTGTGTCATGCTGGTTAGTGGGTTTCCTTGGTGGTTTTGCTGCCACCTGTCTTAAAACAGGAGAAACCGCCCTGCTCTGGATGTTATAAACAGTAAGTGCTGCTGTCTTAGATCTTGGAGGGTGGTTTGAGGTAGGCAAGAAAGGGGTGTTGGTGCTGAAAGGTATGTTGAAAAAGTTGGAGCTAGATAGCCATAATGATTTGTCCAGAGGCGATTGTGAATTCTAGTGACAAATTCTAGTGCATTTCCTACTAATTCCTGTCTTCTTATGGTGTGGGTGGCTTTTTTTTTTTTTTTTTTTTAAAAAGGGGTATGGAACAGCCTAGCCATTCAGTTCTTGTCATTTTTCTTCTAGGCTAAGTGGGTAAGAGACTGACTGGTTAGAATAGGATAGCTAGCTTTTATGGCTTAACTTTCTTCTAAGAAGAGATCGGTACTCTACAATCATAGAATTCAGAATAGTCTACATCAAAGACGGAATTACCTCCCTCCCTCACACCCACCTTCCCTCCTCCTCCCTCCTTTGTCTTTTGAGACAGGGTTCTCTGTAACAGCCCTGGCCATCCTGAACTTGCTTTGTAGACCAGACTGGTCTTGAACTCAATAGAGATCTGCCTGCTTCTGCTTACTGAGTGCTAGGATTAAAGGTGTGTGCTCAGCTCATAGACGTTTTTGGTGTGCAAGCACAGATGTTTCACTGTTTCTAAACATGAGAAGGTTTCATATTGGTAGAGCAGCCAAGGCTTATCGCTCTGTTACTGTGCACCCGCCATTTGCTATGTGGCATGAACTGCTAGTGGTTTCTAGAGTAAAATTAGGAAGTGAGACCTGTTTGAGTGAATAACGAGAAGTTAACTTGAATAATAACACTTAACTTCATGAGTAAAGCTACCTGATGAACGGTTTTAGGTCATGTAAAATAAATTATGTGCAGTCAGTCACCAAGCTCTTTGCTGCACCATTTATTTTATTTCTGACATCAGCACCCTTGACTCTTTATTGGAACTATAGGTAGGTCCCAAGATAATTGCCCTACACTCATTAGAAAGTGAATTGGGGTGTTTTCACCTGAGCAGACAGCTCTCTTAGAACCTGGCATTATGTAGCTCAATAGTTCTATTGGCTTAGTTTATTTTCTCAGTAACTTTCAGAGATTCACAGGTGCCACCCTTTCACATGGTGAGCTGCCTAGCTTCTGTTCCTGTGTCACTTCTTGTCTAGTGAAAACCTTATGAGACACAAATAAAGATGCTGTGGTCCAAGAAGCACATGAAAGTACTGGGAAATGTATTGGTGTTTTGTTTTCTTCACAGCTCCAGTACATGGTATTCAATTAAGATGTAGGTAAGGGCTTGGTGGTAATCCAAGCTTCCAGTGGATCTGATTTACAGCAGAGGAGCCTTGAATTCAATTAGGCAGTTCATGAGATGCATAGATAGGAATATGAAAACACGTTGGAAAAAACATGCAGTCTATATCAACTTGAGGTAGCTTTCTGGCTGGGGGGAGAAAGGGAGCCTGTCATGTGAGTGGATTGAAGTAGGAGGTGAAGTGCTGACTGTTGATTATCTGATGGCTACATAAATGCGATTCCGAGGTTGTTTTGAGGCCTACTGTGCTTTAAGCTCATCTGGTATTCATTATGTACATTATATACAATGCAGTCCTTAAGATGAAACTGTATAGCTAATGACATAAATGTTTCCTCCTTATCTAATCAGGAATCTTTCTTGAGTATCTAGATTAGATGTTATTTAGAAAGGATAATATAAGGAATAATTACTCTCTGTATTTCATTTGTAGAATTTACCATATGGTATTTAACTCATACTGCATATGAAAATAAAACTCAATAAAGAGCAGTCTCTAGTGTTTTCATCTGGGGCACATAAGAATATGATACTTTTGTTTTCTTAAGCTTGCATATGAAATATGATATGTAGTATATAGTTACTTTGTGCCATTGGTTCATTTGTCACTTTTGTTTGTGCTTTACAAAATTGTAGAATTTAAATTTGGGAACAGGAGGCAGTATAACTCATTAGGGTTTTAAGGTTATGTATATATTGGCCGTACAAGGTGGTACTTCTGTAAGCAAAGTGAATGTGCCAGAAACTCACAAAAGAAAATAATTTTATCTCTGTAAGATTTTTACAGTTTCATTTCTGTGTGCTATCATAAGTCATGGAAACCTGGCACATTCTCAATACAGTCAGTGCACCAAAATGTAGATGGTAATTCTAAATGGGGTGTGTGTGTATTTGTCTGTCTATCTGTCTGTACTTGTTTTTTGCATCCAGCCAGAAATTACTAAAATTTCCCACCCTGGGTGCTGGGGATGGAACCTCTTGGGTGTTGCTTATGCTAATGCTTGCATTTCAGCAGTGAGCTATATTTTCACCCTCATAAAATTTTGTTAATGACATACCTGCTTTGGACATAGAGGCTAATTTTGGTGACGTAAGTGCTTGGACTATTGGTTGCAGAGCATATTTTATGCTTACTTAAGATTTGTGTGTTACACACAGCAACACAATTCATGTTATACTTGACCATGAAATAGTTTTGGAACCTCTCCCTGCCCCCATCATGAAATACAGTTTACCTTTTTATTCCTTTTGCTCTGTTTAAGTATCTATAGCAATAAATTAAAGCAGTCTGCTCAGAGACAAAGACTGTTAAGGCTAGTGTATTTATTTCATAACATCCCACTTTTCCCCCCTCATCTCATGACCCTGTAGTAATACACAAGTGTTTGCTGTACTAGACTGAGTTCAGTGGCTGTATTAACAACAACAACCAAAGATGGAGAACAGTCTAATTAATTGGAATGGGTTCTTGATAAAATAAGTGCCAAGTGGATGGAAAACCCTCATAGTTCCTCTTGGGTAGAATGAAATGCAGGTAAGTGGACCCTGTATATGGTGATGAACAGCTATTAGTAGCATCTGCACCTTGTAGGCTAAGGCTGCAGAACTGCTTGAGACCAGGAGTTCAAGGCCAGCCTGGCAACTTGAGATGTCTCACACCCTTAAAACAACAAATGTTAAACACAAATGTAACTTCAGTAAAACCAAAGATTCCATGACATTATATAATATAATGATTGCTTTGTGAACTTTGCTTTTCAAGAAGCAGCATGAAAAAAACCCAAGGAGAAAATGTGTGGGATTCTGCATTAACTGATTAAAGAATAGGATACTGATTTATTACTTGTAGCAAGTATGAACAGTTATTTTTCTCTGCACACACAAAGCCTTGGACAACTGGGTTATGTGGACCTCTTTCCTTTGGAATTGTAGATATTAGTGGATTTACTGGCTGAACAGTTAGTATGTTCTATATCCTCTTGGAATTAGAGGCTTCCACCACTTATTTAGGGTGTTTTGTTGTTCTTTGTTTTGGAGACAGTGTTTCTTTGTGTAGCTCTGGCTGTCCTTGGACCAAGTTAGCCTTGAATTCAGAGATGGGTCTGCCTATGCCTCCCAAGTGCTGGGATTAAAGGTGTGAGTCACCACAGCCAGTTTATTTAGTGTTTTAATAATAGCATGAGAAATGCTTAGACTACTGTAAGTGTTTAATGAATCTTTTGGGGATTAGTTTCTTACTAAACCTGGTCAATATTTTTAGCCAAGTGTCAGGAAACATTTGCATTAATCCATTGACTAAAGCCAGCTTCAAACAAATAGCAAATTTGGGCTGATCCTTTATATGATTAGTAACTTGGGAATTTAAGGATAGTGGCTTTCTACCTCTAGATTGTCTCTTCCCACCACCCAATAACATAACCATTGCATAAACACTGTAGTGTACTCTTTCTTAACTCGTTAGGAGAGGGGAGAAAGCTGTTGCGAATAATTTGGTTCATTTGATCGTTAGCTGGCCTGTGTGTTTTGTTGGGGTTGTGGGTGTGGGGGAGTGTGTTCTGTTTTCTGATTCCCCATCAGAATCATAGTTGCAGGGGATTTTGCTTGTTTGTTTGTTTCCACTCCTGAGTAGTAGTGAGGGGCTCCTCTTCTATGTTGGTACCTTACCTGCTAGTCTGGTTTGATAATACATTATTATCAAAATGTATTTTGTCCCATTTTACTTAGTGTAGTAACTATCTAGCTTACTTTATTTGGCTTGCCTTTTTTTTTTTAAATAGCCTTGGGAATGGGCCTGGGTGTTGTCACCCTAGCCTAGCAATGTTTAGCACTAAGGAAATCCTGGGGAACCTTACTCTTCCTTTATCTCAAATCTTTGACCCCTCCTTAATGGTGATGTCACTTTACAGCCTATCTCAAAATACAGTTTCATGCTAAGCTTTTTTTTGGGGAGGGAGTTAGAACCAAGGGTGTGAATTTTCAGGAACAAGACCCAATCCATAGCACTGTCTTGGATTTTTTTTTTTAAAGATTTATTATAGTGAGTGTTTCTCCTGCAGGCCAGAAGAGGGCGCCAGATCTCATTGTAGATTGTTGTGAGCCACCATGTGGTTGCTGGGAATTGAACTCAGGACCTCTGGAAGAACAGCCAGTGCTCTTAACCTCGGAGCCATCTCTCCAGCCCCTATCTTCGAATTTTATTTCCCATTTCTTTTGCATCTTTATAGTCTTTATATATTTCAAGATTAAAAGATCATCTGTAGAGTTGGTTCAAAGGTTAAGAGCACTGGCTGCTCTTCTGCAGGACCTGGGTTCAATTCCCAGCACTCTCATGGCAACTTACAACTGTAACTCCAGTTCCAGGGGCTGTGGTACCCTCTCACACACAAAAAAGACTAATGCACATAAAAATAAACCTAAAAACAAGAGAGAAAGATCACCTCCCTTGCTTCTTGTAGGAGCTCTGTAATTTTCTTTTTTTCAATAATTTGACAATGACTACTTTTATAATTGGTGTTTTTCTTTTTAAAAAATTTTAAAAATAATTTTTTTTGTTTTGGGGCAGGGTTTCTCTGTATACCCCTGTCTGTGTGAACTCAGATCTGCCTGACTCTGCCTTCTGAGTGTGCCACCACTGCCCAGCAGTATTTGTAATATTAAAGACTGGGTTATAGGTGATTTCTTTTTAAAAAAAGAATGACCCTTTTCTTTTGATTTTTAACTCCAAAGTAATTCTTGTCCTTAAAGAATTCAGAAGCACATGAACGAATGATGTTAGACTCCATCTGTCAACTTTTTTGTCATAGTGTTTTCAGGGTATTTATATGTGAGTACTACTTCACTTGTTATTAAAATGTGGGCCATACTACATTTTACACCCCTGGTGGTGGGTGAGGGTGTAGGTTGAACTAAGGGCTTTAGCTATAACCTTAAGGCTCTTAGCCTTATACATCACAATTTTTAATTTTCAAATTTAAAATTGCATTGGTTTATAGATAGGCATTATTGCTTTATAATGTTGGTGAGGTGCTAGCTATGTTTGAGCCTGAAAATCATATTTTGAAAGTTTGAAGGAGAGAAACTTGTCTATGATAGATTTTTCTATGTGGGTCAACTTCATTATCCCTTTCTCAGACTGCATTTTCAATTTTAGTTTTTGGGAATATATTTTTTTCCTTCCTTCCTTCCTTCCTTCCTTCCTTCCTTCCTTCCTTCCTTCCTTCCTTCCTTCCTTCCTTCCTTCCTTCCTTCCTTCCTCCTTCCTTCCTTCTTCCTTCCTTTCTCTCTTTCTCTCTCTCTCTCTCCCTCCCTCCCTCCATCCCTCCATCCCATTCATTCATTAATTCATTCATTAATTCATTAATTCATTCATTCATTCATTCATTCATTCATTCATTCATTCATTCATTCATTCATTCATTCATTCATATTTCGAGACAGGGCTTCACTATGAAACAGTCCTGGCTGTCCTGGAACTCACTCTGTAGACCAGGCAGGCCTTGAACTCAGATCTGCCTGTCTCTCCCTCCAGAGTGCTGGGAATTAAAGTTGTGAGCCACCATTGCCCGGCTAAAGCCTGTTGCTTTAAAAGCAAAACAACTCGTTATCAACTGTTGTCTTTGGATATCCTCATACATGTTTTTGCTTGCATTGCCAAAGATTAAACCCAATGCCTGTGCAGAACAACTAAGTTGTTGCTGAGCCACAGCCCAACCCTTCTACTACATTCTTTATTTGGTTGGTAATACTTTGTTTTTGAGGCAGGGTCTTCAATGGTGGCCTAGAAATTTTGATCCTCTTCTTATGTCTGCAGTGCTAGTACCACAGGTGAGTGTGTCATACCTGGCCCTCTGTTTATGCACAAAGTGTGTACTAAGTTGGATGGTCTACAGAGACTGCTTCCGGAGTCTCTGTAACTTGGCCCTTGGAGAGTCTGTTCTTTCTACCTTGTAGGCCCATGGTCCCCACTGCAGTATTCTCCCCCCACCCCACCCCACCCCCAAATGAGTGGTCAGGATTTTTCATTTGGAATCAGGCCTTGTCGTGATTCTCTATTGGACAGGTTTCTCCTATTAGAATCTATGCCTATACCTAAGGCCATTGCTTTTATAAACTGTGCAAGGGCAGCTCCCACCTTTTCAAGGGTTCTTATGAGGAGGAGAGAAGGAAAACAAACTTAAGAGCAGGAAGACAAACACAGGATAGCTTCAGGAGGACCTGGGTCAATACCCAGCATCCCTCCTGTTTATTCAAAAAGGGCTTTTTATAACAATGCAAAGGGTCAGGGCACAAGATTTCCCCCTTGCTAGATCAAAGTACACTGCACAGCAAAGTGTATACCCTACCAAACACCTGGTAACCATGCCCATGGTCAAATCATCCCCTTATGCAGGCCCTCCCGGTCATCAAGCTCAGATTCTCGGACCCTGAGTAAGTTCTCACTAGATAGCTTCTGTGAGCCGCTACAGTATTCACACTTGCTAATCTAATATTTGTGTCTGCACACAGGCAAAGCACATAGTATTACTATCCAGGCCATACCCTGATTTCTTCAGTTTTGGGGGGAATTAAATTGAAAAGTGCTTATATAGTTAGGCATGGGGATATGTAAAGGAGAAGAGCTAGGGGTCTGTCTCCAATAGAAAGAAAAAAAAGTGCAGGAAACTCAGTATATATATTTTAGAGTAGCAGTTTTAGAAAGGACTACTTGAACGGTTATTGCATAGCTTAGATATGTGAATGTTGCAAGGTAATGTATATCAGCTTCTGTTACACGTAAGTCTCTTATGGTGGTTCTAACAGAAAACGGTGTTGAGTGATGACTGTTCCTGTTGCCAACTGTGGGCATTCAAGTCTTGTCACTCATTTCATTTCAGAAGAAAATGTGGGAGTCCTTGATCTGAATGGTGTCATATATATATGTATATGTATATAATTTTTTTTTCCTTCACATCTCAATGTTCCTCAAAGAGCCATCAAGGGATCCATTTCTTGGCAGGTTGCAGGGTAGAAAGAAATGTTACAACTAAATGAAGATAGTAATGTTTCATCTCATCCTGAATCCCTTTTAGTCCTCAAGTGACTGCATCCTCCATGCTTGAGGAACTCTGCTGTGTATTCCATTTGGGCTTATGTCACCAGAATTCACACAGGATCCTGGGGATCTGGTTTTCACACACAGGTAGTGTGCTGACTGCGCTCACCTTGGTTTACAACTAGAAGAACAGAACAGTGATATGGATGATCGGTAGATCATGGTAAATGAGAGTCACCCTGAGAGCTGCATGAAGGGATAAATACCCTAGGGAGATGAGGTTGTAAGGGTCAGTGTTCTGTAGATCTTGGATGACTTTCTAGCTTGGTATACATCTATTCTAGGAATACCCTCACCCTACAGTGTTCCCAGGTTAAAATAGCTAAGAACTCTCCCTTTACTAGCCCACAGTAGCAATACCGTAACAGTACCATTTATGAACACTTGATACATGCAAGATATGCCTTCCATGCATATCTCCATACCATAGAAACTCTGCTTCCTGTTTCTACTGCATAGAGAAGTTAAAGTATTGAAAGTAGAAGATAGTGAAAGTGGGAAGCTAAAAGCTACCCTGGTTGTTCAGTGTCATAAGGTATCCATAAGGTGATATCCAGCAGTGATCAGTCTTCGTGAATGCATGTGTAGGTGGTGGTGTGTCTAGTCTATGTATCTGTGTGTCTTCTGTGTAGTCGTGGCCTTTGGACAAGATTCAGATAATCAAGGAAAGCCTTTTCCCTGTTTTCCTCAGTGCTTTATATCTTTTTGGTGGGTACTATTGGTATAGCTACTGTTGCTGCCAGATGTAGGTAAAGTGGCATATGGACATGGGGCACACACCCCTTACTTAACCTAGTAGGTGTAGCAGGCAGCAGCAAAAGCCAGAGAAGCCGGTACTAGGTCTTTACATCTTGCTTGGCTTAGTTTTGGTGCTTCATCCTTCTATATCCACGCTTGTCAGCTGTGACATCATTCCTTTTGTGAACTTCTCAAGCCCTTCCTCTCTTTTTTAGATAGAGTCCATTTTTCATATCCTCTGATCAGGAATGCATTAGCTCATGAAAGTAGAGTTGAAAAGTAAGTTAGGAAGCCAGAGAAGCAATCTTTGTGATACTTCAGTTGAATGAGACAGAAACAAATGCTCTTGTTTTAGTATATTGGTTTGTGCATGTGTGCGAGTGTACGTACATATGTGCATACATACATACCCTAGGCCTACAGTCCCCTCCTTAAACTGTCATTGCACAGATCCTTTGTCTAGCTCTTGTTGGAGCATCTCCCTTCCATGACTGGTTGGGATTACTCTCAGTGTGGGTGGGGGCGGGGTGATCTGGGAAATCAGCTGCTGTCTGTGGGATTATTATTGCAGGCGAGCACCTTCCAGGCAGCTACCTGAATTGGTTGAAATAGGTTCTCATAATTTTGAGACCTTTTTTTACCCAGATCAGGTATGTAGAAAACTTGAGAGTGTGTATAGGCAGTATGTGTTAGATTGTATGATGAACTCTTTTGCCTACCCTATTCGAATTGGAAGAATGGGAGGGTACACATGGTACTTAGTCTCCTTTTCACATTGAAGCTCTCATCTCTGATAAGCTAGTTAAGCCATTGTGCCTTTGTCTACTCTGTGACTGTCAATACAGCCGTTTGGATTTTGTCTTCTCATATAGACCAATGTGAAGAGTTTGTGTTCAGATTTGAAGTTCTTTGCATTTTATTTTTCTTGACAGGAACTATGTAGCCCTGGTTGGTTTGGGACTGGCTGTGTAGATCAAGCTGCCATCAGATATCCATCTTGCCTTTATTTCCAATATTCTAGAATATTGTGGTGTGGACCCAGTCTGCATTATTTAAAAGTGTTTTCTTCTCAACCTACCCATGAACAACTTTTCAATGTTGTGGGGAACAAGTGAAAGACATAAGTGTGTGTAAAATTGGCTAACCTTTATTTTGTGGGGGAAAAAGCCAGCAGAAGTGGATGTTTATAGTGTTATAATCCTTATGATTTCAAACAAACAAATAACTTCTTTGCTGTATGTGCCCAGCATTGAAATGGATGTTCAGCAGAATCTTGCTCTCAATTTTTACTGGGTTTCTAGCTTTTGCTGTAATTAAACTTGGCATTCGTGTAAGGAGTGAGATGGGATGGGTCATGACCCAGGGAAGAGGACGTGTATGTACTCTAGGAGTGCTGAATTCTTGTGAGAAGCTTTTTATTTTCCTCTCCTCTTTGATTTTGTAATTCAGGCTGTAACTTTAAAAAGAAACTGTAGGGGCTGTTCCCCAGGTTATTCACAAAATGAGTCTTTGTCTGCCTTTTCATTCACCATCTGGTTACAAAGCTAAATTGGAATCGTGCTTGTTTTAATTATTTTCTACTTGTGTGGCCAGGAGGTTATTTGGTCTGGTGAGGTTACATTATAAGCTCTTGTGCTCAGTGCTCATTAATGCCACTGAGTCCACATCCTGCGCCAGCACCAGAATGGTTAAGTGGATCCACTTGTGTGGCCAGTGCTTGATGCAACACAGTGGTCACAACCAAATTACCGGAGGAAGTGTGGTGTCAGTGTGTGGTTTCCCTTCTTTTTTTTTTTCCCAGTTTAATCGCCAATAATGTTGATTGCTTAAGTTCATTTTTCTTCTGGTAGAAATAGGATAACAAATGGCTTAATCTTAGTAGTTAGAGATAATATTAAAAGCAGAGTATAAAAGTACATATACCGTCTTGAACCCTGTATACCCCATGAATAATGGAAATTGTGTAGTGAGAGACATTCGTGTACTATTTTTTTTTTTTTTTTTTTTTTTTTGGTACCAGCCAAAAGATGCAAGCTTTACAAAGAGGTATTGTTTAGCTAGAGGCTGACATCAAAAGTCTTCTTAAAAAAGACACATAGAGCATAAAAATTTTATATATGTGTACACACGGGCTCTTCCTCAGTTGCCCATTTCCCCTGTTTGGTAGGAATGGATTCTTCAATGAAACTGGGATTTTCAAAAGGTGACATTTAGAATTTTCTGTGAGAGATCTCTTGGTGTTGTGACCAAATTAAAAGGTGTTATTTTTCAGGTTCAGAGAAAAGTTCATTGTGTGGTGAGAACTTACTTGTGACTCACTCACTCTTAATGAATGAATGGACAAGTAATAGTTATTTCTTCCTATCCATTCTCCTGTTCTTAATTGTATAAAGCAAAACCTATATAAGTCAACGTAGGGCTATGGGACTCCTTTAAACCTTTCTGTTTTGTAATCTCAGAATTTGGGTTGCTCAGAAATCGGATGCTAGAGGCAGAGGGACCAAGAGTTCCATCTGGGCTAGTCTGGGCTGTGTTGAAACTCTCCAAAACCCAAAGCTGTCCTTTCAGTCTTTAGGCTCTTCTTGGCAGGCTATGCTTGATATTTGCAAATATGTCTGAAGAAATTATGTTATAAACGTATAATCAGGCATAGAATCTGCAAAGATGGAAAAATAACAGGTGTCCTCTTAGCTCTGTAATCTAGGGTTCATAGAGGAGGTGTCTGGTGTTACTAAGTGTTGCTTGGCAAAAATGCTGAAAGTAATGACAGCATTTCTGTTGAACAAACTTGATACAATGTTAAGCTTTTTGTGGTGGTGACAAATGATTGTGTTGTAGGAAAACAACTATCCATTTGCCCTAGGACTTGATTTAGTTTTTAGATGTTTGAGTACTTCCTCTAACTCAAGCACACTGTACAACTCAATTAAGGATGCACTATAATGACATTAATACCACTCAAATTAAAATCAAATATTTTTTTAAATAAAAAACATTTCTGTTTCAAAATACAACATAGCCATCTCCCCACTTCTACATCATTGAGAACTTTTTTTTTTTTTTTTAATGGAACCAACAAAAGGTAGAAGACTGGTGAACTGCTACAAGGAAAGTAATGTCTGGATTTTTCTTGAGAAACAATCTAAATTAGTTTTGTGTATTTTTTTTTGTCCACTGCCCATTTCTTAAGCTGCTTCTCACATTAGGGGGGTGGGGGACTTTTTTGAGGTGTACAAACCATAAAATTCATTCCTTTAAATATATTTTCTATTTTCTAAGTAGCTCAGCCACTGGACTCTTCCTTCACTGACCCTGCCTGCTGTTGGGTCCACACTCCCTTCCTGCTTAAATAAAATCATCTAAAAATGTACTGTGGGTTTCTTTTCCACTTTATCAGGTTATCAGATTATTTCGTTGCTTTACTTGGTTCAGCAATGTATGGGTAAAGAATGACTTACTGGCAGGTAATGGCTATTAATTGCATTAGGCATGATCATACTTTGACATCCAAAGTTTGGGCCAAGGGAAACATACTAAGAAAGGTGATTAATAGTTCAAACAGTTTCTTTTTTTTTTTTTTAAATTTATTTATTTACTATATATATAGAAGAGGGCGACAGATCTCATTACAGATGGTTGTGAGCCACCATGTGGTTGCTGGGAATTGAACTCAGGACCTCTGGGAGAGCAGTCAGTGCTCTTAACCTCTGAGCTATCTCTCCAGCCCCTCAAACAGTTTCTTAAAGAAGCCCCGTGTCTTGCCCCAACCCCAACTGTGGGTCAAGACCCACACATAACCCAATAAATGATGAATCCATGACCCAGAGGAGAGTAAAGCTGACTTTTCTAGTATACACACAGGTGCTCCCAGAGCATGTTTGAGTTGGTACAGGCATGTCAACAGGAATTGATCTGACAGTGTGAAGACAGGAAAGCCTTTCTAATTAAAGCCTCTTGATGACTGTGTTGCTTAATTATAGTAAAATTATATTTTAACAGAGCATGTCTGTGAAGGGTATTAACAGTGTGCTGAATAATGGAAGAAAATCTAACTTTCAAAATCATAGTGTCGTATAGAGATGACATAAGTCACCATCAAGAACATGAGCCCTATTTCATACTCTGGGAACACTTTCTGACAGTTATTATCAGAAGACATTTTAAATATATGGATGCACACTGCATTGAATGGAATAGTCTTTTTTTTTTTTTTTTTTTTTTTTTTTTTTGGTTTTTCGAGACAGGGTTTCTCTGTGTAGCTTTGCGCCTTTCCTGGAGCTCACTTGGTAGCCCAGGCTGGCCTCGAACTCACAGAGATCCGCCTGCCTCTGCCTCCCGAGTGCTGGGATTAAAGGCGTGCGCCACCAACGCCCGGCGGAATAGTCTTTTTATAGACACATTTTTATGACTTGTGTTTTCTGAGCCCCCGTTTCTCTTTATAGCTTTGCACCTTTCCTGGAACTCGCTCTGTGGCCCAGGCTGGCCTTGAACTCACAGAGATCCGTCTGGCTCTGCCTCCCGAGTGCTGGGATTAAAGGCATGTGCTACCACTGCCTGGCTCTTAGTCTCTCTTTTAAGCCACTCTGGATTTTTCCACTTGCACACATGGGTATTCCACCTCCCTTGTTTGACCACATGATTATTCCTTGTCTCCATCTTGAACTTGACATTTACAATACCAGTGTTGTCAGCCAAATGGGACAACTACGAATGAATAAGACTATTAGTAAGGGCACCAGAGCATCCTGGTGTGTTCTCTATGCCTTTTTCTTGATTCAGTAATGGAATATTATTAGGGTATACACCAACACATACACAAGATCTTTGGAGACTGTAACAAAGAAAATGGCAGGGCATGGTGTACTGAGATGGTAGTTTCTGGTTAGAATAAACTGGTCTTGATGTGTCAGCATATGATACCACCTAGGCTCGTGAATGTTACTACTTGTTTTTATTGATTCTCTTTTAAAAAAATAGTGTGGCTGGGACAGTGGATATCTTTTCTTGATGTAGACTATTAAACCCTTATTTAGTGTTCCTTCTATCTTGAAAAATGTTATGCAGCAGTTGAGTAGATAGAGCTGAAGGGGACTTTACAAATTAATCTGTCCATAGATCTTATTTTAAAAATGAATTAGAGGTACTGGGGCCACCTTCCACCATGCAGTTCAAGCACTTTCTACTCAGTGCTGCTTAAGTCGAAGCATCTGGCATGTTTGATCTTCTAGAAGTTCTCTTGCCCTACCATCTGTTCAAAGTAAAAAAAAAAAAAAAAAAAAAGTATTTTTTGAAACACCCATTTCATATGTTGTGGCCTTAGCTGAGAAGGCATATTGTCATGTGGTGTTGGATCCCAGTGATTGAACTAAGGACAGCAGACTTATTGTCAAGCACTTTTACCCAGTGAGACTTCTTGCTGTTCCTCTGGCTTTTTTGGGCTATTTCCTTTTCTGGTTTCCCAGTGTTCACTGTCCACAACGAAGGACTCAGTACCTTTTCTTCTTTCCTGTCTGCTGTTTCTGGGCATTATCCCTTGAGTTAGGCCCTGTGTGCTGTCACATTTGTTGAAGGCAACACACAGTTGTGGGACAGAAGTAGTACATAAAGTCAAAATTTGTGGTAAACATTGGTATTTGAAAGATAATTCAGTATGTCCAAAAGTTTTGGAGACAAGGTAACTCTAACTGGCATGAATTGAATGTACACCAGACTGTACGGATTTGCCTGCCTCTGTCCCCTGAGTGCCATGAGTAAAGGTATATGTCATTCAAGGTTTCTTATTAAAATTATGTGTATGTGTCAGAGAGGGAGATACCTGCAGAGGCCAGAAGAGGGTTTTTGGATCCTCCTGGAGTTGGACTCACAGGAGATTTGGGCTGTCTGCCACGGATGCTGGGAACTGAACTTTGCTTCTGTCAGCCATCTTATCAGCCCCAATTTCAATGTCATCGCTTACATTATTTGAGACAGGGACTCAACCACGTAGACCATGCTGTCTACATTCTTCTTCCTCTTAAGTGTTGCACCACCACACTCCCATTCCTTAAATGATTCCCCCTCCCCTGCATGCTTTCGAATCATGTTGGGTCATACCTAATGAGGTAATAGTCAGCTCTGATCATACACCCATTGATGATTACTTTTTTTTTTTAAAGAGTGAAATAGAAGAGACTGTTCTCAAAAGGAAGTCTGTTTCTCTACCCACGATTTCCTTCCTGTCTTGTGATGTTAGGAATAATGTTAATCTAGTGGTTTTGTACAATTTTCTTGTCAGTGGAAAAGTATAAAACGTTCATGCAGAAATAGCAGCTCCCCCACTCCAGCCTAATCTTTCCCTTTGTTAGATGGATTACATGAAGGCTGGTGCCCACACATTCTTTCCTACTCCTGCACATTTGAGCTGGACGTTTTTAAGGCTGTTCTGTACTTGACTTCACTTTTCAATAAATAGCATAGGTAAGATACAGATGTAGCCCTCTCAGCTTCTGTAACTCAGGTAGTAGATTAGTAGTGGTTTTCAGCCTGTGGGTCACGACCCCTTTTGGGAAACTTGTATCTTAAAATATTTGTTTATATTATGATTCATAACAGTAGCAAAATTCGTTATGAAGTAACAACAAAAATAATTTTATGATTAGTGGTCACCACAACATGAGGGACTCTATTAAAGGTTCCAGCATTAGGAAGGTTGAGAACCACTGGAGTAGACAGTGGTTTATTAGGGTGGCCTCAGCCCAGGGTGTAGACATTTAAACACCTGTTCAGGGACCTGCCGCTTCCTGCTTGAACTTGCTACACTTGCTTGACTAGATTTCCTTTTGTCTTCAGAAAAGGTCTTGTATACTTCACTGCAGGAATTATTGAGATGCGAGTTAATTTCATTTCTTGGTTTGTCTTTTCGTGTGTATGTGTGTTTGGGTGCTCATGCAGGAACAGTGGCCGCAGGTTGAAGTTGTGTGCCCCTCATCACTTCCCATCTTATTTTTGAGACAGGATCTCTTTCACTGAACTCAAGGCTCACATTTTGACTAGATTGGCTGGTCAGCAAGCGCCAGGAATCCTTTCTTCAGCTTTGCCCAACTCCCCAGATCCCTTTCCTGCCTTAGTGGCACTCTGGGCTTTTACTTTGGGTGCTAGAGATCTAAACTGAGGTCTTTATTCTTGCACAGAAAGGGGGTTTACTTCCTGAGCGCCCCCCCTCATTTCCAGAAGGAAATGACTAATCATAGAGCAAAGGAGCAGGATCAGGTAGGGTCTGCACTGACCCATAAGTGCCTATGGGGTTTTACTTAGTATTGACCTTGTCATTTGCTGATAATGGTTCTTGGTAGGAAAGAGGAGGAGTATAGTTTGGCACACCTTGAGGCCCTATTTTGTTCTTGAAGTGTAATTTGGTTTCATCTTGAGATATTTAGAAATCATCAAAAAGCAGTTGAGGACCTGGCAGGATCATTCAATCAGGTAAAAGTGCTTGCTACCAAAACCTGAGTTTGATCCCTGGGATCCACATGGTAGGTTTGAAATGACTCCCACAGGATCTCCTGTTGTAGTGGAGTATACAACGTAAATAGATAACAGATGCTCAGGGTCAACTCCAACACCAATAAGTTTGTCTGTAAAAATAAGCTTAAAATGTTATTTTTTCTTCACCAAACACAATGAAGTATCAAAAAACAAGACAAACAAAAATTTTAAAGCACTTATCTTTCTTAGTGAGGTATATATTATTAAATTAAAATATTAACACTGGTGAGCACTTTATATCTTGTGTACCAGGCTAGGATCCTGCACTCAAGGCATGCCCATTTAAACTCTGAATTTGTATCAGAGCAGGTATCTTACTTTAGGTGTCAGCTGTATGTAATGTCTGTTAAGATGCATTTACACATATTCTACGGTTTGCTCTAAGCATTTGTTGTTACAAAGGAATTAGAGCACCACTCCCATTGTTTATTTAGCTCATCTTCTTAATGACTTAATGAATTGCTTGATCAAATGCCTTTCATTTTATGAGTCTAACTTTGAAGAGAACTTAACTGCTAAAA
This sequence comes from Peromyscus maniculatus bairdii, assembly GCF_049852395.1. Lineage (NCBI taxonomy): Eukaryota > Metazoa > Chordata > Mammalia > Rodentia > Cricetidae > Peromyscus > Peromyscus maniculatus. The sequence continues at coordinate 125,876,774 of NC_134856.1, forward strand.
ATTAAGCTGGGCGGCAGTGGCGCACGCTGTTAATCCCAGCACTCAGGAGGCAGAGCCAGGTGGACCTCTGTGAGTTCGAGGCCAGCCTGGTCTACAGAGTGAGATCCAGGACAGGCACCAAAATTACACAGAGAAACCCTGTCTTGAAAAACAAACAAAACAACAAGAGCAACAACAACAACAAAAATTATTATATAGGAGAGATGGCCCAGTGGTTAGGAGCTTTTGTAGAGGATGTGGTTTAGTTACTAGCACAATTTGAGTACAGGGGATACTACAGTGCCTTCTTTTGACATCTGTGGGCACCAGGCACTTAAAAATAAATCTAAAAATCAGTAGAGGTGAGCTTTCTAAGTTTACATTTCTTGTTGGATGAGGGGTGGTAGGTGGGACTCAGGGCCACCTTGTGCATAGTAGGTCTATGTGCCAACACTGAGCTGCCATGCTTCTCATAGGCTTATTCCCATACCCTCTCTATTTACACATGAGCATTAGTATGTCTTCACCTTTGTCTATTAATTTGTATCTTCATTTACCAGCTACCTCAGACATTTATGTTAGTATAGTTATATGCGTTATAGTATCTATGTGTCATCAAACTAAAGTATAAGAGGGAATATGTAATTGGGGGGGGGCAGCTTAGATTGTAGTTGTAGGCCCTACCATCTGTGTGTGGAAGTGTTTCTTTAGGATGCTCTAGGAAGATGTAGTCACATGTGCACAATTTAACTTAATCAATAACAGAGCTTGCTGTGCTGCCTTTTCCTTTCTTACTATCTACCCCTGGCTGGCTTCAACTTGCTATTTTAGACAAGGCTGGCCTTGAACTCACAGAGATCTCCATCTCAGCTCCCAATTACAGGGATTAAAGGCATGTACCATCATGCTTGGGGTGACTGCATTCCTGGTTTTAAGAGTTTACAAATAGTTGTTAGAGATGCTTTTCAAGTTTGGTTCTGTGATTTCTGGGATTTTTCCATTGAACTTTAGCTAAAGTTCCCTTCACATGCAACCAAGTGAGTCCTACAATTTTGGTGGATATTATTATTACTGGTTGAACTTAGTGATGATGAATATCATGTTAAAACTTTCCCCTAAACTGGATCACAGCATAAAATTAAGATATTTTACATCAAAGAACTTTGGGCTACAGATGGTTCAGTGGAGGGGAAGGAAGGGTAGTTTGATAGCCTGTCATTGTACTCTCCAACGTTTAGCAGATGTTCTTTGAGTTAATATTGCTCTTCAGTCATCTTTGACAGAAGCAGGATCTGGTTAAGATCAAATTGTTTAGACGATTGCACATTGATCTGGCATCACAAGTCTGTAAGCCAGCCAGAAAAGGAGAAGCTAGCAGTGAAAGATTAAAAACAAAGGCAGTTAATAATAGGAGAGTAGCTTCCATGCGTGCGATTTACTTGCAATTTTTTTTCCTTGTGCATGCTAATTTTAGCTTCATCTTGGGGGAGGACCTATTTAAAAAATAGTTTCAGAGCATGAAGCTCCTTAGCGTTGATCCTGCATGCTGGGTCATGGTTGATAGAATGAACTTTTAAAGTAGATGCTGCAGTTTGCTGGAGTTTTAAGGAATCACAGGATAATTTATCATTCTTCAGAGTGAGGCTTGATTTTTATAATATCCAGTGGTGCATGTGAAACTCAAGTAGAGGTCAGTCCTTAAGGCAGTTTTGGAAAGATGTTGGAATTATTCAGTGGATGTTGCTTGAGTGTTTAATTTCTAGTATTTTGTTTCTGTATTACAAAGGGAAGTCACGCTTTTTATACATGAGTTTCCTTAACTCCGTGTGAGTGAGTGAGTGAGTGAGTGAGTGTGTGTGTGTGTGTGTGTGTGTGTGTGTGTGTGTGTGTGTGTGTGTGTTTGTTTTGCTTGGTCAGATTTAGGTGATGGCAGGGGAAAGAGAATTAACACAAATGGGCACATGTTGCCCTAAAATCTGACTCCCTCTGCTTAAAATGAAAAGGTTCATTAGGGTTCAGGCGAGATGGCTCTGGAAGTAAAGTACTTGCTGTACAAGTCTGCTTACCTTTGTTTATCTCTGGGATCTAAATAAAAATGGACTGAAAGAACCCTGTTTAAAAACAATACATAGTGTATTGACTATGCCCTAGACCTGCACTCCACTCCTGGGTTTTCAGTAAATTTTTAGTTTAGTCTTCACCTCTGTTGTGCTATAACTTTCTCAGATACTCTGATTTTTACAAATAACTTACCCATGACTACTCTGGGAATATATATTGTTATTTATGAATTGTGTGACTATGTACTAATCTTGTGAATGTATATGTTGATTGTAGTTGACAACTCCAGATAGTACTAAGGCCTTTTAAGCTCTCGAAACTCTTAAAGTGCTATAGACCTCAATTGGCATTAACTATTCATTTTATTAATAGCACTCTCTGCGGAAATTCCACTAAAATAGTATATATTTGAAGCATTGGGCCAGTACTTGTTGTTTTGGGTTATTGTTTGTTTTCCATCTTCCTGATGGATACTTGAAGAAAGTTTTTTTTTTTAAACATTTTTGCCAAAGCCTTAATTTAACCAGAGAAACAAATTAGCTGTAGCTGCAAAAATCATATAATTCATGACAAATGTGAACTTTCTCTCTCTCTCTCTCTCTCTCTCTCTCTCTCTCTCTCTCTCTCTCTCTCTCCCCCCCCCCCTCCTTTTCCTAATTAAACATTTTAATTTAACTTATAAAGCAGTTTTTGTTTTGCCTCATTTTCTTTTGACAGTGTTCTGGAACTCACCATGTAGACCAGGCTGGCCTCCCTAGGGCTGGGTTTAAAGGCATGCAGTACCACCATACCCAGCTGTATAGTGTCTTTTCATACATTTTTATATCTTTAGTTTCACTAACTGTATTTATATTAGTTGACATTTTATTAAAGTTACATTGTTAGGGAAAAAATCAAGACCATTTTATAACTTTTCTATGTTTTATAAATTTATTTTTCCTTAACATACAAATTAAGAGTTTGTTTCCTTGAGCCAGACATGTTCTGAAGAGTGTAGCAGGAATCCTAGAAGTTCTTATTAATAAAATCAAACCTGAGGCGAGTTATTGGGGTCCATGCTGGTAGATCAGAGAGACAGAAAAAGCCACAGCTATCTCACCTCCGCCGGATCCTCAGCTGGTCTTGTCTCCTCAGACTGGAGGCCTCTGAGTCCTCATCTGGAATGGGTCTCAGCTGAATTACTGCTCAAAAGCCTGAATGCTTAACCAGCCAAAATCGGCTAGTTTCTGGTCCTCACGCCTTATATATCTTTCTGCTTTCTACCACCACTCTCTGGGATTAAAGGCTGGCTTTCTGGGATTAAAGGCATGTGTTACCATGCTTGGCTGTTTCCAATGTGGCCTTGAACTCACAGAGATCCAGAGGGATTTCAGTCTCTGGAATGCTAGGATTAAAGGCGTGTGTTATCACTGCCTAACTAGTGGCTTTTCTGTTCTCTGACCCCAGATAAGTTTATTAAGGTACACAATATTTTGGGGAACACAATACCACCACAGAAGAGGAATTCCTTTTCCTTCTCTTTGGTTAGGGTTGCATGGTAACATTTGGGTTTAACCCAGCCTTTGGGTCCCTATGACCTCTTTGGGGGCTCACTGAGCCTTGTGGAGACAAAGGGTGGGTTATAGTCTCTGCTCTGCTATGCTCTGAACTCTCAACCTGTGACAAGTTAGCAGTTTATGCATGGGGGTCTTCTGAGAGTTTACTTGCAGTTGAAACATGCAGAATTCACTCAGTAGGTGCTTGCTGTTTTTAAGCTATTGGCCTCTGGAATGCTCAAGTGAATCCTGCCTGGTGAAGACCTTCTCTTGTATTGTGAGATGGAGATGGAAGCTTTGAAGAGGCTCTGACTCTTAATCCTGGCAAAGCATCTATTTGGTGAATGTGGTCCATGAAGTATTTTAAATGCCTTTTCCAAAAGAATCTGGCTTTCATTAATGAATTCATTCATTCACTAGAAGAGCAATTCGTTTTTTTATTGCACAGTAGCTATGGCAGGTGTGAGAAACTCCTGTTGTTAACACCAACGGCAAATCAGCATTTAACTTCATTCTTTATTCTCTGCTGTCCTGTGGGTTTCCACTATTCTTAATTGTCACATACAGTGGAAGTAATTAAATCCATGCAGCTCCTCCTCTTAAGAATGTCTGTCTTTTAAGTTTTCTTGGTCTTCACACATTCTGGTTCCAGTTATGCTTATGGTGCTCTGGTCTGTAGGACAGATTGGTTAGTGGTTATGGTGTGGCCTTCCTCTAATTCCTTTTGGCTCTTCTGCAGTTGGTTGATGCCCTTGTGTCTTCTGGTTTGTTCAAGATACCCAAGTAAGGTTCCTTACTATCACAATGAAGTCTACTTCACCCTGTCATATATATACACCTTAACATGGATAAGCAGCTGGATATAAAGTGGATAGTGAGCCAATTTAGCTCTGTTGAAGCAGTAAAACTATTTTGGACTGCTTTATTAAAGCCCTATTGCACTCTTATATATCTAAACTTTTAGAAGGTGGTATCAAGGATTTAAGAATTTAGCCATAAATGCTAAAAATTAAATGATGGTAGGCAGGAAAGACAACAGTAGTTTGGGGAATGCCAGCTTAAATCTTTTCATTGAAAATAGGAAGTAGTGCCAAGGAGAGGGTTTAGGAGAATATTGGTTATATTTTGTTTTGCCTTGCTTTGCAGCTAATCTGCCCTGTGTGCGTTTGTGTGGAGGTTTTATTTTTATGGTGTATTTTAGATTCCTGACCAAAATGGAGGCATTACTCACCATTTTTCACACTGGCTCCTTAAAAAAGTGGAAGTAACATCAATGTATTAGAAAATAGAAGTGTATTTAAGCTCCACTTGGATCTAAAATGACACTGGGATTACTGGTGGTGGAATCTCATGAGCAAGTTGGCTAGCAAGGCTAGTTGAATTAACTCAATGCCTGAGTTAATTATCTTGCCTTAGTAATAAAATTGGAGACCATCATCATCCTGTACACCTCCTTGTCCAGAGTCACATTTTTGCATGCATATGTGTGCATACCAGTATGTACAAAAACAAAAGACTTTTTGAAATGTGTGATGACAGTATCTAAAATCCTACCAATAGGAAAAGAAGCACGCGGGGGCCCCCCCCCTCTCCGCCCCCCCATTCTGTTTTTGGGATTTAGATTAATTGTTTTCTCAAATGTTTTGGCAACTTTGTGTGCTTGTTCATACTTTTAGTGGTTTAAGATTTAAATGTGATTATAATACTTAGATATAATACCTAGACACTTAGTTGGAATTTTTCTCATCTCTTTCTTCAGTTATACTTACAAAGACAGAGGAGGATTGCTCTTGCTTTGCTAAGTATAAAAAATGTGGACCTCCAGGTTATCTTATGTGTATGAGTGTACACCTTCATGTGTATATTGGGGTGGGAGTGGGGAAACAATATGTAGGTCTTCTGCAAGAGAGTAGTGCATACTTTTAACCCCCGAGCCATATCCTTTCATATCCATTTCTTCTCCCCCCTTTCCCTCTTCCCCACTGTCCCCACAGTTTCTCTTTTTTAGCCCTGGTTGTCCTGGAACTCTCCCAGAGGTCTGCCTGGCTCTGCCTTCTGAGTGCTAGGATTAAAGGTGTGAGTCACCACCGCCCGGCTCCACTTTATATTTTGAGAAAGGTTCTCATTGAACCTGGAGCTAACCAATCTAATAACGAGAGTAGGTAAACAGCAAACCTCAGAGATCATCCTGTCTCCAACTCTCTCTCAGGAAGTTATAGTCTGGTGGCCGGCCAGCTTTTTAGGTTCTTGACTTAGGTCCTCATGCTTGGGTGACAAGCAATTTACTGACTGACCCATGTTTTCAGCATGTAAGTATTCTTAAATGTATTTTGTAGTATACTTTAAAGGAAACACTGATTAATTAAGGTTATGAAAGCATTTGGACTGAAGTAGAATTTTAAGTTAAATGCTGTGTGCCTTAGTGATTGAAAACATTTCCAGTGAGACTCCTTAAACCACAGCATAACACCCATGACCTTTGACCTTGCAATTTATATTGATTTCTTAGAGATAACTTTCCTATCAGAGGATGTAGTGAGTATCTCTGAAGGATGTAGTTCCTGTTTTAGGTCTGTTTTCTACTTGAAGATGGGACTTCTTTTTGGTGATGGGAGTTGCTAAAGAAAAATCCGAGCACAGAACTCTGTGGGCAGGTACATTTTTAGTATTTTCATTTACTACCATAGTCACAATCTGTGTTCAATCCAGTTTATGTCTGAATGAGAGAAGTAGGCCTAATTGGGTGAGCCCAAAGAATGGTTTCAGTAAAGAACTGTTTTCATGTTGGAAAATTCCCATTTCTATTTCAAGAGTTGTACAGTCTGGAGGTAAAGGACAAATTAAAGGCTACTGTTTTAGAAGTGGGCCTGGGTTTTGGCATTGGCAGCTTGATAATTACAGTTTTGGGTTAAAAGAGCTTGGACTTTGGGCTCTTTAGTCTGGAAGATCTGAGGAAATGCTGAAGACAAAAGGATGCTGGATCTCCTGAAGGGGGAGGAGCAGACTGCAGAGGCACTGAGACTGCCTCTGGCTAGGGCTTTGCTGGACCAGCAGGAGAACTGCAGGGGAATCCCCTCCAGCCTAAAAGAGAAAGAAAGGGCAGTGTCTTAGTTTGGCCACTTGTTTGAACGGAAATAGCTTTTCTAAGCAAAATTCGGAGTATTTTCTGTTCTCATCAATAATGGAGAAAGTAGAGCTCAGCTCAGCATGTTTTATGGTAAGCAATAAGGTCGGAGCAAAAAATGTTTCTTAGTCAAAATCAGACCTTTTGTGAAAGGTAAATGAATTAATCAGGATTTGTCTGTTTTATTCCTAACCATAACTACTTCTAATACCTTCCTTCTACCAAGTGGCAGAATTCTGGAAGGATTGGGCTAATGAACAGGAGGCCTGGGTTGTTAGCCCTTTTCTTCTCATGAACACCTGACCATCATTTACTCTTTCTAGATCCTACTCTCATGTGAAATGAATTGACATGTATAAATTTAGGTAGGTGTATGATGTGTAGCATTCTGTTGCTAGCAGGTTTAAACATTTATGTCTCTCATTGGTCTCTCATTCACAGTTGTTTGCTTGTTATCCCCCATTAATACAATTTGTGTGCACACTCTCATAACTCCCAAGGTGAATAACATGTGGATTCAGCTGGGAAGTTATCTTAGGCTTCTGAACACTTGCTGTGTGGTCCCTTGATGCAGTTTTATAAGCGGACTTCCTGATTTATTTACCCTGGTACTACTTCTTCAAGGCTCTCCAGACTCACTTTCTCTAATCTCTCTCATTCTAGATTCTTGGCTCTCTTTTTAAACTATAACAGCTCCAGTTCACAGCATCTCAGTAGATGCTCACTCCACAGTTCCCACTAGAAGCTCAGAACCACATACCACTGAAGTCTTATTTTTCCCACTATAAGTACATATTTACTATGTGCATACTTATTATGAAGCTTGACTCATCAGAACAATAAGAGATTAATAAACAATTATAATAAATCACAGCAGTTATACTTAGTGGATCTTGTTGGAGCTACTTAGACTGTCTAGTGTGGAAATCATGGATAACGGGATGATTCCTTTATGTCCCGGGCAGAACTGCTTGATGATGTGATTTCATCACTTCACTAACAAGGGTAATCAGATTAAAATGAATTGTTTAGTTATTAAATTTTCTGTTTAATCATTTTTTTTTTGAGCATAGGTAAATGGAACCATGAAAAATGGGACTTACTGAAGGAGAACTAACTTAGTTTTGCCATGCCTGAAGATACTGGTTTTTATTTTATGTGTATGGGTGTTTTGCCTGTGTACCATATGCATGTAGTTAGTGCCTTCAGAGTACAGAAGAAAGCGTCAGATACCCTGGAATTGGAGTTACAGTTGTTAGCTTTGCATACTTTAAAATGAACATCTTCTTTTTCTAAAGAAAAACATTGGCCTGAACCAGAGGATGCCTCTGGTACCTCAAGTAGGGCTTTCCTAGTTTCTTTATGTTCTTTTTGAAAATGCCATTTTCTGCATGTACAGAGTAAGTAGCACTTTTCTCCCGCTTGTACAAGGGATGGGCAGACATTTGTTCATGTAAGCTGTATGTAGTCCTTTATACATTTATTTCTCCCCTTCTTTCTGAAGTCTTGTTTCTTGAAATCAGATTGTTTTAACATGCAATTCATTCTTTGCTGAGATTTCTGAGGGAGAATGAGTTTACATCAACAAAGCTCCTGGGATGTTTATTATTAAGAGGTTCTTCTGAGGACCTACGTTAGTGTGACATTGTCTGTTTCCTAACAACACACAAGTTGTCACTGCAAACACATATAGACGGAGGCTTGCCTGGAATGCTTCTGTCTGCATCCACGAAGCAGAGAATTTGGTAGCAGGGTAGGAGGTCTGAGTGAGGTTCACGCGTGTGCTCATCTCCTTCACCTCATTTAAACATGATGCTGTCTGTTTACTTCATGTGCTTATTCTAATATGTCGGGAACAGAAAACGGATGATGTGGGTCCACATGCCAGCAGTTGAAAGGTAGCACACTTCTTCCCTTTTGGTCATGGTTGATTCAACAAGATAGTTTGACTGTGAAGGGAGAGGAAATTTTGTGAAAGCTAGCACAACAAATTTCTTTTTTGAGTGTGAAAGGCAGTTTTATTAAGACAATTGGGGATTTCTTTATTGACAAAAAACATCCTCAAAATACAGGAATTCACATATATTAGTTTGTGAACATTTTGGGTCTTGGTCAGTATGAGCAATTCAGTATGAACATTTTTTTTTTTTAAAACAATGGAGCTGTTTTGTGTGGACATGGGTTTGCATTATTTCTTTTGTTGGGGTTGCTTCTGGGCTTGCTGCTGCTTGTTGTATCTGACTATTGGAATTAAGTAACATGCGAAACACAGTTTCAACCACTTATTGATCTTTGGCATGTAGTTTTTTAGTGTTTCATACATTTTCAGGTGCTTCTCTAGCAAAGCATAACTCTGTACTTGTGGCTTATTTCTCTCTTTCTCCAACCTCTGGTTGCCTCAGCTCTGCCTCAAAGAATACTTGTTTTCTCATTGTAGAGGCGTTTTATATCAAATGGGATCATTTTAGATCTGCATGACCTTTGTGTGCCACTTAGTAATGAAGATACAGCCAATGCTAATTGCTCTGATGCAAAATTCTATAGTAAGAATTCTTTTATGGGGGAATGGTTTTCTATATTTCTGTACCATATTTTAGTTATCTATGTATCACTTGATGGGCATTTGGGCTATTTATTGATTTGCTAACTTATTTATTACAGTATTTTACTGTATAGTCCAGGCTGGCTTCAAATTCATTATCCTCTTGCTGTTGCTAACACCAGGCCTTTTCTTTCTTTTTTTTCCCCTGTGTTTCTGCATATTTTGTGTGAACATGTAAGAATAAAATTGAGTAATTGCATGTTTTTCTTCTTGAGGTACCCACATTCTCCCACAGTTGCCATTGTGTAGAATGATGTATTTCTCTACACCTTCAGTTTAATAATCACCATCACCATCATCATCACCACCACCACCACCACCACCACCACCACCACCACCACCACCACCACCACCACCACCACCACCACCACCACATTTTCCTTTCCTCTAATAACCATAGCTAAAGATTGGTTTTGGGGAGAAATTTATTATATTTTTATCAATGTGCACATTTTTCTGATGAAAATACAGGAGCAAAAAGAGATAAGGGACAAATCAACTTATTTTATGGTCTTATATATGTAAAATTCTTACTTGGGTATGGTGGTGCATGCCTTTAATCGCAGCAGAAGCAGAGGGGCCTCTGGTCTTTCTAGTGAGTTCCAGGACAGCCAGGGTTATGCAGAGAGACCTTGTCTTACCTTTAATTTTTTCATCAAGGAATCCTTTCATGAACATCTTTTGAGGTGTCCCCAAAACAGTTCAGTAAGTACTGCAACTACAGGCATTTATAGCATGAGATTTTGCAGTTAATTTAGTCATATAGCTCCTGATACAATAATAAGAGCAGGTTAGGGGTATGTATGTCCTAGCACCTGGGCCACATGACAGGAGCCGTGGAGCAGGAGGATCATGAGTTGAAGGCTAGCCTGAAATATATATAGTGAGACTTTCTTTCCAACATCCTCCTTTACCCCTAAAAAGCAAACAAAACTGCTGAGGAGTATCTAAGAGGTGAGATGTGTAGATTTTTTTTAAGTGCTTTTCTTTCAATACCAGCTTTAAACCACAGATTTAGTATGGGTTTGATTATTACTGCTACTTTAAAAAAACAGTAGGAGCCCTGGGCGGTGGTGGCGCACGCCTTTAATCGTAGCACTTGGGAGGCAGAGTCAGGCGGATCTCTGTGAGTTTGAGGACAGCCTGGTCTACCACGACAGGTCCCAAAAGATACACAGAGAAATCTTGTCTTCAAAAACAAAACCAAAACCAAAAACAAACAAATAAATATGGAGGCTTTTAAACTTTTTAAACTTAATTTTTTCCTGGGTTGGGTAGGGGATTCTCTTATTAGAATAAGTAATTTTATTTTGCTTTTTAAACTAGGGATTTGAGAACATTTTTAAAAAAAGTTTCCCAGGCCTGTGAAACTGCTCAGTGGGTAGAGATACTTGCTGCCCAGCTAAGTTTGTTGGTGTTGTTGTAGGAGGGGGCCACAGCAAGAGTGTGACAAACAAATAAGCTAAAAAAGAAAGAAAAGGGAAAAAAAAGAAAAGCTAATAATAAATAAAAGAAAAGCTTTAAACATATAGGCAAATAATACCCGGAGTATTAAATTCTCAGTGGATTGCTTGATATGGGTTGTACTATTTCATTTTGTAAAGCTAAAATGATTTGCCATTGGATTTCAGTGCATATTGTGTTCTTGCTGTCTCCTGCCAATTCACAAACACCCCCTATCCTGTTTCCAGAGAGGTTCTGTCGTGCATCCTTCCATATATATATGCATATATATGCGCGCGCGCGTGTGTGTGTGTGTGTGTGTGTGTGTGTGTGTGTAGTGTGTGCGATGTTAAATTTCACAGATGTGTTTTCTTGTATTCTGCAGTGTCACTCAAAAAGTTTGCTCCTTAGTAATTTTACTAGAGAACATTTTACTCTTGGAATATATATCTGCTGTGTTTCTTTGTGGGGAAGTCTGTTAAAAATTGGAAAATGGTTTCTTTGAGGTCAGGACTTTGTTCAGACTCTATCAGGCGTTTAAAATTATCTTACAACAGTTTCATCATCATCATCAGTTAATGTAAATGCACAGAAAAAAGCGTTTCTTCTTACCAGTTGACTTCAATTTCATTACTTTTTTTGCTGATGGAGTATACTGTGAAGTCATTTTAAGGGTTGGTGCTAAGGCTCAACAGTTAAACACATTGGCGACAAGAGTTTGATCTCTGGGGCACTCACAGTGCAAGATCCAACACACCCATAAGCTGTCCTCTGATCTCTGTGTGAACATATACATAATGAATGAAGCAAGCAAGCAAGAAAATAATTAAATAATTATCAGCCTTTCTACACTTCCTTGATCTGATAGCATCAGTGAACAGTCAGTCCTGTGTACCCATGCTGCTATTCTGGCAATCATTTATTATTCTGTAATGTTGAGAGAACAGAACTTGCTTGTCTCTGACTTATAGACTTACATGGTGAAGGATGTATGTTTCATTCAGTTGGAGCTGTGGAGTGTAATATGGTTCAGTTCCTGGGAGGTGGCAGGTGCTGGCATTATATTTCCATGAATAAAATCTAGAGTGTCATCAAAAAGCCTTCTTGTCCCTGGCAGTGCCGTTTGTGCAAATTAACACCCCACACCCCTCACCCCCACCCCCAATAAGAGAATATTGATTTCTCATTTTCAGGCAATTACTTTCAAGGAAATTGCTCTGATCATCTATGGTTTTAGTTATAGCAGTTTATCTGGTTTGCTAAAGTTATGCGTTTCTAAAAATTTTGTGCCTTGGTTGTGTTATAGAAGTTTGTGTAAAAAGACATAGGATGTGGTCCACAGAGCAGCAGTCCATGTATGAAATTTGGGAAAGGAAGTGTTAATGGGAGTAGAGTGGATGAGGCCAATATTTAAGGCTGTCTGTAGACAGGTGTAATTTATTTTATGTAACAGGTTATTTAATATGGGAAGGACATGAGACACAATTTAGCTGTTTCTGTAACAATTAAGGTCATGTAACATTTAATGTCAGAACTTGTTTGTAGACTTTAATATCAGTAAAAAAAGCATAATGATTGGTATAATTGTCTAGATGAACAGCCCCCTAGTAATGTGTGCATGCACTGATGGTTGTTTCTTGTTGAAGGTTTGCTGCTGGAGCCCACAAGCCAGCCAGATACTGTTTAAGCTTATAAAAGGACTCTCCTAGATCCTGCTGGAAGGAGTGCATTAATCACAAGCCTGTTTTTAACTGGCTGTGCTTGAAGTAGGGGAGAAGCGAATCCAGATCATATGGCAATTGAGTGGCCTCAGTCTTTGAAGTTTTAGTAATTTAAAAGCATATCAAAGTATTGTATCTATACAAGGCACTGTAAACTTGTACAAGAGGCCCTGGCGTGCTGTAGTTTGCCTTATAATATGTGAACGCCACACATATCAGTAGAAGTCATACTTTGTAGAAGCCATACTGTGAAATAATGGCTTTAGATCTCTTTGTCAGAATTATGGTTTATTTTTTAAAAAGCAAAACAAAACATAACATATTTGGGACTATGCAGTGTACTAAGGTGACAGGATGGTTGTATGTCTTCAATACATTTTTCTACTTCACAGTGTCTTCAACTTAAAATAGGTTTAACAGGGGTAGGTTTAGGAGCATGTATCTGCACATCATTTTCAGAATGCTATATACCTTCCACGCATGATGGAAAGGCCAGATGAAGTAGGCAGGGTTTGAGCATGGTTATGTGGATGGGCATGCAGTATAATGTAACAAAATACATTATCAAATAGCATACAGGGTCAATTGAAACCTTAGCCAGTGTCATGCATAGAGCAGTCCAGTAGATGGAACTTTATATAGCTGAGTTGTCATTTTATTTGGTGTGAGTACTTGAAATGTGGCCAGTATGGCTTGGGGTTCATTATTGGCTACTGTACTAGGTAGTGCGATTTAGGAAATGATACTTGAGAGATTTGGAGTCTACTATTTAACAGAGGTCACCATGCCTCTTCCTTCTAACTGCTGATGTTATAGACAAACACCACCACACCTTTCTAGATCTCTTCTGAAGACAGAAATAAAATTGATTTCATCTTCAACCCTCTTCATTCCCTGTGTGGATCAACTGAAGTTCAGATTTCTGCTGAATTCTTGGAAATAATCCTGCTGTAGATCTGGTGTACCCTGCCATACTACTGCCTTCACGACAACAAATGTCTGACATGCTCAGATGCAAAAGAGCTAGCTGCCTTGGCAGCCACCCAGCAGATTTTTTTTTTTAAATATATATATAAAAACTCAGTTGGTGGCTTGAGATTCAGGCTGTCAGAGTTGTGTTATGTAATAAATTGTTTTTCAGCAAAAGTTCATAATCCAATTTCAACTGTAGCTTTAAAAAAGGCAGTAATCAAAGATAAGTCCACATTTATTTAATAGGAGTTTGAAAGAAAGAAAACTCCGTGCATTCGTGTTTTCAGGCCAGTTTCTTTCCTTAACCCAGGAAATATTTCTGAAGATACTTCAGATATGTTTTCATTTTAGAATCACGTTGAGAATGTACCTCACCTCTGTTAGGATGTTTTGTGGCTATTGTTGCATTTCTGGTTGGGAATTTTTGGACCACCTTTTGTTTATTTTAGAATTAGCATTGAGTTGATCTTAGAGGACTCTGAGGAAGGAGTTGATCCTACCCACGTTGAAAATGTATCCCTTTAAGGCTTGCCCTTTAGCAGTGCCTCCCTTGCCCACTTTTTATTTAGTGCCAAACTGTGGTTGGAACAGGCTGGCATTGTCTTGTGTAGAAGGATTTAGTTGCAGGTGTCTGAGATACTAATTTAAAGTCATCAGTGAAGAGAATAGGAAATGGTCATCAGGCCTTTCTAGTTTCTTGTCTTCTCATTCAGTTTTGTTGTACCATCACCTGCAGTGCAAGTCTTAAATTTAAGATTTACTTACTTGTTATGTATACAGTGTTCTGCTTGCATGTATGCCTGTAAGCCAGAAGAGGGCACCAGACCTCATTACAGATGGCTATGAGCCATCATGTGGTTGCTGGGAATTGAACTCAGGACCTGTGGAAGAAGAGCAGTCAGTGCTGTTAACTACTGAGCCAGTGCAAGTCTTATTAGGCTCATGGACAGCTGAGCAGAGAAGTCACAATCACAAATGTAGGTAATGTTAATTAAGGTCTGCCTGGGTATCAGTGAGCACTCAGTAGACCTTGCTATCAATTCAGACAGTACCACTTTTCATCGACTCTCAAGTTTACAAGGAGGTTAGTTGTACCTGCTCTGCAAGCTGATGTCATGGGTAGTCCCTTTTGTTGAGTTGGCTGTCATTTGAAAGCAGCAGCTGGAACAGCCACTGAACTGCTATCCGGGGTTTTTGTCTTGTTTAAATTAAGATGTTCCTATATGTCTGTTTTAGAAAAGTGATTTTTATTATGGTTAGAGAAAAGTTTGGTTTGTATTCCTGTATACCCACGTTTTCTGTTGAACATTTTGTTTTTTGCTTGGGAGTGTTTAAAAGATGTTTTTTTGTCAGTGTGGGGAGACTGGCACAAAAAATTATGTAGGAGATTGCGCAAGAAATAAATGTGATAACTGGCTGTATATGATCCTTTGTTGTCTTGTGATACAATAAGCCTAAACTCTTTGCTGCACCTCCTTCCAGTAACTGCAGGCATCATGAGATCTTCCAGTGCTGTTGTGCTGCAGGATCATGCTTTTATTAGTCCCCCACTGGCAACGAATTCAGAGTCTATGGGATATATTTCATCCCAAGATGTCAAATTTTTTTTTTTTTTTTTTTTTTTTTGTTTTTCGAGACAGGGTTTCTCTGTGTAGCTTTGCGCCTTTCCTGGAACTCACTTGGTAGCCCAGGCTGGCCTTGAACTCACAGAGATCCGCCTGCCTCTGCCTCCCGAGTGCTGGGATTAAAGGCGTGCGCCACCACCGCCCGGCACAAGATGTCAAATTTTAAAGGCAACTCATGGCATGTTGCATAACCAAAATGAAGGTGAGAGAGAGAGTGATTAACAGGATTTGTGATATTTTATGCTTCTTTCCATTTGTGCTTTGTGATCACTGGGAAGTCAAAGGGAAGACTTCTTAGTTAATATAGACTTTGTAGTTTCAGCAACCATAGTAGCAACAGTAGATTAGCATTGGAAGCCTTCATCTTAGATATGCTGCTCTTTATTTTCTTAGCTTGTATTATAGAAATACCCAGTGTGAAGTTGACATGGCTTTGGGCACCATTGTACACAGGGGTGTTTTGGGAAGTTCATATACACAGAAGTCTGAGGATTTTGTTTAGGGTGCAGATGCTGAGACCTACACAGAATCAGGATCTGCATTTGTTCACAGCACTGTCTGGTTAGGTCCATGTGGTTGGAGTTGCAAGGAGGTAGAAGTGTATTTTTGTTTCTTCCCTGTATGATGTGCACTTTGGAGAATTGTTTACTCTGTCTGTTCAAAGGCACAGAATATGTGCTTATTACTTCTTGCTCTCCTCATGTGCACGTGTCCATTTGTCATTTCGTTCTCAGCACATATGTGGAGGTCAGAGGACAGTCTTCCCTCCTTTCATGCTTTTATAGGTTCTGCCAAGTGCCATCTAGCCTCTGAGCCACCTCCATGGCTCCATGACTCTACTAACTTCCTGGGATTCTTGTTAGAGAACATGGAGCATCTGGGAATTGTATATTTGTGTGTGTGTGTGTGTGTGTGTGTGTGTGTGTGTGTGTGTGTGTGTGTGCGCGCGCGCGTGCAAGCACAGAGAAAGTATTATGACCATATGACGGATTTACTTCCTTCCTGATCACTTGTCCCCCACCTCTTTAAAAATATTTTAAGATTATTCCATAGTAGCTAAAGAAAAGAAAACCCCTTCATTTACCCATTTGCACTGTATACTAAAAAGTGAACACATTGCTTGGGGGTGTGGGGTTTCTTTTCAGTATTATACATCATGGACAAGAGAGCATTGTGAACATTGAGACAGAAATACTGGATCTAAAAACTGGTTTGGGGCTAGAGTGTAACATGAGACTCTTGGAAGATATAGAAGAGCAGAAACATGTATAGATATGATGGTAAGAGAGCTAGGGATAGAAGTACCGTGGTAGAGTCATTAAATTACATTTGTCTTACTTGGGTCTTTAAATCATAGATGGGGTAGAGAGGTGAAGGCAGTGTGTAAAATGGGTTGTTGAATGAGAGATGTAGTTTTTTGTATTAATCACTGCTGAAGGTAGTGGTGGATTAAATAATCAACATGTCCATAATTTCAGGCACTTCACACTAGATATTGTCTAAGATTGAGCAGCTGGGCAATGGAAAAATAGGGTGAGCAAAGTGAGTAGACAAAATAAGAAGGAATCCCTTTTTATTAGTACTTTTATATTATCAGGTTTATGTCCTGATTCTATAGATCATTCTATGGCACTTCAGAATGAGGGGATGGCCACAGCAGAATGAGTGGCTGGCTGTGGGTACTGCAGGCTTGCTTACCTTTGCTCTGTGTTCCTTGTATTGCTAGGGAGCAGCAGGTCACCACAACTCTGCAACTGTGAAAGGGATATTTGGAATATTCTGTATCATCACCTAACATGCACAGTCAGTTTATTGCAGTGGCTAGCCTTGACCAGCTATGTCGATTATAAAGCAACAGGCCTGCATGTGTGTAGATTTTATTTGAAGCTGTATAATCTGTCATTTGTAGGTTGCATCTCCTGTTTAGAGTATTTATTGGTGTAATAAAGCTGCTGGTGTCAGTAACTCAACCTTGAATGTGGCTTCCTTTGTATGCATTTCCATCCCACATGGTTTATATTTTAAATACACCTCAGTTGGGTGAGGTATAATTTTTTCATCTACAGCCGGAGTCAGGATGAGGGAGGGCTCTAGTCTTCAGAGAATGCAGAAAATCTTCCTGGGAGTTTCATACTTAGAGCTATTTTGGGGCTTTGTGATTTGTAAACTGTTGGTGGAGGAAATAATAGTCATAGTTTGTTCTGGAGATACAAAGAAAAGAATGAGGATGTGATGTTAGGGAATATAATTTGGCCTGACAGCTTTAATGAATAGGTCCTGGCTGCTTAAAAGGTGGGTTTCTAGCCGAATACGCTTATCTCCTGCCTATAGTTAGCACTATCATTTGGTTGCAGGTGATCTGCTAGGGGAGCTTGCAATTGCAAACTCAAGGAGAGTTGCTGTAAAAAAAAAAAAACAAATTCAGCCATATTTTGCTCTACATATATTGAATATCCACATCATCTGCCACATGATTTTATTTGAATTCCACAAATGGGGTCTAGTTTTAAAAAGCATTTATGTTTCTGGTTCTGGTTATGATTTTGAAGGTCCCTGGTGACCTGCAACCCATTGGAGTTCAGCAGTTGCTCATGTTCAGAGTTGGGTTGACTTCTTAGCTTTCCTGTCAAACCCCAGATCCCATCCTGGTGAGTGTCTGGCATTCTTGTAAGGCCACCCAGAGCTCAGGATGTGCTGCTGTCCTGTAAAGGGGCTGCCCCACTTCAGAAATGCCGTTTTTGCAGGTCTACAGGGGTGAGGGAGAAACTGTATCTTGCTTCCTTCCTTGGGCTTTTCCTTTACTGGAGGATATTGATCTCAACAAAGGGGTCAGGACCCCTTTGAAGGGGCATCAAACAACCCTTCTACTCGTGTTGCCTAAGACTTGGGTCACAGCATTAGGAAGGCTGAGAACCGCTGCTACAGGAAAGCTTCACAAGAAAGAGTGCAGCTTTATGTAGGGCTTAGAATATTTATGTGGTTGGATTTCTTTGTAAGAAGTAGTTTGAAGAGTATAGAAATTTAGGAGCTGGACCAGACTTTTCTTTGAGGCCAATGGAGATTTTACATGGTTTGTTTTGTGATGGTCATAAAAAACCCAAGTCCTTCATACAACCCCTATGCCCTGGATGACAGTTCTGAGCTATTGTGCTTCTGCTCCAGCAGAAAGAAGGATGGAAGAAGCAAGCACAACTGTTTTTATCCTGCCTTTACCTAGACATTATTATTTTCTCTTTTCATAGAGGAATCATCCAAAGTGTCTGAGAAGCTCCAGGTGAAGGATATAAAAATGTTTAAATCTTTTTTGTTTTTTGGGACATGGTTTCTCTGTGTAGCTGTGCGCCTTTCCTGGAACTCATTCTGTAGCCCAGGCCGGCCTCAAACTCAGAGATCAACCTGGCTCTGCCTCCTGAGCGCTGGGATTAAAGGTGTGCACCACCGCCTGGTTAAAATGTTTAAATCTTATAGTAGGTGTGTGATTGTTAGGTTAGTAAAGTGCAGAGGTCAATAGAAAAGAACCTCTGAATGTTCTTAGCTAGCAGAATTTTTGCCGAAAACTAAACTGAACAGGCATTTCTTCTAGTTTCCATATGATACCACTTATTCCATATGCTATTTCTATGATTAAACCTAGGGCTGTGCCCTAACACCCCACAGTAGTAGTCTCCTCTCAGGTCCTCTTATTTATTACTTAAAATGTACAGTATCCAGTCCACTTAAAAAAGAGAACCACATATGTAATGTAACACACACACATGTAATATAGTTTATATGTGGTCTAACTCACTACACATCTGGTTTTGGAGATGACAACTGTTTTCTGATTTTTGCTAGGAGTATGCAACTTCAGTATTAATAGTGAATTATGTGGGTGTTGGGTGCATGAGGAAGTAAGGAGATTTGCATTCCTTCATTGGAAGATTAGCTTGATTTGTGAAGTAGGAATGTATTGCCACTTTATACTCTAGTAGTGGATCATATAATACTTTTTTTTCTTTCCTAAGACGGTGCCTTTCCTGGAACTCATGCTGTAGCCCAGTCTGGCCTTGAACTCACAGAGATCCACCTGCCTCTGCCTCCCGAGTGCTGGGATTAAAGGCGTACGCTACCACCGCCCGGCCCATAATACTTGTTTTGTTAGGAACATCAAACCTGTCTCCTCCTAAAATAAACACACTCAATCAAATAAATACTCTTAACTGTGTATCTCTGACTGATTAGGTCCTTGCTATGGTAGGCCCAGGTGACTTCACACTCATGAAGACACACCTAACTCTGTTTCCCAAGTAGTATTAAAGGTATGCCCACCCCTACCCAGTTTGAATACTACCTTTACAGTGAAATTTGTGTGCCTCATTTTTAGTAACTCCTCTTTCCATTTCCACAGGATGACAGCGATGGGATCCCGTGGTCAGAAGAGAGAGTGGTACGGAAAGTCCTTTATTTGTCTCTGAAGGAATTCAAGAATGCACAGAAAAGGCAGCATGGGGAAGGCATTGCTGGGAGCCTGAAATCAGTGAATGGTAAGTTCACAATAGAAACTGAATATGATCTTTCTGTGTTTGCTGCATTGTTCTGAATTTGGGTGGGTGCTTACAGCTTGAGCTTGCCAGATATGCAAGAATGTATGAATATATATTGTGGGCCTTGTATTAAGTTTATAGATTTATTTTCATGTTCCTTTATGCACTGCAAAGTGGAATTGGGAAGGTACCTTAATCTGTTTTGGAGGTCATGAACTGAATGTGTGCATTTATCTACCCCCCTTCCATGGTTTTCTACACAGTTTGTGCACAGACCCCTTTAATGATCTTGTTGAAATATGGAGCCTACGTTTAAGAAATAACCTCAAAACCTACTACTCCTTGGGCTGTGCCACCAGTCTGGTGGGCACCCCTGCTGTAATCCTTGACCAGGCCTGGCTGGTTGCTACAAGACATAGGTGTACAATGATTAGAACCCTAATCTCAAAAGAATCTCTTCCTGTATTTCTGGAACAGATCTGAAAAACCATAGAGAACTGGCTCCCACTTTTACTGCTTTCTCTGTCTCCGTCATTCAGTAGGATTTTAGAACAAATAATGCTAGAACTATCAAGACCATTTCATTGTCTGTTTCTAGTTGTAGTATGTTTATTTCATAGTCCATTTTATATATCTTAAAGCTTTAAAGACCATATTTCTTAAAGATTGTGGAATTTTTTATGTTCCACTTTGTATGAGGCCAAGAGCAAAGAAAGAACCACTGGAAGAGACCCTGTTTTTGTCTTAAAGGTTTGACTTTGGACACAGGTGAATCAGCACATACAGTGTACCAGGTGTCAAGTGATAGTTCACTTATGGCTTCCAATTTTCTTGTCCTTTCTCCCCTTCCCCACAATCCCTCCCCCATGTGTATATGATGAATATATTTGTGTAAATATGGAAGTTATTGGAGAATTCTGGATGTTGCTCCTTACCTTCTACCATGTTTGAGATGAATCTTGTTTGCCTTATTTATAAACTGAGTACTCGATGGTTTCTTGTTGGAACTTGTACTTAGAGAGTGGATCTGTTTGTTGACTTGTTTTTATAGCGCCATGGCAGGGTTTTTCAAGACCAGCTCTGTGAACAACTCCATTGTGTACCCAACTTGTTACCCAACGTGTTCCAACCCCTGTTGGGGTAACTTGAAGGAGGACACAAACCCTGCCTGGTGGGTTGTCTCACGTAGGAGTTTTCTTACGCCAAAATAAATATACTATTTTATTTTATTTTTTTACTTTATGTGTATGAATGTTTTGCCTGTGTGTATTATGCACCATGTGCATGCCTAGTACCTTAGAAGGCCAGAGAGAGTGTCATTTCCCCTGGAACTGGAGCTAGAGAAGATTGGTGTCTTGTGGATTCTTCTGGGAATTGAATTCTGCTCCTCCAGAAGAGCAACAAGCACTCTTTACCCCTGAGCCATGTCTTCAGCCATGACTCTGCCTGTTTTGTTTTATATAGTGTCCTCCTGATTTCCTCAATGCTCACCTGAGCCAATATGTATTTGGAGAATTATGTAAGCTGTAAAAACCAGTTTCCATTCCTTGCTTGCAATATGGTAAACTCTAAGCTCTCTGAATATTTGACATGGTGCTTTATTATTTTGATGTAGCATAGTAGTATTTTGCTTGTTAAATTTATGAGTGTTCAGGCATGAAGTGTTGAGGAAGAATAGCGTTGATTCCAGAGCAAGAATAGAGGAGTAGCAGCTGCTGATAGAGGTTGCTTTACTTTGGTAAATAGGAATGTTATCTTATCCAGGAGTTGCAGGCAGTGCCAAAGCACTATTAATTTATTCATTGATTGTCAGAAATTCAGTAACTAACTGGGAAATACTTTTCCTAACTGGGAAATATTAGGTGTTATAAAAAGAAGTTAGAAGGTTTTCCAGGCTTTAATAATGGTATTATTTGGATAAATGAACACAAACTTGTTCATCACCCATTACTGCTAACCATCTGGCTAAATTTAGCTTTGACTTTGTGATAGTAAAAGTTAAGTTTTCGTCAGGGCACTTACTGTGATCCTCCCTCTGCCTAACAAATTGTGGGATTACAGATAGGTGCCACCATGGCGGGTCTGTCTGTCCATTCGGTCTATTCTGTTTGCCTGTCTGAATTTCCATTAGTGTGTTGGGTTGCTGTTGGGGGTTTTTACACTTTTCTGGGGGCCTGCCACCCAGCTCCCAAATAACTTCACATACAGAGTCTTATTATTACTTATGATGCCTGGCCTTAGCAGCTTGGCTTAGTTTCTAGCCAGCTTTCCTTATCTTAACCATTCTCTTACTTCTGTAATTCTTACTCTTACTCCGTGGTTTGCTGGTTGTGTAGGTGGGTGGGTGGCTGGACCCCGATGTCCTCCTTTTCTCTTGCTCCTTCTCCATCTCTCTTTCCAGATTTCTTCCTTTATATTTTCTCTCTGCCTGCCAGCCCCACCTATTCTTTCTCCTGCTTTGATATTGGCCAGGTGTTTTGCACAGACACAGTGACACAGTTTCACAGAGTTAAACAAATGCAACATAAACAAAAGTAACACACCTTAAAACATTCTACTACATTTGGGGGTTGTGCTTATGGAAGTTAGAAGACAAATTTTGGGAATTAGTCAGTTGTCATCTTCTGCCTTGTTGAGGCAGGATCTCTCCTGTTTGTGTGACTGCTGGGCCACATACTATAGGCTAGATATTTTGGGCAGTTTCTACCTTTCCCTCCTATCTTGCTTATAGGTTTGATGGAATTGTATATGCCTGCCACCACTGTGGATTCTGGGCATCAAACTCTGGTCCCACGCTTGTGCAGCTAGTATTCTTACTAGCCTTCTCCATGAGCTAATCAGCTTGAAGATACTGTTAACAGTTTTTGCTGTGAATATGCCACTGTCTCCTTCTTGTTAATGTTATTCAGGCAGTTTTCCAAGACCAGATCAGGTTTCGTCAGGGCTTTTGAGTTCTTTTGTTGTTGTTATATTTGTTTGTTTTGTCTTTTTTTTTTTTTTTTTTTTTTTTTGGAGACAGGGTTTCTCTATGTAGCTTTGCACTTTTCCTGGAACTCACTTGGTAGCCCAGGCTGGCCTCAAACTCACAGAAATCCGCCTGCCTCTGCCTCCCAAGTGCTGGGATTAAAGGCGTGCGCCACCACCGCCCGGCTGTTTTGTCTTTTTTTATCTAACAATTAAAACAGGTTTTAACCAGACACATTGGTACACAGGAAGGCAGAGGCACTTGGTTTTTTTTTTTTTTTTTTTTTTTTAATTTCTAAGGGCAACTGGGTCTACATAAAGAGGGACCTGTCTCAGCAGCAAACACCCAATCCTTAAAACAAAACAAAAGCTCTAGTTTCCTCAGAAGAATCTTGAAGGTAGCTACTATGCTAAGCAGAGTTTGACAGTTTTATAGGGAAGAGCCAGAAAGTAGGATTTCCACAATGGGAATATCTCTTTTTGTGAGGGTGCTCTGCTTTTCTCCACTTAACAAGAATACTATGCTATAGGGTTCAGTCAACACCCCCCCCTGCCCCCCAAGAAAATCAACCACACAGGATGGATTCAATACATTCGTGTTTGATGTTGAGTGACTTCTCATTGCATGTTGTGTGTGTTCTCTGTGGATCCCTTAGATCTGCATGATGCTTGTTTTAGTTATTTGACAGCAGCAACTGAAGGTAGGAAGGGTTTATTTGGTTTACAGTTCCAGGGGTTACAGTTTACTGTGATGGGGAGGCATGGCAGCAAGAACACGAGGCAGCTGGTCACATTATATCCACAGCGGGGAAGTAGAGAATGTACAGGAATTGTAGCCAGGCATGAAACCTCAGTCAGTGCCCTTCTCTAGAAAAGCTCCATCCTCTTCCTTCCACAGCCTGGCACAACAGCACCACTAGCACCAGGTGAGGACCTATGTTCAGAAAGCCTATGTGGGGCCCATAGCACATCTAAACCAGCACAGCCTACCCATAGAAAGAAACACTTTGTTGTTCTATAGGTCATATGTAGCTAGGGAATAGGTCAATGGGGATGTGGTGATGAAGCAAGGAATCGATTGATTTAAATGGTGATGGGCAGTGAAGAGATTGATTGCTCTGTCAGTGGACTAGAGATTGGTTCTCTGCTCCCATGTTGGTGTATCTCATAGCTGCTTGTAACTCCAGCTCTAGGGAATCCAACACCCTCTTCTGGCTTTTGTAGGCACCTGCCCACACGCATTTATACACACATTTCATTAAAAATTTTTTTCTTAATTCTTAGCCACAAGGTGAAATGGTTCTACTTTCAGTTTTTATTTTTATGAATGTATATGGTGGTGATAAAGCTTTAAGATTGCTCATTAAAGAGGGGCCTTTACTAGGAGGTGAGGTCATGTGTCTAGAAGTAGGGCTGTGTTTATCCGTTTTTTAGTTGAAAAATTATTTTGATCATTTTTTCCATTTCTCCAGTTTCCAGATCCTTCCCACCTACCCACCCAAGTTTGTTCTCTTACTCTCCCTCTCTGTTTTCAAACAAACAACCAAACACCCCCCTCCCCAGTTGAATCAAAACAAGCAGAAGACCAACAAGAAAAAAGGCATGTAATGGCAGAAGACCTTTAAGCTAAAAGGTGTATATGGACACACAGTCCTAAAGTGGGATGTTTTCATCAAACCTTTCCCTCTCAGGCTCAGGTGGCTATGGAGGAAGGGGAGGTGGAAAGATTATTTAAAAAAAAAAAAAAATCCACAGAATCCATTGAGACAGTTTTTTGTTCTGAACAACTACTTCTGGGCAAGGAAGCCTACCTTGGAGTTGGTATAACCAGTGGTATTCCATTGGAGAAAACCAATTTTCCCCCTTTGTTAAGTATCAGTTGCAGTTAGTTTCTTAGTTGATACCATGTCCACTTCCCCCTTATAGTGCTGGAACCTTGTCTGGCGTGAAAACTTGTGCATGTCCTATGGGTGTTAGCACAGTCTGTTTGAGTTCTTTATGTGCATCTTGTGTCTGGAGGACTTCTATGACTCTGGCTCTGTGTGCATTCCTTGTAGCTTGGAAGTCTTTTGCCATTACATCCTTTAAAGTCCTCATACCTCATCTTGAAGCTGAGTAAAATTGTCTTTTGAATATACATGTGGTAGAGTTTGGTTTTTTTGTTTTTCTCTTTTTAAAGAGTCATGTAGGTATTTATTTCACAGTAGCAGAATTGGAATTATAGTTTAAGTAACTTTGATTTCAGATGACAGTTTGCGATGCAGAACACATGAAGCTTTATTCTTCTGCCATCTTTTAAACAAAGCTGTTTCCAGATTATTGTTTCTTCTATAGGAATTTCTTAGAAAAATTCACTTAAAAAACCCAAAACAGTGCTACCTTCACATTTACTGTGGGATGTGGTTGACATAATTTTCCTCTAAAGACCAATTGATGCAACTTCTGTTACATCAGTGGCATGCTGGAATGATGAGGCAGCACCTCTTTGCCCTCACCATTTGTGTGAAGAAGGAGTTGGGTGGATGTTGGCTGTTAATACAGAAGACTTGCATAGGAGCATGTGTGTGAATGGCTGAGCTCAGCCTTCCCGTGTCCACAGGTTATGTAATCACTTAAGAGGGCACAAGAGATTAGAGACCTCATTTTTATGTTATAAGATTCGTGTTCACTATCCATCTTGCTTTGGTGCTCACAAAGTGACAAGGACTGAAAGCTTTTGCTTGGTTAAAGAAAGGAAGCACACAAGAGCTTTGAACAGTGTTGTGGATTGACTGCATGACTTAACATCATCATTGCAGGTTTTTGCTGTAGGTGGGTGGAGGGGTGAGGCAGTATTAAGATCTGCTGATTGTGAGCCTTCTGTTCTTTCTACTGTTGATAATGCCACTTTTCCTGAATGTAATGAAATGACAAAGGTTTTCTAAAGAGCTTGCAGAGGCTGGGACCTTGGCCATTCTTGAAGGCCCTTGGCCTGCTGGGGCTAAAATTAGGGACATTTAAATAATAACATGCTACACAAATAATGAGTACACATAATTACACAGTAAGAGAGGGGAGCTATTAGCTGTATTTGAATTTCATTTGCTTCCTATAAATGTCATCTCCTATCAGCAAGCCCTTTGGCCAGCAAAATAATTTTGAATAGATTTAATGGATGTTGGATCCCATTCTTTAGACTCTTGCAGTGGGCAGGAATTATAATAACTAGACTAATCTTCACATTTCACAGTTAGTGTTGGAAGACTTTCGCTGTGGTTAATGCATTTAGTCATTAGAACAAACTTTTGTGATGAGAAAACTATACCCTAAGAATGGTGTAGCAGTTTGCTTATCTAACTAGAACCCGGTAGTGCCATGATTCAAACCCAGTCTATCTGGATTAGACTACTATTTAATTTATTTAACATTTAGATAAATAGAAACAATTTTTGAACCCTCTATAAAGATAAGATTCCAACAAGAATTCATAAAAGAACTCTTGTTTTCAAAGTAATTTTTTTGGCAAATTAAAAATTACTGAGCTGACAAACTATTAAGTATCCTGATTATATTTTCAAATAAAGTTTTAGTGCTTACTCCCTACCTCTCCCAACCCTCCTGCTGTCCCTCATCTCCTCTTGTCCCCATGAGCCCTCTTAGTCTCTTTTCCTGTTATCCTTATATCCTATGTGTCATTTTGTTCAGCCTTTATTGCCTGGTTTTACCCTTTCTTGGTATCCTTTAAGGGGCTGGTATTTACTAAGGTGACTGTGTTCTGTGCTTTGATATCTTGTGATTGAATTGATAGCAAATTCTTTACCCTCTCTGTTTAGTCATAGACACAAATGCAGTCAGTCACCTGGGGATGCATTTGTGTATGTATGTATATGTATATGTAGCTTTCACATTAGTTTGGCTTTCTATATGAAAAACAAAACACAAACAAACCCAAAACAGAAAGTTCTGGAATACTTTGTGTCCTGAGATGTATAAAACACATACCATGTAAAAGAAAATATGGATAGAACAAAAGACATGGTTGAAAAAGCAAATATTTTTGTTAAAAATAATCTTTGTTTACATACAGAGCTGCATATTTTACTGTAAAGAGATACTCCATTACTACTTCTCTTTGCCTGTCTTTTGTAATCCAGGCTACCTTTGAGCTTATACCTGATCCTCCTGCCTCTACCTCCTAAGTGCTAGGATTACAGGCATGCTTCACTATGCCTGGATTTATGAGGAGCCAGGAATCAAATCCAGGATTTTATGCATTCTAGGCAAGCATTCTACCAACTGAGCCACATCCCTAGCCCTGATATCTTGCTCTTCATAAAGGGATGTTTAAGATTCATGTTTTTTTTTTTTTTTTTTTTTAAGATTCATGTTTTAACATGAGAAAAATATATGTGACTAAAATCAAGTGAAGCAAAAAAAGAAGGTTCCTATAAGATAATTAGGTCAGAAATCAACATGGGGCCTGTGTGTCTGGCAAGACTAGGCTAGCAGGGAGTCAGCTTATGTCAAAAGCCCTTTTGTGAATAACCAGGAAAGGCTGCATTGAAGATCCTTGCAGAGGATCCTTGAAAGATGAGTTAGGGTTCATAATCAAAGAATCAGAGTTGGATGAAAGTGATGATGTTAGTGACAGACAGAGGTTGGGACTAGAAAATGAGCTCTGCCAGATAGTATAATTGAATTGAGGTAGCTGCCATGGCAGATTTGCATGGCTGGGGCACATTGCGACTGGGGATTTGGGGTATGGGAAATTAATGATTGCTACAGTAGGAGGGAAGGGTCAGGTTTTATATATATATATATATATATATATATATATATATATATATATATATATATATATATATATATCACTTTTTTTGACAGAAACTTTTGAGCTTTGATGAAGAACCTAATAGCAGGCATGGATATGCTGAAGACTGACTAGAACTAGAAAAATCAATTTAAATGACATTGAGATGCCAAGCTTCCCAATTGTCCTGTGTTGCAAGCAGTCCGAAATGGTTTTAAAATAAAAACCCGGAACCAGATTTGGGGTAAATGGTGAAAGATCAGAGGAAACAAGCCACACAGCCACTTCTTAGCTCTCATTACTCCTCAGCCTATCCTGTCTCCAAGAATTCTCAGTCCTCAGCAGAAAGGGCCTCTCTTTCCTGTTTCCTCACACCTCATTCCTGTTTCCTCAAGCCTTATTATATGCCCAACCATTTCACTTCCTATCTCAACTTTCCTAGTGCTGGGATTAAAGGTGTGTGTGCTTCCCAAATACTGGTAGCAAAGGCATTAGGTCTCAGGTGCTGGTATTAAGGGTGTGTGCCACCACTGCCTGGCTCTGTTTCTTTTAGACTGGATTACTCTGATTAGTCTAGGGTGGCCTTGAACTCACAGAGATCCAAACAGATCTCCACCTCTGCCTCCTGAGTGCTAGGATTAAAGTGCCGCCACTGCCTGACCTCTGTGACTAGCTTTGTCCTCTGATCTTCAGGCAAGCTTTATTAGAGTACAAAAGAATATCACTACAGTCCTGGAGCAAGCATCCTATGTGGAAGGGCCTATGGGTTACTGTGTTTCTGTTTGTGGTCACAACTTGTCTCAGACCCATTGTCCTCCAACACTCTCAGCTCTCCTCGTTTGTCACTTTTCTGAGGCTGGTCCTTCTTGCTGATGATGTCATCATTTTCATATAATTGCACAGGTAGTGTCCTCAGGAAGGAAATTTCGATGCTTCATCCTTTTCCTGCTCTCTCTTCCATTTTAAAATCCCATATATGATAGTAGTAGGAATCAAGAGGATGGAACTCCAGCGGAGTTTGGAGTTTTAGTTAGACCTGAAGTTTCTCCTCTGAAGGATCCTTTTCTCCTTTAGTATACTAAGTCACTCTATCTCCCCCTCTCCTAAGACAGCATTAGAAATGACATCTCCTCCTTCTTGACTTATCTTTCTCAGCACTATACAAAGCATGTTTCTGATTTTTTTTTTCTTTCTCAGATTGGGGGGAAAACCCTATTGACATTGTACTTCATGCACCTTCATCTTGTCTTAATTTTATTGGAAAAACTCTTTTTGGTACATGCCTTTAATCCAGCATTGGGGAGGCAGAGGCAGGAAGGATTCTGAGTTTGGGGCCAGGCTAGTCTATAAAGTGAGTTCCAGACCAGCCAAGAACCTGTCTTACCACAAAAAGAATTCAGCCCTCTCTTATTTCTGTCCTTAATGCTGGGAAGGGCAGATACTCTGTTATTGAAGTAAATGTTTCTGTTCCTTTTTCAGTAATTTTTAAAATTAGCATATGAAGTTCTATAGCTTTTGCTACATCATCTTGGAACATAACTTTTCTTCTTTTTGTATCATATAATGTAGGCTACTTGGCAAGTTTAATAATACTGATTTTCAAATCCAGTTCCACACAACTGGATTGCCTGTTCATCTACCTTTGCAATGGTTGGCTTCTTCTGAACTCCAGACTTGTGTGGCCACTTGTCTGCCTCATCCACGTACTTGAATCACACACAAACACATACAGCAAGTGCCATGATACTAAAGGTTCCTGTATGTGTCTTTTGTTGTGTTTATGTAGGCACTTGGCAGTGTTGGAATGCGAGCCTCAGAATTGGATAGCTGACATTCTAAGGCCCCATGAACTTAAGTTGTTCCAAAGTCAACTGACTCCATTATCTTACCTGCTCTCCCTTCACCTTTCTTCCCTTTCAGTAAATAATAGTTGCTGAGGCCAAAACAACTGTCTCCCCCACCCCAATCCTGACTTTTATATCCATAGTATCTCAGTTTGCATTATTACCCCTATTCCAAGTTGCTCAGACTTCCTTCCTGTGCAGGTACTATAACTTGTTTTGCTTCTCCTCTTCTCTGTGCTCTAAGCAGACATGGCCATTACAAACTTTTAAACCAAGATATGCAGTGGTGGTGCTCGCCCCTGAATCCCAGAGCTTGGCAGAGACAGACAGTTTAAGGCCAAACTGGTCTACACAAGTGAGTTAGAGCCAGAGCTACATAGAGAGACCCTGTCTTGGAGGTGGGGTGGGGGAGGGAGCTGACATTCTAAGGGAGCCTCTGTGTGTGTGTCCCCACTCATGTGGAGGCTAGAGGCCATAGTCAGTTCCTGTTTAAACAAATGAACAAACAAACAAGATTCTGCCCTTGTCTGCTAATTTGTTTCTATTAGGCCAGTGATACACCACCTGGCCTTGAGGATGCAGGTGAGTATGGTAGCGATGAGGAGGGACTGCTGTGGTGAAAGTCTGTTTTATTCAGTGTATGCCATAACAAGATGCTGTAGCGGGTGGCTAGAGCAACAGCAGTGTTTTAAGTTCGGAGGCCTTGAATCTAGACTCTGCACTGGCAACTGTTCCTGTTAGGTGACCTCTTCATGGTGGGAAGCAAGCCTTTTCTTTCCTTCCTCTCTTTATGACCGGCACAGGCTTTTCCCTAAGTGTAGTCATTTTAACATTAGAGAATTACAACTTCAAAATAAGAAACAAAAACTCCCTTCCCCATTACTGGCTGGTAAGACACAAGGTTGGTGACAATTGGAATTCAATAGCAGATTGTGTTAATTTTCATGCCAGCACACATTGTGTTTTCTTTTGTGCTTATGTGACATTTTCCTGATAAGGTAGCAAGGTGTTTATTCATTGCAAAGTCATTGTTCTCATTTGGATGAAACCTCTCAGTTTAAGGAGAAACAGATTCACAGGCAAAGAGAACTTGTGTAGAAGGCAGGATGGCTGAGCACCCCTCCAGGGCATACAGTGTTTGATGTGGAAACATGTGGTGGGAACTTGGCTTGGTGTCAGATGTGACCCTAAAAGGAAAATTCTGTAGTTTTGAGATTATATGAGGAGAACTTTTGGGCATTTGAGGTGAGGAAATTCTGTCTATTCAGTGATTGTTTAGTAGCCATTTTTACTAGCACCTCCCCTCTGTTATCTTTGTTCAACCTGTGTATATAGGGCAAAAGCCCCTTGGGGTCACTAGACAGTTCCCTATTCAGACCTAGAGGTAGGTAGTTCACGAATAGGATCTGCTTCTCAGGGTTTGTTCTGGTAAAGTGATCTTGTTACTATAGGAAGGGCCTTGAAGTCTGATGATGTGTGTATTGCTGGTGCTTTCCCTACCGTCAGGATCACCACAGTCCACTCCTGTCAGCTTGCTGTGTTTGTGAACTCCCATCGCCCTCAAGTCTGAGCCACATTAAATGTTTCAAGTCCTATATATGGTGTGTCTTTAAAGGCAGCAGAGTGATTGCTAGATACACTTTTGGGAAATCACCCTGAAATCCATAAATCCCCTAATTTACAATTCCATTTCTTAATCTCTTCTGCTGCCAAATCTCACCTATCCTCCTGCTGTACTTTGTAGATTTTGTATCCTTTTATAGCTTCAGATTTAGCTTCATGCAAAGTTCATAAAAATATATAGCTGTTTTATTCAAGGAAGCTGAGAGGGTGAGGGGAACATGAGCAGCTGTTTTGTAAATTGCACCATTCTATCTGTGAGGATGGTCACCTGTGTCTGAGCATCCTTGAGGGGAAATCAGCCAAGTGAACCTTTTCCTTCCCCCTTTTCTACATGGTCTCCAGACACGTTTCTAGGATTGTGTCATTCCATGCTTTGGGTCTCACTGCTGATTTGACTCTTGGGAGAGATCTGAAGTTTTCTATGTAAGACCCAGTAATTTATTCTGTTGTTTCAAATAGTGACTCATACCTATTAATGAGTCTTTATAAAAAAGTTGCATCTTATTTGGGCTTCGTGGCATATGCCTGTTCTGAAATCCCATTACTTGGCAGGCTGGGTTTCGGGAAGGGAGGTGGTGGACTACTTGTTTAATACATGTAAGAAGATCCTGGATTCAGTTTCTTGCAATGTGGCCCTCCTGTTGCCAAAGACTCCTTCCATGGGATTACATCTTGCTACCTTCTTTAATATTGCTCAAGTCTCTGTATTCCCAGCCTTGTCTAGAAGACAGTTTATTGCATACAAACTCTCTAGACATGTTTAGGGCATGTGCCACACTAGTGGGCATAATCCTATGGTATCATGCTAGCCTCTGATGAGGGGGATTTACCCATATTGCATATGACCCTGGCTGTTACCCAGTGGGTTTACTCTAGATTCATGGTCTACACCATTTCTGTCCAGTGTTGGAAAAGACTGTCAGTTTGCTATTGTAAAGTTCCACAGTTTTAAAGATGAGCTGAAAGTCTCAGAGCTGTCACTTTCTGAGTCCCCCTCTGTGGAAAATAGCGACAAACTTTTAATTCTGTGCCTGAATTCTCATAAACAGATACTAAGAGCAAGGAAGCTCTTTCATTAGTTAAGGTTGAATCCTATGGGGGATGCTGTGCCATTATCCACTCTTTGTTTTTTTTTTTTTTTTTTTTTTTTTTTTTTTTTGGTTTTTCGAGACAGGGTTTCTCTGTGTAGCTTTGCGCCTTTCCTGGAGCTCACTTGGTAGACCAGGCTGGCCTCGAACTCACAGAGATCCGCCTGGCTCTGCCTCCCAAGTGCTGGGATTAAAGGCGTGCGTCACCACCGCCCGGCCATTATCCACTCTTAAAACATGGTTTGTTTATGATTTGATGACATCTCCTTGCCATGTGTCTGAAGGCCCTTTCTTTTAGACTCCTGCCAATGAAAATAGAAGCTATATTCCTTTTCATTTATTAAAAATTTTATACATTTTATTTTACTTAGAGTGTGTGAGTAGGGTGTGTACATGCTGTGGTGAACATGTGGAGGTCATGTTGGTTGTTGGTTCCCTGAGACTGAATTGAGGTCATGGGGCATGGTGGCAAGTACTCTTACACACAGGATTATCTTTTCAGTCTTATATTCCTTTTAACAAGCATAGACTAGAGAGCCTTCTCCTCAGGTGCTCATAGGTTTTGTTTTTCTTTCTTAAATAGGGAAAGTTTTAGGATGATTTTTTAAAATTTATTTTTATTTTATAATGTTCATTGGTGTTTTGTCTGCATTTATTTCTGTGTGAGGGTGTTAAAAGCCCTGGAACTGGAGTTAGAGACAATAGTGAGCTGACATGTAGGTGCTGGGAATTGAACCCTGGGTCCTCTGGAAGGAGCATCCTTGGTCTTAACACTGAGCTGTCTCTGCAGTCTCCAAGGGTGATTTTTAATCGGTGTCCCTGCCTTTGGGTAAGACTGGTTTACTTTTCATATCTGTGTTATGATAGGAGCAGGAGTGTGCTGTTGACTTATTGTTGCTTGTTACCATCTGTGACTTGATCCTCCCCCCTTTTTAAAATGCTCTTTTAAATAATTTCTTATTCTTATTTTATGTACATTGGTGTTTTGCCTGCATGTCTGTGAGGGTGTCAGACATTTTGTCTGAATGTATGTATGTTCATGTACAATGTGTGCCTGCTATCCTTGGAGGTCTGAAAATAACATCAGAACCCCTGTAAGTGCAATTACAGATAGTTGTGAGCTGCCACGTGGGTAATGGGGATTGAACCTGGGTCCTCTAGAAGAGCAGTTAGTGCTCTTAAACCACTGAACCATCCATCTCTCAGCCCCTTTGACTTGATCCTTAAGTTGTTCTGAGACAACTATATGTGAAGGCACCATTGTTCTGTGAGGTTTCTGTTTGCTTGAGCTGTCTCATGGAAAAACTTTTCTTTTCAGCACGCAGTTGCTCGCACTAGTCCCTGTGGAGGATGGAGGTTGGACTCCGGGGAGAGGTTACTGTCACCTGTTTCCCTGCGTTCTTTCCTCCTAACCCTTTGCTACACACTCAAAGTGGAGGTGCCCTTTTCAGCCTGTTAGTTACACACTGCAGTCCACAAATGTTCTGTTGGCCTTCGCCAGGTCTCCTTTTATGGAAGACTTCCAAGGGAACAGGTTAAGATTGCCATCAAGTGGCTGCTGTTGGTAGTGGAGAGCAGCATGCTCATCTAGTTTCTTACCCTCTGTGCAAGTCAGTGAAATTTAGGAGTGTTGCTCGAGGAGTAATCTGCTCTTATCTTGGCCTGCTTTGGGTTAAGAAGCCATCTTTATAATCCTATCTATGTGTCAAAGACAGATACAGGTGAAGCTGGCTGTGTTCAGGGCCCTGGAACTATGAGTACAGACCATTTAGAGGCAGAGTATAGAGAAGAGCTGCTCATCCACCCATTGCCAGCCCAGGGCACGAGGAATTGCAAGAGGATCAGTCTTCGAAAAGATTGTTCCAGCCCAGATTCAAAGAACACAAGGCAGAAAGCCCTATTTGTTTGTCCCCTGTTAATGGTTTTTCTACTTAAGAAAGTAAAAGCGGCATTCTGAGGATTCATTTGAAGTCTTTGGTACCTAGCAGAAAGTAAACACGCAGAGGGGGATTAGAATTGATGTTCTCCCCATACATAAAACAGTAGCTGCACCATGAAGCAGACCACTTGGAAATTACGTTAGACTAAGTATGCAACATTCCAATGGTCTGGATGTCAGCATCTTGAAATCAGGATCCCTTCTAAGATCAAGAACTGTAGTTTTGACCCAGCTATCTTTGGTTTCTCCTACCAGGCTATTCTGCATGGCATGGGTAAGAAAGAAGTGTCCCATGGATGGTGTACATAAGCAGGTGCTCCTACCACTGTGCACAGTTCCTTGCCCCTAAGATCTGTGAGCTGCCTGGGGTGGTAGTGGTTGAATATGGACTGACTTTGAATTGATCTTTACTGCATGAGAAAGGTGTCTGCTCATTTGGAGGGAGAAAGGAACTATGGAGAATGTCCAACTGATATATGAAACCATGGAAGGGAAAACCTTAGGTCCTATTTTGAACAGCTATTTAGAATTTAAAGAGGGTATTCTTCGTAGTCATTCACATTACAAATCTGTCAAGTCATATTAATAAGCCAGAATTCCTGGATTCTAGCCATCTCAAGCAATATTGAACACATCAAAATTTTGAATGTGTTGGAAGGAACATTGACATTGGATCTTAATTTTCATTCTACTAGTAACTGAGTATGGATTTAGGTATACTTTACCAGAAATAATCAGAATCAGAAGTGTCTTTTTTTTTTTTTTTTTTTTTTTGATATTTTTCTGGCTAAACATCACTAATCTGAAATCCAGAGTACTTCAAAAGCTGGGCCTTTTTGAGCTTTGTAAGGGTTTTTGGATTTTGTGGTTCTGGAGACATGGCTCAATGGTTAAGAACACCTGTTGTTGGAGATAAGATGATGCAGGCTTAGTTCCCAGCACCCACACGGCAGCTCACAACTGTCTGTAGTTTCACTTACAGGGATTCTCTTGTTATTTTCTGACCTCCAAGGGTACCAGGCACATATTGTACAAGAACATACATACAGACAAAATGTATGTACACACACACCCTGTACAGTGGCTTTATCTTGTTGGGTGGAGCAGAAAATGACTTTGGTATTTATAGCATATTACCTGTCTTCTACTCTTTGGTTCTACAATGTATTGTTGGACCAGGAGACTTTTGTATGTTTCTGTAGAATGTGGATGAATGCATGGGAGACCTTTCTGAAGTCTCTGAAGGAACCAAGCAGTATGGTATATCTATCTCCATAATCCTGTGGTCTGCAAAATGTGAGTGCCCATCTGCTTCAGTTCAAGTGGCACTTAATCTATGAGTGGTGGGTGAGTTCTAAGACCAGGAGTCAGGGGGTAGTAGCAAGTCAACTACAAAAGAGTGATTTTCATTAGGAATAGTTTTGGAAGCCATCTTGATGTGGCCTGAGAGTAAAGGAAGGTCTCAGAAATCACAATGAAGACCCAAAGAGCAGAAGATAGACACTGGACACTAGACACTATTTCTAAACACTAGAGATAGTCACAAAATGAATTTTTGTTTTCTCATTATTAGTATTAACTTCTAGGTCTGATATTATTGAACTGTGGCACTGACTTGTTGGCATCCATTTTACAAAAACATCCTATAATTGTGTGTAATTGTGCATGTGTGGTTTGAATATGTGCAAATAGGCACTCATGTATGAAGATTAGAGAACAGCTTTCTCATTGCACTATGAGTCTTGCATTGCAAGGGATTTTAATCCACTGAGATGCCTTGCCAGCCAGTTTCTAAAGTGTTTTATTAGTTTACAGTCACTGGCTGTGTATGAGAGAATCAAACTAAAAGAACTTTGATGATGCTTCTCACTAGCATCCCTTTC